>NC_046224.1:47125783-47752783 GCF_009819885.2 Catharus ustulatus
GCCTTGGTATTCCTTTCCATCTCCAAAGTAAACCCTGAGGTAGGGCGGGCTCCAGGAGACCAATGTTTAAAGAACAACAGCAGAGGGATTGCTGTTTTGCAGGTTTCAGCTTTAAGAGTTTGTTTCATGGGAAGTGAGAGGGGAATTTTATCAGTGCTATGAAACATGTCCTTTGATATAAAGACAATGAAAGCTATAGACAAAATGCATCTGTCCAACAGCCCAAAACATATAGCAAAGGTCAATCCATGAGAAGGGGATTTTTATGAACGTGTCTAAAAGACATGAGTCATATTCATTCAAGATTTTTACAGTCTTTTCAGTGGACTTTGTTTCAGAAAAGGAGACAGGTGCATGATGGTTTGGCTATAGGATGGTATAAAAAGAGGTGTTTCTACCTACCACATGAAAACAGGGGAAAGGGAAAGGGTAATGTTATGATCCATGTCATATGTCTTGCAGACTGCAAGAATTTGTTTGGCACTGATAATTAATTATACCCAACTTCAGCTTTCTACTGAGAGTCCATGTGAGCCCAAAACTAGGTTGAATTGGCCAACCTACCTTTTTTATCTCACTGGTTTCAGTGACTACTGAAGAAAGTAACATTTTAGTACTGTTCTCCCTGAACCATGTGAGTATCCATTGCAACTGCTTGTGAACCTCATCACCCTACAGTGAAAGGAAGCATCTTCCTCCTACTTGATATTTTTTCATGGCTGAAAGAAGATTTTTTCACATGGTTGCAGTGTTCCCAGCACAAAAATATAAAGCTCTGTGTAGATGGAACTTGCATTTCTATTTTAAACATTAAGATCCATAATATTAGCTTCTTCACAAGGCAAAAAATGGTCTGCAATGCACTGACATGATTTCCTCTGACAACACTGCCAGTTCATGTAGGAGTAACACCAAGGAGACATGCTGGAATTAGAAAATACAGGCAAGCAACAGCCAAGAACCACATGAGAGCACAGCATGGTGATAGCTGCCAGTTGCATGTTCGAGTTAGCAGATGTCTTTGGGGCTTCTGAGTTTTAACATCTCCATTGCTTTGCTCAGACATATCATGTCTTTCTTGTCAGGCTTTGTGTGTTCTTTTCTCCCTCCCATGGGCTTTTATGCAGTGGTGCCCTTTCAAAATTTGACTATGGTAAGTTAGATAAATAGACATTTCTTCTTCATATTTGCAATAGCCATGTGCTTTTTGCATTTATGACATAAAAGGTAAAGTTTTGGATTTTCTGCCCTGCAATAATAATTTCAAATCTCATCATTTCAGGCCTGACCTTTATATCAAAAATATGTCTCGTATCAGCAATAGTGTGGCTAGCAGGACAAGATCCCTGATTGTAACCCAGTATTTGGCACTGGTGATGCCACACCTTGAATACTGCAGCCAGTTCTGTGCCCTTCAGCACAAGAAAGACACTGAGGTGCTGGAGCGTGTCCAGAGAAGGGCAACAGAGCTGGTGAAGGGTCTGGGTCAGAAGTCCTTGGCTGAAGGAGCTGGGGTTGTTTAGCCTGGAGTAAAGGAGGCTCTGGTCAGCCTCATAGCTCTCGACAACAGCCTGAAAGGAGGTGGATGGGTTGGTCTCTTCTCCCAGTTAGCAAGCAACAGAACCAGAGGAAACGGCCTCAGGTTGTGCTAGGGGAGGTTTAGATTGGATATTAGGAAAAATTTCTTCATGGAAAGGGCTGCCAAGCATTGGAACAGGCTGCCCAGGGCAGTGGCAGAATCGCTGTCCCTGGAGGTGTTTTCAGGATGTGCAGATGTGGCGCATGGGGACTTGGTTTAGTGGTGCACTTGGCAGTGCTGGGTTAGTGGTTGGACTCAATGATCTTTGAAGTTTTTCCAGCCTAAATTATTCCATGATTCATATCTGGATAATATAGAGTGAGGTGAAATTCCCCAGAACAGAGTCCAGTGCCCAAATTATCTAATGTCTAAAAGGAGATACTGTGAATTCTCTGCTCCCACTGGAAGAACAAGTAGAAGGACTGAAGTCAAGCAGCAGAAGAGAGGCTGAGCTGAGCTGAGCTGAGCTGAGCTGAGCTGAGCTGAGGTTCCAGCCTGGTCTCCAACCACCAAGCCCCAAGGACCAAAGACCATGTCAAAAATCAGGCATCCATGCAGACAATTTGTAAACCAATAGGCAAGTTTTCAACATGAATGGAGAGATTTCACAGCTTGCATGCTTCCTAAATAAGTTCATTTGGTTTGTTCCTTTTTTATTAAAGAAGTCTATTTTATACCATTTATAAATGTATATAAACAAATATATAGATAAAATTTATCTTAGCTAGATGTGGTTACCATCATGTATAACTACATATCTTTTTCCTTTTTCAAATTTCTTAGTGAATGGGTACTGAAAAACACATTAACCTGAAAATCCAGAAATTTTTGTAAGATTTGTTATTTTCTCTTCATTATTTCCTCAGCTAGTTGTGAACATGATGAAGAAAACCTGATAAACTGATTATTTTTTCGGAACAAAATTGCAATAAAATTATTATGGTATCTTCAAACAATATGTTTTTTAAATTAGTCCATACTAGATGTTTGAAGAACAGTAAAACAATTAGTTTTGTTTATCTCTGCTTTTCTAATTGTCTAATTTTCTAATTGTCACTGTGAAGCATCCCCATCTGTCAGGGGCTGTGATGGCAGTGCCAACAGACATGAATGTTCTGCTTCAGCAATGCAGCCTCCTAATGTTGCTTCCAAACTAAAAAAGAGGTGATGTTGTCCATCAGCACCATCTCTTCATATGCCCTTGGGCCATTCCAAATGTACTAGTCCAGCTCTCTGAAACGTTTGAATTACTACCCATGTTCATTATTTGTCTGGAAAAACAGTTGAAATTAACCTTGCTAATTTTATCCTAAAAATCTAACTCCCACAGCAGCTTACCTTACCATGGTATTTGCCAGGAGTTCAATTAGGGCTAATATTTGTAAGTTATTTCCCAGGCAGCTGCTTTTTACTCAGACACCAGGAGCCTGGGAGGGATGCTCAGCTGGCACACAGTCTGTTCAAGCTCTTGAATAAACCCTCTTGTCACCAGGGCCCCTTTTGGCCACCAAGGCCCAGAGCCCAGAGGTGTCTGAGGTCAGTGGGACTGCTGGGAAAGCCTGTGTTGGAAAGCTTGGGCTTCACTCAGCTCCAGTTTGTCGGTGCTGCAGGTCGCTGGCTGTGTTCCTGCAGGCACAGCCGTGGCCGGGGCTCATGCCAGAGCCAGGCTGATGGTGCTGCAGCCGGAGCCAAGCCCTGCTTGAACGTGAGCCACAGCACCACCTGCACTCCGTGGTGGCTCCAGCACAGAGCCTCACCTGGGCCCATCTGCTCCTGCAGCAACCCAGCACTCACGTCTCTTTCCTCCTGTATCAAGTAAATGGGCTCTTTCCCCTCCACCTTGGTGTAATCCACAGGGATGTCCCTGCTGCAGGGATAGCCTCCTGACACTCACTGGGGAGCACAAATGTTCTCTTTTCTCTCCTCTTCTTTGCTTTCCATGTCCAACCAAATGCAGCGACTCTGAATTAGCAAGGTGGGGATAGGGATGAGGGGACAGACTGAGCAAGGATGCTGTGAGGTCCTCAGACGTCCTGATTTAAACTAAAGCGCTAGGGAAAGAGTGAAGAAAAATACTGCTGACATACACGGGTATTTTGTGAGATCTTTCCCATGCTGCCTAAAGTTACAAGTAACTCATAGAGTCAGATTTGTTCTGTCTTCACATTGCGTTCTACTTCTGGACAGATACACCAAAGATGCTACTTTGGTGTAGCTCAGCTGCTGCTCAGGTAAGCCTGAGCAACTGTTGTGGCTTGAAGGACCCTTTCAGCCCAGAGCACTTAGAGCTCAGGCAACCCAGGTGTCATTAGGGGCTGCGATGGAGCAGCAGAGCAAAGGTTCTGTCTCCACGCACCAGGGGCAGACAGAAGGATCAAAGCACATGGCCCTGATGCATTGAAACAGAGTGACCCTGGAAAGAGAAAAGAGCCGAAGTTAGGTGCAAGCTGAAGGGCAGATGGACTTAGGGTGCCCTAGCTCAATTACCTGACTGTGTTTAGTTGTGGTTGTGATGTTTTGGTTACCTTCACCATACTGGTAGGATTGGTATTTTGCTTAGAGTTGAGGATCTGAGATCTCTGGGGTCAGCAGTCTTCATTAGCTGCTCATTAGTGTTTGCACTGAGTTAGCACAGGTTATGGAGTCTTTCTGTGCTCCAGTGCGAGCAAACGAAAAACATATTGCACTTAATGATTTTTCTGAATAGCTTGCTTTGTCACCTTCTCGTTAGCGTGTGGCTACCTTGGCAGGGAGAAGATGTATTACCAATGGGTCTGAGCAAATTCCTGATATTCTGCATTCTTGGGAGCTGTCAGTATTGAGAATCTGTGCTGCTTCAGCCCTTATAAGAGATGTCTAGAGACAGATGGAAGGACAGAGAAAGCAAGAGCAGAGAGGGAGGAAGATATATAAGGAAAACACGATGGCATAATACAAAGGGTTTTTTGTCTATCTGCTATCATGGTGATCCTGCGCATCACCACCCCAAAAGAGAGGTAATAAAACCTCTATTGTGCTGTACCAGATTCCTGCATGCTCCTCTGGAAACTCCAGAGCAGGTGAGCTGGAGGAGCAGTGCCAATCCCTGACAGGGCTAGGCTTTTATTCTCCCTATAAATACTACATCACTCTATCGAGTTCCTCCAGCAAGCTGTTGAGACAAGATTCTCTGAATAGCTTCCTGGAAACGCCTACTGACGGGATCTGGGGGCTATGCCTATTCTAGCAAACGAAGCAGGGTGACAGACAGAGCATTGGCCTGTGATCATCCTGCTATTTAACTGAGTAGATGGAGTAACACATTACCCAGCATGGATTTGACCCATGCCAAGCGGTATTTTCCTGGACAGCCCCCAAGCACAGTTTGTGTGACACACAGGCCAGGATCTGCTTCCAGAAGACAGAATAGATACAGTCACTCTGCCCAGGAGGAAATGGGGAAGCAACTTCTGCTACAGAAGTATAGTCCAAAGCTTGCCACTTCCCTTCGGGGAATGAAGAACAGACGCTCTACCTAATTTATTAACATTTATGTACCCTGGGACGCTTCAAGCCAGACTGCAGACCTTTTTTTCGTTACTAATAGAAGTCAAATGACACAATTCTGACCAAAACAAAAAAAGCATAAGGACATGAAAAATCTCTTCAATTATACTGAAATACTTTTTGTATCCTTTACAAGTTCCATCTTTTAAATCTTAGAGTTTGAAACCAAAGGAGATTCTCCTGAGAAGCTGGACACTCCCAGTGTGAAGACAAATTTCTGACTCACCACATTTTTGGAAAGATAGGACTGAGCTTGGCCAGGACTGAGACAAGGACAGACAGGGAGGGTTACAGAAGAGGGTTACAGAGAAGAACATTCAGAAGAGGAAGATTTCTTTCACACAAAGAGAAAAAAAGCAATCAAAAGGAAACATTTTTAGATGCTTAAGAGTTGTCTCAGGAAGTACATTAGTATGTTGATTGAGATGTCAAGTATCTAATAAACTGC
This sequence comes from Catharus ustulatus, assembly GCF_009819885.2. Taxonomy (NCBI): domain Eukaryota; kingdom Metazoa; phylum Chordata; class Aves; order Passeriformes; family Turdidae; genus Catharus; species Catharus ustulatus. The sequence continues at coordinate 47,131,357 of NC_046224.1, forward strand.
ACAAGAACATGCAGTTTTATGCATGGATTTTATTTCCACATATGGTTCAGATGTCCTATGAGGAAATTTAAACAAAATCTGAAGCTGCTAACAAACCCCTTTTGGTCTGGATTCAGTTTACTCTGCTTTGTTGTAAATGCAACTGGCTGATTTTTGCATAAATGTGCATGTTGGCCTCTCATATGATTCTCATTGGCAATAAAACTGTCGTATATAAGTTATGGCATCTTAAAGCAAATTTCTTTGAATTACCTCAATTTATGTAATTTTTGGTAACTCCTTAGTGGCCCCTCATGCATCTGAAGAGAAAACAGAACTGAAGCATTATATATTAGTTTAAGGTCCTGTAATTGTGCAAGCTTTTGCCATCCCAAGGCTGTGTGTGCTACCTTGTGCTCATGGCTTCTGCAAACTCAGAACTGAATTCAGTTTAGTTAATATTTCCTGGATAATATTCCACTTACAAGCATGAATCCTAAGTTGATCCAAATGGTAACTACAAAAAGAAAAAGACATCTCTCAATGCTCCATCTTGCATATGAGCTGAACTGGCCCATGCTTAATACACAGGGTTTGCTGTTCTGTATTTGATCCCTTTTCCATAATAGCAGCAATGGTGGGGGAATAGCCTGTGGCACAGCCTGCCCTTCCCTATATGGCTTTTATCATTCACTGCACCCAGCCATGCATATGGTGGGGCTCTGTGTCCTGTGGCCCCCAGGGTGAGTTTGCCACCTGCCCTCAGGGTCCATCTAAGAAACTGAAAAAATTCGACTGTGCTAAGACCTGTCTCACTAAGACTAAACTGCAGTGTTTTTTGGGGTTTTTTTGGAAACTACTAGTATTTCTAAACATTTATAATATCCAAGGGATTAATTAAAAGATCAACTGGACTCTGGCATGTAAAGACAAAATGTATTAAATTGCACACTACTTAATAAAAACAGTATTTTTATTTGAGATATCCTCTGCCAGTCTATCAGCCACCAATGCAAGTATCCTTTCCAATATCATTTTCTGGCTTTTCCCATACAAACAACATCATACACTAAAATATGTCACAAACTATCAGCAACAGCTAGTGGTTGCATAATACAAAAAGCTGTTCCCCTTTACCTGTGAGGTAAATTCTCTCTAGACAGTGAAATTTTGATTTGTCTATCAAAAAGTACAAGACCTGGGGATAAAACCACTTTACATGTGAAAAACCCATGTCAGTCAGTGTAGATTCAAGGGGTTATGATCATTTACTTGCTATAGGCTAACAGCTACAGTGTTCACCAGTAGTACATATACTTGCTTCTTTGAGAACACCACTTTCCTAAAGCTGAAAAAAAACAAGCTAAAGCAAGTAGGAGAAAATCTGTCAACACCAGCTCCAGGGTGGTGATAAGCAATGAATGTATGTGTGGTAGCACTCAAGTAAGTTTGGCATTGTCTGTTGGCATTTGCCCTTCTTGGATGAGTTTTCACACCAAGTACAGATCCAAACCAATGTGACTATGCTGCCCATGGTAGTCAGCCATCCCAGTGAGAGTGCAGGGTAATACCTGCTGTATCCCTGGTGGGTCAGGACAGTGGGCTGCCACAGGTGGAATGGCTGCCTGTGCCACAGTGCTGTTATTGCCAAGGGGAAGGGTCGCCAAACACACAGGAACTGCCTGCTTTTGGGGTAAGGGGGTGAGGAGCCTACCAGAACAGTTGTTAAGTTGGTAGCACCTGGAAGTCTCTTCTCCCCTTCCATTTGGGGCTGGAGGAAGAAGCCAGGTTTTCCAGGAAATCATTCCAGATCTTATACAACTTCTGCCTCTCCTTCAGCAGCAGCAGCAGCAGCTCCACATCACATTCAGTCTGCCTGTTCTGATGGAAAGCCTTGAAGAAACTCAACACTGTAACCACAGGGACAGAGCTTACCACAGCCGATGAACCCAATAGACACCATCCTAGGGAGGCCAGCTCTGTACTCTGGTGGATATTCTCTCTATTTCAGGTTGAGAGAAAGCAAATGCTGCAGAAAGGAGAGCAGCAACCCCTAATCACCCATATCTGTACAAAGACTCAGTTCCTCAGAGGAGAAATGCTTCTCTTAATTCAGTGATGAAAGGGAGGTAGAAATATTACTAAACCCAAAATTATCCTGATAGTATGGGTAGAAATAAAGAAATGTGGAAATACACGTAATTGCTAAGGATAGAAGAGACAACACTGGTCATCCAGGGTAAGGCTAACCAGGAGGAGTTATTAACATACATCAGGAATAATGAAATTAAATCCCATTAACAGCTTGGACCTGCTATTAGACAAGGTTGGCAGGATTACTGATCACAAAGTACAAAAGGCAGAAATACTCAAGCAGTGATTCCCCCAGGTGCTAAGAAGCTGAGCTACCAACAGCCAGAGTCAGCCACTGGGGACTGGCACAGCAGACAACGCTTTCCCACACATCCTGTTTAGACAATTCTGACTTTGCAAGGCCAGGTAAGTCTCATCTATAAGGGATAAAAATTGTGGTCAAGAAGCTCTCTGAATTATTAATGATAATAAACCCTACAATAATTTAGAATAAAAAAAATTCCAACCTGCAAGGTTACAAACAAGCTTTCATTGACATTGGTCTCTAATAAAATCCAGGAAAGGCTGACAGGGAAAACAATCAGCAAGGAGTCAAAAGAACAAGAGATTCAATCAATATTGTTGGGGTTTTTTAATTTTTATAATCTACCTCAAAAGTTTTGTGACATTACAAATTTGATTCAGTTGCCCAACCCTTATAGGTCATTAGAGCAAGTCCTTCATAACATTCCCAGAAAGATTAGCTGTACAGGAAAATCAATACAGACTCATTTTAAAAAGATCAAGGATTGCTCAGCTGGTAGATCCAAGTAAGGCATTTGCAGTGGCTAGGGTTTTTTTGAGCAGAAGCCTCCAGGGAGCTGCTTTCATCACATTCAACAATCTTGAAGAAAACATTAAATCATTGCTGATAGAATTTGTAGCAAAAAGAAAATAATGGAGAGAGAAGAGATGATGGGCATAGGTCAGGGTCACTTGGAAAGAGGGTTTCATTTGAATGCACATTTCAACACAACCAAATATAAGGTCATTTTTCAGGAGAAAACAAACCCCTTTATAAAGGGGAGCAGAGAATATCAGAGGAAGCAGTGGCTTTTAGAAGGATTTAGTAGCTGTAAAATATAGGAAAATTAGCATAATGGCTAAAAGAGCAAATCATTTCCATCACAGCCAAATCATTTCCATCACAGCCAAGAAGAAGTAAGGAAATACTATTGTTTTGTTGTACATAATGTTTGCTAGTTCAAAGTACAAAATTGACCATGAGCACTAATGAAGCTGCCACTCCTGTTTCCCAGGTGGCCAGTCTGTTTCCAGCTTCTGCTTCTGTGTCCCAGTGGCAGGGGCCAGCCAACCTCAGCACCTGAAACATTAAGCAGGATAACTGAGGGCAAGGTGCTGGTTATCCTTGTCCTTGAGGGGTCCAGGGATGCTGCAGGTGTGGAGATCAGGGTGTCATACTGATTTATCAGGGAAGTATAAAAGAAGGGGAAGAATGCTCTAATTTGAGACATGTCTTCTGCTGAAAAGGTCTGAAGTTTTAGTCTATTTTGCTTACCCAAAAAAAGGATAAGAGTTTATTTTATTATTAAATGCTTTTTCTGATAGAAAAAGACACACAATTCACTGGCTGGAAAGCAGAGCCAGATAAACTCAGACTAGAAACGCTTCCTTTCCAACAAAGAGGATGAATAATAGTTGATCCTTCACTTGCAGCTTTTAAAACAGGAAAGAACGTATCACAAAACAATATGCTATGGTTCAAGCAAAAGTTCAGGCTGGAAGGCAAAATCATTGCACAATGAGTTGAGAGACTCAGTAGATCACATAAGGCCCTTCTATGGTTACTTTGTTATTTTGTTATTTTGTTGTTTGTTTTGGGTTTTTTTCCAGGTCTTGGAACTCCCTGGGAAATCTGCTACTGTCCTCCTTGGGTTTTGTTCTCCTTTTCTGAAACTGTGGCATGACATGGGAAAAATGTAAATACAAATGATATACACTTTGTGCTTAGGCAGGTTTTCATTCCTGACTTTTCAACCTATATAGATTATCAAAGAACTTATATTGATTTTAGGAATAATTTCTAAAAATGTGGAAATGAGTAGTTGTACTAGCATTTTGTACTCTAGCCATGTATTAGCTATAACTATAAAGATTTCTGCATCTTTTAACATCATCATTTTTTAACATCATAAAACCTTATTTTAAGACCACAGCATGCAGTGGTTTCAAGTTACTCCTAAAATGTAGTGTGATTATATTACAACTAGGCTTTCCCTGTACATCCCTGAGCACACCATTTCTAAAGCTGGGGGTTGAGTTACTTTTTGATCACCTAGTGTATTTTTAGACCCTGGATATACTCAGTTGAGTTTATGCTGTAAACTGAGTGTCATAACACTCAGTATCATATGTTAAACACAGTATATCAATCAGTAGTTGTAGGTAACATGGAAATATAATCTGTAATTTCTGTTTGATTATATGTAATTAATATCTGATTACAGAATAGAACATATTTACTTCACCATTAATGTTTCAGCCAAATTTACCTATCTCTAGTAAATTTTAGCTGTAAGGTAGTGGCTAAAGTAGAACTGATGTTTTCCAGGAAAGAATCCTGATTCCCACTCATTTGAAAGGAAGAGTCCTTTTGCTCCATGATCCAGCTCATTTTCTGTGGTCCAGGAGACACAGTCAGGACAGACTACCAAGAACATGTGCACCATTGGTCTCAGTGTAGTCAGGATTCACCCTAGGCAGGAAAAATCCTCAGTCAGATAAAACTCCCCTTTGGTGTAAAAAAAAAAAAGGCTGCAGAAAGGCAAGAGTCTTTTTGGAGGTTTTTGCAAGTGATGGCATGGAAGAAAATTACAGAGGAAATGTGATGTTTTCTATGGTAAGCCTCCAATACCTTTTATTTGACTGTTGAGTTGGCATCTCCCTGGTGCTGGCTGAGACAACTGCAAGGCTAAGAGCTGCTCTGATACCATGTCCATCCAAAAGCTCTTGTATTGAGGATAAATGCATTGAACCAAACCAACAGAGCACATTCATTGCAACACGAATCACAGGTGCTCCAGCAATGGATTGCCTGACCTTACATTATGAGAACATCCATTTGTAGTGACCCAAAACTGTAAGTTCTTCAGCAATTAAATAAGAAAAAATTATTTTAGAAAATTGATATTTGAGTCAGTTTCTTCTCTTTCCTGTCTCACGTCACTATCACAATTTATTCCTTCACTTTTCCCGTTCTTAACATCTTATCTTGCTTGTCATAAATACAGTTTATATAAAAATAAGTACCTTTCAGGCAGAAGTATCATGGAGAATAGTTTCTGTAGGCCCTAAACTACAGACTCATGTTGACACTAGTTATCTCGTTTGAGACTTACATGTTTTCTTTGCTAGATTTATTCACCCAATAAGAGCTCAAAGTCCTCTTACAGATTAGATTTTTTAAATAGCTCCTTCCCTTTTTAAAAATTATTATTTTTTTTTTCACTTGGGGGTTGTTTTGGAATAAAATACAAGACTTTCTATTTCCTTTGGATGCAATGTTTCAACAAGGATTCTGAAACCTCTAAACCACTCAGTAACTGAGCACATGACATGGTTTGGAAAGGCACTTTCTTTCAGCCTCTTGGACCAGTTGGGAGCCCACGCAATGAGTCACATGAAAGAAATGATCCTGACTGAGCAGCAGCAGCCAGGCAGAGTCCCAGGCAGAGACTCAACCCCACAGATGTGGAGGGAGCAGCAGGTACTGATTTTGTGACAGTAGAATGTCCTAATTCCATTCCATGGCTTCCAATTGGAAATAGTCCCTGACTTATCCTTTCATAAGGTCACATGCGCGATAGAAAAAATCTTGGAAGGGGAATTCATTTCCCCTTGGGTTCAGTTACAGCACTGTATCTCAGGTTTGTAATTTAGGGAACTCACATAATTCCCATGAGAGTTCATGGATGTCCCATCACCAGTGCTACTGGAGACTAGGGCTTATCACAGCTGGTCAGCCAAGATGCATCCACCTGATGTGAGCAGAGGCATTCCCTACAGGAAGAAGATATCTATTGCCTGTGACATGAGACTAGTCTCACAGTTAAAATCACACAGTTATAGAAAAGTTTGAGTTAGAAGAGCCCTTAAAGACCACCTAGTCTCAACCTGCTGTCAATCATGTTAGCACAATTTGCCCTTCATGAAGACATGTTGACTATCACTAACCACTTCTGCATTTCCCATTTGTCTTAGCACAGTTTTCAGGAAGATCTGCACTATGGTCTTGCTGGGCATAGAGGTGAGACTGACTTCTATGGTCTTCCTTTTTTTCCCTTTGTAAAAATGGGGATTGTGTTTCCGCTTTTCCTGTCAGTGGGAACTTCACCAGACTGCCGAGAGTTCTCAAATATGATGGTTAGTGGCTTAGCCAATTCATCTGCCAGTTCCCTTAGGACACACAAAAGTATCTCATCAGATCCCATGGACTTGTGCACCTTCAAGTTCCTTAGATGGTCTCTAACCTGATTTTCCCCTACAATGGGTGGTTCTTCATTCTCCCAGTGCCTTTGCCTTCTATGATTTGGCACGGTGGCTGGAACTCTTGTCAATGAAATCTGAGGCAAAATTCTTTGAGCACCTTCTCTTATCGTTGATTACCAGGTCTCCCATTTCCTTCCAGAGAGACATCATATTTTCCCTGGTTGTTCTTTAATACTAAGGTACCTATAGAAGCTTTTCTTGTTGGCCTTGATGTCCCCAGCGTTATTTGATTCCACAAGAGCTCTGAGCTTTTCAAACCCATCATTGTCCACACAGACAATGTCTCTGTATCATAACCAGGTTCCTTGTCCTTGCTTCCATCTCTGTAGACTTCCTTTTTGTGCTTGAGTATGTCCAGGGTCTCCTTTATCCACCCATGCAAGCCACCTGACACTTCTGCCTGATTTCCTCTTTGCTAGGAGGCATTGCTCCTGAGCTTGGAGGAGGTGATCCTTGAATACTCAAAACCTAAATTTTGGTTTTTCTATTTGAGGAGCTGGGCACAATCTTAATGCTTTCATCCTCCCAGTTTGTCCGCAGAAATGTCTACACAAACATCATGAAAGGGCACTCTAGTAAATTCCTAAATCCAGTTCAAAACCGACACTGAAAGCACTAACTGAAAAGCTGTTCCATAACAGCAACTATCTCTCCAGATTATTCAGCAGTAAGCATTATTTATAGTAAAGCTCCTGATTTATTTGTAATGTTTATACAAAATGTCAGAACAAATTACTTACATCCAATACAAACTCTGCTTTACAATTCCATCCATTTTGTTAGGGTTTTAATACTGGTCCTAATTTGCATCTTTATGTTAAAATATGAAAATAGAGCTACTTTTCTTGAACACCCTCATTTTTCAGTAACTTCAATAGCAATGTCTCATGTAAAAGGAAAGCTAGATCAGAAAGTGGAGGTTACAGTAAGAGCAAGCTAAAAAATGGCATGCCAAAGGGGACAGTGTCCTCCAGCACTTTATAAGGAATATCCCTTTTAAATCAGGACATACTGTGCATAAAGCTTAGCAAACATTATGAGCTACAGTTTTCTATGGGTCCCACACTAATTTCAATGAACAGTCCCAGAGTAAGTTGAAAATTATTCCATCATTACCCACAAACCTTCAGACAAAATGGCTGAAGTCAGTTTAAAGAAAAGGGCATCCACTTACAGTACTTAGCTTTTAGCAAAACCCTGGTATCGCTCTTTTGGTGAACATGACAAATCAAGGGAAATTTAGTTCATGTGTATAAATTATTCTAACAGTGGTATCTTAAAGATTGAATACAACATACATCAACATAACTCTTTAAAATAAAGGTTTCTAAATTAAAGCTTTAAAACATTTGTGGGTACATATGGAATGAGTTTTCTGCTCCTACAGACAATATTCATCATCATTTCCTTCTGAACCATCCTCAATATTTGCCCCCTCAGCTCTGTGTACAAATGGCAGCGTTTTTACACAGACCAGTTAGAAAGATTTTAATGACATTGAATATGACCGGGTTTCAGCAATACTGAATAGATTAAAATAACAAAAGCCCAAAACAACAGAAAAACAGACCGCACTGTAATTAGTGTTGTAAACCAAAGGTGTTTCTTTTACTCCCAGCACGACATGATGCTAGTCACTTCTGTCTCCTTTTGTTAAAGTTACATTCCTTAGCTAAAAATTTGCATTTTGTTCCTGATTACATTATGCATTCTCACTGAAAAAGTGCAGAGGACACAAGTATTTAAATATGCGAATCAGACGAGACTGCAACGCTGCCAATTTTTCAGTCTATTTTTTCACCAGTTCACCAGAGGTTCACATATTGCTTCCCAACATTAATAGGAGTCATTTGCCACGTGCATCCCATCCACTCATTGTGGAAAACTGTAAGGCACTTGGTTGGTTGGTTGCATTTACAATGTAAGAAGATGTCTCTGCACCAGGGATTTCTGTGGATGCGTTGTTACTGGTGTGAGCAGCTCCTGGGATGGAGGATGTCTCCTTCACCAGACAGGGTGGCAAATCCATTTCAGATATTGCCAGATGGGAAATTGTGTGCTAATTCACCAAGCATCTGATAGTGTTTTCAATAAGTATTTTATTACTCTTCCTATATATTGCCATGAAGATGCTTTAAAGGTGGGTTTAAGGTAATAAAAACATAGAAGTCAGTAATATGTGTAGGACAATAAAGACCCACAACTGAGAGCTAGATCATGCAGTAGAAAAGAGGAGATACTTCTGTGCCAGTTAGTCAGTTAAAAACGCAGAACTGCATAGATGCATACGAAGCTGAACACATAGGAATAGCAAGTGACCTTTTAGGTGACGCAAAGCCTGAAAATTGTCTGATGAAAAGAAAAATAAAGGCAAAACCTCAGTGTAAAAATATTCATTATGTCAAGTTTGCACAATAACATCAAGAGCTGGCTCAGAAACAGCTGAGGTCTCACTGTTGCCTTTAGTGGCTTTGAGATAAATCACTCTAGAAATGCCCCAGTGTCTAGAGATCCAGTTCGTTTTCAAGCAGCAATAAACAGGTGGGCTGACATGGTGGGGTGAGCTCATGGAGATCTCTGTTCTCATATTTACAAGAGATTATTCAAAATACAGAAGAGGAAAATTTTGGATATCAAGTGTATTGTCTTTATTTGCACAATTTATTGTGTTAGTATTTATACTCTTGTATGAAAATCGGAGAGATAGCATATTAATGTGTTTTTCAGAAGTTGTATTTTTTTAGCAGGGAAACTGGAAAATTTTAATCCAAGTGTGTAATAAACTTGCATTTTTTTTACAGCCTGTATTCCTCTTAAATAACCATAAAACCTTTTACAGAGACCATGTTCCAATAAAATTGCAGATTTATGCTTTGATTTAAAAACAAGCAAACAAGAATTTATGCTTTCCATTGAATGAGGAAAATATTATATCACTGGTTTAGGTCTCCTTTTGCCGTACTATCTAAAGCAACAGTGATGATGTATAGAGTAATTTGGGAGGAAAAAATGCTTCAAAATATATCTCAAGAAAGCCTAGTGAAATAACACGCCATGGGAGGAAGATGAATCTTCAGCCAGATATCCTCTAGTTCTCTCAAAAGGACATCACAGACCCAACCCACAAGCACGAGTGCTGCAAGGAACACTCAGTGAGGCAGAGCATGGCCCTGTTACTACAAAATAACATGACTGTTTGGTGGGATTAGGCTATTTTGTGAGTGGGCATTAGCACAAATCCTGGTGTCTGGGCTCTCTTCTGCTGAGTCTTGGCCCAGAGCAGCCAGCTTGGTGCCTGGGGAAGTGTTCACACAAGGCTCTTTCAGGCACTGGTAGGGTTTGCAATGCTGTGTTGTCCTGGGGTGTTTAAGCAAGCAGCCTCAGTGGAGCCAGGAAGGAGGGGTCTGAGAACAGCTTTTGGAGGGACGTAATTTCCATTGGCATGCTCACTTGGCTTCTGTTTAATCCAATGAATTCAACAAATATGTCATCATAATGTTTAAATTACTAATTAAACTAAACCTAGGGTAGTTCATAATAATAATCTAATCAGAAGCATATGTTTGGAGGTCAAATAGTTCTACTACCATCTTATCTATTGTCAGCATTTAATACAAACAAGCTCCCAAATAAGGCACAGGAGATGGTTAATTTATCCCCAAGGGAAACATATTAAAAAATATACATGTAGGGTATCTTCATGAATGAAGGGGAAAAAATTGAAAATAGAAAAGAAAATCAAAAATATTGTTCAATCAGAAGGGGTAAGTAAATAATATAGGGTTGAAGAAATCTAGAGTTGTATAATGCTGATGTGCAGAGCAAGAAACAAGCTTGGGGAGAAGGTACCAGTTTGGTGCAAGGCACCTTGTTCAGCTGTTCGCTGTCTGACTTCTGTCTGCACCTCTCCAGGAATGTGGGACTCAACAGACAGCAGGTGTTCAAACATGAGCCAAGAAAATCCTGCTAAAGAGTACTGTCCTACAGAAACCCTGAAATGTGGAGTTCAGGAGGATTGCCAGTGGATCAGAGAAAGGATGGTGACATTTCACCTCTAGCAAGAGTCAAGTTGCTGTCCATGGGATCACTTCCACCAGTACCCCTCCCCTCCTCCTCTGAGGCTTCTGGCAAGTACTACAGGGTGGGGTTTAATCACAGGATTTGGGCCATTTGAAAAAAAAATAGGATTTAATCCTCTCTTTGCCTAGATAGTGATTGGAATTTGTAGCTTTGGGAGAAAACCCTCTCCTGACAATCCTATCATACAAGGTGACAAGGTACCTGCTGGAGTTTCCTCCTTGATCTCTCCTCTCACTTCTCAGATCATTGAGGGAGTCTAGGTGAACACTTGTGCAAGAGGCCTTATTTTTAGATGAAAAAGTTATATGAAATGAATCCTGCTTTCAGCTTTTCCTTTCATTTCTGGAAACTACCACTATGTCAGATTAAAACTGGAGGCTTCCCTCCTGGAAATGCACAGTGAAGGACTGCCTTTACTGAATCATGCTTGATTTGATGTTTCTTGTGTTTCTGTGTTTGAAATAATTTCCTACATGTAATTATACACTTAAACAGTATTTATGTGCATAAAACAGCTACACAGTTTTCCTGTTTTCCAAAAGAGATTGGCTTGCTCTAGGAACATTTTGCCTTACTACTGTGTTTTTGGACTAGATATTGCTACTTAGGATAGAAGTAAGATTAAGAGACTGTTAATTGTGCTTTTAAATGAATTGCACAAAATGGTCCCATGTGAGGTCACACACTTATGCAGACAAAAAATGTGTACACACTGTACAGAAGTGTAATTATACTGAACCCACATATGTGTAATAAAAAAAAATTGGAAATTGACACTGCTTTAATAATGTGCCAAATATTAAATGATGCTTTTTAAATTTGGATTCACAGTAAATCTTCTGAATTCTAAACAATCTGTCTCCTGCCATGACACTAGTGTTGCATTCATCTGCTTCCTGACAAAAATCTGCATCTGTCAGATTTTGAGTGAGTAGAAGCTCAATGATAGCCAAATCCTGCGGCACCTACTCCGCTAAAACCCAACCGCGAATTGCAAGTGGTTAGAGACGGTGAGAGAATGGTCTCCTGCCTTTGTTAAACCCTCCATTTCAGGGTTTAACAGCACAGTTCTGCAGACTGCAAGGAATAGTCCTGCTTAATATGACTCGTTCGATTTTTTGTAGTGTATGTGTGTTTCCCACTTAATAACTCAATGTGATAGAGTACACAACCCCATGACCTCCAACGAAATTGCAAGGCCATAGAGAACAATGGAGCTTAGGCTGTAACAGTGGTTGTGTAAAAGCCTTTGTGAATTAGGCTGAAAAGAGCATCAGAGTGGTACAAACTTAACAGCTTTTAGAATTTTCCTCACTACAGATCTTCAGCAGCCTTGCTTCCCATGCAGCCAGTGGAGGCTCACAGCACTTCCAGGCTGGGCTGCCATAGTGTCTTGAAGATAGGTGGCAGGTCTTAAAATGCTGCCAAGTTGTTTAAGACGTAAAATGTCCTGGATCTTTAATTTTTCTGCACATGGTTGTCTGAACTATGGCACTTGAGGGAGCTTGCAGCTGGAGGTAGACCCTTGCAGACGCCAGAAACAGTCTTTTCCTTCTATAGTGGGATGGTGATGGAGCATTTACACCACAATTTGCTCAGTTGGCACAAGCCTCATACAAGGTGAAGTATCCCAAACCCAGCAGGTTCCAGCACATACATGTGCGTTTTCTTTAAGGACCCAGAAATAGGACTGGCCCCATGTGCTCTGGAGGAAAATTAAGTGCAGGTGCTGGGACTCAGCCCACGAGCCTTCGTCAGAGCTGGCAGGTTTTAATGTGCTTCCAGTGCCCAAAGTCAGGAGAGATGGTTTCATCCCAGCCCTGTGGGAATGGGTGTGTGCCTTCTTCTCCACAGCTAATAAACATTGAGAGATTTCTTGCAAGAGGAGGCTGTTTCTTTAGAGATTTGAGGCCAACCCTGTTCAGCTGGGAGAGGGCAACAGATGCTTTTCCTGTGAATTGAAAGGAAATGTCGCCTTTTAATGCCAGGCCAGGGATAAAAAGTGTTCTGTACTAGAATGGCGCTCCTGAGGGTGTGATCCTGGTGGACTGGAGGCAAAACCTGCTGGCACATGGTCCTCTAAGCTGATACCTGTGTGCTTCGCATCCTTGCATTTGCCCAACATTTTGTCCTAGTGCATGTAGGAGCTGAGAAGAGTCCCCTCTTTCAAAGAAGCCTTGTGTAGAAAGTACTAGATGTTTGTGGTCAAGATAAGTAAATTGGAGGTGTTACTTTAATCACTCTTGTGACTTCTGACCAGTAGAACTCACAGTCATGAGCAAACCCCTTCTACAGCACAACTTAGAATGTCAGGTCTGTCAAATAAGCAAATTATCCATTTTTATTGAAAACACCTTCATACCAGGCTATGTTAATACTGATAGAAATCAAACATCTGTCTGTCAGCCTTCAAGGTGCTCCATCGCAGAGCCAACTCAATGGCCTTAGTGCAAAGGAATTGAGGAGTAATGCCATCAGGTATAACCAGCCTCAACCATCTGGTCTTTAGTTGGGGGGTACTTATCTAGAATTGGCTCTAAGTCCTGCTCTGTTAGGTTTGGTCCCTTCCCCCTCCCAACAATTTTATCCAGCAGTTAATGGAAAAGTGCAATGAAACTGCTCCTGGGTTCAACCCATAGCTCAGAGTCTCCACTTTGCTGGGGTAAGAGAGTGGCTCTTGCTTGCAACCTTGTTCTTAGGCCATTAATTTTTCCTTTTACAATTGCACAATTTCAACGAGCAGAGGTAAAGGAACCTATAAACTTGTCTTCCTGTCTCCAACCTTTTTCCCCCATTCATCTTGTCTATTCCATAATGAGTAGCACCGTCTCTTAAAAATCTGGAACAATGAGTTTAAAACCTTCCTTACACTGAAGTAGGCATCAAACCTCCATTTTCCAGTCCTTCACCAAGATCTTCAGGCTGCCATGTAAAAGATGATTTGCAGAGAATGCTACCATTTTGGAGGAAGAAAAGCCACAATTATTACTATGCTGTTGTCAGTTCTTACACTGCCAGTCAGCATTGACTGCTCCATTTATTGAGAATGAAGAATATTTTACATGAGTCTAATACAAAGCGAGATGTATCCTATTCAGGCTGGAATACAGATTTTTCTACAGTGGATCAAGTTGCCAAGTTTGACACAGCAGACACTTCAAAAATACATAAAGTTCTACAAAACAGTTTTGGACAGCTTTTTCCTTCATGCCTTAACCTGGAAGTATGAGGTTTCAGGCTTCCCTTCACCCACACCAATCTTTTAAGGAGCTTACTGTTTTAAATTTATTTATTCTGCTACTTGGTATAAATACCTGCTCTCTGTAACCTGAATGTTCACGTCCTCCATGACTTCCTATAGGACAGGATTTCACAAATCATTATGCAAAAAGACATTTCCTTTGTGATGAGACTCTTTCCCTCAGTTTAAAATGTCTAGAATAAATCACAAAATGTCCCAAGTTGAAAGGGACCCAAATGATCTCCTGGCCCTGCACATGACAACTCCAGGAATCATGCCATGTACCTGAGAGCATTTCATCTCATATTTGTGCATGTTGCCTGCTATGCACAAAATTTCTCAGTGGGGGTGGAAAGCATGGAAAATCCAATGAAAAACACACTTTGAAAGTCATGCTTGTTTGAAACTGATAGATTAATTACCACAAATACTATTATGTCAACAGCCATACCTTATGCCAGCTTTAATTTGTCTCAGTCTATTGGTGGTCCCTTGTGGAATGTTCCTGCCTTGCTGCTCTACAGTTACAGAAAGAGGAAGGATCACTTCCACCTATGGCTGCAACCGACACAGCCTTGCTGAAATCAGTGGCATGACCCGCCATCTGAAGTCATTAATGTAACATTACAGCTATAAAGTCTGGGCCAGCTCTGGCTTGCAGGCAGGTGTACATGCCGAAGGATTTAATTAACATCAGTAACACTGGACTGATGGAAGGGGCCTTGGCAGAACCACTCTCCTCGCTCACAGCTGAGACACGATCTTGCCTTGTGCATGCACTTATGTTTGCTTAGGCAGCTTTGGTCTTCAGATGTACTCCAGGCAGAGTAGTCAGAGCTGAAGTCACATAGCTCTCTTATCAGTTTTCTCTCTCTTTTACTGGACTAAAGATCTGGGCTGATCTTCCCCTCCTAGGGGAAGGTCTTTGCTTCTGGATGATGGTCCATGTGCTATCCATTTCCCTTTCTGCTGGGATATTTCACAAAACCCTCCATCCCTCTTTGGCTTTCTTCTGGGAAGAGGATCCATGTTGAGTCAGTGGAAGCTGTGAGTTACAGTCTGGAGCTCATCCAGGGATGGGTGCTAAGAGCTTGTTGCATTTCAAAGCTTTTCTGAAGGAGGCTTCACACACTTCCCTTGTAAATCAAATGTCCGTTTTTTACCTCTCAGCCTGGGATTGCTGAAGTGAGACTGAATAACTTCTGGCAATGTTAGGGGTCAAATTCAGGCAAATATTGCAGTAGATACAAGAATTGCATGATCTTCAGCCATGTCTCTGAAACGGGATAATCCCTTTTGCGTATTATCATAGGGCAGCTCTAAAGATAACTGTGCTGATATTAGTGAAGAGGTCCAATATCCCAGCAATTCGTGCTTCAGAGGAACACAGGAGGAAAAACTGATTCCCTCCATTTCACACTGCTTGGTGCTTAGTCAGAGTGACACAAGACTCCTGCATGGAAGAGCTGGAAAAGGAGGACTGCTGAACAGCTGCCCATCACAGAGCATCCCATGCAACAACTCAAGCAGGAGTTGAATGTGGAAAACACAGCATGTGATCATGTAATCAACAAATGTATCATAATGCCTCAGCATAAGGGAGCTAAATTAAGCTATGGATACATAACCTAGCTTGCATGTAAGACGTTCATAAAGATTGTATCCCTTTTTTTGTTATCAGTAGATGCTCCAGGCAATAAATAACCCTGCAGTTAGATTTCCTTGCTTGGGCACACAGCTGCTAAATTCAGCATTTATTAGTGGCGTCTGAGAGGGAGGCTGGTGTTATTGATGAGAGACTGTACAAGGAATAGTTGCAGTATTGCAACTGCCTCTCTGTAAAAATGGCTAGGAAAAATTTAGGACTTGAAAATTGCTGTGCTTGGGGAGGAATCCATAGCACTCTACATGGTGCCTGAGTAATCAGAATATAGGATAGTTTTGAACAGAATAACTCTATGAGCTGAATGAAGGCTGCTTCCACATATTTACCTACTGTGACACTCAGTTTAGATGGTCGTAATTGCTTGTTTGGTAATGGTATTATGAAGCTGAATTAATGGTGTGTAGGATATATCTTAATGCTCAATAAAGGTGCTTCCATATTTCAGGCTCAGGGAGACTACTGAGTGCGAGAGATGTATGTGAAAAGGGAAAGACTGATGTGCCCATTTTTTTTTATTTTCATTTTGGATGGACCTGATAACAGTCATCCTGCTTCACAGTCTGCCTGGGAAGAAATGATTTACATTTCTGCTTTGCAGCATGTGCCTTCCCTGGGCGAATGCCATAAAGGGTATCGTCCGGCTCACTGCTCCTTGAAGACCAGATTCCTCACTCCGAGCCGTGACAGGTCTGTGGTCCACCAAGATAAACCTTATTAATGTGGAAATTTCATGTGACAGTAAGGGGTGTCGGAAGGAGGGCACCCCCCATGCACTGAAGGATGCTGCAATGCCACCACACAACCTGAGCTGATTCATATTTGTATTTCTCACACAATTAATAAATGTGCACAGCTTTCAGTTACCAAATCAGTACAATACCTGCATCTGTGTTCTTTGCAGAGAATACATGTTTACCACTTGTGGGTAGCTGTCCTAAGGAGAAGGGTGGCCTGAGAGCCTGATCTAGATCATATTCATCACCCTTCCCACCAAGCCTTCTCTTGTTAACCACAGACAAAACGCACTGACTTAGAGCAACAACATTTTTCACTACATTCTCTGAGATGAGGCTACAAGGATCGCAGGTGGGTCCCGTTTTGCCATCTGTAAGTGGAAAAGGTAATTTGTTGCCTCCCGCTGGTGCTGGGAGGTTCTGTTTGTTGCCATTTTGTGCTTTGTATGCAGGAGGTAATACACAAGTGCATGTTTGATACAGATATTTGCCAGAGGCTTACAAAGCTTCCCATATGGCATCTCCACACAGTGCTCATGAGCTCTGATTTTCTCTGCACGGAGCTGAGGCAATAAAATAGTGTCTCTGTCAAACTGGAAGCCTCCAGAAACCTAAGTTAATGCCTCAAAAGCATTTTAAAGGGTTCTCTTTATTTGATTTTTTTAAGGCATCTGAAAGTTTTCTGGACTTTCAAATTTCTGTTCTAATTTTCATCCTAAATGCCCTCTGCTCCAACCCTTAAGCTTCTTTTTCTCCTCAGAAAACAAGAAACAGTTTTAAAAGGCTGAAGTTGAACGGTTGTGCTTTAACACATGTACTTTTGAAATAATGTTCCCATTTAGAATTGGAGTTGTTACTGTATGCTGAAAGTAATGCTTTCTTTCACTTCATGTCTTAACCTTGAATGCAGTAATGCAGACTTTGCACCTAAATGTAGACAAGGAATGTTTCTGCTCACTTTCTAGCTGTAGTAATTCCCTCTCTAAAGAGAACAGTGCACGAGGGGGTGGACACTTCCTAAGGACAGAATTTATCACCTGCCACCGTGCCTCATCCCGTCCATTGTCCTAACAACAAAAATCACTTGTTGATTTCAAGAGCCATACTAAATTTGAGCTAAATCATGTTTAATTAGGACTGAGAGGAATAATTTTCATTCAAGCTTAATGTCATGTTACATAGTGGTACATAAGGTCCTTTTTCACTGAGGGAGATATAAGCACTAATGCTTTTAATAGCTCATTAATTAATTCATTTGCCCTGAAGAGCAAAATATATGCATGGTGCTTCCCAAGGATGTAACATATGGAGATGGAACATAATAGGTCACACTGAGTTGGGTGACTTGCCTAAACTCAAGTCTGGTACCTGAGTCTGACCTGAAGGTTAACTGGTACTTTGATTCACCTTCAGCACTCACCAAAAAGGCAACTTTGAACACAGTAGAAGAGAAAGCAAACATAATTTAAGAGAAGTGTGCTTAATGCTGCTTCTTGTTTCACCTGTAGTCCTGAAAATGGGACAAAAGCATTTGGGACAAAACATTTTATGCCAAATGAAAGTTGGAAAACAAACTATTTTAAATTGTACTCAGGAAAAAACACCAAAACAAACACATAAAATTATCATTAAAGATCACCCAATGAATCCACAAAATATCTTAGCCATCTCCCCAGTGCTGGCAAGTCTGTGCCTTTGTAAATGTCAGATCTCAGTGACCCAAAATTTAAAGAGTATTTTACCCCTTTGCATACTGACTTTGTGAAGTGGAAAAAGCATTTATCCCACTGACAGAAGGATTATCAAGACAGTGGATTTTTTAAGAGCATGGAGGCAGCTTTAATTTGGAACGAGGACAAGAAGCTGTGCTAAAATAGGGGAACTGAGCCCAGCTTTTCCCCTTCTTCCTCCTGTGCAGGCTGTAGCTGGGATCAGCCCCAAGCATGCTGCAGAGCCTGCTAGTAGGTTGCAGGGAGCCTCTCACCGTAGGGCACTTCCAGCTTAAGGACTGACTCCTGCATGCCCATGCCCAAGGTGCCACAGCGTGGCAGTGCCTTGCCCAAGTGCCTGACAGCCCCACTGCTGCCCCTTTGAGCCCCACTGCTTGTGAAATGCCAGCCAGGAGCAAATTGTGTACCCAAGGCCACAAGATAGCTTTGCATCTGACCTGGCAGTCGTACCTACATCCTGCAATGCCCTGCAAGGCATTCCCCAGCTTCATATGGCTCCAGTCTGAGAAAAGAGCTCCATATGGTTAAATGGACGTGTAAAATGGCAGAGATTTATGGATTCAGGATCTTATCCAGGCTGTTATGGTGATTTAGAGTTGGGTTAGAATCAAAACCTTTGATCGCACACACAGATTTAGGTGGCATTTGAAATCTGGATCCACTTCTAAAATCTGCATCTGACTCATCTCTAGCTACAGACATGGTGTTTTATGGTTTTATTTCTATTCTAGGGGGACATTTTCATGCATGCCTTGCAGCAGACAGAGAAGGTGGGGATCTCTATATGATTTATATTCAAGGTAATGCATACATAACTACATCTCTATTTCTCTAGCACACAGCAAGATGTGAATTTAACTTTATTCATTTGCTGCACTAGGAAACAATGCATCTCCCTTGGCAACACATCAGCCACAGACAGGAGTTAGGTAGAAGAGAGATTCAAAGCCCCTCTCCTAATTGACTTTTTGAAGTCATAAGCCATTTGTAGCTATAGCAGTAAAAGCAGTAAATAGATCAGTTTGGGGACAGTAGAGAAAAAAGTCTCCAGCACCAATCTTTATTTAAGTGAATGCTAGAACACTGCAAATTTTTTCTGAAGATTTTCAAGAAGAACCATTTCTTGTTTTGCTTTCGTAAGCCACTCTGCTAGTCAGACTGTTGAACAAAAAATTCCAAACTTTTGCTATTATAAAAGGTTAAGACTTCTGTTTCTTAAAACCCAGTAATTTAATCTATGTGTAACAGAAGATTGTATTACCCTGCAAGGAAAATCATTTGTTTAGTTGGGAAGAAGTGACCTCATTGTATATGATTCACTTATCTGTGGGTTTAGGTGAACAGCTCTTTTTTAAACTGATCAGGAGAACAAGGTGTTCAGCTGGCTCCAGCAAAAAGAAATAAAACGTTGTTTTCTGAAAAAAGGTAATGGCTTTTTCTTTTTGTGGAAAATGTGAAGTCTAACAGGTGTAAGGCAGAACAAAATGAACATAAAAGCAGGAACGCATTTCCATATGCTATTTTGAGATCTCTGAGTGAGACTGAATCCATTTCCACGTGGAAAAACAGCACACACACACACAGAGTGGAATATTTCTGTTCTCCAAGCACCACACGTATCTGCCGGAGGGGATACAGAAATACAAACCACGCTTTGAATTCCTGGGGCAAAGCACCAGTAGGAGGTTGTATCAGGAGCTCGACATCCTCTGCAGGCAGCAGCACCAGTGTGCACTGTGACAGAGCTCCCTCTTGGCTGCTCCCTCATCTCTGCGACCCAGGGGAGGTCCCTCTGACCAGATCTCTTCCTCCTCTAGCTGCCACTTCACCTGTCTGCTGAAGCATCCATGTCCAAGGTTAGATTTAGGGTCTTTTGGGTTGCACTGACATATTTCTCAGCTGTGCCACAGGATCCTGTCTACTAGCTTCCAGCTCTGACACACCTGACAAAGTGATGGGTGCAAATTTACAGCAGATACTGCAGCATGGATCCTGAGACAACTAAGGCAGAAGGAACTTGTGGGTGAGTCAGACTCTAAGGATACCAGGTCCCACAGTGAAAATCACTGCTGCAATAAAGGTACATGGTACTTTAAACCATGCATGGGGAGAGCCAGACATCCAGCAGGACAATGCTGAGAAATCACCATGCTGAGAAGTCACCATTCTGTTATATCTTAGCCAGCAGGAAATAACAGGAAAAAAATGGAACTGCAATAACAGCAATTCCTATATAATTCTTATATATTGTATACCACTTCCTGGAGCTAAATTTTTCAGCCAGGTCAATCACATAACAGCCACAGCTGTCCAAGGAAGACATTATCTTATGTATTCAAGATAGCTTGGCATAACTAAGAAAGGGGTGACAAAGGAAAAAGAAATATAAAAAACAAGACTAAAAACCCATGGGTCTAAAATACTGTAGAGCATTGGATGTAACACCAGGTGTCATCCAGGCAATTGAAGCTGACCCCTGTGCACTCCAGCACACAAACAACACTCCACTGGTCCTTCAGAACCATCCCTTGAGGCTGCAAAGCCATGGCTTCATGAGCCCATCATGTCTTTCAAGACTGCCTCAAAGACTGGGGTGTTGCTGCCAATCCCTGACCTTCATTGCTGAGTGGAGAGCTGCTGGCCCGTGTTGAGGCTGGATTTAATCCCTCTGGTGAGCGAGACATGCATTTTGAGCTGGTGTTAAAGTAAATGTACCTTACTTCAGTTATATTTAAGCAAATTATTTAGTGGCCAGCACTGACTCAAGGAAAGACCAGAATAAACTACAGTAATTTCCACCCTGATCTTGCTTCCTGCTCATGCACAACGTGTAAAGCAGCACTGCTAGCTGGACTGATGGGAGCCTCTCGTCAAAACCAGCACTACTGAACACACAAGCTTCAGCTACTCCATCCACACAGAGGACCAAATTCCATGAGCTCCACATAATGGTGGAAATGTCAGCAGTCAGTCTCTGAGCAGACAGGGGAGTGCCAGCACCAGGAAAGGGATGTGAGTGCAGGAAGAGCCACAGGAATGCCACTTTCAGGGACAATTAGCTATTAAATCAAGTCACCCCAGCATCAAATTGCACAGCTGGAAATGACCTCAGACCTTTTCCAGTCCAACTTTCCTTGAACCAAAAGCCCTGGTGAAGTGTCTCATTTTCTTTCTATCCCAGTAGCTGGATAAAGGGTCCTGACTGCTGCTGCCACAGGCAGAATAAACAGCAGATTTCAAGTGTGATGTAGCTGAAGAGCACTTGTTTGTGCAAGAGGATTTTGGTGATGCTATTTATCACAGGCATTTCTCACTCCATGTTTACACATCTTTTTAGCTTCCTCAACTTACTTGTGGAGGCATTCCAGAACAATCAGCAGAGGATGTAAAGATGATAGCTTATCACCCAGGCACCAAGAAGACACATACATCCTGATATATATCAGGATAGAGGAAGGAAGTTATTTAGTCCCCTGGAGTGTGAATGCTGGTGCTCTACAGCTCACAGAAGCCAGCACATATGAAAGATTTCCAAAGGCTGGTGAGTAATTCAGTGCTGACTTATTCAGCTGTGTGGAAAACTACAAACACAGCAGCTCTGCCATATTTGTGGAATGTAAAATGAAAAGATATTGATGGCTGGTATCTGCAGCTGGGTTTGTTCTGCTATTTAGGTCTTGTTTCAAATGGAAAAAATTTAGAATAATATGTTAATGCTTACACTGACTGTATTCACATATCAAGACTTTGACTACAGGCATACAGAGCAATTCTGCCTCAATTATTGTGCTTTTGAAAACATCCTACAGGAAAGAGATGGCAAGGCAGCCTGCTCATGTTCAATAGCTTTAGATACACTGGATTTCATCCTGATTTTATCAACCTTTCCTTGATGCCTTCCTGGAGTTCTTAAATAAACACACAGATTTCTAGGTCTTTGTGAATCAGTCAAATACCTTTGGTCTCTGTTCACTCTCTTTTCCTCTCTCTAAATTGTTCAGTTACACACACAAATATTCAAAGTGACACCAAGTCTGAAAATCATCGAGGTCCACAGCAGCCTTGAAACATTAACTGTAGTCCTTGCTCCAGTCCATATAATGTAGCTAACATCTCAAAATAAAAATGCCTTATGCTGTGAAGGCAGAGATGTAAGAGAGGGCCAAGAATCTACATACCCCCAGAAGGAATAGAATCCTCCATGCAGGGGGTTCCCACAGGTTTCAAATGTATTCCTCCATGTGAAGTGTTTCCTGACTCAGAAACCTATGTGCTTGTATTAAAAACATCATCTTAAGGCCTTGTTTGAAGGTTGAGGTCAGAAATTTGTTATACAGCTCACCTCGACTTTAACTGAATTTTATGTTTATATTATGTTTTCACATGAAAACTTGACTTTAAATTTCTTTTTTTACCTCTCTGGAGATTGCACAAATCTGGGAAGCAAAACATTTTATTGCACTGCAGACTGAAATTTGCTGTTTTCACTGTAAATGACCATGATGGATTGGTGCTCGTGACTCTGGAGCCAGCTCACAGAGACATCACGTCCTCTTGATAAAGGGCCTGCTAATACTGTTTGCAAGGCAAAAGCTTGGTCGTTAACCATCAGCTTGATAGCTTACAAAGCCTTTTAGTCTCATATAAGGGTAAAAACACAAGAGCGGGCCAATTCTGTCCACTAGATGGGACATTAAAACTCTCTTCCATCACTCTGGTCACTACAGGTAATTTTCAACACATTCTGAAGTGTAATACAACTATTCATTAAGAAGAACTGAACAAAGCTATACTTTCAAATTATGGGCATAAATGCCTTGCAGCATAAGAGTTTCCTCAAACAAAAAAGCTTTTTGCCAGCTCTGGCTTGGACTCATAGTAAAATTGCAGCTATTTCAGCTCTCAGTCAGTAAGCAGTATCAGCTCTGTGCTATGCCATTACAAGTGTTCGACATACCAAAAGTTCTCCCCTTTTTTTTTTCTTTTTTTTTTTTTTAGTGAATAGGGGGTTGATTTCACCAAACACCTGATCTAGGTCTATACTCTTCTGTGTGGAATTTGAGCTTCATTTTTAACACAACCTGCAGCTATTGCTTATTGCTTGGGACAGACTGACATGATTTAACAACCAACCTCTGTGTAAAACTCACAATTGAAATGTTCAGAATGAAAGGGAGTGAGTAAGCCCATGAAGCACACTACTCTTCTTTAAGACATGTTTTTTTTCTCTATCTTCTTAAGTACATGGAATCTACCTGTGATTTTCTCTTCTTAGAATAGCATATCCCCTTGCCAGAGTTTTGTGAAGTTATCCGACTCAAGAAGGAATGAAAGAAGTGGGATTTGTGAACACTCAAGACTGCCAAGAAAGCGGCTGAATGTAGCACAAAATCTCTTGGGTTCCAAATATTTAATCTTCTTACAATACTATAGAGTTAGAGGCCAATACTTATTTACTGCTTTCATACTGCAGTAACATAAACCCTACCTGAGAACCAGCACATTTTGCTTTTCATGGGGACTGCATCCTAAAAAGTGTCTGTGGGCAGATTTGAATCTCAAACCACCGCAAGGGAAGATCATGACTGACTGCTACTGCTGCTGCTTTGAAGACAGTTCCTGGAGGAACTGCCTGCTGCCATCTATTGATGCACTGTAGGAAGGCTCTGACCAGCAAGCCCCCACTCAGGTGCTTCAGTGAACATTTTCTGTGCTTGGGAGAGAAATCCTATAGATCTGAGATCTGGGAATCAGAGAGAAAACCTTATTTTGGTGACTCAAGAGCAGAAGAATTATTTAACATAGCTCAAGCCAAGAGTTCAATACAGGCAAGCCTTAGCTATGTGGGCTTAGGATGGCCTGCTCTCCAGAACCTTAAACACTATGAATATCCTTATTGCATCCTCTTTCCCTTCCACTGCAGGGGAAGTATTAAGATCTTGACTTTTAGGGGCCCCACCTTATGGTGGGGACACAGGATCCATCCACTACTTCTGCAATTAAGACTTGGATGAATTTGTGATTGTCACCTTCAGCCAGCGCCCACAGCACTGAGGTCACTTGGCCTGGGTAAAGCTAGGAGTCTCCTAGCCAAGGCTGGTAACACACCAAAATGAGAGCAGCATCCCATGGGAACAGCAAGCTCCCGTGACATCAGCTTTGTGTGACACCACTGCAGCTGCAACCACTGCAGGGACCAACTGTGTCCAAAGAAAGAGGGTGGTGATACGGCAGGCCCCCCGAAGGGCAGCTGCCTTTGTCCCTGCGGAAAAAAGACTTCTTCCAAGTAAAGAGAGGAATAAGGGTGTGTTGAGCCTGGTACTGGATCCCTCAGTCCTAGGCAGCTCAGCACCCTAGAGGTGACCTACTCAGAGGCAGCACCCAGAGTGTCAGTCAGCTGTGACGCAAGCCAGTCCTGCTGTACGCTCACAGTGTGCGCTGAGAGAGCACAAGAGGATCACACTCACCAGCTACAGGCTGTAAATTCAGGGTAGAAAAACAAAGAAGCAGAAACAGCCTTAGGGATGGGGTTTAAATATGGTTGGCCCCTGGATTGCCAGTAACTTCTGGGAGGAGTGTAAGTGGTGGGGAATCACTGGCAGTGAGTGACTGCCTCCATGCAAGCACAGAGACACCGAGGAGATTTATCTGAGTTCCTTCAGTGTTAGGCAGCAAAAGGAGGGGAGGGTTTCAGTCTGTGAACAGAGTCTAGAAAAATTATTACAGAGCATTGTAATGAAAGAAGCAAGTTTTAAAAGGAAATCTTTACTCATGATCTGATCCTAGTTAACCCTGAAAGACAAATGACAGGAACATCTTTGAGTTAGTCCCTGCAGATAACAATAGGTTAGAGAGGAAGAAGGGAGGTGCGCAAAGAGCTGTGATCTCACTGGAATGGATATTTTAGCTACTATTGGCAGCCTGCTGATGCAATGCTTCCATGATTTTCTTAAAACAAAAGAGCTTTCCCCCTTTGCTCCCCACCTTACTCAGTTTGAGACAGCTTTGATGTGCAGATTTGGACCCTGAAAGTGAAGTACTGACTCCTGAGACTCTCAGTGGAGATAACAAGACTTGGGTGTGAGTGGAAATTGTGGGCTCACACATGTTTTATTTTATAGTCTTTTAATAACTTACTTTTTTTTAAGAAGTGCTTCCTCTGGCTAATGCCAGAGGGTGGTTTTCATGAATGCTTTTCTATAGCCTGCACAGAATGGTGGGGCGTCTGCAAAAGACATCCCCCCCACCCCGCCCCCATCTCTGCCCACAGTTTCATGTTATTTTATGAAATAATCACAAAGAAATTTTCAACCTTTTGAAACCTGGGCTCTTTAATTAAAGATACATGTCATACATGAGGGGCAGTGATAATAAAAACATTCAAAACTCTATTTTCGAGCCTAGGTATAGGCTGTGAGAAAGGGGCAATAGAAACTCCTCATCAAATAACAATTAAAAACTTGCACCCTCTTATTTCACAGGGAGGCCTAGGCTTTATGTACCCACTGTTTTAATTCATACTTTTCAAATTTCTATTAAATTGCTTTGGAGTGTGAATGCAATGAAAATAGATTGGCAATCTATCTGGAGAGACAAATAAACTTGACAGATTATCTCAGGAGAGTCCTGTACATTCTAAGTGGCTGCAAGTTTAGGCTCAGGAAAAGATTTGGTTTATAGACTAATTTCTCAAAGGATGAATTTTGAATTATAGAACCAACCAAGGCTTTTGTCAGTTAAGATTAACCATTTTAACATCTCATCCCATAATTTAGCTTTCCCAGCTGCTATCTGGCGCACTGAGTAACCATTAGCATTTCAGTTTGGATCCTTGTCTTCTGCTGATGTATTCCAGGAAAGGTTTAAATTGAATATTAGGATTTTCTTCATGGAAAATGTTCTTAAGCTTTGGAAAAGGCTTCCCAGCAAAGTGGTTGAGTGGCCATTTCTGGAGGTATTTAAAAATGTAAAGATGTAGCACTTTGAGTCATGGTCTAGTGAGGCTTGGCAGTGCTGTGTTAACAGTTGGACTTGAGGATCTTAAGAGTCTTTACCAACCCTAAAATGATTCTGTGATCTATGCTCAATACCAACCTGTCTCCATGCACAGCAATATGGAACTGGTGGATCCTTTGACCAGCTTTACATACAGTTTGAAGAACCGCAAAGAAAATATTGACATAGATTCAATCTACAACATGTATTACTTACCAACACTTCCTAAATCCTGAGAGAAATCTGTTTTTTTTCTGCCCTTTTATTTGTGGACTTAGGTGGTTTCCTTTTGTTGCTTGAACTGTATATGGAAAAGTTTACCATGAATAATTTGGTAACAATTTTATTTCAAAGTCAAAAAAATGATCATGTAATTTCTAAGTTTCATGGGCGAATTTAAAAGCAGTACAATTATGAAGAAAGGTGAGAATTTAAATTTATATTCAATGTTTCTCTTTTACTTGCTTCTGAAATTTTATCAATTTTAGCTTCATAATCCAATACTTTTCTGGATACTCAGTGAGAAATCTGAATGGTTTATGTACCACTAAGACTTGTAAATCAAATTTTAGGACTCACAGTAGAAAAAACTGTGTGTTCTTCAGCTTATTTTTGTCTTACTGGTGATCCTTTCTCTCTTTTCTCACAACTTTTGGCCACCACAAGAAAAGCAAGATATTAGAAAGCATCCGAAGGAGGTCTACAAAGATGGTGAAGGATCTAGAAGGGAAGCTATCCAAGGAATACCTGAGGTCACTTGGTTTCTTCAGTCTGAAGGAGTCCTCTTAGCAGTCTGCAACTGCCTCATCAGGGGAAGAGGAGGGGCAGGCACCGATCTCCTCTCTGTGGTGCCCAGTGACGGGACCTGAGGGAATGGCCTGGAGTTGTGTCAGGGGAGGTTCAGGTTGGGTATTAGGAAAAGGTTCTTCATCCAGAATGTGGCTGGGCACTGAAACAGGCTCCCCAGGGCAGTGATCACAGCACCAAACCTGACAGAGTTCAAAAATAATTTTGACTGGAGCACATGCTGTGATTCTTGGGACTGGAGCTGTGCAGGGACAGGAATTGGAATTTGGTGATCCTTGTGAGTCCCTTCCAATTCAGAATATCCTATGATTCTAGGATTCTAAGATTCTGTGATTCAGAGGCAGTAACATTTCTTTTTCTGCATATCTGCAACAAAGACAGAGGTGTGGAATAGTTAACAGCACGTGATAAAGCTATTCCAAACCCCTGATAATCTGATCATGTTCCATAATCTTTTCCTTTGTGAGGTTAGGGTATGCAGCAAGGACACTTGCTCATAGATCAGCCTTTACCAGAGGACCAGATCTCTGAATTGCTCTCTACAATTTCCTGCAAGGATACTTACTCTATGTGCATCTATATTACAGGATACGAGTCTGATGCACAAGGTCAAAAGGGAAAAAGAAGCTTGTGCCAGCAGATTTTATAAATATACCTTATAAATGAAATTTTAGTGTAAACAGAATAAGCAAGTGATTTAATTCCCAAAGATCCAGCCCAGAGACCACACTAATGTGCTAAGGAGGTTTGAACATGGTTATGTCATGCTCAAAATCAGAAAGATTAAGCACGCTGCGGGTAAAGTATTGACTGGAAGAAGGAAATCAGGATAGAAACTCTTAGCATTTCTCCAATCATAATGACTTAGCACTTTCCACTAACAACTTGGGCCAAACAGACTGAACTTAGCAAATTAATTTAATTTATTCCAAAACAAAAGTCAGAGTAGGGTGGTGAGAAATAAAACCAAATCATGAAACACCTCACATCACCTCTGCCTCCTCCTGGGCTCAACTTCACTCCTGACTTTATCTACCTCCTCCCCAGCCCAGCAGTGCAGGGGGATGAGAATGGGGTTTGTGGCCAGTTCATCAAACACTGTCTCTCCTGCTCCCTCTCCTCAGGGGAAGGACTCCTCACACTCTTCTCCTGCTCCAGTGGGGTCCCTCCAACAGGAGACAGTCCTTCACAAACTTCTCTTCCTTCTCATGGAGTATGGTTCTTCACAAACTGCTCCAGCATGGTCCCTTTCACAGGGTGCAGTCCTTCAGGAACACACTGCTGCAGAGTGGGTCCTCCATGGGACCACCAGTCCTGCCAGCAAGCTGCTCAGTGCGGGCTCCTGTCTCCATGGGGCACAGCTCCTGCCAGGACCCTGCTCCAGCACAGTCTCCACGGGGCCACAGCCCCCTTCAGGCTCTCCATGCTCCAGTGTGGGGTCCCCCACAGGCTGCAGCTGGATCTCTGTTCCCCCATGGACCTCCACAGACCAGAGGGTCACATCCTGCCTTTCCATGGGCTGCACCACGGGCTGCAGTTGGATCTCTGCTCCAGTGCCTGGAGCACCTCCTGCTCCTCCTTCTGCACTGACCTTGGTGTCTGCAGAGCTGCTCCTCTCACATGCTCTTGCTGCCATATCACAGCATTAAATCTGTTATCCCAGAGGTGCTACCAGCCTTGGCCAGCAGTGGATCCATCTTGGAGCCAGCTGGAGTTGGCTCTGTGGGACATGGGGGAATCTTCTGTCAGCTTCTGTCATCCCTGCTCCCACTACCGAAACCTCACCACACAATCCCAATACAAGCATACAGAAAAGGGCTTTTAAAACAGTGTTTAAAAATGATTTAAACTTGTGAATAACGAGAAAAAGTAGAATAGCATTATATCTGAAGTTGAGAGTGGGAATAAATTCGCCATTATAAATCCAAAGCACAGGTAACCTCTTTTTGTGTACAAAATTAACAGAAAACTGATTTATCTCTCTGAAACTAAACCCACCTTTTCAAAGCACTGGCACACACATTCTGCACAGAGTAAATAGAATTATTATAGCACTTCTTCCTCTTTGCTCATCAGCAGTCTCTGCCCCTTTCTTTACTGTCAAAAGAAAACTGTCAAAAGAAAACTGTCAAAAGAAAAAGGCAGAAAAAAGGATCAACAAATTAAACCACTACATATATTGTTAATTATATATTTTATATATGATGTATGCATTTAATTATATTTTTAAATTTTAATTTATAATTAGAGACATTATCTCTACTATCAACAGGAATGTTTGATTCCTTTAAGCAAATGTTTTTATTGTTATAGTCACAGCCTCTTCCCCCTTTCTTTTTAACAACAACCACAACCACCCTTCATTTTCTTTTAACAAAATCTTATTGTTTTGCTACAGACTTCATAGATAATTTCAGCCCACTCCAAGGATCCCACCTGAAATCCCAGATGACAGTATGGAACTTAAGTTCTCCTTCCTCAAACAGTGGTAGGCAGCATGACTTTGAAAAGCCTTGGGCTTCCTATTCTCTCCTTGCATATCTGAACTTAAAATTGAAAAACATGAAATAGATGAAACTCTCTCTTCCATTCCTGCAATAAAGTGATCTACTGTACAGAAGAATAAATTTCAAGAAGCACTCTAGGGGGAAAAAGATACATAAAAGGTATTGTGGTTAAGACTGTGTCTGCTTAACATCATGGAGCTATAGCTGTGAGATTAACAACAAAATATTATTGTGAAGCAATTACTTGTTGGCTAAAACCCTGCCCCTCCTGAACCCTCACACCTGACACTGTCATGCTGTCTCCAGCCCTCTGTCCTTGCCTCTGCCACATATTAAGTTCAAGAAGCACAAGTCCTCTCTTACCCTGGAAGTTGCTGGTTGTTCATTCAGAGACCTCTCCGAACTTTGCCTTTTCCACAGGGCTTGTCAATGGCCATCAGCCAGTAGTGGGAGCAGTATTCTGCTCACAATTATCTCTGCTGCTAATTACACAGCATTATTCATAATGCTGATCTTGCTAAAATAATTAATGTTCAAAATAAAGCCCTTGCAAGCATCCCACAGGACCCCTCACTTAATCAACTTCAAATTTCTTTGCAGACATCTCTTTTGCCCTTTTTGTTCATATCTCTGTACACACAAACCCAGTTACTTATCTGCTGCGATCATTCTGTCAAGAGTTGCTCATCTTCCTGTCCATTTTTGAAACCAAACAAACACACACTTACCTTCCTTCTCCCTCAAAAAGTAGAACGAAAAACAATGGAATTAATAAGCCACTATATCCTGACTAAAATTATTGATGTTGCATTTTTATTTTCAGAAGATAAAATGCTATGACGTACTGGTAATTTGCTATTCTGAAGTAATTACTAAGATGGCAATTTTTTTCAATACTTCAGACAGGATAAAAAATAGCTCATTTAAAATATGGCAAATAGACCTTACAGTACATGAAAAAGATAAAAGAGGAGACTTTGAAGAGAATAATCTTCAGATTTAAAGTAGGATTAATAAATGCCATTGGCTGGCTGAAACTACCCAAATAACTGATGGCAATTAGGAAGCAATCCTTCAGTATTACTCGTCAACAACCACGCGATTTCATGATGTCCCTGTGCTCCTTTTGTCTGATACAGAATAACCTGAGTGTTCAATATAAAGCTATAACAATGATTTCAGTAGGAACTGGATTGCACAACCTTTGTGCAGGAAGCACTTGAGCAGGTGTAGGGCTACTATATTACTTGTTACAGCTATTGACCAGGAAAGTAATTGGTGCTGAACACAATTAATAGCTAACAGATATGACCTATATGTAAAGAATTATTGAAAAGTGCAATAGAAACATAGTTAGATATAAGGTTTGGTGAAGAAAAAAAGCAGTAGATGGAAGAAAGGCATTTCATGAGATACAATTTACTGTTTAGTATTCTTCCCATCAGTTTTGGAACAACCTGTTTTATAAAGTTCTCTAAGTATCTCCATTTTCTAAGAGAGGATATACCCCAGTATCATTTGAAAATATATTCCAAAATAAAATTTATTCTTCGTATTTCTTCTCTATTCACAGACTGTCTCCAGAAAGAAAGAATCATTTTCCTAGCTCTTGCTTCTTCCTTCTCCTTGAGCAGAAACTGAAGCTCAGAAATTTCAGCCTGAATATAAGAAATAACTACTGTGTGGGTGGTCATGCAGTAGAACAGATTTCTCAGAGAGGTATGGAGCTTCCCTTGATGGAATATTCAAGAAGCATCTGAATACAATCCTGTGCCATGTGCTCTGGAATGACCCTGCTTGAGCTGGGAGGTTGGACCAGATGACCCCTGTGGTACCTTCCAACCTGAGCCATTCTGTGATTCCTGATGGAGGAGGAAGCTGGCAATAAATATTTTCAGAATGACATCATCTGTTCATTTAAAGACAAAATTTACAGCTCACTAGCTGTGCAAGCGTAGGTATAAAGATGGAATAGGTGCAAATGCAGCAGCATATATGTGTGTAAGAAGAATTTACTAAGGGGGAGGACAAATTGCTTGTAAATATTTAGAGTCTTGTAGTTCATCACAACTACATTTAGTTATGGTGGGAATGTAACACTTTCTGGGATCTTCAGTAGCATCCTGGCAGTGACATCCTTTACCCCTCCCTGGTGACTGTCCCCTAACACAGGCAGGACAGTCAGCAACTGCAGTGGCTTTCCTCAAAAATACTGGGTTTGATGGAAGGTTGAGTTCCGTATTGCATGGCCTCTACTCTAGGCAAATGCTGAAGAAAAACATGCAAACACATATATTGGTCTATATTTGTTAAAGTTTTCCTGCCAGCTTGGATCCATAATTTCCTCTGAAACTCCTTTTCCTGCTCTCTGGAAGAAACTTGTCATCTCTAATCCAGACCCTTTGCCTCTGACCCTTTCCCCCCACCAGCTGCTTTTCTCTCCGGAAAAACCTGGATCAGGTATTTCCTGCTCATTCCCAGAGCCAGGGAATTCTCATGCCTGGAAAGTGGAACATCTGATGGCACACAACACTGGATACCATGGCTTCAGTAAGTGCTACAGCTTCTGACATAACCCATATATCCTGCAGAGCCTACCATTAAAAGGGTCATAGTGCCATCATATTCTTCTGAAGGCAACAGAAGTATATTCTGTTCAATTCACTCCTCTGAATACGGTCATCTAACATCCTAGCCTGTCAATTCCAGATGCCTCTCTGTTAAGGTGCAAGGTTTCCAGAGAACCTCTATCACAACTTGAGCAGGAGTGTGCTCACCCTCTGGAACCTGCTCTCCATCATTCTCTGAGGGTCTCTTACCCCTCAACACACCACGTGAGAGGTAGAGCATGCAGAAAAAAGTTTAACACCACTATCAGCAATTATGTGGTTTTAAAACATTGCAGTTCAGTGCATATTTTCTTCCTAACAAAGCCAGTTTGAGTTTTATTAAGTTAGGAATCCATTACTAAGGACTGTACCCAGCAGAAACAGGAGATACATGAAGGAAGCAGATCTAACCCAGAGTCTGAATCCTGTAACAGATGGGCTGGCCATGCTTGCATTCATGGAACTGGCTCTCCTCTCTGAGTCTGCATGACATTCATCAGCTCTAGGCATCTGCTGGTGAGCACCATGCAGACTCAGAGAGAGGAGCCAGTTCCACAAACACAAGCAAGTTCACTGCTCAGTGGGTCACTAATCCTTAATCGTGTTCACAGCTTCACAGGCCGACGCAGTGTCGATATAAAAATACACAGATTTGCCAGACTGAAATCCTCCCACCTGACTCAAGATTCATGAAAGGACATGGGAATGGAAATGGTTGTATGACATGTAGGCTCTGAAACACTTTCTTGGGTTGTGTTACACCCAGGTGTGGCGTGTGTGGTGCCAGGTGCAATATTACTGCTCAGGGAATGGAAAATTAAGACTGTTGGGGTTTTATCGTTTGGCAAGGGTAAAGTCAGACCACAACAGGCATTAAAGTTAACTGCAAACTGAGTTACTGTGGTCTGAGAAGCTGACTCATCCCCAGAAAGATTTTAACTAACCATCTGCATGCTTCTGACTCATTGCAACTAAGGAATAAACCCAATATATTTAGCTTAGTTTAATATGTTTTGCTTTACCATGGCACCAAGTCAGAAGTGCATAAACAGGCCAGGTTAAGGCAATCCACCTTTCCATCTGTAAACTAATGATCTGTTCAGCCATTAATACTTTCAGACATTTAGCACAGCCTACTAGGAAAAGTTTGTAAAACATTTTGGTCTCTAAGCATTTTGCTTCCATGTTGTGCTCTGAAAATCCCTATTTAAAACAAAGATATCCCCTAAGCCTCATACTCCTAGCTGGAGATCTGAGGAAAGCTCTTCAATTTGCAGGGAGAGGTTTGAGCTTCTGCAATGTAACCCATTGAATATTTTGCTTGCACGATTTTGATTATGTTTGTAAATCCTCACAAGCATAATTAGTTTGAGTCAAACCTAGAGTTCTTTGGTTCAGTGAGTGTTCTTGAATAAAAAGCAGAATTCTAGTGAACTGTGGAATGATATAGCACAGGTCCCTCTAGAAACAGATTAAATTCCATAACTAGAGTAGGGTTGCATGATATGTTTTTCAAGTGGCCAGATTCAAGGATTGTTTTTGTTAAAGCTTTCTGGTAGACAACACCTCAGCTACACAGAAGCATACTACAGATTTAGATTTTTGCATTTCACATTACTAAACTAACAAAGGTTAGACTTTACTTTTGGTTCCAGAACAGATTTTAACTGCATTATTCCTAAAAATACATTCAGCACTAAAATCAAAGCCAAAACACTGAGAAATACTTTATTTCCAGGTAAAAGAATGTTTTTCCTCCCAAGATAAATACTCACTCAGGCACGAAAAAGAGACAATATTGGCTCCTCAGACAGAATGTGCAGCCTTAGGCTATTGTGCCATTTTGTTCCATTATGTCTGGAGCAAAGCTTTAAAAGACCAGTGATAAAAAACACACATTTTATTTTGTTTATGACCAAGACAAAGTATTTGTCTACATAAATGGATAAAAACACTTGCCTAATGCAGTTGAAAATGTATTTGGTAGTTCTGGATTGCTTGAATATGATTGATTTTCCTGTTTTATGCTTATCTTTTTCAATAAAAGAGTAATGTGGATATATATCAGCATAATTCATGCCTAGCCATTCTCGAGGCTCTAAAGCATTTTATAATGTTTCCCCTTAAGCCAGGGTATACTTTACCAGATCAGTCATTTGATGTTTTTAAGGATTCCTTTGCCCAGTAAATCCCTTGATGCTAGTACCTGTTTGTTAGACTTGTGTCACTTTGGCAGGTGTCTAATTCTACTTACAGACACCAAAACTAAAGAATGATTCCCAAACTTTACAGGGCAGGAAAAATATGAAATAGAAAATCAGATTAAGAAGCACTTAAGTAATAAATAATAAAATGACATATAAAATGAACAATCTATCTTTGACGAGTTTTTTAATCTATAGCTGTTGGTGATTTTTTCCTTGCATCAAGGAAAAGCCTAGTTTTTGGAGGTACTCGGGAAGAACATGATAGGGGCACAAGAAATGAATGTTATCTGGGAAGAAGGACCAGAAACCATGCACCATAGGACATTAGATCACTATCACCTACAAGTCAGTAGAGCACAGCCACAGTCCTGGGCTCCCATTCTGCAAAGGATCTGAACAACAGTTACAAATTATTGCCTGCCCTGAAAATGCAGAACATCCATTATCTGGCTAGGATTCAGTCCATACTTGAACCGCTGGCTTCCTTCATGGGTTTACCAGGAAGAGAGCTAAATGGGACATCTAAGCACATTGGAGTCCACTGTTACAGAGCTCAGAGCAGAAGCAGCCCATCTCACCCATTGGAGGTGCTGCCCAAAGCATGCACATCGTGTCTCCTGCTATTCCACGTAAAAATCTATGAAAAACACATCCAAGCAATCTGATAAACAAGCACAAATTTTTCATGGTAATTCATTATGAGGAATACGTCCCTTAATTAAAACATGCTCAGTTTGCTGTTCATAACAACAGAGAGGATTTGCAAAGCTCTGTTTTCCTCAGTGGCAAGAGGGAGAAAGCAATTTTGAGACTCCTGAGCTGAAGGCAAAGCCCACATAAGAAACAGGTTGACAGCCACAACACTGACATAAAAAACGGCCACCAGGTATATCATCAGATCTATTTTTATTTTCCTTTTTTGCATTTGTGGTGTTAGGATTTCTGGAGTTTGTGCTTCTTCTGAAAGGTAGAGGTTATCTTTAGAGATGATGAAGATAAAAGATTTTCTTAAGCACAGGCTGTCACATAAAGTTTTATGACAAAGACGAGTTATTATGGGATTAAATATAAAATCTGAAGGAAATGTCAGAAGTGCATGACTTTCTGAAGGGCCCCTCTTGCCTGAGGGAGCCTGATGGACCGGTTGTCTGTGATTTTCCTCCCTGCCACTTCTTTTTCCAACACCTTCCTCCCAAGGACAGTGCCTTTCTGGACTTAACACATGCCTGTATGGCTTCAGCTGTGTACAGTCTATCCTGAGCTGCAGATGACTGCTCCAGCATGTCAAGCAGGACCTTGAACCACCCTCAGCTCCTCCTGCCTCCACAGACTGTTTAAGGCACCCAGCTGGAACAGTCCTTGGGAATCCTTGTCCATACTGCAGTTGCCTGATGGAGTCCCTGCTTAAACTTAGGAAGGAGACATTAATATTCTGTCCTTTATTTTTCAGAGCTGTAACTTCTACTGTACTGCCTGCAGGGGCTACTTCTCAGCATAAAATAGCAGGAGGCTACACAGTACCCTTGAAATATCCTGGTAGTGGCAGAAGGAATCCTGCTGGGACCCAGACAGCTGCCAGGACTAGCAGGCTGCCAGCGACACAGCTCTTCAAGATCCTCCAAGAGAAAAGCTTCCTACCCATGCAAGTCCAACATCTCATTAAAATCTCTTTCACCAGACATTAATCAGCCCAACCAGATCTGTAAAGAGGTATTTTGAGCTCACTCTCACCCTCCTCAGGCCCTTCCCAGCTACTGCACAGTCTCCTGGCAGCAACAGCCAGGAACTCACAGGCAGTGAGTGCTCTCTTCCCACAGCCATCGGATGGTGCCCTCCCCATGCTGCCTGGGGCTCTGAGCCCATCTCTCTTCAGGTTAAATGGTTCCTGCTACACAGCATCCTCATGGTGGAACACGCCTGCTGTCTAGAAAGGGGAATACAGTAGTATGGCATGTTGTGGAAAAGAGGAAAAAGATGGTCAGGTAGACATTTATGTTAGCACTGTCCCTCCAGAGGATGAGACCCATATATAAGAAAAAAACCTCAAAAAAACCCCACCCCAAAAACGCAAACCAAACCAAACTAAAACCAAACCAAAAAATAAACAAAACAAACAAAAAAGCACTTAAAAAAACCAAACCATAAAGCAAACAAACAAAAAAAAACCAACCCTGAACTTCATAATTTATGCAGCCAAATGATTATTATAACCTCCTCTGCTTTACTGTCCCACTTCAACATGCTGCCTTTGTCTCACATTCACTATTTCCCCTTACACATCCAGTGGGTGGCTGTTGTGTTGTGTGTGCTCACAGGCATATCCAGGGGCTTAGCGCTGTTATGATTCCTGGCAAACAAAACCAAATATACATTTGCTTCCTGGCTGGACAGTCAGGATCTTTCCTCACTTCCAGACACCCACCTTCCTCTACTACAACACTCTACATGCAATTAATAGTTTTTATAGCACTATAGTACAGCAATGATCTGCCTGTGGAAGGGCATATGAAACCTACAATCTTTTGTTGTAACACAACTTTCTGTGCTTTTTAAGGAATGAAAACTAACTGCAAATATGTTTAGTTTAGGTTGCCTTTTGCAAAATGTCTCAAAACAGTCCACTGGAAAAAAATATGATTATTCTTTACAAAGATTAAGGTACTTTCAGGAGTGTAGGTTATATTTTTTAGAATGGTTATGGCTAAATGGACATGAGATACTTTCTAAAAGCTCAGGAGAGAAGTTATGTTCAGTTGCCTGCTCTTTCCTAAAGCATGATCTGATAGACTTAACTGTACTTCTAGCCACAGTTTTGACAGCCAGCAACTCACACAAGATTTACACATAGTAAAAATCAGAAACCAGCTAAATCGTGCTGTTGGGAACTGAGCTAAAATGTAAGCCTATTTAATGAGCTTGAAGAATGGCCTATACTTGTTCAGAGAAACCTGTTCATCTGTCTCCTTAGAGGGTGCTCAGTTGCCTTGGCAGACTGATCCCTATCCCTGCTCCAGACTAGTCTGGACCACGTTTCTGCCCCATCACACCACTGTGTAACAGATCAGAGATGGTGGGGCTTCCTGGGCACAGTGAGCTGCTGCTGCTGCCCTGGCAGCTGCCATGGCACTGCTGTTTCATTACTTGTGTGATGTTTGCAATGATTCAGCTAGAAGCAGGTCAGCCCTTTCAGGGGGATCTTCCTTGGGGATAGACCTCATTGGCTAACTCCACCCAACACTATTCCACAAGAACAAAAAGCACAAGTCCTTTGAACAGGCATGCTTTGCGTTTTTACTAATCTTGCTCCACGAATCTTACTCTTTTCTTCACCTGTTTGGGTTTTTTTTATGGAACCTCTTGTTCTCTTCTCCTTTCCTGTTTAATTTTTCTCTGCCTTTAGCCTTTTGCCTTGTTAATTGATTATTCCTTTTTTGTTGCTCTTTCCTTCCTCCCTGCCTCCTCTTTGACAGAAGGTGACACACTGTTCATGCTGAAAGCATCTACCAGATGAATGTGAAAACAAGCTCTGGCTTCTTCTGACTGCTGGAAGAAATGACAGATGCCCCTTCCAAAGTGACTGCCACACAAGTGCCAAAAAATGAGAGATGAAAATCAAGGTATTTTCAGGCGGAAAGGTATCACCCTACCAGGACCTGACCAGCTGACAGGAACCTGTATGCAGTGTATGTATGAGGCTTTCTGCTCAGGCTGCTGTTCTGGTCTGGCAGCTCTTCTGCAGCAGCTTTTGCAGACACGTTTCCCCTTGACAGATTGAAGATTTTGTTCCAAGATATCCAAATTTGACCTGAAGCAGATTGCATAAATAGGACATTGCATAAATAAGTATTAATATCTTCCTATTTTTGTACATAGCTTTACCACGATCAGCATCCTCTCCCTGCTTTGGGGAGAGAGAGACTGACACACAGAGCAGTGCAGTGACCAGCTCTGTGTCACACCACAAAGCAGTGACAGAGCCCATAGCTCATCTGTCCCCAGACACAGCTCCTCAATAATTATTAGGATGATAGTTGGGCTTTAAATTCTCTTCTACGGAGACACCCTTCAAATACTATGTGATCTAATTAGACATCATTTAATAGACACCCTTGCATAGACTCACGTGATGTGGCACTCTCTGAAAGGGCCAAATTAAAAAAAAACAAACTGCAAACTGTTACTCTTGAGTGATTTGAAAACTTCAGGACTTTGGAAATATGAAGGGTCAAAGCCAAGACCTGAAATCCATCTACTGGATATGAATTTCCATGCACCCTTCCATTGGTAAGGGTTGTTTTGACACACCAGACTAGAACAATGACCAGATCAGTTTGGTTTCAAATGGCTGCCTTTGGAGCCTGAAGAACTTAAGACTGTCTGGAATTTAAGCAAATTTAAACTTTCAAAGCCACTAAAACTTGCAACACCCAAGAGATGCTTCAGGCTTTAAAGCTTACATGTATTTTTCATCTGGTACATGGTATAACATTATCTACCTTGTCCAAAACACATTTGTGTCAATATTGGATGGTTTTAATGCTGCATTTGATACACAACTGAAAGTTGTAGAACAACAGATAGATAACAGGACAGCAAGACCTGTTCTGAGAGCCCTTCTTCTTTTAATAAGAAGAATGCTATGGTAGCTACTTTATGCCTTGTGACTATAAAGGAGAACATGAATAAGAGTGAATGAACCTTTCATATCCTCCAACTCCAGGAAGCACCATTTTGCTCATTTAATTTGACCTTCTTTGTTTGAAAACAAAATAAAAATAGCAGTAAAACCCCCAGGCCATAAAATTTCAAGATGCCGCTGAATCAAACCCATAAATTTGACGTTCTAGAGACAGGATAAAAAATACTGCCGAGTCTGCATTTTACAATAGCTAAGATGTGGAGAAGCATTTTTTTTCCTTCATAGAAATTGTCTATAAAAGGCTTGTAATACCAACACTGCTGCTTCTTCCTACATATTCAGTCTTGTCTTTGGCCCATCACACAGTGAAGGGATGCTCTATTATAGCTCTTGCTACCTCAGGACTCTTCTCTAACATTACAATATCTGCAGATCCTTTCAGAGAGCTCTGTGCTTGTCTGAGGACTACAAGAAGCTGCATGAAAAGGCCAAATCTCCTTCACATTTTTAAGAGTTTTGCATATACCAATATCAGCTGTATCAGACTAGTGAAGACACATTAGAGATGTAGTTTGCTACAGAGCAAAATTACTGTTGTGGTGGCTGTGTCTTTGGAGTGGTTAGGCATGTTACATCTTCCAGACAAGCTGGTCCCTCATCCCCATGCCCCACAGAAGTCTGCAGCTCACTCAGAAGAGCCAATTGAAGAGAGAAGCCCCTCTAAGGCAGTTCTTGCTACTGCTTTCACTGCAGGAGATAGTTGGAACACTGTACGTTTTTCCTTCCGCTGCAAAGCCAATTTAGAAGAGCTTTCTTCTCCTTGTCCCTCCTTTCTGGACTCCAGGAATTATTCCCTTCACTCTTTCCAGTGTTATGCTGAGGCAACTCCTTAGCATATTATGCTCTAAACCATATCAGTAGGATGATCCAGATTAAAAATGGATCCAAATTAAAAACATGCCACAAATAGAGATTTTTAATACCTGGTATATCTTATGGTCTGGCATGTACAGCATGCACAGAAAAAGCTGCACCAGTGCATTAAAAGAGTGCCCATGGACTGCAGAATGGAGATGGGAAGGAGAGGGAGAGCTATGGAAAGACCATCGGTTCTTCAGCAGGTGGAAACCACCCCCATGGGATGCCAGGTCTGTCCTTGAGCCTGTGTCCTCCTGTAAGAGGCAGTCCTGTCCCAGGAAGGTCCTGCTTCTCTCTTCTGGTCTTCAGATACTTCATCCCTCACAACAGTGCCAAGCACTTCTGGGGCTGTGCTGGGAACTAGGCCAGGCAATTCCTCGGGGTCAGAAGTAATCCTTTGGTGCCCAGGGACAGGAACTCCCAAAGCAGCATGTCTGCTGAAGAAAGTATGAGATTACAATAACCTGGATTTGAGAGAGAGTGCTGTGTATTTCATGAAGCCAAACCATTAGAGATATTTAAAGAGCAGTCAGGCAAACACTCAGCTGGCAGTGATCTCCAGAAAGGGAAGGGGCAGACAGACCAGAATGAGCAGCAAGAAGAATTACTATACCTAAAGCACAGTCACATTAAATATTTAATAAATAATTTAACTTCCTTTCCAGCTCCATTTTATTTTCCTGTCATGTCCTTGCATCCGTCAAGAAACAGCAAGAATATTTCAAGACTAAAGTTCAGGTTGAGTCAAGTTGGTCATATCCCTTTATTTAATTAGGCTACTGTCATCCAGTTGATCAATATCAGGCCATAGAATCTGGCTGGACCTAAGGCTAGATGTATTGAATGACATATTGAACAGAGAAGCCCAGTTGCTCACAAAAGGGGGTTTCCTCAAAAATCCAGTAACACACTCCTTTCTGAGAACATCTCTTTGAATACTCTGTAGAAACACAGATAGAACTTTCATAAGAAAAGGAGTTGTCTTTACTTAAAAG
The DNA here is from genome assembly GCF_009819885.2 of Catharus ustulatus. Lineage (NCBI taxonomy): Eukaryota > Metazoa > Chordata > Aves > Passeriformes > Turdidae > Catharus > Catharus ustulatus. The sequence continues at coordinate 47,172,106 of NC_046224.1, forward strand.
TGGTGTGTCAATATTATTCTTCCCAATAATAATACATAGGTTGAAAATGCAGGAATGACATGAAAAGTTCTCAACCATTTGTCTTGTGCTGTGTATCCAATCCCTTGTGTCTTTCAGAGTCTCACTGAATAAAAACCAAGAGGATCTACTCTGAAATGACAGAATATCTCATCCACTCAATGAATGCTAAATGTTTCAATTATTAAACATCTCAAAGGTATGTCACGGGCATGCTATGAATACAGAACATTGGAATCCACAAGAGGGAGAGAAATTATTGAGCAAGAAATGTCTGGAAAAAATCATTGGTGGAAGAAGACCTCATGCCGCAGTAGGAGATGAAAAGCTCAACATCCTCTCTAAACTGAAATCTGACAATAGTATAAACCAAGTGCATGAGAAGAATGCAGATGTGTGTTTAGACTGAAGTCCTTATAATTCTTGTTGATAGCATGCTGAATTTATCCTCTGCCTACATGACACATGGCACAAGTCATGGATCTTTTTGTAGGCATAGAATAGTCACAATCCAGTTTAAAACAGTAGCTGAAGCATGTCTTTCTGTTCTTCCCCCCAGTTTAACAGGGTTTTCCACACTCCAGTTTGACTTACCTTGTTCAGTGAACATATGGTATGTCAATGTACTTTCATTGAAATTACTTGGAAAACAGAAGGCTGCCCCATGCTTTTTTTTTTTTTACCACATCCTCTACACACTGTTGTTTTCACCTCTTAACTATTAACATGCTTTTTTTTCATTTCAGATGCCAGTGTCACACCTATAAAAATGGTCAGGAAGTACAAATGAGTAGTGACAGGTATACACTTAGAACTTTGATTCTGTCAAATTCATTCCAGCAACAGTACACTCCCAGAACCAATACTGACTGACAGCCAGTCCTTCTAAATATCAGCATCCTCATGAATCAAATCTACTCCATATCAAACTGCATCTGCACAGACAACATAAGAAAAGCAAAACCTTGAGACCTTCAATTAGGCATGTCTGTGATTGATGTGCCTAAGCACACTGTATACACAAATGTACTTGCTGAATAATTTGTACTTAACATGCTTCCCAATTTTGTTGGGAATGCAGCAACTTTGACAAACCCATCTACATGTTTGCAAGACTGATAATACAAGTCTGTTCACAAGAAAAGAGGCATTTCTCCATTCTCAGCTAGACAAGTCATCAAGTCTCAATCAGAGCAAGGACATTTCATTCCTGTAAATACTTCATGCTTATCTCTAGTGCTGATGACAAGATTCTGACCTTGAATCAATGTCACCCGTCACCAGCCAGCAGCAGGAGATCCACTTGTTCTGTGATTTTGTACAAGAAGCCACGTTATTACCTGAATGTTTGAGAAAGCCTGCTATTCTTGGACTAAATGCAACCAAGAATCCTCACTGGAGATGGCTGTGGGATGCAACTTTGCCTTCCAAATCACTCCGCATTTCCCTCCAGTTTCCAGCATTTCCCTCTATTGCCCTAGGAACATCAGTTTACTACACACCTTTCTGTGTGACTCCTCTAAAACACGGAGGAATGTCCAGATCCCACATAACTGGGGAACACTCAGCATCAATGCATGAACACCATCTGGATCTCAATTTTACATTTAATTAGGGTATTGCCCTATGTGGAATTCCTAAAGCCAAGGTCTTCTTGCAGAAAGTACAAAATTAGATATTCAGCACAATGTGCAGAGAGTGGGTCAAGCCTAATCCACCTGACTGAATTAGGATGATCTGAAATTTGGAATAGCCTCTGGGCCTGAAACCAGTGCTTCAAGCATCCTTCCATGTCTGTAACCTGATTAGAAATGCAAGACTAAAAACACCTCCTGGATTTTGGATACCAAGCTGTTGTAGTGGCTGTTAATCATACTTTCATGGAAGCCAAGGAATTCAGGTTTCAGGGACATATTTGTCTTGTCTGTATTCCAAAACAACCCACTCTCACAGGCAGGAGTGTGAGCTTCTAACTGTGGACTTCAGAGTCCACTCAGGTGAGTGTACCAAGCGGTTCTTTACTGGCTCTAGTAATTAATTTATTCTTTTTTGTTAATGTAGCAACAAAAGAATGATCAAACCTAATCTGGAACAGAGCTCATTGTAAACTTCAAACCTTGTAAAGCTCAAGAGAAGAATATACATGCTAATATTTTTTTCACTATCTTCTTATATATTTGTTGAGTATAGACAGGAAATTCTTCAACAGCCCTCCTCCCTCCTAAGCATCTTTGAGTCTCTCATTTGTACAGATCATTTGAAAAAGAAAAGAAAAAAAATAAAAAGGACTAAGTGAAAATAAGAGCAAAATCAGTTCCTGACTTTTCTGGAAATTATTCTAATTCCTTAATGAGTGAGAAGGTTTAAGCACTAGATTATTAACAATTTTTACCAAGCAATGAAAGTAAACCCTTACCTTTTATTTAGCCATTGGTATTCAGACAAAAAAAAAAAAAAACACCAAAAAAAAAACCCAAACCCCAGTGGCTTCCATTTAATGTTTGGCGTCAATTTTCTAGGTTGGATACAGCATTGTTCCTTGATAGTGTAGGCAGCACCAGTAAAATCAGTTCTTGGTATTTCATCTAAAGAGATAAGCCACTGCACTGAGCCCAATTATTGGTGTTCCCAGCTATATGTCAAAAGGACACCAGATATGTTGAATAAGCAATTCACTCAATGTCTGCACTGCAAATGAGTAGCATTTTAAAGGCATGTGACAGACTACCCAGTTTTTGCAGCTTTCCAGACATTTAGGAGGAAAGCGGTACTGTTCTTTATTTTGAGCACTGTCTCATTTCAGACAATTGCAAACTATGTCAGCAAGCTGCAGCGCAGGCATATTCTGAGTTTTCACACAATTACTAGGGGCAACAGAGCCTTGATAATTATTTTCACTTTTCACCTGCTCAACCAGAGTAGCTGAAAGAGATCAGTTTCATGCTCTAACTGAATTCCCAAAGGAACCAGAAGCCTCTGGTTGCACACACTGTAGCTCAAACACAGCATCTCATTCATATGCTCTAGAAGGCTTTTGGGAATAAGACCAGCACTGTCACTTAAACATGTGATTTACACCTGCAAGTCAACTAGCAATGTTAACACACTTGGAGATCAATCCTGCAGTGGTATATCATAGCAGACCTTTCATTTGTTCATTTTTACTGTTTTAACATACAGCTTAATGTACTCAGTCGGACATCATATTTCAAAGCAAAGTACTTTCCATACTGTGTAATTCCGCTGTGTAATTCCAGTGTGGAACTTGTCACTTCAGAACACTGAGGTGGCCCAGAGTGCAGCTGAGTTCAGAAGCGACTTTGTGCAGGCGAAGTTCAGAGGTGGCCACTCCATGTGACTGCCTAGATGCAAGTGCTTTCTCAGAAAGCTCCTTGAAGTACTGGGCCTGGGAATAATGATCAGGGAAAAGATCACTTTCTGTATATTCTGATTTGATGTACTTGCCTTAAATGTTTTTTCCTTGCTAGTTGTGAAAAACAGGGCTGCTTAGGGCAGACTTCTGGCTTAGTCTGATATGCTCATCCCTGTGTTTTCCTGTTACCAGCACTAACTGCAATTCCTGAGCAACATGGATGCTGCACAGTTTTGCTGAAGGTAACCTCCCTGAACCTGGTATCCTTCCTGTGACCGACAGACTGTACATACAATAAATAATAAAAAAATAAAATGGATATTAAATGTGTTTACACAAGCTAATTGCAGCCAATAGGCCTGACCAGACCCAATCTAAGTGATTTCCTTCTCTGTCCTTCCTCTGATTTCTTACTATCATCTCCCCACAGGGCATATGGCAGAGTTATATTGGAGAGAAGGTAATGTTATCTTTGATTCAAAAAGAGGTTTGTATTTTTCTAAAAGAACATAAATTTGACAATCTTTCTAGTAAACCACTGCTCAAAACACACCCCAAAGGCTCCAGCAGAATATCTCATTTCCCATTTTGTTTTGTATGAACTATATCAAGCTTAAGCACATGATGGTTATGTTATATTAAAAAAAAAAAGATAACAGTTCGGTTCACTTAGAAATTTTACCAGTTGATGAGAGGGGGTGTTTTCCTGTGGTTTACTCTATAGTATACTGAAGCAAGAAATGTAGAAAGGGAAATAAAAAGTGCAACTGTCTGGAGGGTAGGTGGGCTTTCTGGGCTTGTAAACCACTTTCATATCCAATCCCCTGCACTGCAACAGAAAAGATGTAGTAAGTCAGGTCCTAAAATGTACCGAATTCCTAGCTGTTCCCCAGTTTATTTGTGGGGCTTATAGAGCAAGTCTTGAGCATCAGACAAATAGTACTTGTTTTTTAGCAGAGACACATAGCTCCATTCTCTATTGGCATTTTGAACTCTATTAGGCAGGGGTTCTGTTGTTAATTTTATGGCATTGGTTGACCCCTGCCAAAACAGTCATATTCATACATCAAAGAAAGGGGAAAATATTACTCAGGGTTACATACATTGGAGAAATGAAAATGTATTTAAAGAAATCTCTGGGACACCTTTTGTAATATATCCCACAAAACATATAAGATGGCAAAAACATAAAAGATGGCAATGCTATCCTCTTCTCCAGCCCTGACAAGATCATTACAAATAGGTTTGGTTTTTTTTTTTAACTTCCAAGAGCTGCCTTTCATATTGGGGAACAAATTTTGATAAATCACAGCTTTCATGTGCCGACTATGAGACTTCTATTTTCATTGAAGTGCATTGTAAGTATAATACTAAAGCCTTACAAATACCAACAGATTTAGGGTCTGCTTCTGGAAGGTGCTAAATGTCTTCATTCCTTTGTAGGTCAAATAAGCCCCTACTATCTATCAAATGTAATACTGCACCATTGCTTTCTTTAAGTGCTATTATTTTTAAAAACACAGTACACAAGACTTCAGATATATAGTCGGCTCTGCTCTGTTTCTTATTGGCAATTTATCTGGCTGCCAGACTGACCTCACCACAGCTGGAGACACATCATATGGCTCTGTGCAGAAGCAGCTCAGTGCTAGTTTATTACCCCAGGGACAGCCCTGCATGAGTGCATCTGTATTGCTCCACGCTATAGCCTGGAAACAACGCTTTTGTGTGGAAGTAGTCCAGCTAGTAAACACAGCTTCTCTGCCAGACTGCAATTAGTTCCCTGAAGAACCATGGAGCTCTCTTTTGCTCAGAACTCTAAGAAATGAAATATTGAAAAACAGTAGAGATATCACTGCCTATAAAACAACAGATCAAGGGCAGCTCCAAGCGAACTGGTTAATGGCCTTGGGGTAAAAGGGAAAAGTAGGGGTATGAAAAAACGCAAAGTGATATAAGCAACAGGAGTTCCAAATACTTTGCCCACAATGGAAGTGAGGAGGGTTTGTCAGTCTGAGGGCTTATTAGCATGAGTGCAGGGTCAGGTGGCACCAGCTCAGGTTCAACATCCAGACAATACACTTCTGAAATCAAAATCTCCAGATAATGTGACACGCAGTACTCAGAGCGTCTGTGCAATGCACACTTTTAGTTCAAGACTTCACCCCAAAGTTCAGTTGCTCTGAAGACACCTTCACCAGGCTCTATCACATAGGGCAGAGACTTGTGTAAAGCTGTGCTTCAGAACACAGTCTTGTCCTTATCTCCTGCTGTCTGGGTGTAAAGGGCTTCCCACTGTGCATGTGGGTTTACATTTCAGTGTGGCATCTACCTCTGCAAACGCTGAATGTGATCAGCACTGAGTTTCAGATTCCAACGTGAGAATCGGGAACCTGCGAGTTGGCACCCACAGCCCCAAACACCCCTTAGAGCAAATGCATTGAGCTGTACTGGCCACGCAAATATGTTTGTATCAAGTTTAGAGCTAGCTATTGACGGCAACTACAGCTGAGGGTGATGGGGTAAGCAGCCCAGTTCCAGCTCTGGCTGCATCTAGTGTCTTCCCAGGCAGCAGGAACTGCTCAGGTGAAAACCCCCTATCTCTTTCTGCAGAAGAGCTGACTTCTGAGGTTTGGGGGCCACAATGGATGTTTGGTGATCACAAGATGCTGTCCTGGTAACAACCTTCTACTTTAGATGCTGAAATCTACCTGACATGCTCCTTACCTTCAAATTTGGATCTAATAAATTCCTTATTAACATCTAAGAGCTTCTTCAGTCCTACTGGCAGCAGAGATCTTCCCTTTTTTTTTTTAAGTGGTTTTCTTTACCTATTTTTGTAACTCTGCTTTATAGAAGCTGGCACCAGCCAAGCAGTTTTGTTAAAGCATGGCACATACAACATGAGGGACCAGTGGGAACTGCTGTCCTTTCCATGGCAGGTTGATGGGCAGTGAGTCCAGTGACAGTTTTGCTGATGGATGGTAACTTGCCGAAGCAGCAAACTTTATAAACATACTGTGAAAGGACAGCTGTGGCAGTATCTTCTCAGCAAGTGCAAACTTTAAACAAGGACAAAAAACTGAAGACTGATAAAATTCACAGGTGAGGAGGGTTGTCACATAGGAGATAAGGACTGTTTCATAAGAAGAATGATAAAGACCTTCCCTGAGCCTCCTTTCTCCAGGAATAGCAACCCCAGCTCCCTCAGCCACTCCTCACTGGACTTGCACTCCAAACCCTTCCCCAGCTTCTTTGCTGCTCTCTGGACACACTCCGGCCCCTCAATGTCTTGCTTGTACTGAGGAGCTCAGAACTGGACACAGGATTTGAGGTGTGGCCTCACCAGTGCCAAGTACAGGGGGACAATCCCTGCCCTGCTCCTGCTGGCCACACTATTGCTGATCCAGGCCAGGATGCCTTTGGCCTTCTTGGCCACCTGGGCACACGCTGGCTCATGTTCACCCACAGTCACCAGCATCCCCAGCTACTTTATCCTTTGGGCAGTTTCCAGCCACTCTGTGCCCAGCCTGTAGCACTGCATGGGGTTGTTGTGACCCAAGGGCAGGAGTTGGCACTTGGCCTTGTTGATCCTCGGCCCCTGGATCCAGTTTGTCCAGATCCCTCTGCAGAGCCTTCCTGCCCTCCCAGTTCAACACTCCCACCCAGATAAGTGCTGTCTGCCAGTTTACTGAGAGTGCACTTCATCCTCTCATGCAGATCATTAACAAAAACACTAAACAGGACCAATCCCAACACTGAGCCCTGGGAATGCTACCAGTGACCGGCTGCCAGCTGGGTGTGTCTCCATTCACCACTCCCTGAGCTTGGCCATCCAGCCAGTTTCTTACCCAGCCAACAGCACACCTGTGGAAGCCATGGCAAGCCTATTCTCCAGTGGGAAATGGTGTCAGACGCTTTACTAGGTACCTACTTTTTAGGTAGACAACATCAACAACATTCCCCTCATCCACTATGAGGGCTAATTTGTCATAGAGTTAGATCAGGTTGCTTAAACAGGACCTGCCTTTCATACACCCATTCCGGCTGGGCCTGACCCCTTGGCTGTCCTGTCTGTGCTATATGATGGCACTCAGGATGATCTGCTCCATAAAAATAAAAAATAGCTTTTAGTGAGAAGTGAAGTCTGTTAAAATGAGCAAGAGGTGACCTGCTTATTATTGCCATAGGAAAAAGAAATACTTGGAAGGTCTTGCAGTTTAGGATAGGAAAGCATAACAGGAACTAATGACTTGAAACTTAAGTCAGAAAAAATCCAATTAGAAAGAAGGAAAAAAATTAATAGGGACAATGGGATAATATTTAAACTAATAATAATGGAAATGATGGATACACAGTCTTTTGTTGTCTTCAGATCAATACTACATGCTTCTCTGGAACACAAGCCTTAGCTAAGCAGAAGTCCTTAGAATCAATACAAGGGTAATGAATACAATTTTAATGGTCTGCAACACATGTGAGGTCAAACCAGATGATTTAATGGTCCCTCTGGCTTTATAATCTAGGAACAATCATATCAGATCAAAGAGTACAGGGCAGAGAAATTAAATGAGTTAGGAGTGTTTATGGCAGTCTTTGCCAGGACTACTGTGCTAAAAATTTAACAAATATGGGACTTTCTTTTTTCTGTCATGCCTGTCCATCTGTTTGGTTTTCTTTCTCCAATAGAGGATATTTCATGAATAGATTTTATCACTGTAAACAGTCTTACAGAATTCCCTGGGTAGCACATCACTAGGGTTATATGGAGACTTCTGTTATAACATCTATGACAGTAATTTCCAGGTAAGAGCCTTTTTTTCAAATTTTTATTTTTCCATGTTTGGTCTCAAGAGAATTTTTTAAATTATTAAGAAAAGCAGCTGTCGTGTTTTTAGACAGAAAATTGGGAAGGAAAACAATTCATTTGTAAGATACCTGGCCTTCTATTTCACTGACAGTTCAATAGTTAAACTTTCAGGTGGCAGATCCATAGAAGAAACTAGCACTGCTGAACCATTCTACACAAAATAACACCAAATAATCACTAAAGAGAAGTTCTGAATATTTACAATACAGAATGCATCCCTTTTTATGTTAAACTACTGACAGTTTTACGGAACAAGAAATCTTTTGCTGTGAATTTTAGGCAGGAATGGCTCTCTATTGATATTCCACAAAGGAAACAAAGAACTCTAGACTTTAATTTGAATCAATGGAGATTGCAGCTGCATAGATGTGTGATCTCATGCCTGAAGAGCATCCTATGCTGTGAGGTCCTGATTCATCTTAGGATGAGTCAAAACAAGCTGTGCAGAGGTACTTAAGCACTTTTCTCTAAAGGTAACCTGACAAGAGACAGTTTGCACAGCTTGGCTCTGCTACAGTAACCAGATGAAAGATATCCACGGACCCTTTTCTTTTCGATCAAGGGTTATCCAGAATGAAGATATTACACTGTGTGCAGGAGGACAGGGCTTCAAATATCAATGTGGCGTTCTAGATTCACCATTCAGTAATCATTTTAATAATTTTTAAATGTTTTTGCAGTAAACACATTGATTCTTTGTTCACGTCTCTTTAACACAAAGTTATCTACCTGAGCCCTAGCAGAGAAGGTTTGCAGTGTGAGACATTAAGTAAACTGTATCCCACCTAGATAAGAGTAATTGGAACTTTACACAGAGCTGACCATTAATTTCGGTATACAAACAGCAATTTAATTCTGAACAAAATAATGGCATTGCAATGCTATCAGTGCAATCCTTTGTGAAGGATTCAGATTTTTTAACAGCAGCGGCTGGAAGTGATTTTCAGGTGCAAAGCTGATTCAAGGGCTGTGTGATTCAGCAAGCTACCTGCTTCCTTATGTGACCTTTGTCAGGTTACTTGAGATCAGACCCATAAAAGGACTGAGGCATGGCCATGCCTGCTCCTCAGCTGCTGGAAGGGATTTTTCAAACCAGCTGGAGCACTTACCTACAATACCCACTAGGCAATGCCTTGTGTGAATCAGCAACCCTGAGCAGGGCTGCACCTGAATTAGGCAATGGGAAACACTTCCATGAACCTGTAGCCTCAGGTTAAACATCATCAGTGCCTTCCTTGATTTGAATAGTAGGTGAGTCCAGGGAAATCACCTACTGCTTTTATAGATAAGACAGAGCCAAGGGACAAAGCAATGATACTGATAGAACATTAAGCAACTACAGCAGGCAGGAAACGGGAAACTCATCCAGTGCCTTCCTCTAGTGGAATGGTTTCCAACATGCATATCTTCCCTGTCACTAAGTGAACCACTCACTTGTGATCTATTTGTGACCCCTCTCTGCCCCTCCTGCCAGAGCTGGGGTTCTGTGTTACAGAGAATGCAGAATACAAAAGCAAGTGACCCCACAGCACAGAGGGAGAAGGGCTTTGCTGGGTCCAGGTCCCACTCCCAGCCCTGCTACTGATGCCATACGTCCATAGAATCACTCTTAATGCAATCTCCTCCAGCTGTTCTTGAATGTCAAATGGTCATGGCTATTGCCTCTGCTGGTGCAGAACATGCCTAAATGAAGGCAGCCTTGAAGGGTGGGAACTTCCAAGCTGCCCCAGGGAAGAGATGATACCTAAGTCAGCAGCATTTTGGGAAACCATCACCAACAGACACTGGGCACACCATTACCTTCACTGGTGAGAATGCTGGTATGCACAGATTCCCTGACGACTCAGCAATTGAATGACTCAATCTGGCTTTTAATGGAAATAAAAGCTTGTCATTGCATCTGTCTCTTCTTCCTTTTGACCTGAAATTTCAAATATCAGCCAAAACAGATGGAGAAATATAATTTTCCATCACAACTGAGCACATAGGAAAAGGCAGCCAAGAAAATAAGAGAGAATAGAGGAACTACTCGGTCTTTGGTCATCATATTTTTTGCATTACGAGAAGTCATACAGGTTTAAAGGTCTTAAAAACTATTTCCTATTCTAAATTAAAAGTGCTGTTGAACACATCGATATTTGTTTTTATCCATCTCCTCTGTCAAAGGTATTGGCTTTTTGTCACAAAGAATTGGCACTTCCACCTCTACCTTGCATGAAAAATGTATTTAAAATCTAGAAATAAATGGACATAAATTAATGGAAATGCTTAACTTTTAGTAATATTACAAATAATATTAATTTTAAATAGAATATGTTTTTTATATATATATATATCATAGTGCATGTACCATTCAATCAAAATCATAAATAATCAGATAGTGGGTTTTGGTCCAGTAAAAAAGTTATATAATGAAGTCTTTCAAGAGCAGGTACTTGTGTTTAAATTTAGTTGTCAGTTCGTTAACTTATTCCTGACAATTGTAGTAGATTACCTTTGCATAACAAAATAAATATAAAAATCACCTAGGAAAATGTTATATGATGGCTGCAACAATTAATCTTACCTGATTATCAGAAACCTTCTTTCAGCTGCTATAGCCAAGCAAGGAAATACAGTGTCATAGTTTTGTTCTGATTAGCCTGTAACTTGTTTACCAGTTAAAATTTGCATTTCACTATTAGAGATTTGGTTTTTCGTTTATTGCACCAAACAAACAAATTGCTTATTAAATGCACTACAACACTGTGTATTCACCTTAAGGAAAAGATTAGCATTGCTTAACAAATAGATTTCTATATAAAAATATATAACAAATAGCAAAGTATATTTTTATGTTATATATGTTCATCACATTGTGTAACAGTTTAATATGTTAATCCCAAATAGTCTTGTTTCCATATTACAGAGGAATCTAAATCCCTGTCAGTAACTCCCATGGAAAGCACTTCAGTCTAAATAAAAATAATTTCCTCAGACTAAACCAGCCCCCAGTGTCCCTTCACACCTGCTGCAGCCCCCACAGCTGCCCACCTGGTGCTATGTCTCATTTCTCCCACCTCAGTCTATATATGTGACTCACACGCACCCCTTACTGTGCTCAGTGCCAAAGTGGCTCTAGCACCTCCCTTAAGCGCAGCAGTGACGCCTTTCTCCCTCCAACTCTGCTTTTCTGCTTCTCGTTCACATGCTGAGCTCCACACCTTCTGGGGCTGAATTTAACCCAGCAGATTTCAGCCAGGGCCCTTCAAGCAGTACCCAGCTCTGCTGCCAGGAATACTGTCTGTGTAAAACGACAGCAACATCAAATGAAAGTGTCAAACTCGATTCAAATTAGTTCTCCCTTGATGACTTGGAGAGAACTTTAATAGTAACTCATTTACATTCAGAGGCATCCTTAACCTGTAAGAAGACACAAATCTTGCATGTCAAATAAGGCCCCAGGTCCATTACAGTAGCAAAATTATGGTATTATAAATCAGAAATATCCCAAGTGGAAAGTGCTCCATTGCCTACATAGCCTGTAATGATGTTGACAGGTTTTCAGACTTAGGCCTCCCAAGTCTCACGTCAACCTACAGATATTCCAATTAATGGCTTATAAATGATCAGATTTCTAAGCCCAGAAGCAATCACTGTAATGATCAAATGAATTTCTACATGCACATGCCATGGTATTTCAGCAAGTGACTCAAATATTAAGCTCCTAACCAGCATTAAGGTCTTAACAAGAAAGTCTCTGTGCTAGAGCTGCAAATGCAGTTAGACCTATTAAACTTTCACAACACGTAATACCTTACAATAGATGTTACTTATTGGCAGTGGATACTCAAACGCCTGTGACAGATCTAAGACAAAGGTCTGAGAATTTATATTTCTGTGTCACCTTAGTTTAAGTAGATGACTAAAAGGGACAGATGGTAATTTCCTGTCACTGGGGCTGCAGCATGCAAGCAAGTTCTCAGTTGCTACACTCTCTTCTCAACTTCTTTCCTTTGATCTAGAAATCATGCCTGGGCTTGTCAGTCTGCGACATTCTGCATTTCCATGACTCTGCATTTCTTATAACTCTCATGAGTTTGTTTTCAGAGTTCCTATGAGTGAGAGCTGCAGTAATAGTTCACTCCTTAGAAATATTTCTCTCTTCATATCTGCAAATATGTACTGAGATACACACTTTGCAGTTATGGAATTAATGTTCCTCTTAAAAATAGGAAGATTTCAAAAGCATGAAGAGCTTTCTTGTATGGGGAATTTTATTTTTTTATTTTTATTTCATAAAAGGAAGTTCTCTGAGTTAATATTTCATTCTCTTCAGCAAACTGTGGTGTACTGGAACTTGCTGAAAAGAAAAAAATCAGAGTATTTTTAAAATGAATAAATTATAATTAATGCAAGAAAAAACATCTACCTGTTTTCAACATTCTTATCGGAAAGAAATTTTTTTCTATTCCTCAAAAATTTCTAAGTGAATACTTTTGTAAATTATCAGAACTGCGCCTTGGATTTTTTTTTTCCTCAACCACTCATTACTGGGGCTCATGAGCTATTTCAGAGGGAAGTCCTCCCAAAACAAAACAAGGCAGAAAAAAAATCTTAAATACACTTCAAAACACAAATTTAATCACACTGCACAGAGCAAATTTTTCCAGAAAGGATCACAAGCTTAGAGCAACTACTTTCATGACTGAAGTATTCTGCATTGCAGAAAGCTAGAATTTTGACAATTTTTTCCCCGTTTTTTTTTTTGCAACATTGTATTTACAGTCTCAACAGGTACAGCTAAAATCTCATCGCTGCACCGCTCTGCAGGCCGCCGGGATTTGGTTTGTTCACTTTGGACAAGGCTCCCCTCCAGCTCTTCCTTTATGTCGGTATGTCATGAGGTACCCAAGGAGGGAAAACCACAGAGCAGAGTCTCGGGGAGAAGCGAGAAGTCCAGGCTGCTCCCATGGCGTCTCCACCTTGCCGGCAGCAGAGCTGAGGCGGAGGATGACAAGGCTGTCCGAGCTGCCCGGGGCTGCGGGGCCGCTCGACCCACGCCCCGGGCGGCGCTGCCCCGGCGCGGACACCGCCTTTCCAGCGGGAGGGTGGCCGGGAGGCCGAGGCGACACCCGCCTCCCGCGGCCCCAGCCCTCCCTCCCCGCTTTCAGGAGGGCGGCAGCGGCTCGGGGGAGAGGCCGGCGGCTCTCCCGCGGCTCTCCCGCGGCTCTCCCGGCACAGGCACCGCCGGCCCGTTCCCGCCCGGCGCGGCGGCGGCGGCGGGAAGGGCGCGCGAGGAGGAGGGCGGGCAGCGCCAAGAAAAGGAGCGAAACGGCTCCGCGCGGGCGGGAGCCCCGTCCCGCGCGCCCGATGCCGCGCGCCGCCTGCCGCGCGCTGATTGGCCGGCGGCGCGGCCGGGGCTCCCCGGCGGCCGCGCCTGATTGGCCGGATTGTAAAGCGATGTCTGAGGGCGCCTGGCGGGAGCGGCAGAGCCGCGCGCCCCCCGCGCGCCCCGGCCCCGGCCGAGGTGAGGGCGCGGAGCCCGCCGAGCCTCCCGCCCCCTCCCTTCCCTCCGTCCTTCTCCCTCCGTCCCTCCCTGTCCGGGAAAGCAGCCCCGAGCAGCCGCGCGTCCCTCCGGGGACGGCAGCGGCTCCTCTTAAGAGCCGGGCTAAAAGCGCCTTCTCGCTTTGCAGATGGAGGTGAGCGTCCTGGCGCTGCGGGACCTGGCGAGCGCCCGGCCGGGGCGGCGGGGCCGCACCGAGGCGGCCCAGAAGGTGAGCGGAGGGCCGGCGGGGGCTCCGCTCCGGTCCGGGGCCCGGCGGTGCGGGAGGAGAGGGTGGAGAGGAGAGGGTGGCGAGAGCGGTGGGCGCCACAGAGCCGCAGCCCCGCGAGTGCAGGGCCGCCAGCCGGGGGCTCGGAAGGGGGTCGGGCTCTGGGGCGTGCGCCTGTGGCTGCCCTTTGAGGTGCTGCCCTTCTGACCCGCTCTGCCCTGTCGATCTGTACAGCAGCATCTTACCTGTGAGCACTTGGAGCACTGGGATGTCCAGCGCTACCCTTAAGATAATAATCCAGTGTAAGAAGCCTGAGTCATGCCACCCTTGTCAGTGAGTGAAGTGATTGCACCCTGGTACTACACACCGGGAAACACTGTTTAGCTTTTACGTGAGTAAAACTCACACAGTGATCTCAAGTATCCCGATGGCTACCATGTGGTAAGGTGGGGAGGGCTCTTGTAGAGACTCATGGTTCTAAAGGTAAGAACTACCAGGCCTGACCTGGCACAAGAATAGCATAGTTCTGTTATTTAGCATAGTTTGAGCATGCTGATGGACATGTCCACTGGGCTCACCTTCTGGTCTATATTCATGAAGTGGTGTTCTCCAGTCAAGAGGCTAAGTAGGGTCACTCAGCAAGGAACAAGCTCATTGTTTCCCTACTGCCTCACCAGCCAGGAGAGAATATGCAACCTCTGGCATAACCTTGCTCTGTAACGTCTCCTGAACTGGATGCAATTCATGACCTGTTGTCCAAACTCAATCTGAGTCCTCCAAAATTCACACACTTCTTGTCAAATGCTGCTCCTATTGTAGCAGAGATTTGTTTCAATTACTGCTTACATACAAAGTTCATCAAGCTGGCCTTTCCTGTCCTCTATCTCATACTTCTGCCAATTGCCCGTGCGGTTTTGTGCCATACAGGTAGGACTTCACAAAGTGTTGCAGCTGCTGGAAAAAAAAAAGGAGAGACGGTAAAAGTGTTTCTTACCTTAGTAGGTAATTATGATTGCAGAAAATAAAGATATGATGGTAGGAAAAAATATTTTAAAGGGCATAGTCATATACTTTTCATGTAGAGTTACTACTTTTTTCATTGTGGTATTTTGTGGTGCTGAAGTACTGAAAGAGCAGGTTGCTTCAGCTGCCCATACTGCAGTTCTATTACCACCCGCCATAATGAACAGGAACTTTAGGGGAAGATAGTCTTTCTGTTGATTTGCTGCCAAACATGAAATTGCAAGAAAATATTGAGTGCCAACACTATATGAATATATATTCCAAGAAGTACCGTGGCCTCTAAATTGACCCGTTTATCACAGTGTAGTAAGTTACAACTGGCTGACTGTTAGTTGTAAAAAAAGGAGATATATTTATTACATCCTTTTGGGTAATTCATAGATGAATGTATGCAGAAGAGTTCTTCATCAGTGCTCAGAGCACAATGCTT
This sequence comes from Catharus ustulatus, assembly GCF_009819885.2. Lineage (NCBI taxonomy): Eukaryota > Metazoa > Chordata > Aves > Passeriformes > Turdidae > Catharus > Catharus ustulatus. The sequence continues at coordinate 47,187,573 of NC_046224.1, forward strand.
CTGATTTGCCAGATTTATTTCCAGACTGAATGCTACAAAGCTGCTTCTAGTAAAAGCCAGTTTCAGTTGTTATTAGAACTTTTTTCTGCTTTCTAGATAAACTGTACATGTTTGGATGACCTTTAAAATCGCCTATTTAAATATATTTCAGCTACAGAATAGTTAAACTACTCCAAGTAAAAGGCAAAACTAAGAAAGTTCTTGTGGTAATCCAATATAAATTCAGATTTTGTTTCAGGCTTTTATTCAATTTCTGAATTGGATTTCTTGCAGCACAAAATGAAATACATTATGTCGAGGATATCAATAATGCTTCCTTCAGTTGGTCCCTTGAAGTGAATTCATCTGTAGTGATAATTCTTGCAGTAAGAGAAAGAGCTCCATAGATGAAATATGAAAAAGTTTGATGGCAGCTAGGGACTGGAAAGATAAAAATCAGCTGATGAATTAGACTTTTCCTTCTAGCAGCTCTTAGCTGTAGTCAAGGAACAGTAATGGAGATTTTCTTGGTTGCTTTGAGTAGCAGACAATGAAGATGCAAAGCTTGCTTGCACATGAGGGTACATCCCCTTTAATTTGACATTTTGTGAGTTTGAGCTGCCTCCTCAGCATAGCTTTTAACCTGGGACCTTTCAAACAGAGCTCTGCTTTCTTGCTCAGTGTAATGTGGCCAGTGCATGATGTCAGTTTCCCTGTCATTGGTGATTTATGTTTGTGGGCAATGCTGTCTTGTAATAACAGTCAGTGCTTAAAAGCCTAATAGGCCACAGGTTGTATTGGTTGATCTCAGGTTCTGTATTTCAAGGCAGTATCTCAAGTACACTTCCTCCAGTACAGCAGCATGTAGAATATTTTAGCATTCTGAACAAAGGCAGAAGACCTGTGCTAAATATAGCTATGAGTGCTGAGGCACAAGTCAGTAAAATTACCTTCATAAGAATCATGAAATTGATTGATGGAATGTTTTTTCCCCTCTTGTGTCTAAAAAACTTTGTTTTTAATAGGAAAACATATTTGATCGATCCAGGATGGCCCCAAAGACTCCCGTTAAGAATGAACCAATCGATTTATCGAAGCAAAAAGGCTGCACACCAGAAAGAAATCCAATTACACCTGTTAAGATCATTGACAGACCTCAGCCTGATCCCTGGACTCCTACTGCTAACCTGAAGATTCTTGTTAGTGCTGCTAGTCCTGACATGAGGGACAGGGAAAAGAAGAAAGAGCTCTTCAGACCCATAGAAAATAGTGAGCAGAGTGACACGCCTGATTCATTACAGGTGAGACTCAGAGTATGATTACCTTATATTCAGACATGATTCAGACCTTCCTTAAGTTGCTCCTCAGTTTTCTTCTAACTGGTTCTTTGCTCCCTATGGAAAGATGCAGAATTGTAAGACCCCAAGGACAGCTGCCTACACAGCACAGGTGGAGCAGTAGGACTTCAAAAGTAACTGTCTTATTAGTAATTGACCTGAGATCCCCTCAAGAGCCTGAATGTTACTTAAAAGGACAGTGAAGGAAGTAGAGCTTAAAGGTTTGATTTCCCCAGCTGAAGTACAGTAATTTCATGATCATAACGCGCAGCGGATTATAAGGCACAGTGTCAGTTAACGGTAACTTTCCAAACTTTTTCCATATATAAGGTGCACCGGATTATAAGGCGCACTTCCAGGTTTTGATCAAATATTAGGATTTAAGGTGCGCCTTATAGTTGTGAAATTACTGTACTTTTGAACCACATTACGAAGACAATTGCCAGATCTGTTTTAAACAAACATCCTTTTCAAAAATAAATTTGACAAAATTTCTACTTTCCAAATCTTAGACCTCATCTGCAACTGTCCTGCAAAGTGGTCCACCAAAACCCTTTTTACCACTTTCCACCCCAGCCCCCAAACTAGTGGTCTGAACTCAAGGTGAAGCATTAAGATTTCTACTTCACAAAACTCAGGCAATGCAGGGGTTGACCCCTGTCCTCACTTTAGGAGGTCTGTCCCTGGAGAGAATGACATCAGATGTAGTAAGCATCATTACGGTTTTCTTCCTTCATGCCTTTTTTTTTTTTTGTTCCAACCACTGTAGGATATCCTTCCCTGGTGATTTCAGCAACAGGACAATAGTTCTTGGTCCTTCTACTGAGAAGCATCATTTCATATGTACACATCACTCTAGAAGTATAGTTTTTACAGCAACTGCAGTAGCAGCAGTAATGTAGAAAATTCTGCAGTTTTCATGGTCATAACAAAGCAACAAACAGTTCTTTAAAGATCATTCCTAACATAGTGTCTATTAGGTAAAAAATAGTTGATGTTTAAGGTTAGTTCATTACCACTCCAAGCCTGCTAAGATCACAAAGCATTTTTGGGGTGGCAACTATAAAGAGTGCAAATATTTTCTAGTTAATAAAACTTTCCTTTAATAATTTTCTCCACTTACAAAGATAGCATACAAAAGAAGTAGAAGTTATAGAGTAAGAAAGAATACTGCTATTTCCATACCGTATAAAACAATTCTATCAGAGCACCAGCCTGCCACAAGGTTACTTAGTTACAACTAGCAAAGGACAGTTTAAGATCCCATAAGCGGAGAAACATAGGTTTCTACATCTACTACCTTCAGCTTTTCTTTGCCAGAGGGCAAGACTTCTTTTCCTTTTTATAAAACAGAAGAAAACTCCAGAGTTACCAGTGCAAAATAATCCTCTATCATTCTTGTTTTGTGATAAATACACATACCTCTTCCTACATTCTTGCCACCACGGTTTTGCTGGTTTCTATTTTTTTTGTGCCGCAAGGTCAGAAAGACCACGTTCAAGCCATCTTACAGAATTACTTAAGCTAACATCTTGACTAAGTTTAAGGTTCAAAGACTGAGTAGCACATTTTATAGTTTCTGAGAAAAGTGCCCCCCACCCCTTCTATTCACCAGTTTCTTAAAGTGATAGTCACTGTAAAAGTCAGTGAAAAAAGGTATTGCAGGAACTTCGTGATGGCTTTTGCATCTCCTGGTTTATTAATCCAGAAGTGTCTGAGAGCATATTCTTTCTTCTTTCCAAAAGAAATACTCTTTCCAAGTATAATCTTATCATCTGCTAGTCTTGAGTGTTGATCTTACTGGGTTTTTTCCTTATGCATGACCACAGTTTCATGATTGCACATAAGAATTTTTCTGTAGGTATGTTGTGTCATGAAATAAGAAGAGCTTGCAGTTGTGTTATCCAAGTGCTCTGTGCTTTCAAGGAGTCCTTGTTAGTTTTTTTAAATTAGAAAATCTGGTCTTAAATATTGGTAACATCTGAAATATGCCTCACTTGACTATGTCTTGCTTTTAAAAGCTCTGCACTAAAGGGTTAACATTTATTTTTTAACAGTATGATATAGTAGATGACAGCACGGTTGATGAATTTGAAAAGCAGAGACCCAGCAGAAAACAGAAAAGCTTAGGACTCTTGTGCCAAAAGTTTCTAGCTCGCTATCCAAATTATCCATTGTCAACAGAGAAAACTACCATTTCTTTGGATGAAGTGGCTTCAATTCTTGGTATGTATACCTGCAAAACTGGGTAACTGATCACCTGGGGTAACCTAACAGGTGGGCCTTCCAAAGCTCATGTTCTAACAGACTGCATTCCTGATCTGCCTTCCCCAGGATCTGGATTCTCTTCTAATCATACTAATCAAGAGTTGGAAATGCCTAATATTCTTCAGTGACTTTGTTGTTTGGTAGCACGACCATTTTGAAATCTGCTTTCTGACTTTCTGCACTTTTTTACTAGACAGATCTTGCTTCCAGCTGTTTACCCATTCTGTTGCTTTCTTAAATATTCAATTTGCTGAACACTGAAGGAGTTAGGATTTAAACCCTCTGGAGGAGAACTTATAGACAACAAATTTATCAAAATGAAATATTTTGGGGAAATGATTATAAACTAGTATGTGTAAGAGATCAGTTGTGTTTACACCCTGACTTCTAAATGTGTGACATCATATCTTCTGAGATCTCATGGTTCATCAAGATTACCTTAGCTTTAAATATCACCTTGTGACGGGAAGGTACTGGGAGAACTGCAAGGGCACCATGAGAAAATGTCTTGAGGCGGCAAGAAGGTTTTGATTAGCCCATTTGCTGGTTCTGCTGTTAAGTTTGGTTTTAGTTAAAAGATTAATGAAATATCTGCAAGAAGTAATAAAACTTGGGAGAAAGGACTCAGCCAGGACACATTATTATGGAGAGATTGTTTCTTAGCTAGGAAGGGCTTAATAAAATTGGAGTTGAACTAAATAAATCTTGTATTTACATCTAAAATGAAAAGTAGCAAAAATGAAATTTTCTGGTTTGGGAAGAAAAGGAATAGAAGAATGATGTCTTCTGTGACTCTGTTAAGAAAGGCCTTGAAATACCCATTTATTTGCTTTGACAGAGTGAATTAGAAATAGGATAGAATACAGATGAGGTAAATAGATAAATTGCTTTTAAAATTAATTGTTCTTTTAGATTCTGCAGTTACTCCTTTATGTGTTTACATGAGATGCTCATGCTCTAACCTTGTACAGCTGAACATGAATAGTGCTTTATTCTGTGTTGGGAGTGACATTACCTTGCTTTCCTAAATAACTGAAGCTTTCTTCTAAAACTTATTTTTGGAAATTTTTCCTCCTGGAAGGCGGAAAGTTTTTGTTGTCCTTCTTCCTTTGGTTTTTCTCTTCTTTGCTTGTATCCACTTGCTTTGGTGACCACAAAATTACCCCCTGCTGATGTTGCTGCTCTCAGTGTAACAAATTATGTCTGTGATACGGCTTTTGCTGCAAATGTGTATTACTTTCTTGACAGAAGGGGGCTGTACTGTTGGTGCCTGACAGACACTAGAATATGTGTAGCACTCTTGTTTTTCTGAATTATGTTTCACTCCAAATTCTTCACACATTTGAAAACGCTCATGAGTTGTTTCACCCAATATGTGTTTGAGGCTGGTATTATCCCTAATCTTTAGATGGGTAAACAGGTACATTAGGCCTTGCCTCCCAGAGGGAAGTTTTCAAAACCTTTTACCTGAACTAGTACTTGGTCTGCTCAGCTGATGTTACCTTGTGAAGCTTTTGATACCCCTTTACTTGGTACTTGTGTAGCAAGTAAAAGTAATAGTGTCACTGTAAGTGCAAGTGGAGAACTGCACTCCCCCGGTTCCTGTATGAGTGGCTTTTGTCTCTCTGCTGTGGCAGACCCTTTTCTGCCCTCTGTTACACACAGGCTTGTGTACAGGTACGTGTCTGAGTGTTGAAGCTCTCTTTAAGGGAGAGCCAAAGTGCTCTGAAGACCCTGAGGCAGTTTGGGGAGGTCTGAGTGAATGGGTCTGGCAGACTGCAGTCAGTTCTAAACACAGTGTAGGTGCTTTAAGATGAAGCTACGGCTGGGCTGGAAGTTAAGAAAATTAACAAAGAGCAGCATACCGTGAAGCTGGCCACGCATAAGTCAGATTTTCAGTGTGCAAATAGATGTACCTAATAGAATATGTCCACATGAACATTGAAAATGTCTATTAGAGAGCAACCTGTTCTCTGTTTGCTTCTGCTGAACCAAGATGAGCATCTATGTCTTTTTTGTCTGTTCATCCCCCCTTCCCAAACAGGAGTTGAGCGGAGACGAATTTACGATATCGTGAATGTCCTGGAGTCGTTGCAGTTGGTCAGTCGTGTGGCCAAGAACCAATACTGCTGGCATGGCAGGCACAACCTCAGCCAAACTCTGAAAATGCTTCAGGATGCAGGAGAGCTGCAGTATGGAGAGTTAATGACCTCCCAGCACAAGGAGCAGGACTTAGATTACAAATTTGGAGAACGGAAAAAGGCAATTATTCCAGATTCTCAAGACAGACCATTACTGGACTTTTCAGAACCGGATTGCATCTCTGGTAAGATGATTACTAAGTAATCACACAAAAAGGTGCTGAATTCACCATGGAAGGTACAGAATTCTTCCTTCTATTCTCTCCCTAAAACAGGTCTCAAGACAGATTTTTCTCTCTGTCATGCGGACTGTCAGGAAGTTCTGCTGGACAATCCAGTTCTTTCCCCAGCTGTATTTGACAGTAAATGCTTTATCCTGACAGAAAGCACCATCTTCATTTGTCCGCTCTTTTGCATGCTACCCGTATAAAACATAATGATTTTAAGTTACAAAGTCCATTAGAGTCGCAAAATTAAAATGGCACAAAACTGTGTAACATAACATAAAATCAGCTTTGAAATTTTGCTTTCTAAAAGCTATTTCTGCAAGTTTGAATTTTTATTGCTCTGTGAATAGAGAGACTCCCGTCTGCATTAATCAGTTACTTGCTGCCTTTTATTAAATTTCTGCTTTCTGGCAAGGAAATACTTTAGTTATTTTGTGTATGAGAAACCTTCTTACTTGTTTTCTGACTGTTACGGATGACGTATGCTAAGAGGCTTGGGTATTATTTGTAACACAGCATCTGCAAACAGCAGAAAGGACAAATCATTGCGGATTATGAGCCAAAAGTTTGTCATGCTGTTCCTTGTCTCCAAGACCAAGATAGTCACTCTGGACATCGCAGCAAAGATATTGATAGAAGAAACCCAGGATACAGTGGACCACAGCAAATTTAAAAGTAAGATGGCTAATGAGAGGCAAATCAGTCAGTGAGTAAAGAAAATGGGGCATGTTTGGACTGACACCAGAAAGACACCAGTATGTAACAGCAAAAGCAATTTGTGCATCTCTTCCTGGAATGTGTTCTGGGGTTTTTTTCATTGCAAATGCATATTTGTGAAAACAGAGCTTGGCATGTGGGGAAGAGTCACTTTGAGATTATCTCCCTAGTTCAGCTTCAGAAGAAAATTTCTTATCGTTGTTGATTTTTTTCCTACTTAAACCCTGTCTCCTGTACTGCTCTGGATGATGTTTCAGAACTGAAACATGTTGTTCAATTTAATGGAATGAATTTTCTCTCTGCAGAAATATGTTCCTTGTCCTTTTTACTCCAGAACTCTTTTAGAGATGGATGGCAGAGTTTGCTTTCAGTTAGTGAGGATTACTACTTCAATTGCTTGGATAACATGGGAAAACTTAGCATTAGTAAATAAATCTTCTGAGATAAAGACTTTTAGGTCTTTAAAGTACTTTTAAAATACAATACTTGCACTTCATTCTTGAAATTCTACCCCAAATATAAGAAGAAATATGAGGAGTTCAGCTGGAAAATATGTGGGTATCATGGTCTGCTCAAAGATGTTATTTACTCAAGCCACAGAGATTTTTCTGAGTGTGTTACCTTTTTAGAAATGATAAATATGTGTCCTCTTTGTGATCAGCTGTGCACTCTTGTGCCTCTTTCCCCCAGCTTCTCTTTACCCATGTGGAGATAGTTGCCTTTTCTGGGCAAGTTGATGATGTAATCACTCCCTAACCTATATCCATCAAAATGAGGTAGATGAGTTTAAAGCTGAGCTGCTAAACTATGAAGTAGCAGTGACAATCAGGTGGGAGCTGGCATGGCACGCTTCATGGGAGGTGGCCTCAGTCCTTCCCAATTTGATTTTGCCCACCTCATCTATGAAAGCTGTGGTGATAATCTGGAATGAAGTTAGCACATAAATATGTCCTACATGCATTGTAAATCTGACTCTTATCTACTCTTGCTCTCTCTTGTTAGCAAAGGTACGAAGACTGTATGATATTGCCAACGTTCTCACCAGCTTAGGCTTGATCAAGAAAGTCCATGTCACCGAGGAACGAGGACGCAAACCAGCTTTCAAGTGGATTGGGCCTGTGGAATTCCCTAAAAATACTGGTAACTTGTGAAGCTTGCATTTATTTTCTTTTTGCTTTGACAGTCCCTTCCCAAGTGGTAAAAGGTTGGTTTCTGCATGTAAAGAATGACTCAGCATTCAGTGGGTACTCCATGGTTATTAATTGCTGCCAGCTCAACATTTGCCCTTGTTAGACTTCACGCCCAGGAGCATTGATGAAGGATACTGTGTCTTGTAGGTATTTTTACATTGACTTAGATAACTCTATGCATAACTGTATGAATCGTAGAGCAGTAGCAGATAGCACTGGCATCTTCAAACCTGGGTCCACAGATGTTCTGGGTTGCAAAATTTTGGTAATTCTTTAATAATTATACAGTGAATTATTTGTTTTCTAAGAGGACATAATAAGGCAGAGCAGGACTGTTTCTTGCATATGGCCCTTTTTACAAAAAGCTTTGTCTGCTAAGCACAAGGTGGTAGGATAGAGCATCTCTGTACGCTGATGTTCCTTGTCTAGAAACCAGAGGAAAGGGAAGCCCTTTGGCTTTGATATTTGCATCAGGACAGTGCCAGGAACAAGTAAAATGAAGGATAATGTAAATACTGCCTTGGCTAGCACACTACAATGTAGCTGTTGTTGTAGGTGCTATGAAGTGGATAGGAAGGAAGCCCTTACCTTGTCTACTGGTGCTTACTGAGTTCTAGGTTCGTTTCAGTGTTGTAAGGTGTGAGATAATATAGAGGTTGCCTCTTCCCTTAACACCAAGTTTGGTATTACGCAGAAGCCTGAATGATAAGCTCTGTAGCCTGAAGGACTGTTATGCAAAATTGTGTCCCTACAGATGAGCTGAGAGAGCATAGCCCAGCATCAGATCCTCTGCCAGAGACACAGAGAGGAGCCTGTGCCCAGTACCAGACCAGTGCTACTGGAAAGCAGAGGTTTACACGTCACGCTTCCTTTAACAGTGCACAGCCTTGTGAAGCAAGCAGAAGGAAGTTCAGTTCTGAGCCTAACAGCCCACATCAAGAGAGGCAAGGTAACTACAAATGAAGCATGTTCTTTTCTATTCCACTGGACCTGCCCAAATGTGGGCATGCACCAATTTAAGGCACTTGATTGGGTGAATCAGCATAATTAAATATGTCAATTATTCTTGGGAGGTACCTATATTTCTACTGTCTATGTGATAATGAACTTCTGGTTTAGAACCTCCAGTTAAATGCCTAAAGTTACATTAGGTGGATCTGGGCCGTACTGCAATTGAAACTGCAGTTTATTTTCTGCAGGTAAACGCTTCTGTTCTGTACTAACTGCAACTATACTACAGTTTCTTCTGTGAAAACTTTATTAAGAAAAATTCTTTAGCCACAAAATGCTTGCTTTATTTTATAGTTTCTAATGTAGTGAAATTTACTGTAACAATCTAATGGATAGTTGTTGAAAAAGATAACGTAATTACAGGGCTTTTCACAGTTTCCTCTTGTAGGAAATGATGATGTTGAACAGGTCTCCGGTGGGACTGAAAGTTCTGAATGTCTTGCAGGTTCTGACTCTAGGTGATTAGTGGATGTTATAAAAATGTGTCAGGATTGAAAAATTATAGCAATTATTTTATACGGCCAGTATCAAAATATGGTTGGTAAACCTATCTGTGATTAATTGAATGCCTCTTTTTTCTTTCAGCCTGTATTGTGAATTCAGATGAAAATAGTTCCAAAATGATAAATCTAGCTGCTGTCTGCAGGCAGAAAATAGAGGAAGATACTGGGTAGGTTGTCCTTAACTCTTGTCCAGTTGCAGCTTTGTGTTTGTAATGTTTAGTTTAAGGATAGACTCCATTGATGAGACTGAGATTAAAAAATGCCATAAAGTCTCATTATTACAATTTTAATAGATGTTAGCATAGCTTTTTGTTCTCGTGGTCGTTTTATACCCATCTGTACTTGTACCAGTGTTGGTGTTTTGCTTCAGTAGTTCTTTCTGTCATATCTGCTTATATAGGTCATTCCTGCATCCTTTGACCTATTGTCTGGGTAGATTGAGCAAATTATGATTCCATGGAAGGGCATTTCTGTCTCTCATGTGTCTTCTCTACACCTATTCCAATTTAAATTCATTTGTGAATGATTGACTGGTCAAGGGCAGCTAAAAGCAATATTGGTCCAGCAAAAATTAGAAATTATAAAAAGTGATCCTTCTTCTAAACTGTGTAAAAATTGTTGTTTGAAGGTGGGGTTTTTCCCACATTTATGTCTAAATATGTATCTCTTTTTTTCTAAGGATAAAATAGGGATTTCATTTCAGAATAAATGTTTTCCCTCTTTTCATTACTGTTTGGGCTTTTTGTTTTTTAGGAATAAAGCTTGTGACACCGAAACGGTACTAAGTTCAGCAAAGAAGTCCAACACAACCTTACCTGTCTCCCTTCTTCCAGTTCCTGGGGACTCTGATTTTTGTGTTAACCCTTTGCCTCAGGCAGTTTTCCCTGTGGTTCAGGCCGATGTGCCAAGCTTCTCACTACCAATTGGCATCAGCAACCAGGCTCCACACCCTTCCATGCCAGCAGCTTCCAAAACAGAAAATGGAAAACCTACCCTGGTCCCCAACCAACCCTTCCTGTGCTTCCCATCTTCATCCCTTTTTATGTTGTGTGGTGGTCTTCAGGAAAATAACTTGAGTGAGCCCCTACCCACTGCAGGAGAACTGGGAAGCAGGAATGCAGAAGCTCAGGCTGCCATTCCTGCCACTGTCTGCCAAAAACGCAGCTCCCAAAAGTGCTCATCACCCTCTGCACCTGGAGATGATGAAGAGCCAGCTGCTAAAAAGCAGACATTGGAGCATGGGGATCTGCCCCTCTCCCTTGTAGTATCCAAGGTAAAGTGAATTTCATTATCACTTAGGCCATCTCATAGTAAGGAAAGACTTTTGTCCAAGACAGTTTTTTCAGAAGGGAAAATTCATACCCTGCTCTTGAGAGATAAAAATGCTGCGTCCCACATGTTAATAAACTGGCAAGTGGTCTGTGTCAAGGAAGTAAAAGCATTAAATGGGAGATGTTTTCACACTGCCAGGGGAAAATGGACTTGGATTGCTTTGCATAGTGATGTGAAGCTCAGTTCTTTGGAATTAGCATCCTGATTATATTCTTCAGCAAAACAATGGGTCAGAGAGGAAGAAATCAATGTAATTATTACTTCTCATCTTCCCCTGTTAGCTTGGGCTTTCACAGACAGCAGTAGCATTGCTTACTCCACTGAGCTATAGCAAATGTGACGTTCTTTCCCCCTACCCTCCAGCCTGAGTCCCTCTCTCTCAGGCCCAGAGTAGGCTGGTGAGAGAAAGATGATGATGATGAAGGTGATGCATAGTTATCTCATAATTCTCTTAAATACTGAAAGTAGGGTCTGACTCAAGACTGTCATATAAGCCATTTGAATATTGAATATAAACCATTTGAAACAAGTGTTTTTCCTTATCAATAGAAAAGTAATCCCAGAGGTCAGGTATTTCTTATGTAGTGTGTCCAAGTACTGAATGTGAACTACAGCAAAGGGCACAGGGTTTAGGCATCACTAATATGGTTCTGCAAACCCTCAAACAAAATTTTTAACTTGGTGATTTGCTAATCAGGTTTGTGCTGCTCCATTGTACAGATGCATGAGGAAGGTGCATGAGAGGTGTTGCACTGCTTTATTTCAGTTTGGACTCTTCATTTCCACTTTTGTTTTTGCTTAGAAACCTTCTGAGTCACCCGAGGCAGAATCTTGCTCAGGAAATGGCTGTTCAGCTGCTGTACATCTAGAAACAAATCATCTTGATCTTCCAAGTCCTGCTGCTCCAGAGACAGCAAACAAGGAGTCTACTAAGCCGTTAGATTGTCAGGAGCAAGGAAAACAATCTCAGAAAAAAGATCCTGATGACCCTCCTCCAGGAAATGAGCACATCTCTAAAGAAAATGCCAATCAACCTTTCCAACCACAGTATCTTTATGTTCAGCCTACTGCTGGTAAGGACAGCCATGAGACCTAGAGGCACCCATATCTCTGTGTCTGTTTACTGAGCAAATACTGAGTCCTACAAATAGGTGAATATTTAGCATAACAAGCCCTGACAGCAGTTGTCTGCAATAGTTTAGTAATTCTGAAATCTCTTGATTCAATGTGAGCTGTTGCTCCCAAACATTTATAACATTGAACAATGTGGGATTTGCATGACTGAATTATGTGCAGAAAAAAAACAAAACACTTATCCAGCATTCAAAACACAAAGGGGCTGGAAGTCTAGATTTGGCAGTAAGCTGACCAATACAAAACAGCAGCATCCACTGAGTTTATGAATTTCATCACCTTCAAACTTTGTACTGTATTGTAACATGCATTATCAGTATAGCCCCTGAAACCCAAGGCACTGGCAATGTAGCCAGCCCTGCTTGTATGACACTGTGGAGTTCTAGAGGAAGCAGCTGAAAATACTGGAATGGGATTTCGTGTCCACCGTGTTTTGTGCCTGTGTTTGTGTGCAGTGGGTGACTGCTTTGTGGAAACAGGATGTGTGGCATATTTCCATCACTACTGCTTTAGTCTTTGATTCACTCATGACATGGAGTGGGGTCTGTGCCATTTGCTGGTCCTGGGGTTTTCGAAGGTTAGACAAACCGGGGCCAGAGCAGCTTCTGCTTCAACACAGTAGTTCAGCTGTTCTCAGGAAAAGTAATGCCTCTGTAATATATCCTAATGTGTGTCTCCCATTTGTTGGGTTTGGTTTATCTGGGGTTTTTTTCCTCATTAAAAGTAATGCATTTGTTTTCATATAGCAGAGGATGATTCCAGTTAGTGATGAAAAAGAGTTTGTTTAGCCAGGATGTTGCTTGTAATTGAAGTTAAAAGTAGAAAACAGCAAGGGGTATGGTTGGCACTTCATATGACTGAAGTAAAAGGATGCAGGTATAGTGAATAGACAAGTAGGGGGGAAAATGGAGAAAGATAAGGAAAGGGTGCTGGACAGAAGAGTCACTGTTTGTGACAGTTTTCTTCCTAATTTTTTGTTATTTTTGTCATAGTTTACTCCCTGGGCAGACTTTTCTTTATTGTCATACCTTTTTCTTGTTCTAGATAAAGTTACAGTAGTTTAATTCCCTTTTTCAAGTTTATTAATGCTTTGTTTTTTCTCTCTTTGGTTTAGGATTAAGCAGTTTCAATTTCCTGTTCTCTGCAAACCAAGCCCCTGGTGCCATCAGCCTGGCCGCAAACCAGTTGCCTTCTGTAAGCGTACCTTGTGTCATGGTGCCATCAGCAGCCTTGGCTTCCTTCCCTCTCGTCCCATTCACCAGTCCTCTTTCCCCAGTTCCCGACAGCTCCTTCTCTGCTGCTGCCTCCACGAATTTCAGTATGTCCAGCCTGGCATCAACCACCCCTGTGTTCATAAGCACCACGGCTGTTGTCACCCCCAAGGTCTCACCCGCCCCTTCGGCAGATCCACAGCAGCCGGCTCACCCTGCTCTGCACCTGAGCCCTGTGCTTACAAGATCTTGCAGTGCTGTTAAGCTGGACTCCCCTGTGTGTATGGGACACCCAGTGACCCTTCTGAAGCTGCAGCAGGTAAGGGGGAAAGATGAACAGGAGTGGTGATAACAGAGCTGTGCCAGGTGCCAAGTTGTCATGCTGAGAGCTGGTGTCTTCCACTTAGGTTGTGTGTGCCCATCTTAGTGGGGGCACAGGGTATGGGACACTGCTGAAGTCATAGCCCAGCATAGCACATTTAGTCCTGAACAGTGAAGTGGTTTTATAACTTACAGAAATTCTAAAATCCCCCAGCAATCTAAGGTTTTTCCCCCATCTGACAGTGTCATTGTACGTTATGCAATGGCTACAGAAAAACATTAGGAGGACAGGAGGATTAGGTGTCAGAATTCAGGAGTCAGCTGGCTGCAACACTTTTTCAGGTAGTAGTGTCCTGGGTTATCCCCTCAGCCCTGTTCTGATCTCTCTTCACTCTGTAATGGAAAGGTAATAGCATCAGAGCTGAATGAAAACATTTATTCTTGTGGGATTGTTGATCTTTTTATATAAAGATCTACCTACCATAGAACCAGATTTTTGGTTAAAAAATCAGGCATTCATCTTCCAGCAGTGATGTACTGGCATCCTGTTCCAGAATGAAAAGCAGGGACAAAGCTCATAGCTTTTCACGTGGCGTTCCTGAAAGGGTGTGTGACCTCTAGTAGCAGGGTACAGGGATTAATGTCTCCCAGATGTCCTCTGTTTGCCTGTTTGTGTGTAGACTTTGAGAGAACCCTGCTGAATCACCTTGGGGTTTTTTTGTTTTTGTGGTTTTTTTTCACAAATAGCCTTCGTCAGCTCCTCTCACTCCCAAGAACATTCGTCCTGCACATCATGAGGCATTTTTCAAAACTCCTGGAAGTCTTGGAGACCCTGTGGCATGGAAGAAAAATGAAGGCAACCAGACCAGAAATGCCAGCTCTGTGCAGAGAAGACTGGAAATCTCTAGTACCAGCCCTGACTAATTCCACTCTTTGCAAGGGGTGGGCAGATTGTCCTCGGACCCTGTATCAATTACAAGAGAACAAGCCCTTACCTGGCAAGCGGAGCGCATTAAAATGTCACCCCTTTGGGCAGGCTTCCCCACTAACCATTCACCCACTGGTTCTGTTAGCCATCTTCTTCAAAATCACCCTTGGTACAGAAATCCTTTTACTGAATTGTTCCTCAGTACTGATTTGAATTCAGATTCTGTACTTCACTCAGCCTTGTGGGCAACAAATTGTAATTGTGATTTTAATTTGGAAAACTATTTCTGTGAGGAGATGCAAACAGATTCTTTTGGAGCCCCAGGGGTTCTTTATTCATGGTTTTAAGTGAGATGTCTAGCACTTATCTGGGGTAAGCATTTCATTTGCATGTACTCTACTTACCCTGAGTAAATCTGTGGTGAAAATTATAAACTTTTGCAATTGTGAGAGCAACTGCTTCCTTGGTTCCAATCTGTCAAATCCTGCCTCTGCAGTGCAGCCTCTTGCTTTTTATTTTGTATGTTGAGTGGGATTAGTGCAAGAAAGGATTTTTGCAGTTTCAGAATAACAGATTTTCTCAGGGTAGGATTACTTGAATGTCATTTGGTTGTTGTACAATTTGCCCAGCACTTGTGGTTAAAAAACCTGATAATAACACAGTATGATTGAATGTATACGCGTGAAAAATATTAAGACCAAAATAACTGTGAATGTTAACATTTTTATAGTTGTGTTAATGAACTGTATTAGTCCTTGGGTTGGTTGATTTTGGGTTTTTTTTTCTTTGAGCAAAATATGCAAGTTAGATGTAAAGAATACAAAAGCTGAATCTTTAAACAGATTTGACAAAGTGATTGAGAGTGACAAACCACTGAGGGGACTGTGCTAAGATTTTATCTCCTGTTTAAATATCCAGTCTAGACTTTATGACCAGGAATACTGATAAGTCATTAACCTCACTCATTATTAGATTCAGTCTAACCTGAGTCTACTAAGTGCCTACTTAGCTGTTTACTTAAGTGCACTTAAGGGGTATCTACTTAAGTGCCTAACTCGTAACTTACAGGAATTTTGTGACTAGTTAATAGTTCCTTTGAGAGTGTTAGAAAGACAAAGGAGATCTTATCTATATAAACCAGAAAAAAAGCTGAAAAGACCAGGAGCCTTGAGTTTTAAAGTAATATAAAAATTAATTAAAAAGTATCAGTATACCTTAGGAGAAGATAATGAGGAAGAAAAGTCTTAACAATTCACATTCAGAGTCCTCAAATAATGGATGGTGCTATTATCTATATAGGACATAATTTTAAGAGCTAGTGCTCTTATGTTTGGATTTGTTTTCACTAATGTAGCAAACTGCAATTAAATTTGTGCAGTCTCATGTTCAAAAGACAGAAGGTGTTGCTGTTGACATCACCTTAGCCTGGACTTCTAGCAAATGTAAGGCCAGCATAATTGGCTCTCTGGTACTGGTATTGATTTTTCAAGGGTTGATGCACTCTGGGATGTGCCATCTTGTTGGGCAAGGGACGTTAAGATTTTGAGGCTGGGGATTTGTTGAAGGCATCTTATTTTTATAATGAAAATTAAATTTAAGAAAGAATTGTAGTGAAGCTGAGAGCTTGAGTAATGCGGCCTTCTCTTAGAATAGACCAATAACAGGTTTTTGAGAGGGCTTGGTTAGCCCTGGTTGAAAGAAAATCTGTATCAGAATTATCATAGGAAATTTCAGGGGTGGTAAAGAGACATCTTCAGACTGCTAATTTTTTTATATTTTAATGACACTACAGTTATGAAAGTTTACAGTTTTTTCTTCTGAATTATTTCTTCTTATACACCCACTTAGATTAATTTTGCTTTGAAAAGCAGTGTGTAACTAGCACAGTGTTGCCCCTGCACTTCTGCTGGCATGCATGTGTTGCTGCCAGGGCAGGAAGAGGCTGCTGGTGTTTCAGGGAAAATGGTGAGTGCTGATTCTCCAAACCTCGTCTCTTCTCTCTCCCTCTAGTACAATGCAGCCTTTTAGTGAAATGGCAGCTGGGAGCAGGGAGGAGGATTAGAGCTAATATTGTCTCTTTGCTCCAGTTGAAGCATCATCACCAAAATTGCCTTTCTTTGTCAGTGGTGTTATTGTGTGCCATAACTAACTTAACTATACTTGAAAATGCAGGGAGTGAAAATGGATTTTCCATTTCCAATTTCTGCTTACAGTTTGACTTTCTGTAAATACAGCAAGTCTGGAAATGAGGATTGACTCCCTCTTCAGTGAGTCATGGTCGGGAAAGTATTTTTTGAGCCTAGGAAAAAGAGGATGTTGATATGCTGTCTTGCTTTTGTCAATGCAAAATTCTCACTAAAATAGAGTGAGATCACTGAAGCAGTCGGGCAGCTTCATTCTGTACCCAAGCTGCTGAACTAGACTGGTCAGGGGGAGCAGTTGGTTGTCAAGAGGGAATGGGTTTACCTTTCCTATCTTTACCTTCACTGAAAGCTAAGAATTTAAATAAACTAGGAACAACTCATCAGCAAAGTAGCTTTGGAAAAGCAGAATTTGTATTTGCACTGAAGCAAAGTGCATACCCAGGAGGTTCTGCAGGGTCTGTGAAAACTTTCTGTCCCAAGTCAGTTGGTGAGGAGGCTGAGCATGTAACTTATACTTGAATCTATCTGCCACGTTTACATTTCTGATTGTCTTCTGTAAATTGGTGCTATTTCTGTATTTAAAAAGCTGTATTTTTAATGTAAAGCTGCTTTCAGTTTGTTTTTTTGCACTGCTAGTTTAATATAGATATTAATCTTATTGCTGTTTATAACTGTTCTTCAGTGATTAGATGTCCTGCTTTTCCTGCTCTCTAGCTATCTGTTTATCTGTCTGCATATAGCTTTACTCCAATCACACTGTTGGGTTGAATACTTTTTTTTATACTATCTTTTAGCAAAATATTAAAGTTTTACAGAATAAAAAAAAATAAATTAAAACTGAGGCTGTGATTTCAGTGTGGAAGACTTTCAAAGGACCTCCTTGAAAAGAAATATTCCTGCACCGCATGTCCAGCTGAGGACGTGTGAGCACTGGAGGACTAGCAGAGCTTGTCCCAGTGGTTCCAGCATCCAGCTATTGCATGCAGCATGGGCACAATTCCCACCCAGCTGTTGCAGGCACAACAACAGTGACAGTGCTGTGTAAATTGGCTTCTTAAAGTCCTGGAGCAGGCCAGGGCAAGACTGGGTGGCCCTGGCCCAAAGCCATGCGTGGTGATCCTCAGCTGGGCGCCATGGGAGCCCACCCCAGCACCGCCAAGGGCCTGCCCAGACCCTCCCTGGGTCTCTTCCCAGACCCTGTGTCCCTGCAGCCATCCCTCGGTCCTGCTCTCCACAGGATGGCAGCAATGCCTGCCTGACTGCAGCCACAGGCACCCGAGGAGCTGGTGCTTGCTTTGCGTCCTTAGAACCACCAGCTGCTGCAAGAGCAAGTGCTCAACACAGCCACAGACCTGTGGCATCCACTTCCCTTTCCCATGCCCTTCCCTAACCACACGCATTAGACACAGCTCGACCCAAAACTGAGTTTGCTCAGATTAAAAACAATGGCAGGTTCACTATTGATCTCAGCAAACCTTACCTCACCCCGTGATTAATTAAAAGTGAGTTAATGTCCCATGTCACCAGCAACAGCTTCAAAATGATTGTGGAATTGCAAATGGTTGAGATGCTCAATGCTCATTTCTAAAAGGAAAACTCAGCAGCTCACTCAGTGTTGTTCTTGGACTGACCTGCTACTCCAACAATAATACCTTTCCCTTTCAATTTATACAGGAGAAACTAGAAGTTTAGTAAGACTGAATACACTATGAGAATCACTAGTAAGCTCTAACCCTGCTCCAGCTGCACTGATGAGACCATGGCCATTGCTTCCTTGAGGAAGAGCAGGGCTGTATCTTCCAACAGTTCTTGTCCTCACTGGTGCACTTAAAACTCCCTTTTTTTGAAGTAAAAAATATCTAGGGGAGTACACCAAATTCCATCTGATTCAGTTCTCTCTATGAAAAAAGGAAATTAACAGGCAGTACCATTGTGGATGAACATCTTAGTGCTTCCCAGCCGGGGCTGGGCAGCCCAGAGCCAGCTGGGAGAGTCATCCCTGGTGCTGGAAGGTGTTGAGCACTGCCAGCAAACCCAGCCCGAGGCAAGCAAAAAGGAAACCTCCAAAGGGCAGCAAAGCAAAGCCTGCTCCCCCATGTCCAGGGAAGCAGGTCTTCACCAGCTGTCTTGACCCAACAAGGAGGGTGTCCTGAGAGGTGCTTGGGTCACGGCAATGCTTTCTCCTTCCCACCCAGAGTTCCCGAGCAAGGCTCCATGGCCTGCTTAAAAATTTAAAATGTAACAGCTTGGTTTGTAAAGGAGTTAAAGGCTTCAGACACAGCTGAGACAAATCCAAGCCATGCTGTTATCGTCTGAGAAGATCCATGTGTGCAGGAAGTATTAGCGTCCAGATTCTTTCCAGATTCATTTATTGCACCAGAAATGCGATGAGAATTTAGGGTATTTTTTTCAAGCACTTTCTCCAAGGACTCCAAGAGCGATGAAGTGAATTCTAATCCTGTCAGTCAACACCAGCTTGAGTTCTGAGAGCATGAAGCCTTCCCGTGTTCCCCTTGCAGGCCATGGTAACCTTGTTTGTGGGTGGCAAAAGGCTGGGACTGCCAAATCTGCTACCGCCAGACCTCCTAGGAGACAAAACCTTCTGCCTCAGCTGGAGCCCCTCCATTTTACTGCATTTTCTAAATTAATAAATTCTCATTTTGGTCCTGAATGTGAGATGCCAGCCTTGTATGCCTTTCTCCTCCCTCTGCCTGAGTATTTCTCACCTTGGATGTAACAACAGTGCAATTTCATAGATGATATACCAAATCTGGGTGGGAGGGGAGCATGAAACTTGTTTATTTCAACAGCTGCTGTCTTGTTTCAAAACTGAGCTATGACCCAGCAGTTCACACTCTAATCTCCACAGCATGACATTATAATGATGTAGTGACACCAAACATACCATCAATATACGTAAAATACTGCATCTTGGTAAGTGTCTGTAACAGCAGCTGAAATGGGCCAATTTGGACCAGGTTTAATCTGTTGAGGAGAAAAGGGAAACAATTTAAAGCCTAGAAAATAAGAAGTAAATATAAGGATTCCACAATAAATTGTCCAGAAGGAACACTTCTCTGGGCAGCCAATTCTTCAACATTAAGAAAAACACTTTGCCTGTTCTTAGTCTCTGCTTCTCACTGATAACCAACTAGCATGTAATTTAATTACCCTACACTCTTCAAAATCTCAATTAACTGGTAACAATTAGTTATGTGCCTGAAATGCACCAGGAATTAAATGAACAGAAGGTAGAAGATGTTAGGGAGGAGCTGACTGGAGCGCTGCTCTGAGGCTTGCCCCAAGTAATGACAAAATCCCCCACTGGGCACCTCACCTACACTGGGATTTTCATCCTTATTGCACTGAAACTAGGATGTTTGCACGACAATGGTTTAAAATGTTTCTACAGATAATCTAGGCCTAAGTGTCAAATACTCAAACATCATGTTCTTCTCTGCCTTTATAGTTCCAGTGGACTCACTCTTGATCTACATTGGCTTGAAGGGGAGGAGGGTCAGTCTCCTGGTTCTGGAATTTTTAATTCTACCCGTCATCTACTGCACATCACTGAGCAAAGCAGCCTTTGACTTCTCTAAAGCCAGAGAAATGTCAAACAACCAGGAATATCACCTGGTCTCACAAGAGCTGAGGATCTAGCTTGTGGATGTGGAGGAAGATGGAAAGAATGCAGGGATTGGCCCTGTTGAGCAGGTGTTAAGGAACAGTCAGACAATACTGATTTGAAAATAATTTTGAAAATAATTTAGGAATTTTCTGCTCAGCCTTGCTTGGGTCTTCCCATTACTTGGACATGTCAGAGCCTACTGGATTGGAACAGCATCAAAACCTTGTGCTCCTGCAGTACAAGCCTGATGGTCTTGGCATAACTTGGCATGACCTTCCATGCTGTCTGAACACTGATTTGTAATGCAAGATTCCTCTCCATCAGTGTGAGGCAGAAATCACATAGTTTGAAGCCCTTATGCCTATGAGACATTTACAAAAACATTTCAAATGCATTAGGAAAAAGCGTATTTTAAGAGGTTGAGAAAGCAAAAGCTCTTCCCAGCATACACAATTAAAGAGGAAAAAATGTTTCAGGGAATATATTTTGGTATAATCAGATAACTATGCAATGCCCTGCCAGAGTAGCTAGGGCTGAGCTCCAGGAGCCTCTGTAGGGGATAAAAGGATTCACTTAGGCGCCAGCCTCCCTCCTGCCCTGTTAAGAGTCTCTCTGGACATCTCTTCAAGTGAAGGCAAGCTGCAAAGTCCTGCACAACCCTAGTGAATTGTTATCTCTGGGAAAAAACAGCAGACAGGAAGAAAGTACCAGACCACCAGCTTTTTCCTAGCAAAGTCCTTGCCATTTGTTATTTGTTAAAGATGTCTGTAAACCTCCCCTTGGCTTTCTCAAGATGTGAGTTTAATTAAAGAGAGCAAAATTAATCTCAAAGGTTCATAAACCTTTTAAGTCTGTTGAAGCTCAGAAAATCTTGGTCTGGATTATGATTTTGCACAGAAAAATGTTATTTTTGTAATACTATGCAAAAATGGGTCATACTTATTTGCTCGTTTCATTGTCAAGGAGGGATTCTTCTTGGCCAATATTAAAAGAAAAATGAGCTTCATAGATAAGTAGCAGAAATCCCTCCCTGAAATATCTCCCTATGAAGGGCTGTGAGGCACCGAGAAGGTCTGAGGTATGACACAGACCTGGACCCTTCTCCATCGGGTGACTCCTCAGAGCTTGCGGCAGGGCTCAGCAATGACTACTGCTCCCCAGGGAAGGACAGCTGGGAGCCAAGCGGGTAGCAAGGCTGGTGGAGGCAGCACCTCAGCAGCCAGGAGCTGGAATGCCCATGAGGATCTGGTTTGGGCCCAGAGACAGCAGCCATGGCCAGCTGGCCCAACAATCACCCAGCCTGAGCCACCAGGCTGCTCTGAGGCCGAGCCACAGGCTGAGCCCACACCCATCTAGCCTGGGTGGGACCAGCCTTAAAGCTTAAAACCAGCTCCCAAGGGAGAGCAGGGCCAGTGTCTCACCTTCAGCTCTCTTCACCACAGCCCTTATCAGCAAAGGACCCCACCTTGGACTCAGCCAGCCAAGCTCCTCAGCTTAGCAATGACATGTCTGGACAGGGATGTCTCCAAGACAATGACTTTAGCCTGTCATTCAAGCTCAGGTGAATAATAAAAAGGCTAAATTAACTTAACTCTGCAGAGCCACATCCACACAGATGCAAAAGCTTGATCATATTTTCCAAAGGAAATTGGCTTCTGTTGTGTGAGGGTAGATTCCAAGATAGGGAGGAAGGTTAAAATGACTCTGTTTAATCCAATAGTGTGCTAATGAGACAAAGTGATTAATTACACCTCTGTATGAGAGAGAGATTGTGTAAAGACTTGAATCAGCTTTAACATATCACCTTGTAAACTGACACCATGTTCACATACACCCACTGGCATCTCTGGGCTCTAATTACTGGTGTTCTTCTGTTAAACCAGTGTAATTAAGGGGGAGAGAGACCATTCTTGTCTTGGGCTCCTCCTTGGCCAAGGGAACCCTGGCTGAGAAGATTAATCATAACCAGATGGGAGTAAAAAGAACTTCCCCCTTCAGCAGTACTTCAAACAGAGGACATTTGGATCTATGACTAGCAGCAAGAAGAGACAGATTAAATATCTTTCCAGCCAGAGGATCTGTGGTCACTCTCTCACCAGGACCAGTTGAACTCAGCCATTTGTGGGATGATGGCAGCAGCCACTGCTCACTGAACACTGATCCACCCTGGGGGCACAAGGGGAATTGTGCCCTACTATATCTGGCTAAAGCTCTCCTCTAGCAAACAGTCAGAGCATTTGTTAAAAAAAAAAAAAGTTTCTTAGCAGCTTATCAGAAAGGTGAGAAAGCTGTATAATAAGATATTTGCATATCCCTCCAATAGCCCAACATTGAAGCATCTAATTGCCACACTGGAAGTGTAAATATTTGCCTAACCACAACTGATGATACTCAAGTCCTTTTCTAAAGGGAATTCATTTTTCTGTGTCCTTCTTATCCTTTCAAGTTGTTTCCTGTCTGCTCACCAGTAATACAACTTTTTTACAGAAGCTTGAAATTGCTGAACTGACACCAATTCTATAGAGAAGGAGAGTAAGAAAATAAATTCAGAAACCTTTGTGGTAACAGCAGCCAGCTGAACCAGAACAGAAGTTAGGTCATTTCCATTTCAACCTAGGAAAATGTGAAACAACTGTGAGATGATCCCAGGTTCAAAAACAGTCCTACAAAGAGTGAAAAATGTCAGCAAATCCGAGCAATCAGTCACTGAATATTGCACTGGGATGTTTTCTCATGCCAGTTTTCTCATCCCCTGAAGCTTCACCTGATCTTCTATGGGATTGCAGTAGCTGGCACAGCTCTGGTGTTCATCCAGCACAGCTGGAGACAGACATGCATTAACTGAGGGTGAAACCCTTTGAGTCAAACATCCTGCATTCCCAAAAGATAGCCCCTCATATGAATGTCTTTTCCCATGTATTCCTGTTACATCCCTGCATTTTGACATTTTCTGATGGGCCCCATCCCTCTCCATGTTGCAAACCAGATGCACATCCTAATTAAGTTCTGTAAAACAGGGAAGATGTTATGATTTGAGGTAAATCCATACTTGTGCTGCCTGGAAAGTGGCACAGCTGTTCATGCCCTCTGGGGCATGACTCTCCTCACCCATCCATCTTGCTTCAGGGAACAATTTTCTCAAGGACTGCCTGCTGTTCACATCCTTTGAGATGGGACTAAAAAGGGAAAGTAACTATCACTTCCATAGGGACAGTCCTTGCTTTCTTGTCCCAAGCTGTCATTTAGAAATCAGCCATTCTAACACACAGGCAATGCATGGAAGCTCCTGGAAGTGGGGCCAGGGAATTTACCTCACTGCAGCAGTTCTTTCAAAAAGGAATAGAGAATTCATCTAGTCCTGATAACAGAGGACTGTTCCACACCTTACAGTCTCCAGAACATTGGTATGCCACATTACATTTTAAGGAATCAAATGAATGTGTGTCAGTCTGTTCTCAGAAACTTTTCTGCTACATTTTAATTGAGTCCTTATTGCATTATAGCTGAACTTCCATAAATAAAGAGCAAAAATCCTTTTTTTTTTTCTTTTCTTTTCTCTTTTTTCTTTTTTCTTTTTTCTTTTTTCTCTTTTCTTTTCTTTTCTTTTCTTTTCTTTTCTTTTCTTTTCTTTTCTTTTCTTTTCTTTTCTTTTCTTTTCTTTTCTTTTCTTTTCTTCTTATATATTGAGTCCTTTATTCTGCTGAAATTGCAGAATAAAACTTCTGCTCATTCAGGTAAGTCATGAGTTATGTAAGCAGAAACTCATAGATCAATTTGAATCCATAAATCATATTTGTGGTCTCTTCTAGAGGAGTCAAATATTTTTGTGCTTTTTCTCAAGATAGTTAAAGTTATACCATGAGCAAAATATCCATATGTATCTATATATAAAATACTGAAGGTATTCTTTAAACTCTCAATTTAGTGGATTCAGCATTCAACCTTACCACAATCACCTCCTATTTTTACAGTGTGTAATTCAACTGTGCATTTTTGGCTTGTTGTTTTGGAGTAGATTTTTTCAATGATTATCCTGTTGCATAGTGACCCAGTTCCAGGAGATTTTAGGGATGAATGAGCCACTCCTATAGCACACTGGCTATGCCATAACATAGGTTTTAAAAATCCTGCTTTGGACCTGGATTAAATATCATTGGAAAAGCATCAGAATTCATGTTATGACATACTACAGGGAGAGTGTTTGTTACACACAAAAACAAAACTATCAAAAGATCTTGCTTTGATCTCTGCTTCCTAAGGCTTTCAGTTTTGTGAGGCTTGTGGGACTGATTTCTCTGACTATAGGACAATGGCTGTAGCTGGAGATGTGGAGAAAATTAATGCCTAAAAAAGATATCTTGGCAGCATGCTAGTTAGGCTCAGGTGTCTCATTGCAAGACATTTTTTAATGCCTGCAGTAAGGTCATACCATGTAAGATTGTTATCTCCCTGCATTCATCTCAATTAAATTCTGACCTATCAACACTGTCCCTGGAGCAACGTGTGACAAGATGTTCATAGCTTCTGAGTTTATGCCACTGAAATACACATCTGGAATGGGAGCTGTACTTAATGGAAATATTTCAGTTGATATGAAACTAAGCAACATTTCTACTTAGCAACAAATGGCTGTGAGCACTTCACCACCATGTCCAAACCACAAACTGCTGTGGCCAGGAAAATCACATACCAAGTATAATGTATTTAAGAGCTGAGAAAAGTGCTATATAGATATTTTAGTTAACACAGATAGATGAAGTCTACTATCCTATAAAACTACTGTTTGGCTATATAATAATAATAATATAATAATAATAATAACAGCAGCAGCAGCAGCAACAACAACAACAACAACAACAACAACAACAATAATAATAATAATAATAATAATAATAATAATGGAATAGTCTCCAAGAGCTCCTAACAGCCCAGCTAGTAGTGCTCCTCATCATCTATTCAACACTATTTTGTCACAGTTCTTAGTGCACTTGCAGCTGGTTCCTCTTCCAAACACCTGCTCCAGACAGAGAATTACAAAGGTTTAGCCCTAAGAAACTTACAATTTCCAGAAAGTCCTAGACACAAATAATCTTAATAATGGGGATCTCAGAGGACAAGCAGGTGGGAGCATCCTTCACTACACAAGTGCTGATATGTTCAACTTCTGCCAAACTTTGTCCACATGAACAGCTTGCTGATTTCTGAGCAAATACCCACTGTGGAGTTGAATAAGAAGCTTTCTTAACTCCACTTTAACCACCCCAAATCCCCAGCATCAGCAAAACTGTGGCCACTCAGTCTTGCACCACTGAAGCTCTCACCAAGTGACCTCAAATTGATGACAGCTTTTGATCATGAAATATGTAATGCTGCACTCAAGACCCAAATATGCTCATAACCCAAATACATTGTAACCAAAATGTTGTTTGGGGGTTTCTTGGGGTATTTTTTTCATATGACATACAGTGTATTTTTTTATGTGACATACAGTGCTGCATAGGGGGGTTTAGAAGGACCCTGAGCAAGTCAGTGCTTTAGTCTGGGGTTCTGGCAAGCACTAGCAATATCCCCAGCTGGAATGAATGCAGAAGCTGCTCCTAGAAATGCAGCATTGCTGACAATAGCTCAGCTGCAAGGATAAAACAGGTCTCTGGGTCCAGCCAACTTGCCAGTGCCTGCCCTAGTTTTCTCTCTTTGTAGCCAGGCACATACATTTCCTCAAGATATGTGCAAAGTATAACCTGTGCACTGGGCATTTACTCTGTAGGATGGGAATTCCAGAAAACAGTTAAGGTGCATAACTGCTGCCTTTTTATGTAAATATTATAGCTGCTAACCTGCCAGTCTTTGGGCTCAGATGATGTCAGACACTGGCTGTGCCGAGGATCAAATGATGCTACTGCCTCCAGGGACCATCTCTATCATGTAGAGCTCCCTCCTCTTTTCCCCAGCATTACAAAGTGATCATATTGCACTCATATTCCAAAAAGCAGTGAGTAATTTCAGCTTTCCTTAGCAAGCAAGAAATTAAAGCTATGCATGATTTAAACAGAGTAGGGTTTTTCCAGTTTCTAAACAGTTTAAATAACATAGATAATACTGTCTTGGCATGTCTTTTAGTTTTCCTTATGTTTATTACTCTTCTACCCAGGTAGGAGTTTTTCCAAGCAACCATAAATTCTCTGAGACTGGAAATATCTCAACAGCAGGGGAGCACAGAAAATAATTTCTATTTCAGCTTATGGTTTCCATCTTGGAGAGAAAGATGACATTCCTCACATTTTCTGCAAATTTTTTTTAGTTTTCTGAAAAACATTTTTTAAAAGCCTTGAGCTTTTGAGAATTTTCAGAAAGCATTTTCCTTGATAGCACCTGGCATTTTTTCCACAAAGTTATCAGCCTTCACATGAGAGAACAAACTGTTTCCTTGTGGGTAACATCATGCTTCCAAACTGTGGTTTCTGGAGCATCATTCCAAAATGTTCCATGGCTGACATCTCCTGAACATGAAAGGCTCTGCTGGAAGCTGAAACTGTCCATTCAGTTATCTGCACACAGACAGCTGTTGGTTTGAGTGAGGAAGGGAAAACAGTATAGAGAGGGCATTAGAAAAAGAGCCATCTTCTCCTCCTGTGGGAAAACCAGACAATATGTTAAAAGGAATGAATAAAACACACTGAAGAGTGAATGAGTATCACCAACGCATGTTGGAAGGCATAAATGCACACTCACAACAGAGATGATGGTGGTTTAGGCAGCTTTGCTCTTTCCTTTTAGTCACTTGTCAGTAGCCCATAAACCCATCATCTAATACTGGGTTTTTGTAAATTGATTTTATCCATGGTGGTTGGACAAATTGTCCTTTTCCAGGCCATACCTTACATCCTTTACAAAGAGAAAGACACAACTCTGCCTCCTCTAGTTAGCTGCATTTATTGGTTGCAAAAAAGCATGCTGGTATCCTGCACTGGACCCATATGGACATCTGAAAACATAATTCCTGCCCTGAAAATTTAACTCCAGTTAAAGTGTGGTCAGAGCATCACCAACAACATCTTACAGTTAACGAGACTGCACTAAAATACCCATGGTCCATTCCCATCACCAGACCAACTGCAAGTAAATTATCACAGAGGGCACTTACAGGCCATGAGTGATTTAATAAAGCCATCACTCAGAATAATATAAGGAACATGCTCATAACTCCACTTTCTTTGAATCTGATTGGCACTTTACACATCCTTTGCTTTGAGAGGTTGGTTTGGACAGCACATAACAAAACAAAAACAACCCAAATTCTGCCAGTCTGGACCTGGTGAACACAAAAAAGGAATGTTCTCTAGAGTGTTTAGGAGTTCCCAGTTCATAAAGGAAACATGCATTGGGGTGGACTTCAGAAAGACTGAAATGATTGTAAAGGGATCAGTGTTGAAGCAAAAATCAATTTATTTAAATCTGACTTTAAATAATAATTTAAACTGCCACAATAGTGTTGTTTAGATGGCTTAAATGCACATTTCTATAGCATGAGACACTCTCATTTTGGCAAATTATTGTATTGGAGTTAACTGGATTCAAAACAATTATTTGGTGACACTGACAATACGCTTTGAAAACAATTTTGTTTTAAAGTTACTCTCTCATTTTCTCTCAGATAAAGTCATTTATGTTACCTAAGCATACATGAATGTTTTCCTTCTTAATCAGGAGCAGAGGCTAACCATGGAGCTCTGCCAGGCTGAGCCCCACAAGGAGCACATGCAGTTCATGTCACTGCACTGCAGACACCACATGTGGGGTGAGCCCTTCAGGGCTGGCTACTGGGGCATATCTGAGCAGAGACACCACTGCCTGCTGATCTGCTGGACCTGGGGAAAAGGAATAGGTGAAGAAGACTTGTGAAATACTTTAAAGTATTCCTACTGCAAAGTTAAGAGGAGGAGCACCCAGTGCCTGTAATGTATAGGATGGGACAGGGTGCCCATAGCACCCAGGCTTTTCCTCTGGATACCCCATGCATCCTGATGGGCCATGATGGTTTTGTGCACACCCTCACCCCCCAGCTCCCTCCCTGCAGCCCATCACCCCAGCACTCTGAAGTGGGTGTTCATGGGGTAATGTCTATCCCACACTAGACACAGGCCCTGGCAAGTGGTATCCTGATGCACAGCTCTTGGAGAGGGGCTGTGGCTCTGGAGGTGCTGAATGTGTGAAACAGCCCTCTGCCCCTGAGAGCTTCCCCATGCTTGGCTGAAGGGGATTGTCCAGCTGGCAGCTCCTCTGAGGAAGGTAAGACATGCCCTGTGCCCTTCCAGCATGGAAGGGTGGGCACCATCCCCTCCCCAGGGCACTTCTTCAACTACTTAACATACATTTGCATTCATGTGACATCTAATGTAACATAATGTACATCTCTAATGTAATTTAGACACCTAGGATGTGATTTGCTATTGCATTTATAAGCCCTAAGAAAAAGCAGAGTCACAGAATCTCAGCTGAGTATGGGCCTCATAGTTTCTGATATGCCCATCACAGTCAAATGGCCTTTGCCATGTTGTGATGTCCAATAGAAGAAGAATGGGAATAAAACGTCTCAATTTATCCTTTAAAAATTCAGTCTAAGTGGATCTGGCAGGACAATTATTTACTTTCAATCATATAAAGAATACAGCTACAGGGCAAACTTACCTGGATTATTTGAGTGTATAGTCCTCTATCATCACTTGTATGAATTTCTTTTAAAGATAAACCTTCAGGCTGAGTGACCTGTTTAATCCTTAGTCTGAGTTTAAGCATAACATTATTGTAATGTTTCTCAGCCTCCCAAGAACACCTTGACCCAGGTTTAGCCAATTTTTTCCCTCCCAGGAAAACACATGTGAGTTCAGTTGTTCCAGAACACGAAATATTTCTTTCTGCAAATTTTTAGCCTGTGTTACATTAGCAATTGAATTTCTCCTCAGCAACTAAACCATAATAAATGTTCAGTTTCCATTGCACAAAGGGAAAATCAGAGTACAGTCTGCTTTGCTTCCTCTGCCTGTGAACTAATGAACACAGACCATAAATGACTGTCTGCAAGACATAGTTATCTGTCCCTGCAAAAGGAACATACAGTGCAGGAGAAAATGAGATTGCAAGAAAGAAAGAAGCTGGAGGATTAATAATTACAGGAAAGGAAACTCATTTAGGAGCCTAACATGATCATTATGCAACTAAGTTTTGTTCAAGACCCTTCAGATGATAAAGCAGTACACACTCAGAACCAGCTAACCACTTACTTGAAATGTGTTACAAGTTAAAGGGATTTTTAGCATGAGCCTTGTCCAAGCCTTGATCAAGGTGACTGATACTATTAACTGATTCTTTTCAAATGTGGTCTGTACACATAAAGAGTGCTTTTCTTTCCCCAGAAAGGAAAATGGCTCTTCTCTTATTCAGAAGGTTTGTCTTTAGAAGGCATATCTGAACGTTCTTAAGTCCTGTTCTTTTGGCTGCACATCTCCTTCAATCCAACAGTGCCAACAGGGGAGACCGGCTTTTTTCACTCATCCAACAACAGGAGTGAGTCTCAGCTAGTTCTGCTTCTAAATCTGCTCTTCCAGAAACAAGCCATGTTTTAAGAGTCAACTAGCCAGAATGGCCAGCTCTGACCTGAGCCACAATGCACATCATCCCCTACCCACCTCAGCAATCCAATGTTCTTCTCTCTCCCAGCGGGTGGATGGATGTCAGGCTGTCCATCTCCTGCTAGATGGCAGCAAAGCCAAAAAACCTGTGGCTTCATGGTTTGTTTTGTCATCAGTGACTGATGCTCCTGGTTGTCATGGTCTTCCTTGCTTCCTTCCTATTAACCCTTCCTGGTAAAGGGAAGTACTCTCATCCGCTGTTTCATGGTCTGCTTCATGCCATTCCAGAACACACAGCTGTTTTTCCCCATATCCCCATGTATGCGTCCCTTCGTGGTGGAAATGAACCCGTTCAGCTCCAATACAAAAGAACAGAAGGGAAATGGAGGCATGATAACAACCGTGTGCTTATCAACATGGAAACAATGTTGAACGACTCTTATAGTTTTTAGCTCCTCTTTATTTCCATGGCAGTGCTGCTCCTTTGGGCAAAAAATACCCAAAAAATATGTTTGAGTACAAAAAACCAATCAACAACCAATTTGGGACAAAGTCTAATTTAACTTTAATTGGTGGAAATCCAATGTTTGGCAATTAATACTATTTTTAGTCAGATTTTACGAGATGCATATTTTTTCCATAGTTCAGATCAAGATTTCTATTGCTTTGCTGTACTAGAGAGATGTCCCATTGCATATTAAACTACAGCATAACAAATGTAGTTACATCAGTTTAGCAAATTCATCTGAAAGTTCAGAAAAGACACAACAATGCCAATGTCTTCCAGGGATTTGGCATAAAATAAATTTATGAATTTCAAACTTGTTTCATTTTAATGGCATCCCCAGGAACAGACATGATTCTGCTGTTTGCCTGGGAATTGAAGTGCTGTGGATTAGATGAATGAAGGAATGATGGAAACCGAATCACCCTGTACTTGCTTGGAGTGCCAAATCATGCCAGTGCATGTAAAAGATTTTCATCTCTGGTGTACAGGTTTTGCAAAAATGATTATAATTTTTTGCTTACCTATTATAAAAGATTGGGCACTCATAGACAGTGGATAGCCAGTGACCTGTAGATTTATAACAGTTATGTGCAAATACCAATGTGATATTTGCATTTACTTATGGGCAGTCACTGTAGCTCCCAAATAGCAGGGGGATGCAGAGGGTAAAATGCCCTCTTGACCTCAAAACTTCAGCACTGTTAAAATAATAATGGTATTTATTTATGTCTTCAGAGCACTTTGTAAACATTAACTAATGAATCTTCACTACATATCTGTGAGAAGGAGATTTTGTAGATGCGCTTATGCACAAAGACACGCAATGATTTATCCAAGGTCACTACACAGTCAACATTAATGGAGACTAGTACACAGTGTTCATTAGACCATATTCACATTGGGACCATATTCACACTGGAATTAAATATTTCATTTAAATTACATTGCACAACCTTCTCATCCAGAGCAGAACGCTATTGCAGCTGTGACATATGTCCCATACCGAAACAAAATGATCTTGTGTAGGGTCATCTCCTCTACCTCTTGGGAAATATGCTGCTCTGTCTCCTTGGTTTATTCCCACAATATAGAATATAAAGAGAAAATATAGTACAGGGCAATTACCTACACACTCTTATACAACTTGAATTCTTTTTAGTTTGTACTTTATATATAAAATAAAAGGACTGCTACAGATCTGTCTGGTTTCTTGGTTGCCACAGTTAATTGTTCTAATGGAGCTCTAGCTGAAGGAGTTGGTAAAAACATTATAATTATATGCCTGCTCTTGAAATGCACAGATGGAATCAGATCCTTGTTTAGAGGGTGATGAATTCCTGGGCCAAATTCACAGTGCCTGACACCAAGGACAAATGCCACGCTGACAGCCAAAGAGACAAGCGCTCAGCTTGCTGCAAACCACTCCTCACCACTCTGCCCTCTCCTCAGGAGAGCATCTCCTCAACCCCTCCTTAGTCCAAACAATTCCATCCAGAGGTGTTGGTGACCTCAGCTCACAGGGACTGAAGGGAGGAAGGGAGTTTCGTGTGTTGCCCTGCTAGCACACCTGAGCAAACAGGAGCTTTTGGCAGCCCAGCAGAAACAAAAGGAGCAGGGAACACCTTCTTTCACTGCTGCATCTTGCAATGCATGCTTCCTTGTGTCACTTGTACCTCTGGCCACCAGGCACAAGCATGCTTCAGTCCCACTCCTACTTCCATTGTATCATAGCATCAATTCCACTGAGCCTATAGTCCCTCTACAAAAAGACCAGGTAATGAGGAGAAAGCCAGAAACATTACACAATGTGGCATGTCAGAGCACCTCAGTCATGGCTGTCATTCACAGCACCAAAATATTTAATCCAAAAGGTAGGTACAGCCCACTGGAACAATTTACTACAGCTTCAGCTCCTTGGTGATCAGAGTTTGAGAAGCAGTTGAAGAATGACATACATGAATTTAACCTGCACCTCTTTTGTGACCTGAACACTTAGAGCACTGCTCAGCTTTTAATTTCCCTGGTTCAGGATCTCCACCTTGGTATTGTCTTTGAAATCTACCACTGACACAGGTATCCCACTGAATCTTTGTATTATTAATTCACTCAGCCCTGAAGAACAAGGAGGATGTCTGTCCTATTTTACTTATCATTTCAATTTTTAAATTTCTTTTTCCTGTCTATAGCGGAAACTGGTTTTGTCTCACTGTTTGCTTTTATACTGCTTTTGCTGTATGCTAGACTGTATCCTGCTTTCCTCCAATTGTAGTTAAGGCAGACAAAGCCTTAAAGGGAAAAATTAATTTGAACACTGGCAAAGTCCTACAGGGATAACTCTGAAACAAAGATGTCTATATGCCTACCTGAAACATCTGTAAACCATAAAGTAGTTAGAGTAAGCCTTCCTTCTTTTTCCTTTCCAAACTGTTCCAACCTGTTAATTTTTTGGTGTTTGTTCAACTATATCAAAAATAAAACAAGATATTTATGCCAAAAATGCACGATTTTTTGTTTCAGACAAGAATAATTTTATGTCTTTTCATAGTAAAGCAATATTAGCTCACTTCTTTCCAGAACAGACATTCTTTCTTTCCCTTAAATTCTGCATACTCTGCCTCAGGTGAATGGTTAGTAAAGGGTCAAAGTTGGATCAGTTTATTTATCCAAATAATCCTGTTAAGAACAGTGGGGAGTCCAAAGGCTGGTAAGAAAAATAACCCACTTGTTGAAATGTTTGGACCGAGTAAGAGAAAATGAGTCCCATCTGTTTTTTATATATATTCTTAAGGCAGAATGAATAGCCAATGTAGGAAAATAAATTTCTGGTGTGTTTTAAAATCATCATTTAAAACTAAGAGGCCATTTTCAGACAGTAGGGGGAAAAAAGGTTTTCTGGAAATAAATACTCTACCAGATTCCTGGGTTTTAACAGTAGAGCATGGAGATTCAGTTTGACAGAAAAAATTACTGAGCAGTAGGTTTGCTACACTTGGAATAATGGACTTCTCTTTTTCCACACAGCTTTTAAGCACCTGTTCTTATAGATACCACCAAGGTGGTAGATTGTGTCTCCTAAATGTGTTTAATTATATTTAATAGCACTTCATCTCAGACATTACAAGCTGGGAATGAAGGGAATGCCTGGGAATGAAGAGAGCTGCCAACCCTGGAGAAGAGAGAGCAATGGGGAGAAGTTGCTTCAAAACGGGATCAGCGATTGCTCTAATTGATTTTTTTTCCAGTTTCTGACCAATTCCATAAAATAGGATAGTATTTCTTATATATGCATTTCAAGAAAAAATGGGAAAATGCCAGGTGAAGGAAACAATTGCCAAGGCACCTATCTGAACAACTACAGCATTACAGATCCTGTTATAGTTTAAAGCAACTGGGGTTAGAAATACCCCTGCCATTCTTTTACAGACAAATCTAGGCTCTTCTGAAGCCATGCCTGCCAGATTAGGCCTGTAGCACTAATTTCCAAGGAGACATATGTTAACACCCAGTGTTGGAAGGCAGGATTCAAAGCCCCCATCACTTTGAATAGACCTTTGGCTCTGCGAACATTTTGGATCAACATCATCGTCTGGTGGATAAGTAGGGCAGGAGAACTCATTTGTTTTTAAATGTTGAATTACCATAGCCCAAAGCCCCACGAATCTCCAAAACATTCTGCAGAAGCAGCTTGGGCAGCCAGCATTCCAGCAGAAGCTCTGTATCACCTCTTTGTGGGCTCTCTCTCCCAGCTGTCCATGTGCCCACGCTGTGCCAAGTCACCCTGGGGACTGGAGCAGCCAGGGGTGCCCTGGAGCCCTGACCCCACCATTTGTGTCAGATGATGTGTGCTAGTGCCACACAACGTGTGGGCATTGTACACACCAGAACACAGAGTGAGGGTGCCAGGATGCTGCCTCCCAGCTCCTGCCAGGTGCCCAGGGAGCAGCCTGCACCTGATCAGTTTGGACACGCTCTTCAGTCCCACCAGACACATGCCTGGGCTCCAATAAATGGCTTGCAATAAATTCCCACAAACCAGCACAGAGCAAACACTCACCACGCCTGCTCACCTCCACAGGTGTTTCCTTCCTGCCCACAGGTACATGGGTGTCCTTGGGAAGTAAAACGTGTTCTGTGGTTCTTTGGGATAGCAAGACTATGGAAAAGAAAAAAATGCACTTCAAAGTCCTGTGGAAACACTTGGCTACACATGAGTGGCCATTGTCGCTGTCCCCTGTGCTAGGCCAGCCACTGGAGGCTGTGCAGCTGCTCCAGGTCCCTGCTGGTGTGTGGCTGGAAGGTTGGATGCTGCAGCTGGCAGCACCTCAGGGGCAACCAGAGCTGCCCAGCACTGCCCAGCCTGGTTGGCTGTCCCCTGCAGAGGAGCTCTTCTGAGTGCTGCAACAGCTACATGACTCTGCACTGCTTACTTCTGCCTAGATGAACTAAGAATTTCTATTCCTTGTATATAATATACATCCTCCAGATGATTTCCAGGGAGCTGGAGCCCACTCTGTCTCTAGCCAGGCTTACACAGACATCTGAGTCATCCCTGCTTGATCTAATATCTTGAGTCTCTAGGGGGAAATTTGGTTCCCTCAGGAATGTGTGGAAAGTTTCAGGAGTGTAACACTGGAATATGAAATCTATTGAAAGGCAAAAGATGTGTTAATTCAATTAAGTGCTCGGGATTTTCCTTCCAGTTTTTCAAAATTTCCCTTCTTGTTTACACAAATGGATCACATGTCCAATAGATGCACAATGAAAGGAAGAAGGATTTCCTACACTTAGAGATACTTTTATACAGACATGGAGTGTACACTTTGAAACAAGGAAAGAAGGAAACTAACACTCAGCATGTGCTTGCAACTTCAAACAAGTGGGTGGCTGCATGAAACAAAAGCTAAATGTATATTTGGACATCTGAACAGGAAAGCCAGCATGGGTACCAACACCATTATTTCATAGAAACAACTCTTGAGGCTTGGGATGCATTTTCCAGGCTGACAGCAGGAAAGAGGATTTCCAGGATGCAGATAACCTCCTTTAGCATTTCAGGAGTCACGGCACAGTCCAGCCCTGGTCCAGGATAGGCAAACAGTAAAGATGGACATATTCTGATGGAACCTGAAAAAAACCTAAAAAATACCAACTGCCACCTGGAGTTAGCTTGGTTTACTGGACTCTTTGGTACAGTTTTTTAAAAATCTTCCCTGATATGATTGCAAAAGCTTGTCTTGTGGTGCCCCTTTCTGTTTCTGTCCATACACTGGCAATAAATACTTTTCTTAAAGTATGACACAACTAGTATGTCCAGAAAAATTCCTGGTGAGTATGATAAATGGAGGGGGAGACATCAATGCATTCCTTAGAATGGGAGGAGAAGGTGCCATCTTCCAGAGCTATTTGGAGATGGTGCTGAGAATTAATATGATTGAATCAGCTCAGGTCCAAGAAAAGTCCACATAAGCTGCTGGTAAAGAAACCATTAGCAGGAAGCAATCCAACCCTAAGGAAAGCTAAACATTATTATTCTCAACACACTTAGTGTGTAAAATGCTGCATGGAAGGATGTTACCCAAACCATCTCACACCCTTCTGAAAGACCCCAGCTGACAGGGGGCGCAGGGTCAGCAGGGCCAGCTCACATTTGTGTTGAGGAATGCATCTGGTGCAGCAGCTCGCTGCTGGTGGAGATGCAGATTGAGGTGCAGGTTGAGCTCTGGGTGGGAGCCCAAGACAAGAGCCCATGAACTGCCAACCCTTTGGATAACAAAGTACACAAAGAGCAGAGGCATCTCCCTCAGGTGGATGGACACAAAGGGAGAGGAGGTCTCAGGAGAGGAGAAAGACTTGTGCACAAGTAGACTGTGAGGGCATAAAAGCCATGGGGTTCCTTGGCTGGGGGATCTCCCTTCAGAGACACCAGCTTGGGCTGCTTCTGTGTGACTGCACTGTGAACAAATGGTTTTACGGAACAAGACATCTGAGATACTGCTGTGGGAAACCCAGGGTCGAACCAGTCAGGAAACATGGTGTGAGTGTAAATGGGATGTGCAGGGAGTCAAGCAGGGCACCTGTGGGCACCCTGGAGCTGCCCCCCATGAAGGGGCTTAACTCCCAGCAGTGAAAATTTGTGGCATTAGGAGTGGGATGGGCAGAGAGTCATGTGAATGGCCAGACTGGGAAGTTTCCTTAACACTTGCATGTCTATTGGGATTGGATCATCCAGAGACTGAAAGAAGACATAAGTAAAAGAAAGATCTGGAGAGGCAAGAAGATAAGTGCTACCAGATCTCTATGACAGGTCTTTTCCCACCTAATTTATGTCTCAGAGTCTCAAACAGCTAGCAACAGAGTTACTGTATATGTGTGTCCAAAGAAGCTAATGGAAATATTGGAAGTCTCTTCCCTCAATACATGCAGACAGATGCAACAAACCATACTGCTCTCACAGCCTGTCTGACGCCTCCAAAAAGGAAAAAGAGGCAAGAAAATGGAGTGGGGACAGCTGCAGCATGTTGCCAGCACTAGGCTGCTGTGCAGGCTCAGCTGTGGAACTATTTCTCAAGTTCTGATCTTACCCTTTGCTAATCTCTTGCCCATCTGTCCACAGCAGAGTCACTGAGGTTGCTGACTCCCTCATTCCTCTGTAGCATCCTCTAGACGGGATAGAGTAAATCAGCAGTGTGTCAGCCCCAGGCTGGCTCACAGCAGCAAATCATACAACTAACAGAATTAATCACCACTTGTAATCTTTCCATAGAAAAATATCTAGATCCTGAGTTTCATACCAAAATGAAAGTTTTGGAGTGCCTCCCTGAGTCAGCCAAGACTTCCTGAGCATCCAGTGACAGACAGTCTGAAAGAGTAATTCAGGTTGTAAGAGGAATAAATGGCATTCCAGAGTCCCTTGACTACAGGAATAAGAGAACTTCAAGCATTTAG
Organism: Catharus ustulatus; assembly: GCF_009819885.2. Taxonomy (NCBI): domain Eukaryota; kingdom Metazoa; phylum Chordata; class Aves; order Passeriformes; family Turdidae; genus Catharus; species Catharus ustulatus. The sequence goes on from NC_046224.1 coordinate 47,224,726, forward strand.
ACTCTTAATTTAGATGCTTTGTTAACTGCCTATGATGTGGTGGGATGAATTTGGGCCAAAGGTGTTCATGCCACTGCAACAACAGGACCCTGAGGGGGGTTCTGTTGTGTTTTTAATTGGAGAAAGTCTAGCTCATCATTTTCCCATGAGCTTTGATCTCATCTCAGAGGCTCTGCTCAAGTCACTAATCCCCAAAAGCACAAAGCATTCCATTTTCAATTTAGAAAGAGAGTGGGTGTATGAATGAGTATACCAAAATGGGTTCTGAGTAACCAGAACAAGATGGAGAAAATAATTTCAAAACCCTGTTCTCAGCAAGGGATGTGCTCCATTATCCTCTCCCATGATTCAGAGGAGAAGATCAGACTTTATGCTGCTGCTACAAAGGCTGAGTGTATAATAAGGCATACTGTTCTCTTATCTGAGGATACCTGGAATACATAAAGTGGATTTTAAAAAATCATTGCTTTTATTAACTCTGATTATACAGGCCAGGAGTGAAAACTAGAAAGCACTATAACCCAATTCCTCCCAGCTATCAAGACTCATAACAACCAACATCAATTAGCTAAGCTATAAAGAAAGTAGTTTTAAGACAACCAGAAATATCCAGGGTAGGAGTGTAACTGGCCCAACTCCCAACTTTCACACACCACATTCATATTCTTCTGTCCACCTTATTATTTCATGTAAGTGTTTCTGCCTGGGAAGGGAGATGACCCTATGTGGAAAACTGAAGTACTGTCTAAATTCCACACTGATGTATACCTAGAGAGTGGAGTCTTTCATACAGATTTATTGGGGAAAAAAACATTTAAAAACTAAGCTGCTGTTGATATTGAAGCTATAGGATCACAGATCTGTGGGTTAGAATATATCTTTAAATACCATCTCCCCCAGTTTCATGCTCAAAGCAGAACTGCTGCCATCCCAATATTTTTCCTAATGGAAAACTACATTAGGTCTTGTCTTATTTGCAAGTGAGACAGTGGTTGACTTATCTACAAAGAGAGTGCCCTGCCAGCATCCAAACACTCAGGACTTTGAGCAGGACTACCCCTAGCCAGTCACTTCCCAGCCTGTGCTTATACATGGGGTTATTCTGCAAGAGGTGCAAAACTCTGCATTTCTGCTTGTTAAACTGTTTTGATCTGTTTGACCAGGTTGGCCTGGTCCTTATGTTTAGCAAACGTGTTTTAGATTGAAGCTCTGCCACTCATCTTGTAAAATGTGTATTTTAATTAAATATCTTGTATACATTCACTGATGGTTCTTTCTGTGTAATCATTCAGGCTGCTGCTGAAAATGTTAAGCAACATCTTTAGTAGTCCTCCCATAAGTCACCACCAATCAGACATGAGCTTTGACTCCAGAGGTTCAGCTGCTCCTCAGTCCACCAAGCATTTTGTTTCTCTAGCCCATATTTCTTCAGCTTTCAAATGAGAATTCTGTAGGTGATGGATGGCACCAAGATCTTTAATAATGTCACCCATGTGGGTGTACTGCCCACATGGCTCTCTCCTTCTCCACACAGTCACACTGTTGTAGAAGGCAATCCATGTTGGCTATTTCTGAGTACCTTCTTGCCCATCTCATGTCTGTAAATGGATTCCAAGAAGATATATCCCATAACCTTTTCAGAACAAAAGTGAAGTTGGCTGGCCTTAACACAGTGAGGTTTCCTAGTAATTTCTTCCCTTTTCCACTTCTTAATGTTTTACTACAATTTTTTTTTCCTGCTGTCACAGACCTCTCCCAGTCACCTGATGTGTCACAGGGAACAGCCAACACACTGTGAAATAAACAAATTCTTTCAGCACCCAGGAAAATTTAATCCAACCCCTGAGGTCTGAATACATCCAGGTTCTCCAGGCAGTATCAACTGTGCTGTTCTTACTGCTGCCTGTCCTTCCAGTCTCCAACTTGTGCTGATGCACACAGTGGTCTGGGAGCAGATTCTGCTTGTGCAAACCAAAGCAACAAGCTGTTTGAGTTTCTCAGTCTTTTTAATATTGTCCAAAACTAACTTTTCTCCTCCAACAGACCTGCATCCACTCTTGCAATTAGCATGCTTGTAGGATTCCTGGTATCCTTAAGATCCCTCACTAGCATCAGCTCCAGGACTTTGACCTTCCTGATTTTGTGTACACACATTAAAGCAAAGGTTTCATACAACTCCTTTGCTGCCTGCCCTTCTATTAGCACCTGGTGAATTCCTTTTTGTGTGTAGCTCATCAACTTTCATCCTGAATGTTGACATGGAACCACTTCCCTTTTTTAATAACATAATTTGTTTGTTATCTAAACAAGCCCATAGTACCTCCATGGGTAGGATGAGCACAGCTCTATAGTTGTCTGCTTCTGTCTTCTGATGCTTTCTCAAGAAAGTATGGCTCACTAAGATGTAACATGGACACCCTATTACACTGCAGATTTTGGTGCCTTGCACATTCATTTATGCTTGTGCAAATCTGGCTGAATAAATAAAAAAGCTAACAAATCCAAGAAGTCATTGTAGTTGCTTATTCATTTTTGTTTCCCTCTGCTTTCAAGCACTGAGTAGTGCAGAATCAGGCCTCCCATATTAAGTAGGTAGTTCAGTATTTAATTTTTACATAATCTATTTTATTTTATTTTATTTTATTTTATTTTATTTTATTTTATTTTATTTTATTTTATTTGTGCGTGTGTGTGTGTGTGTGTGTGTGTGTGTGTGTGTGTTTGTGTATGTGAGAGAGATTCTCAAATAAAGGTCTGGCAGGACTTACCCTCTGCCCTATCACCTTATTCTTTCCCAAAAGCATATGCTTTAGACAGAAAAATGGCAGATAACAGCCATAATAGAAGTAAGGGTGTAACAGCTTTGGCTCTGCTCCTTTCTACTCAAATAGTTATGTTTTCATTGAGAATTGAATCTTTTTTCTTGCTTGTATCCTGTACCTCAGATTGTGAAAATCAGAATCCCATTACCCTTGCAAGTAGGGTCTCCTGCAGCCTTAACAGCTTTTTGGATCTTCTTCCTGTCTCTTAAATCACTCCCAGCACCTTCAACAGTGCTGTGTTTGTTGGCCTCTTTCCTTATCTTATACACACAGAGTTTCTTTAACTCCTTTCAAATGGGCTTTTGAGGTTTTCTTTAGCACTTCGGATATCAAGTTATCCATTAATACTCTTTGCTGAGGCTAAGCACTCAATGGTTATACTTAGTGCTGTTTCTCCAGCCTCCCTCCCTAACCAGGATGTTTATTTTCCATAAGACTCTTACAAGTTTAATCTCCTCACTGGAATTTACATTTGTCTAGTGAACACAAATTCCCTCCCACTGGCACCCGCTAGCCTCTAACAAGGTAAGCTGTTCTTACAGGATGTCAAGCTCCCCAGCAATAAACAAAATCTCTTCTACCCAAGATCCCTTTGGCTTTTGCAATATGCTGGCTCTGGGAATGTATCAGTGGGGGTGTTTTTTGAAGGGCCTTGTGGGTGCTCAGTTTGAAGAGACAGTCAGTACCAGCTATCTGAGCCTGCTTCAGCCAGCTGGCCATGGCTCTTGCCAGCAGGAATGGCTGTTTACCAAGATTTACCCTTCTTAGCAGAATTTTTGTAGGGACTTACCCATAATGGGGATTAGTCCTGATTTGAGCTCTCAGGAGACCAGACAACAGTACAGGCACATCCATGCAGTCCCAGTGCACAGGAAGAACCAGTTCCTTCTGTCCCTGTTTGAAGGTGCAGCCTGCTCCGCCAGTGGGAACCACTGGTTCCTGCGGCTGTGCTCAGGACAGCAGCAGTAGCCACCATCCCACACCGGGGCAGGTGTGTTATGCCCAGTTCAGAGACAATTATTCCTCCTCCAAGGCCTCAGCTCTGCAGCTTGCACAGGAGGTTCTAATCCAATTCATCTTGGATGCCAAGTGCTGGAAAGGGACTCTGCGGCTCTTATACTGTGCATACGCTGTGCTGGCCAGAGCACTTGTGTTAGCATGGCTGCTTCTACACTACAGCTGCTGGCACTGATCTTCTGTATTAAACACATGCCTCCACCCCAGCCAACATTCCTGCTGCAGCCAGCATTTCCAGGGTAAGCCTGGCTGGAGCTCCCTGCCAGCTGTAATCGTACACAACCACAGGCAGCGTCTGTCTGCTCTCTGGTGAAAGCTTTGTCCCGCAGCACGGCATTCTAGCAACGGCTCAGCAGCAATGCTTAACCAGGCATGGGAATGCTTCTGAGCTTTTCCATCTTCCAGCCCATAGAAATGATCTCAGAGTAATGGTAGATTTACACTCATTACATCACTACAAGGATTCCTGCCTCACTGGAAATCTTTCCGGGACTTCAGAGAGAATGGAAAGTTTGGAGGAGAGTTGTTTTCAAAGCAAAACAATTCCGAAATACCCACCTCCAGCCAAACAATAGAGGTTTGGCACCATCTGTCACAGTCTAACCAGCTGTATCTGAGCATGCTTCCAAGAAAGAGCCATGATGAGAGACAGCTACTGTCACATACAGCTAAGGAAAATGAAATACAGAGAAAAGCTCTGCTTCTCACCTCCCGCTGATTCCCCCATGATAAATTCCCACAGAAAATTAATTAAGGCTCTTTGTGTTTTGAATTCTATATTTGGCAGGAATTCTTTGCACTTGACATATTGTCTAAGTGCCACAGGGAAGAAAAGTGTTATAAATTGTTGCGTGTTAGTCGCAGAAACTGTTTCCTCCCAAGGCAGTAAAACTACACTCACTCAACCTTAATCAGGCTATCTCCTAGGGCTTGCACTAACACAAAACCTTCCTGAGGCTAGAGCAAATGTTCTAAAGAGATTAAATATGTGCTGCAGTGATGGTTGTAGACAGTCAGCGTGAACAAGTCCAGCTACCTGAAGCTGAAGGACTCCCCTCTGAGGGGTATCCACTTCAGAGGACAAGGACAATCAGATCAATCAAACCACAGCAACACCCAGCACAGTCAGGAAGGGTAGGAAAGACTGGGAACCACATGTCTTAGAAGGTCTCCAGCTGCTCCACTCATGCTCCACTCAAGGCAGGTCTCCTCCAAGTGAAGATGGTAATTTTTGGTGGCCAGGCTTTCCCAGTGCTGGGGAGCTCAGCCTAAAGCTGCGATTTATGGCAGCTTTATGTCCTTGCCAAAGGGATGGACCAAGCTCACAGGCACCAGGACAAACTGTTGTATAAGTCTGTAGGAAGGAAGACTTTGTGGTGAAGAGGAAGCACAGGTGCTGAGTGGCAGTGATGTCCAGGGAAAATGGAGGAGAACACATCCATGTATCACTCAGGATATAGGACAATAAATTCCCTAAGGGAATTTTGCTTTACATCTCCAGGATTTTCTCAGCCTTTTCTTTTTATATAGTCTCTTCGTCCTTGCCCAGTCATAGTGTGCATAACACCATTCACCTAATTCTGGCTAGAATTTAGCTTTCTTCCACAAAAACTGGGCTTGGGGACCACTGTACATGGAGCAGAGATGCCAGCAGTGTCTTCTGAAAAAGTAAACAGACCTTAAACCACAACAAGCAGCTGCAGTAGTGAGTGATCAGCTTTTCAGCCGGCTGCCTTCCAGAGAGGGATTTGCAGTCCTTGACCATGCCAGCATTGGAGGTTAAGAGGCAGAAACCTGACCTAGCCAAAAGGAAATGCTTAAAGGAAGGGCGTAATATAACCTAGCCCCATCACACTCATCCTGGGCTTGGATGTATTCCTGCAAACTCCTGGAGTTGGACTTCCAGCCCAAGCCCCTCTTGGCCTGCTGTCTGACCAGGAGCGTGTACCCCTCTCTCAGACACAAGATTTGCTGTGCACCAGGGATGTTACCTCCACTTTCCAAATCTTTGCCAAGTAACTCATGCATTCAGCTCTGACCTCTTTGGATTTCTTCTGCACTACTGCTCATACTTGGTACTTTGTTCTCCCCTCCTTGGCAGCACACTGGTGATGCACTTCTGGGAGGAGCTGCTCTGTGCTTGGGGCAGTACCTCAGAGGACTCATGACCCATGTCAGAGCAGGGACACTCCTGCAGCTGGTGAACAGATGGAAAAAATGTAAGAAGGAACCAGTAGTTGAAAGAAACCCCTGTGCCCAGATCCACCATCCCAGCAGTGCCTATCTCCACAGGACCTGGAAGGGGCTGGGTGTGAGGGTTGGCAGAAACAAAGGAATCTGAGGCTTGGGAGGTAACTGGCTTAAGCTGAGTTAGGAGAATGAGGAGGAAAGGTGTTTTTCTGTTATTTTAATCATCTTCATTTCCTCAAAATCCAAACTGGCAATTAAAACATTATGTTAATGTGACAAAAATTAAACTAATTTCCAAAGTCAAGGCTCTTTTGCCAGTGTCACTTTGAAAACTGTCCTTGGACTTAAGATAGATTTGAAAAACAGTTACAAGCCCCTCATGGGACTTGATTCCTCCAAAAAGCCTTTTATCCCTTTTACCTACTTCTCTTCTTTCAGTTTCTGAATCCATAATATTCTTCTTGAAATGTATAGTTCATTTTCTTTGATACTGCATGCTGCCTCAATCAACAGCTTGAGGCACACAGTTTGGAGTCAGCTCAGCCTACATGCACACACGCACATGCTCAGTGACTGCAGTAGCAGGTCTTTTCCTATTCTTTTTTTTTTTTTAGGGAAAAAGCTCTCTGGCTGTTGGACAGATCAAACCCCATCACTTCCAATGTACACCTTTGCATGTTAAAGCTGGCTCCCTTCTGCATGTTCACTGCTCCCACACCCTCACCTGTAGCAGAGTGCTGGAGGTACAGCCCACCTCACCAGGCAGGGAGGTTTTCCAGTGTGCACAAAAAGCCAGCATCACCACGTGCAGCAATGCTTCATTTTATGCAGAAAGTAGGGAAGTGGTTGAGCAAACCAGTTATACACATGGAAACTATCATACCCAAACCTTGGCTAGCTTCACTGGAATTCCGAAAGTCTTGTCACCTCTCCAAGGACTATTTTCTTATACTATTTCAGTCTTTACTTGCTCCCACCCATTTTGACACCAAAGCTGTTCAAAATAATCTATCACTTTCTTCTTTTTTCCTTCAGATGACGGGAGATTTTTCCTGCCTACAAAAATAGCTACTCTTTGTTAACTACACATCTAAATAAAATTAATCCATGGTAGAAACCTGGTCTGGAAAGCTTAGGCTCAGAGGTCCAAATTTTCAGCGGGTAATTATAATCTGAAAATAGAGCTGTTAAACAGGAATGAAGATACGCCCCGATTAAGAATAAGGGGAAGAAACAGTCTGTTCCAGGCTGAGCACAGATACCTATCCCAGTGGAGAACAGGAGGGAAGGAGAACAGTGAATAGTGCTACTTCATTGGGAGTCCAAGCCAGGGGAAGGACTGTGCCAGCAACATCTCTGGCAATCCTTAGTTGGTGGATCTTAAGTACTTTTATTGCCTTTATTCTACTATTGAACCACTCCTCCTTCTTCGGCATACTTAGCCTATCTGAAGCTGAAAGTTGGTTTTTTTTCCTCTTTACAGATAGAGTACTCTATGATGGGGATACTGAGATGCAAGCCCTTTGGTTCCTAATTTCAAGGAAATTCAACAACTCAAATGCATGTGAAAGTTTGGGACAACTAACCTTCAAAGGCTGTGTACGCACAGCATGGCCTCAAATCTCACTGGGTTTCCTGAACTCTGTGCTTGTGTTTCAACACCTAGAGATGTTTTGTTCTGCTAGAACTGTTCCCGAGTTCAGAATATTTTCTTGCTCAATAAAGGAGTGTGACCAGTGCACACATGATGTGGACAGACAGGCACAAGGAACTCCTCCACTGCAGGTTTCTGTCTTTGACACTTTGGCTGCAGCCCTGCATCAACTGCTCATGCGACATCTCTGCCTGGGAAAGGGGCAAGCACATGGACACACTCCCTGCCTTTACAGGGGTGGTGTTGTCCTTGCCTGACCACAACCTCACATCACAAATAAAATTTGGCATTCACTCCTGAACCCTTCTTTTTCCTTGTGAGTCCCAAGAGCAGAGGAAAGAGCTGTACTTCACAGAGAGCTATTTCATGAAAATCTCCAGCACCCACAGTCAGACCCAATGGCAGCAGATTTGCAGAGAATTAGCTCAGGTGTTTTGGAGCTGAGCCCTTTCTAGATATTGAAATTCCACACATTTATTCCTAAAGTAGGTTCCTGAGAATCATACCTTCAACCTCCAAAGTGCAAAAACGTCTCTTTTGTTCGAGGATTTAACTACTGCTTAGATTCATTAGCAAAGGTAATTTTGGCCTAATTAGTCTTCTAATTTCTATGTTATCCCTTGTAGGAATATGCCCTCAGAAATTAGTAAAATGACTTATAATATATGCTAATCACCATAATCTGATTTGTCTTCAATTATACATGTAATAGAGAAACTAATTGGAAGATAAAGGGTATTTGGAAGGGCCAAAACATGTAAACCAGGAAGAGAATAGAATATTATCATTAAGCAACCAAAAATATATGCTTTTGAGTTTGTGGAAAACTATTTGTTTCCTATAGCAGAAATATCAGATTGCTTCACTTCTTTTAGAGCTCCTTATTGTAGCAAAACAGATTCATAAATCTAATGACAACTGAGGTTTTGGCCTTACAAAATCTGCCTGGCCTCAAATGGAACACCTAATACAAGGAAAAGGACATGGAAAAACTTATTTGCACAATAGAGGGCAAAGCTTACCATTTATATTAGTGGTTTCTAAATGAAATTTTCTTAGTTCAAGAATTTCCTGCTTGAAGAAAACATCACTGAAGTTTCCTCTGTGTTTAAAAATCAGATTGAGCTGGTGGGTCTTTTACCAACTTTGCAGTGTGTTTTTCTCTCTTTCCATGGATTTAATGGACAATAACAGTAAAAACAGCAATTTCCTGGGGATTTATTATTTTTGTTCCTGAAAAGTACATTTGGTATGAGGTACTGTCAAATTCTGTCCATGCTTTAAATGTTGCAGTGTAATGTGACTTTACAAAGCACAGCAAAAACCGGGGGGAAAGAAATTATAGCTGTTCTATAAAGTTATAGGAAGGCTGCAATTTAAAAATACCTTATGATACAAAAGGACAAAAATGAAGATATCAGATCTATCCGTGTCCTTTTGCATAAATATTTTAAAGGATAAGCATTTTGTCACCTTAGTGCTTTCTGACAACAGCAAAATTGAGGTGCAGATCTGCAACGTGTCTTGATGAAAAGCATTTTTTTGTTTACCAGTGGGTGTTGTTAGGGCATATTGCTTGGCTCTTTTTCCCTGTTGTTAGATTAAAGTTGACAAATTGCACTCTGACAATTCCAGTTCAATAAATCTGTCAGTGACCCCTGTCTTTTGTAGCAGAACCTACTCAGAGGCTGAGATGTGAATGGGGGAAGCTGATACTCCTGCTCTGACCCTCTCAGCCCTTTGCCAGGGCTTGTCTCACAGTCCTACCTGTGCATCTTTACTTTGTGCTGCCCCAGAATTGCAGCTATAATGGATTTTCTATTATAAAAAAAGACCAGCTGCAAACATTTGTGGTTTTCAGGCATTCAGTCCTTATCTTTGCTGATCCCATGGCTAAGATACACACCTTTGATCGAGTATGTGGAAAGCATCCACACCAGATTTTCAGGTATTTTAGGAAGCTTGAGTTATCATTTAATTGAATGCCCAAGTGCAGTTAAATTCAGCATGTCCTTTTGGGCAAAAGCTTCTAGAAACCAGCAGACAGACATCCTGGCTCTTCAGCTCCATCCCACCAACCAGCTTCTGTAACTCAATGCAGAGGGAAAACTGCTGTCCCCAGGGAAAACACATTCTCCTCTCTTGGTGTAATCTGCTGCTCTACCTGGTCTCATTCTCATCCACAAAAAACTAGATCAACATGTCCCAGCAAAGTGTCAGTGCTTTGCTGGGGTACAAGCCATTTTCTTTCATACAAAAGTTCTCAAGGAGGCTTCATTAAATGACAAAATACATCAGCATCTACCATTGCTCTACATTTTAAATCAGAGTACACTTAAATTGTGAGAGACTCATACAAAATTCCTCTTTGGTACCTTCAGACCAACAAACAGCCAGAAAGAGTGGTGGCCACATCTAAGTCGTGAGTTGGAGAGGACACCTTAAAGCAGGACACAAACAACAAACCTTACTGACATGCTTAGCAAGTGCAGTGTATCATACAAAGAATCTCATCTGCACTGACCCTTAGTATTTAAACACAAAACTCTCATAGCTGGTATTTTTATTTTGAAATAAGTAGTCTTGTGTTAAAAATATTTCCAGTTCTTAAGAGTCAATTGCATTTCTTTCCGTAGCTTAATGTCAGCAAAGAATTTGAACTAATGATTATTGTGCACATCTCCTAGTTTAGGCAATATCAGGACCTCTAATTCAGGCAACTTAAAAATATCAACAACTATATTTTTTAATGACTTGTGCATCCCAACCTTTCAGCCACTGCCAGCTGGGGTCACAGCACAGCTAGGATTGTCTGCTAATCTTCTTAAGAGAACTAACCACACAGCAGGACGTGCCTTAGAGCTTGTTTTTAATTTTTTTATAAGTTTTATTAAATAGGGAATTGGGGAATCAGAACACGTTCAGGCATTTTTTACTTCCTCTATCAATAGGACAAAACCAGGCCAGCTACACAGAAATAAAACATGAGTCAGTTGAAATATTAATTTAAAACAATATTCTGCACAGACGTAGATCTTACATGATGACAAAATATTCAAATGTTCTATTTGTCTTAGAACTTGCAATATTTGCTGAATAATTTGAACAATTAACTTTCCCATGAGGTACTACAAATTGTTTTAACCATCCATCAGTCTTGTTTGGCTGGTGACTTAACTCGTCTGGTATTGATTACTGCTATTGGAAGTTAAAATGGTGACAAATCCACGCAGACCCAACCTGTACCTTGTATAATGCTCGCAAGAACAAAATTGCATTACTAGAACTGAGAAGCCTTCAGCACAGCCTCACCAATAGCTGGCAATTTTCTGAATATTTACAGCCATCAAACAACATCAGCAGCACTAGCCAAGCATGAAGAGGTTTGGGATTTTTCTCAACAAGTACATCCCATTATTTCACATGTCCTTGCAGAGCAGACAGTGTCACAAGCCATTCCTGTAGGGCTCACTGTGCCATCAAACCCTGCCTGTGACCTTGCTCCTTTCAAGGAACTATTGACTGCACCTTTATGTGGGAAGAGAACTGTGCAGATACAATCTCCCTACAAATGAAGCCACAGGCTAGAAGGTAACTTTGGTACTTTTTAAAGAGTTAAATGGGAAAGATAATCACCATCGCTGTGTGCTTAATTTGACCTTCATCTAGTGTTTTTCCATGGGTGTATAACTGAGCGAGCCCAAATGTGGCCACACACCATAAATTACGAAAACATGCCTAGAAAAGATTCATTGCAGAGAAGAATGATATTAACAAATCTGGATGACATTTAACATACAAGTTAATGGTCATATTGTTCTTGGATTTTACTGAAAATTACCAGGCGGCCTCTGGAAAATATGTGCAGTTGGGAATCTGTTCAGAGTTTTTTATCAAAGCTTCCTTGCAATTAGTGGCAAATTATTGTTCATTCCTCTGGAATTCCTTGAAAAAAGATCACCCTGATTTCAGCCTTTTACTTTTCATAGCCTTGCAGTCTATAGCTCTATAGGAAATGTGTTTTCATAACAGATGTAATAGCAAGTATTTGTGCAGCAAGCAGCAGTGATAAAGTGTTAGCACAATTCAACACATTTTCTCTGTCAAGGCACTTGCCAATCTTAGTCCTTGCAGCCTCCAGTGAGGTGAGTGTGTATCAGTTTATCTCAGTAACCACAGTGATAGGAGTGCTAATCTCAGTCCCAGGGATGATGGGTCACACCCTGTCCAGCTCGCTCTGGCGTCGCACAGGGAGGCTCAGGTGGATTTAGGTGCTGTTCAAATATGCTGCTCTTTTCTTGTTCAAGTACTTCACAGTCCTGAGTTAATTATTAACATTTCTGGCCAGAGTGAAGGCACATATATGGGAGTTGCTTGCCTAAAGCCAGGGTGCTGGAGCTGCTCCTGTCACTAATTTAGGAAGCCCCTTGTGCTTGTCCTCCCAGTGCTTGCAAAGGTTCCACTGTTAACCTGACATCTTCTGGGCTGCTTCTCCATCGCCTCACAAAGGGGAATATTTGACTCTCTAAGTCCAGTTTCTCCCACATGGTCACCCTAAGTTCTGTGTGGGTCTAATGCAGCCTGGCCAAGCTACACAGAGATGTGGTGTAGCCCAGCTGCAGCTCCTTTCTTCCCACCACCATTGCTATCCAGGGTAGCAGGCAAAGGTGTGGAGGAAGGAAAGCAGAGATACCTGGCCAACCTTTCTCCCTAAGGGAAAGTTTCCATCCCACTGTCATCCATGGGTTGTGCCCCTCTATTCTTTCTAAGGGGACACTGCAAAGTCACTTCAGTGAAAGAGAAAGTCGGAATTAATGTTCCTTTATTGAGGAGCTGCACAAAATCTTGCTGTAGCAATATCTACCTCGCCTACAATCATGGTGGTGATGGGCCACAAGGGTACACTAATATAAAAATAGATTATTATTAGCTACACCACTGAGAAAAAGCTGACATTAAAAGTACTATAAATATCTGGGGTTTTTCTTTTTTTCAAAGACATGAGGTATGAGGCAAAGAAAATTAACCATGAGGGAAATAGTTGGAGTGGTGTCACTACTTTCATGGTTATTCCTAGCAGCATAAATGCCAATAGCATGAACAATGGGAGAGCATTGTTAACTTAAACTGCAAAATATTTTCCAGCAATTTATGCAGAAAAAAACCAGCCAGAGTGAAGGCATGCAAGGATTTTAAAGGCAAAGATGCAACTAAGAGTTCTGGTAGAAACATACTGTTTCTTTTTCTCAAATAATAAAAATGTTACTAATTTGATTAATTAAGAACCTTCAGAAATAAAAAATGCAGCATGAAAATCTTGATTAGCAATCATTGCTACCCAAAGTTAATGACTGCTAATGATTAATTAACAATTGCTCAAATGAGTTCCTGCAGCAGTTGGATGAAATTATATAGGAAATTACTGTGCCATGGTACACTAGACAAATGATTCCCCTAGTGTGTATTTATAGAAGTAAATTGCACAAAGCAAGCAGCAGAACAATTATCAAAACTAATCAGTCCTGGAACATAGAATGTTGTTTATCTTTTATCTGGGGCTGTGAAACAGTCAGATAATAACCATGAAAACCATATCACCTGTGGCAAGACACAGCATCTGGTGATGAATGCTCACCCAGAGCACCAGCATTGCAACATACGTTTTTCATGCTCCCTTGTACGTAACTTTCTAGTTTTGAAGGAAATTTTAAAAAAATGTGGAGGCTGTTTTCTTCAGGGGTCAGGCTCAGGAACTGCAATGATGGATTTCTCTTTAAGGGTTATTTCCAGCAGAGAAATACAGTCAGGCAATTTCATATACAGCTGTGTGACCACTGGTTTCAAGGAACACTACAGTTCTATTTGCACTCATCTCACTGCAGGATCAGTTCTTGGAAACTGATTTTACAGAGCTGTGCTTGCAACAAAGTGAGGCTGGAAACTGCTTTATATTACATTGAAAAGAAGCGGAGGAAGGGGTAAAGAGGAAAAATAATGAACTCATCAGAAAATTATTTGAGGCAGTTATAAAACATTGATAAGCTAATGAAAAGGAGAGAGAAACCTACAAAACGTGTCACATGGTTGTAGTTTGTTTAAGAAGAGAATTTATTTTTAAGTGAATGGATGATTCACATGGAAAAATATGTCCTAAGTATTCATCATCTGTGGGAGAGTACTGTTACAACATGCATAATGCGGTTTCAGAGAGAACAGTTTGGCTTTGTAATAAAGATGTGGGTTTCAGTGGTTAGAAATGTCTACATTACTTTAAAAATCTATCAAAGTTCCAGAAATTAAACTTTTGTTAATGGAAAAATGTAACAGAATTATTCCCAAGCTGTTATTACAACCCTAGTCTTGTCATGCAGAGAAATCTGCAGTTAGTTTTCCATGCTACTGCACCATTAGAAAGTCTCCTTGAAAGATACAATCCCATCCATTTTATAACCTTACAGCAACACAGCCATGGTTAATCATCTTCCCTTCCACAATATAAGAGAGTTGTAACACTGCAGTGGGAGAAAATTACCACATCCTAAAACTTCCATTGCTCCTGCTATTAACTCCTTACCTACATCTGCTGTTGTACTTAGTTCTCCTTACTTCCTGCATTCATTTGTTCAGCATGGAAATCTACTGGCAAATGGGCTTCTTAGCCAGTTTTCAAAAAGCAGAAGATTGTTTCATGGATGAAAAGGGAGGTCCAGGTTCATTGTCTCATCCATAACCGGTTCTGCATTTGATGGGAAGCCTTGGACCAGTGTTTACTCACCACAGGGCATTTGCTCACAGTACATGGGGAATATATGTGTTGTCCTGGGCATAAATCAACATATTCACGTGGTATAACCCCAGTGCCCTCAGCTGAGGTGACTTGCTGAAAGACCAGAGACATAAGTAGGATGTAGCTTCTGTATATATGAGAACAGAATCCAGGTGAGTACTGAATAGAAAATAAATGCATAAATTCTTTGTTTAATAGTGCTTTCTGAGGAGGAAAAAACCTATAAAAAGTATGACGTTTATCACTTTGATTGCTCATTCATTCAAAACATTGCAAATGGAGTGATTTTCTCTAGCAGGAGTACATTTACTGCTCGTACAGCATAACCTGGAGCAATCTGAATTTTCATTCCTAACTATACTACTATCTGGAAACAGATAACTTCTGAATTTTTCAATTAAACCCAGTTACAAGGACTTAAATAAATGGATGGATATATTTGAAATAAATAGGTGAGCTGGGAAAAGGGAAAAAGAGAGAAGGAATCTTTTCTGCAAAACAGCCATTACCAGATCCACGCATTTCAGGCTGCCAGAGCCCAGGACAGGAGCAAATAACTTGTTTAATTCATTAAGAAAAAAAAAGAAAAGATGAAGCATCATTTCTGCTCTTTGATCCTAACTTCCTGAGCAGTGTGCTGGTTTTGGCCAGGGTAGAAATAATTTTCTTCACAGTGGCTGATGTGGGGCTGTGTTTTGGATTTATGCTGAACACAGGGTTGATAATATAGAGATGTTTCTGTTATTGTTGAGCAGGGCTTACACAGAGCCAAGGCCTTTGCTGCTTTTCATGGTGCCACACTGGTGAGGGGACTGGGGGTGCCTGTGAGGTTGGGAGGAGACAGAGCCAGAACATGTCACCCAAACTGACCAAAGGGGTATTCCAGACCATATGAAATGGCGCACAGTTATATAAAGTGGGGGGAAGAAGGAGGAAGTGGTAATGTTTGGAGTGATGGTGTTTGTCATCCCAAGTTACTGTTACACAGATGGGGCTCTCCTGGAGATGGCTGAGCATGCCTGCCCATGGGGAGGGATGAGTTCGTTCCTTGTTGTGCTTTGCTGTCCCAAACAAACTGTCTTTATCTCAACCCATGGGTTTTCTGGCTTTTACCCTCCAAGTTCTCTCCTTGATCCTGCTGGTGGGGGAATGAATGAGCAGCTGTGTGGGGCTTGGCTCCTGGCTGGGGTAACTGTGATTAAAATGTCTGCACACTTGTCATCTAAAAAATCTAATATGTTTCATTTCCTCACATGAGTGTGATGCTAAAAAATCTTCAAGTAGGAGAATACATCCACTGCCAGGTACTGTAGGACAGCAACTATATTTCTTCAAAATTACTTTCCTGTTAAAAGATATTAGGAAGGCACAGTTGCAATTTTGCACCACTTTTGACCCCGACTGTAGCTTTGTTCAATACACATCACAGATCACACCATAAAATATCTATCTAGCCAAAAAGGTAACCCATTAAATGTGTATTTTTAGTAAGTAATAGTCAGGGAAAAAAAATACGAAACTGAAAACTCCAGAGCACTAGCAGCCATGCTAAAGGGGGAAAATGAACCTTTTAGTAATGTTTATATTAGTGACTTGTATCAATGATCCTGATGCAAACTGAAGCAAAATCTCAGCAGCCAAGTGTATTACATGCTGCATAGAATTTGGAAAGATCAATATTTTGACACCTTTCTTTTGGCTAAACTCAAATTAAGACCCAAATCCTATGCATTACAAAATGTTCCCATATCCTGTGGAGTGCTCCCATTTGCCCCTGCTCCAAGTAATTCAAAGCCCCCTTCACGGCAGATGTTTGTGCAGATCTATTTAAAATAAAAGAAACAGGGGTTCCAGTTTCCTCTTGGGTATCATTCTAGGCCTGGGGAAATTCAAGTCAGGTAAAAACTTTTCTTCTGCTGACAGGAGAAATCCCAGTTCTACAAAATGAAGCTGCACACAAGTCCCCAAACACGGGACAGCTGCACCAGATCTGGCAAGTAACCAGAATGCACAAACTGAGCACTGTCTCTAATGATGAAGTTCATGGAAATGGCTTTAATTGGTCCCTTTGAAAATGCCAAAGAATTGAGCAAAGCTGATGAGACAGCAATGACCATGGAAACAAGCCACTACAGCCACTCGGCCAAAACCAAGCAAAGCGATGAGTTGGCCAGAACACTGAACCGAAAAGCAGCTGAATCTTGTACCCGCAATGCTCTTCTGTGTATAAATCCATTGAAGCTACAAGCCAAGAGACCTGCCTTCCTGTCCAACCCCTTACCCCCATTCTGTCCTTCAAGCTGTTTGTTAAAGCATATTCTTTATTTGTAATTTTACAGTTCCCTCCCTCACTGTAAGACACCAAATACTCTTACTCTGTATATACCTCACCTCATACAGACAAACCATCTGATGCTAACAGCCCACTTGAGCCAATAGCAGCATGAGGACTTCAGGGTGTGGCCAGCAATAGCACACTGTACCTTTCAAGCCCTCTCAGTGCTGCCCACCAGCCTGCCCCCATCAGCTAAGTGCTGCTCTCTTTGGATGGCCTCCCTTCTTTTCATCTAACATTCCCTGTCCTGTCACTTCACAGGAACTACAAGCAAACCAAAGGACATCGCTGAGATTTCAAAGCCTTGATTCCAGAATTAGGGGATTATAGACAAGGATGTTGGAGCATGTCCTTCTTCTCAGGCCCCACAAAAGGTGGGGGTACAGCCAGAAGCCAAGGTCTCAGGAAAACAGGGATATTGGGGGTACTGCATACACCTGTGACACAGGACTGTCCACGTCAGCTCCTTCAGCTGTTTCAGAAGATCCAGTTGCCTCAAGTATTCACTAAAAGGCCACAAAGTGCAGCCCTACATTTTAAGCAACACTGCAAGCTCTCATTTAGTCATCTAAATTGAACAGACTGGACACGTGTTGGATAAAAATTAACCAAGTGCTGAAAGATATTTTCATCCCTCTAAAAATCATTTGAACTTTTTTTACCAGAGTGCCTGGAACACAGGGCATCAGTGACACCAACCTGCTGCTTTCCTGAGGGCTGTAGTGAGCTCCACAGGCTGCTGGAGTGACATTTCCAAATAAAACCATCATGAAACCATCATAACTGTTTCCATGGGTTCAGGCTTTTCAAACACATGCTAATGCAAGCCAGAACTGTATCCAGCAAGGCTCCCTTGGTACTTAAGGTAAATTTTTGGGTTTACAATTGCTGAATCGGGCCTTTTACAGTGTAAATTGGAACTTGTGATGAATGAGGAGCTGTCTCCTAGAAAACTGGATTCCTGGAGATATTTTCATTGTTTGGCATTTTAATAAACGCCTTGAGAAAATATGGAAGTGCTTCAGTTCAAAGGGCTGAGGAGTCATTTTATGAGCCTCAAATGAAAAAATGTTTTAAGTCTACCACCTCTGTTGAACTCTCTAGAAAACATGCCGTGGCAGGAGAGTACAGAAAGACAACACAGTGCCATTTCTGTGCTATACATCTAAAAGGGCAGTCATGTCTTCTGCTAAGAATCAAAGCTTGCAACCCTCACTCAGCTCCAAGACCTGAGCCATAGCATGGCAATACTAGCCCCTTCCTTCCACTGACTACAATGCCTGAGCAGGGACAGTGAAATCAGGTCCTGTGGGTCACAGTTCTCTTCTGCAAAGCAACTAAAGGGAGCCTACTTAAGATTAATTCAAGCTGTTGGGGACTTAAGTATGTCCTGAAGTGGGCATTTTATCAGGGACCTTACTACTTCATCCCTGACCAAACAAAAGGCATTGTTGGAAACTTCTGCAATAAAAATAGCATAAGTACAGAGCCTGAATCTAGCAAACTGCTCTGGATTGTAAATCAGTGGAGCCCACTGACCTCCTGAGCTTCACAAAAATCTGTCTCAACATCCTGTGTAACAGGATGAAAGCCTCTCTGGGATCAAGCCCACAGCCCTGGGGGTAGCACAGATGCTCAGACCCCTGTGGATGCTCTTATGGATGCAGTCCCTGAGTGATGAACTAAAGCAGCCCTAGGCATAAGGAAGAGCAGGGTGGATAAGCCCTTATTCCAACAGCAAGGGGCCCCTCTGCACCCTCAGGTGACAGTCCCACTTCCACAGGGCAGATTGGAGCCTGGCAAGGGGACAGCTGGCACCCCCTCTGCCTGGAAAAAGACCTAAATCCAGGTTTCCCAGGCTCTTGTTAACTGCTCTAATTGCAAGGTTGTCACACACAATAGCACCACAAGCAGCCTTCAGGGAAGCTGGCAATGGTATTTCTGCGAGAACAATCCTGCCAGTGTACTAAGCACGGCAGTGGCTGCGGGGCAGGAACATTCTTCTTAGGATAATACCCAGACCCAGCTGGTCTCTGGTATCCTCCACACCCCGAGGTAACATCTGTGCCAGAGCTAGGGCAGCTCTGGGTCTGTGTAAACATGCAGGTCCAGCCATCTTAAAATCAGGAACTGAGGAAGTTTTGCCATCAGGTAAAAATCCCCACACTTTAAGTGCCCAAGTCCTCTACTGGATTTGACTGCAAGTTGTACACAATGAGGTAACACTTATAGGTGGAAAAAATTATGATTCAACTTCTCCAGGTACTATTGTATAGTATGAAAATCATATCTGACATCTAGTGAGTGTCAGCAACAGTGACAGCTCCTGGTTTTAGACAATGCTGGAGTGCTGACACTGCAAAGTACAAGTACAGTATTGTACATTATCTGCTTGTGTCCCCCTCCCACCCACCTGAAACTGAGCCTTCTGGGAAGACATCCAAGCAAGAAAACACCTAATACTCAGGCCTCTTGTCTCCTTTGACAAAACCCCATAGACCAGAGTAGATTTAAGAGGAACAGAAAACCTTAGCAAAACAAAGAAAACCATTTTTAAGAGCTACACCGAGTGCCAGAAGGCTAAACAAAGACTTTATCTACTACCAAAATAACAAACTGGTCTAGTGCCATGAGTAGACTAGCAGTTCTAGAAAGCATATCACCTAATGCCAACAATAACAGACACCTTCGGTCAAATATGACCTCTTTAGAGAAATTTACCATATATGAATAATTCAGACAGACAGTAGTAAATCAAAGTCTGTTCCTCGTCTATATATGAAATTATTTATAGCACAGTGAAATTCTAACATTAGAGTATATTGAATGATATATTCATATATTAGTGGTATATTGCACAAAAAATTTATTTCACATGTATTTATTTTTTCCAACATTTCTTCCCTGAAGTAGAGTTGAACCAGGGAAAAAAAAGACTCAAACTATAAAGCACTATATAAATTCAACTTCAAACTTGTTATAACACAAACTAAAATAGCACTGAAATTTCACATGAGTTATTTGAAAGGTCAGGGCAATAGATGTGAGATGATGTAAACCACATTGTCCTCCCAGTCCATGTGAAAAGAATACGTTTGTATATAGACATGTATACATGGGCACAGGAGTCTGTGCATGTGTGTGCATTCCATACCTCCTTGAGGGCTGCTCTAAGGCAAGGAGGAGTAAAATACGTCAGATTAAGGCTTTGGAATTAAGGTGGCAAAAAAGACTGCCAGGCCTAGGGGAAAATAAAGGATTAAGCAACATGTTATGTCCTGCATTTTCCATACAGCAAGAGCAGGAGGAGCAAAAAGGCAATGAAAGCAAAATGAGTATCAGGAAATGCTTGTGCAAGTTAGGGAACAGCCCCTAGAAACTACTTCCATACACATTACTAAGGTGATTAGCATAGAAAACACAAGGATTACATTCACAGAGATTTGAATATCATACTAAGTTTCAGTAGCTAAAATAAACAACTCCAAGAATCACTGACTTTCCTCATTGAAGAAAGACTTTGTCCAAAGCAACAAGAGCTCTGTCCTGATGGCAGCAAGCTGTCAATGGTCTCCATCTGCAGGACCAGGCAGCCCATTGTTTCCTCATTTGTACAAACTCATTTCAAGCGAGGCCCCAGTGATGTGCTGACCCCCACAAACATCCACAGGCAAGTGCAGGGTCCCCATCCTCAGCTGTGAAAGCCTCACTGAGCTGGCACAGGCTTGAGCACATACAATCAGATCCCAGCACAATGAACAAAACATGGGCAAACAGGCTAAAAAATGTCTGGCTGAGTGCCATGCCAGCCTTGTACTTATT
This sequence comes from Catharus ustulatus, assembly GCF_009819885.2. NCBI lineage: Eukaryota > Metazoa > Chordata > Aves > Passeriformes > Turdidae > Catharus > Catharus ustulatus. The sequence goes on from NC_046224.1 coordinate 47,245,353, forward strand.
GCTGGGCTGTGAAACAATGGGCTGGAAGCAAGGAAAGAAAGTGATAGAAAACTCCAACACCTCCAAGCCTCCAAGGTAAGTCCAGTAAATCTGCAGTAAACCTGCATGATCAAAAACTGATTTAGTATCTAACCAGCCTGCCTGCCATCTCTCCAAACAAGAGCTGTACTCCAGAAGCACACCAGCTCTTAGGGAACATTTTCCTGAAATACCAAACTGGTAAGAGCAACAGGTGGGCTGAGAGAGGAGGCAATATGCACATGAGGGAGCTTCTGCTGTGTGCCCTAAATTTGGAAAGTCCTCTGCTCAAGCAAAACAGCTGATGGAAACTACCATCACTGGCTACCCCAAATTATCAGTAAGAGTCTTGTTCAATGGTTGAATGCTCATCTCTCAGCTGATTTCCACACTGGATTTGCCACCAGACTTCAAATTCACCACAAGCAATGGAATTGCTCCATTCCCTTCTCTGATTATTAAACACCATCAAAAGAATCACCAAACAGTAAAAATTCTGCTAACCTGCTAGACAGTTCTATTTCAGCTTACATCTTCTGCAAAAATAAAAATCCTCTTCTATTTGGCATAAAATGGCTGCTTTTTAGGAGAGTTAATTACTTTTGACTTCTGTTAACCCTCTTGCTGAGAACATAATGCCTAATTGAAAACAGTATCTGGTTGCCTGACAACAATTACATGTAAATAAATCAAAACAAATTTTATCTGTGAATTTCAAGCCCACGTAATTACTCTTAGAACATTAAACTCCAGGTTTAGAAGAACGTGTACAATGCCAAGGGGCCTTTACAAGGCCTGATTAACACCAAATTATCATGGGCTAGAAACCAAAATAAATAAAAGTCTTTTATTTCTTTTGTAAAGCAAGAAAAACAGTTAGGTTTTGGATTGAAAAATTATTAAGCTTTTACTGCTGCAATACCTGCTGAAATTTTTCAGTGTTTGTTGCACTTTTGCTCCACTGCTGTTTCTGCAGGGTTTGGCTGAGTTGTGCTGAAGATTGCTTCTGGGCAAAGAGAAGTTGTGGCTCACTGCAGGAACAAGACTGAAACCACGTATGGTGAAGGAGAGACAGACTGCAGGCTGCTTGCTAAATGGCCAGCACCATAACAGTACGGCCTAACATTTCATCTTCAGACTACACTGTTGACCTTTAATTAGTGACCTTTAATTATAGTTTCAACCAGCTGTGATAGGGATATGGCTCTCTAAAACTTACTGCCCTTGCTCAGTGATCACAATGTCAGCTTCCATCCTCGCTTGCCAAGGGTAAGATGGCCAAGGAAAAGGAGGGAAAACCATCCAAAACTTGCTGAAATCCATGGTCTTCTTTTAGCTGCCATGGTGGGGGGACAGGGAGGAAGGCTGGAACTAGGCAAACTTTTAAGTTCCTTTCCAATCCAAACCATTCTATGACTCTGTGATTAGTGGGTTCTTAATTTGGCCTCAGCCTTGGCTAGACAAGGGGATCGCCTACTCTTAGGAGGGTTCTGCAGCCAGCAACAGCCAGCAGCCAGAGCTGCTCTAGCATGGCCTACACCAGCCCCTGGGAGAGAAAAATGCCAAAATCCTTCTGCTCTTCCTCCCACTCTGAACCATTTCACTGAGGCTGTTATGTGCCCACAAAGCACAGTATTAAACTGCAGGGTACAACATGGTAACTTACGGGTTTTCAATTGAGAGCAGAAATGTTTAGGTGATTTACATTGGACTGCTGGGTGTGTACTTCTGTTAAGAAAATGATAGAGAATAAATAATAATGTGTATAGCCTAGACATCAGTATTATACAATCATAGATTAATTTCAGTTGGAATGGACCTTTAAAGGCCATCTAGTCCAACATCCCCCTGCAATGAGTAGTGACATCTTCTACTAGACCAGGTTGCTCAAAGCCCCAGCCAACATGACCTTGAACACTTCCAGCAATGGGGCATCCACAACTTCTCTTGCAACCTGTTCCAGTGCCTCACCACCCCCACAGTAACGAATCTCTTCCTAATACCTAAACCAAACCTACCCTCCTTCAGTTTGAAGCCATTCCCCTTGCCCTGTCACTACATGTCCCTGTAAAAAGTCCCTCTCTAGCTTTCTTGCCAGCCCCTTTAGGTACTGGAAAGGGCTATAAGGTGTCCCTGGAGTCTTCTCTAGACTGAACAACCACAACTCAGCCTGCCTTCATACAAGAGGTATTCCAGACCTCTGATCATTGTTCTGGCTGTCTCTGGACCCATGCCAACAGGTTCACATCTGCATCCAGATAGATAGATAGATAGAGCCATATACATTTCTGACTTAAAATTCAGTCTCTGACAAAATGTGCAAATTATTTTCAGTTACAAGAACAAACCTTTAAGTGGTAAGAAAAGATCACCCTTAAATCCTTAAATTCCAATTAATGTGTTGTTTATTAAAGCTTTTGAATATCTGGACTGCTGCAGGGAAAAAATCTTAGGACAAAAAAGTAAAATCAAAGATAAATCTAACTGTACAAACAGTAACATAACTTGCAAGAAATACAGAAAATACATCTATTCTGCATCTCATAGCCAGTTTGGAGTTAATAAGCTTCTGGATTTAAAAATATTTTTTCAACCTTATGCTGATGAGTGTCTCCCTAGGTCAATCTCCAGTCTCAAACAGTATTAAAGGCTGGTTCTTTGTCCTTCTCCAGAATCTTTTCCCCTAGGATCTTGCATATTATCTTCCTACTTATCTCTGTTCCAGTTTCCCTTAGTACCATTCATCTTGTCTCCCCTATTTACACATTTATCCTGTTTACTGTCTTTGTTTCCTATGCTCACTCCGAACTTGACACTTTCTCTTCTGCCTCCTACAGTGTCCCCACTTATGCCTACAAAACAACCTCCAGAACATTCCTTTTTAAAATCCCTTTTTAATCTCTACGCTTTAGACAATAAATCTCAGCCACCTCCCCTTCAGTCTCTGTTAGTACATCTCCTCTTGGGGCTGGGTTAAGCAGGCTGTCTTCCCAACCTCCCTACAATCTCTTTTAGGGTGTAATATGTCTTTTAATTAAGTGTATGGAAGAATATACACATCAAGGAAGACCAGAAATTACTCTGTGGTAGACAATTTCCTTATTTTTAAAGTTTGTGCAGATAGGCATCTCATCTGTGCTAGCATAGAAAACAGTTTGCTGTGGCCTAACATCTAGAAAGATAAACTGACTTCAAACACAAAGCAGAATCAATAAGAAACACAACAGCTTCATTTCATTGCCTTGCTTAATGAAGTGTAAAAAACAAACTGACAGCACAACAAAGAGAAAAGGATAATTGACTTTAAAATGTATTCCAAAGGTGACATTTGTAATCCAATTAAGGAAAATATTGGAAATTGTATGGGCTTTTTCCTGACCATGGAATTTCACTGCTGTTGATGCTGGATCTTCTTCCCAAGTGATAAAATTTCCATAGGAATCCTTTCAGCTCTTTCATTGCTTTTTTATGCCCACATTTCTCAGCAAAAGAGATCTGGTCTATCATAGCAGGACGGTGTGTGGCTGTCACAGACCGTGCATTACATGACAGTGGTTGTCATAATCTGAAAGCAGCATTAACCAATAATGACTAAGCCAAGCACTGAAAACTGCCCATCGGCGCCATGCAGACGAGGTTCTGACACCCCCAGCCTCCTAGAGCTTCTGTATTTGTGCCAAGAAAGAAGGGATCACTGCCAAGACTGTGTGATGTGCAAGAGCTGGCCAAGTGCTCTTCCTAAGCACAGTTGTTTTCACTCGCTGTGTGTGGAAGGGGTCATAAATTGCTATCCACAGAAACCACAGGCAAGCAGAGTGCCTTGCAATGATTTATTCCTGATGATGCAGCATTGCCGCTAGGTAGGATTTTTGCACAGTCGGTTCTACTGGAGACTGTTGAGCACCCTACCCTGATTAATGCTGTGGCCAATAAGAGGAGTAAAGCATGGACAGGAATGGAGTAGGAATGAGCATTGGGGCTGAGGGACATGGGGAGTTCCAGTGTCAGTGCAGGTTTATGGATATATCGGCTGATGGGGAAAAACAGCATCCAAATGAGCAGTTTCTGCTGGGCAGCTTGCATCAGGTGCTCCCTGTGCACTACAATGGCTGTTATGTTAATACAATCACAAACACATCTCCAAGCACTCAGTCCTGACAGCCTCTCCTTGCTAAAACCTTTGCATACAATCAGCATTTCTATGGCATTATTATTACCTGGTTTTACTGGTTCAAATAATTATTTAGTGATAGAGGTAATTAAAATACTTCTACCAGTGATGATAACTAAATTAATTAATAATAAGATTAGCTAATTGAACTGACAAGGTATTCTTTCCTCCTCAGACAGCACTGAGGTGAGCTGCTCAGCTTCAAAATGCAGATGTGAGGTATTACTGTTGTGTCACGCAGTCACAATAATTTGGAGGGAGGGGGCATCTTTCCATTCCAGGAAGTTTTCCACCTTCCTTGGCAGATATTTGTCTTTTAAATCAAGGCATCCACACAGCTGCTGCCATGGATCCTGCCCACCAGGGATACATCAGAGAAAGAAATGGGTTCAGCCAGAGCTTAATGGAAGGTCACTTTGATGGCAGGAGCTAATGCAGCCTCACCTGTAGCTGGTATCCACTGGAGAAAGGCATCGCACAAATGCAGTGCTGCTGCTGGTTCACCACAGAGGCTCAGATTCGCAGCTGCTAGGCACCAAACCAGGAGCTCTGCACGCTGGGAATAGCTCTCAGACACAGGTCTCCCTTGACAAGCTGCGTGCAGCCAGAATACCCTTGCTTTTTTAGACAGAGCCTGCTTCAGGTGCTTAGTTTTCAGGCAAAGGGATCAGAGGGGGGCTGTGTCTTACGGCTGACTCTTGTTGCTGCTGCCACACCCGGTCTTAGAAGCACCACTAAGGTGGTGACCAGTGCCACCTATTCCCCTCCAGTGGCTGTTAATGATGCACTATCATATTTATGGAGAGTCCTGTCTTTCTCCCGCCAGGAGATTCAATGTGAGATGAGGTTTACCTACCCTTTCCTTTTCTACTGCTGGAGAAAAACAGGCTTCACAGCATGCTCATACACTCCCAAATGACACGTGCTTGGTACTGGCATTACAGTCAGTAAAAAAGAGTCTGATGCTCATGTTTTGTTCACATGAGAACAAAATCCCACCGAGACTCTCTGCAGAGAGCCAGGGTAATTAAAGCACTTGCTGACTGCAAGGAGACATGTTAGAAACTATCAGCCCCACTACACTCAATAGCTTATTCTCCTTCAGGGGGATAGTTTTTCTGCCAAATTTTTCACTTCCTTTCTCTACATCTGATGTTCCTAGCCTGGGAAGGGTAAAGCGTCATTGCACCTTAGCGTGTGGTGCTGCCGGGGCAGGGACAGCTTTTGTAGCAATGGTCTGTAGCAAGCATCAGCATGTTGCTGGGTTTACTGCTGACCACCCCCTAGCTGTTTCTGTGGAGTCTGAAATGCTTTTCTTTTGATGTAAGGATGCTGGAAACTTCAGGTAATGGCAACACAATGCAATTTGGAAACCGTCCGCCCTCTTCTTTCTCACAATACTTAGCAGGGAGCTCTGGCACAAGACTGCCAGTGGCTCTGAGGAAGGCTGCTCACAGGTGATGTAACGCCCTGGCACAATATGCCTTTGAGCTTCCTCTTCTTATCAGGACAAGAAGCTGCATGCAGAGGTGAGGAGGGTTTGGAGTACTAAGAGTTACTGGAGAAGGTACAATGGGGGGAAAACAAGATCATATGGATTCCTTTTTTCTGGCCCAACCGGTGCTTTTTGACATTATGTATTTGGAGAAACTGCTATCTGCTATACGGGTAACTTCCTCAGCAGCCTGATGGAGTTGGGAAGGTTTCTGAAAACAGCAGAGTGTTTCACCTGGCCATCCCCTCTTTGCTTTATGTCTAATATTGAACACATTTCCCTGCCCTCCTCAAAATCAGTAACAGTATTATTGGAACAAGCTGTGTGGGTGCTCAGATTTTGTCCTCTGCAAATGATATCCTGTCAGGCAGCAACAGAACTTGTACATGGTTGAGATTACTGAAGCTCTTGCCTGCAGGTTTTTCCATGGCACAACACAAGGGATAGTGTGGCCTTGTGAGCGTACAGCGAAAAAATTGAGTTTTATTAAAGAAATCCATACTTTCAGCCTAGATTATGCCTCCTGCCAGGGAGGTGACATCATTACTAGTCCAGGTATTCATATTCTGCTGAGCTGGCATGTAAAACAGAGCTCATGTTTCCCCAGACTATTCAGAAACCTCTGTTCAAACCCTTACAACTTCAATACAGTAACTTCAGTGTTTTGCTGGGTTTTTACAGTGCTGTGATCTGATAACTTCATCACTAGCAGCCTACACTGTGCTTAACCTCACTAAATGTATTCAGGATTAGATGCAAACCGTGTGTTTCATTTAGTAAAGTCTCACATCAGGCTGAAGTGTTGCATGCAAGACCCTCAGAATGAATGGATCTATCACCCTGGGAGACCAGGAACACACTGGATCCCAAAAGCTTTGCTGAACTGAGGAGGAATCTGAGAGCCTCTGAGTCAAAACCCAATCAATCTCAATCTCCTTAAAATCCCATCAGCACTCACACTTCTAACAGTGGGCAGCTCTGCAGCTGCTTCCATTTCTACTTGGAGCCCCCAAAGTAAAATAAAATAAAAACATGGCCAATGATAAAGAAATCAATAATCTTAGCAAGCACAGTCTTCTCTTACTGAGAATGCTTTCCATATCTGTACATTGGACTTGAAGAGACAATTAAAAAACAAAAATCACAGCTCTGGAAAACTCTAGAATTGTCTGTTGTATTTTCATTAATTTGTGCAAACTTCACTAATTTATCATTATTGTAGTTAAAGTAGAATAAATGTATAACACTCTTGAGATGCATGGATGCTTAGACAAGGAAATCACCAAAACACATAGTTCCTTCTGTGATAGGAAAAATCTGAGTAATGCTGGGCACAAATTAATTTTTCACTAGCTGATATTGCACTTGAAAATCACGTTTACTAGGGGTAAGTTTAGGGGATGGCCAGTGAGAAATTAACCACAGTACCATGGGAAGCACTGCACAGTGTCTGACCTCCCAGGCTAGTAAACAATAAATTCTAATGCTAGCTTCAAAACAGCTTTCCTAATAGAAGAAAATACCTAAAATCATGCTCTTAGGAGAACATACTTCAGGTAGTTGGTCAGTAGTAACAGTATTTGGATGAAACTGCTTCTGACAAAAAAAACAGTGTCAGAATATGAATATACCCCCTACAAAGTAAGATCTGGAGTAGCTGGAATAAACATTCAGAAAATGATAGCAAAGATTACCAGCAGAGCAGATTGACTCTGCCATGGGGCCATGCTTACAAGATCAAACGAGGATAAGATAATCCCAGGTGAGTGGAAGGTATTTAGTGGATGCAAAAGGCCTGAGTACACTGATGTGTGCAAAGTCTTTCGAGAACTAGGTCAAACAAGCTGATGATTTACTCAGCTTTTCAAAACATGGAAAATGACTCTTGCATAAAATTATGGCATGGCTAAAACCTTGAGAAATTTGTTCTGAGGTGATAAACGTGCTTCAGGTGAATTTTACATGTGGGGTAGAACTAGTTTTGTGTAGAGCCTTTCCCATGGCTAAGGAAGCAGAAGAACAGAGAGGAAGCACACACACACCACCACCCTACCCCTGAGCTGCTGAATCAGCAGGAGAAAGCAGCAGGAGCTGTTAATACACTTGAACACTTGCTTTTCAGAAAACAAACTGTCCTAATTATAATCTGCTGAGCTCAAAATGGCAAAAGTCAGACAAAAAGCTGGCAGACTGCAGGAGCCAGGCTGCCTACTTGGGCCTGCCACGGTGGTTGGTGGGAATTCCTCCCCAGGCCAGTGATTACAGACATCACCTGAAACTTTGGGTGAGTCAGAAAGAGTAGTTTACAGCAGGTGTTAGGCAGGAACACAGGGAAGGATAGGATCGGGTCAGGAGGAGGCTGAGAAAGGTGAAGGGGCAGTGGGCTGTTTGGGCAATGGCAGGGTGACAGGTTGAAGGAGTGCAGGACAGCAAAGAGGAATGCAGCAGGGCTGGATTCAGACTTTATCTTAAATACATTCTGAACTATGCTCTCAGGAAAGAAACAGAGAAAAAGAGACCTGCAGAGGAGACAGAATAAGTATGCTTAAAAATAAAATAACTGTGTATTTATAGATAACAAATATACATTATTTATAGATAACAAATACACATACTTATATTTTTAAAGTTTATTGATAAAAATAGTCCATAACAATATTTTTTAAAAGTATATAGTAAAAGTTGTCATTCTTTCATTAGTTTTCCTACATTCCAAGGTATTATTCCTAAGTGTTGCAGTAATGTATTCCTTAATATTGTTCCTATAGTAATGGACTTAATATACTTATGTCTGACCCTCATAGTTACTCTGTTTATGACAAACTAAGTACTAAACATGAGAAAATGAAATACTGGATATTAGACTGTCTTCTAGCTCAGCCAGCAGTGCCTCACCACTGAAGAGTGTTTTATTTCATACCAGCACGGCCCCTTAGTCACAGTGAGAATTTCCTTTCATTGAGTATGGTCAGCCCTTGCTAGGTCTGCAAAGCTTCTCTCTTCCCGTTGAGATCTCTGCTGTTTATTTTTTATAGTCTGTAGGAAATGTATCAAACGACAAAATCTATCAGCTCTGGAGGCTACCCGAGGAGACATGGCAAATAACTTAGCATCATCACAAGTGGTTCCAGCAGGGCTGGGAGCAGGACAGGTTGGACAAGAAAGCACAGGCAATTCTTGCAGCAAATGGAGTCAGCCTACTCTGACTCATAGCCTCTTGCCCGATTTTGAGACATCCCCTCCCTTCATGCAACCTCCAGCTCGAGAAACAGCAGTTGCTAACACTTCTGCTTCTCCTAGAGCTCGCTTCCCTCAAAGCCTAAGTTAAAGTTTTTGCTATGATGCTTGAGGTCAGACTCTTGGTCTTGCTCACAGGGAACACCAACTTGTTCCACAGGAACAGATACTGCCTTTGCTTAACGAGCAGGACTTTGAGACACACAGAAATCATGCACAGTCTGGTCATTCAAGATTCATTACAAATTAAAAAAAGAAAACTAAAAACTGGAAAGCAAAGAAATCTCAGCAAGTTGCAGCTGCCAGCACGCCGGCTGCATTACATGGAAAGAACATTTTAAGGGAGAGGACAGGTAAGCCTTCTCATTCTCTGGCCTGGTGTGGAGGTAATTCTCAGTCATCTCACAGTACAGGCAGTTTGGGCACAGGCTGCATGTCACCCAGCTGTCTGTGCCAACACTGCCGGGATGTGTCACCCCAGCAGCACACAGCCATTTCCCCGCAGTGCTTGTGCAGGAGGGCTCGTAGGTGCTGCTCCACCAAGCCCGCTGGCCTTCATTCCTGGGCTCTGTCTCTGGTGCGTGTGAAAATGTCCCGCTGCCCGGCATTCCTGTGGGCAACGAGTAGGTGATTTGGTATTGGGTTAATAACCAGCAGGGAATAAACCCACATCTCCCGCTAGAAATAGGGAGCGCTGTGCATAATCCTCAAACCCACAGAGCCAGTGTGCAACAGCCCTGGGAAACTGGGAGACGGGGACACTTATAAAAAGCAGCTGAAGCCTCGGGCAGTTTTCTCCAGCATGCTGTAGACAGCCCTAATTGCCGGCCTTTAGTGAAAACTATTAAAGCCTCCCCTAATCAGTCCCCACGGGAGCAGCGGTTCAGCGGGAGCGGCGGTGCCGGGTCCCCCGAGGGAGCACGGGCTCCTGCCTTCGCCCCTCCTCACCTCCCGGGAAACCTCTTTCCGAGCCCTCCATCCATCCCTTCCTTCCCCGTGCCCTGGGGAAACACGGTCACGGAGCCTGCACGAATGTCAAGCAGAATCCTTAAACTGGGTAAAAGCACAGGCTGGGGTCCTGCGGTGCGAGCTGCAGCCCGGACACGTCCTACGCCCCCGGGGAGGCCGCGGCAGGGCCGGGCCTGCGCCGCTCGCCCTCGGGCGGCCCAGCGCGGGCAGCGCCGCGCCGGCAGCGGGGCCGCGGGGCTGGGCCCGGCACTCGTGGCTCCGCCCCGGCCCTTTAAGGCGCCGCGGGGCCGCGCCGTGCTGAGACGCGCCGAGCCGAGCCGAGGTGAGTACCGGGACAGGGTGGCGAGCGGCACGACACGGGCGGGTGCCGGGGCGATGCTCACCCGCTCCTGCTGCTTGGCTGCTCTAGTGATGGAGCTGCCACGCACCGGGGCTTCCCCGACGGGCCGCCGAGAAAGCCGTCTGGGATAACCGGAGAGCCTGGAATTCTTGTGTGTCTGTCTTGCGGCTGGCTTAGGTCTCTTGGATTAGAGCCGCTGTTAACCAACGGGTCGGAAAGGACTTGGCGGCTGCCGTGGCTTGTCCCGTGGGTGACGTGCTGAGTACAAACAGCTGCCATCAAGCCGCAGCCCAGACAGAATTGTTGGTGCTGGCAGTGAGATCACCTGGATGTTTAATTGCTGCTTTTGAGCTCCCTGGAGCATGGGCTAGGCAGAGTCCCGAGGGAGCAGGGCAGGCTTGAGGCGGGGCTGGAGGTCTGAGCCCTGGGCGGCGGGAGGCGGCGGGGCAATGCTGGGAGCGGCGTGCGGGCAGCACCGCGGCTGTCCCGGGACACCACCGGCTGTCCCGGGGCACCGCGGCTGTCCCGGGGCACCTCCATGGCTGCAGGGCACCGCGGCTGTCCCGGGGCACCTCCATGGCTGCGGGGCACCGCGGCTGTCCCGGGGCACCTCCATGGCTGTCCCGGGGCACCTCCATGGCTGCAGGGCACCGCGGCTGTCCCGGGGCACCTCCGTACTGCAGGGCACTCCCTCGCCTCCTCCTGAGCCCCACTGCCAGGAGGGAGCTGCTGCTGGTGAATAACTGGGGAAATATTGGCCGTTCTTCCCACGCAAGCCGTCATGGGGACATCGTGGGGAGGATAAATGGAAATACTTTCTCTGGAAGAGAATATGGTTACCTTGGAGTACCGACTTTAGTTCCTTTTTGTTTTTCATTTAATGAATTCCCAAAGCCCTTATGAGAAGTTTTGAGTTAGCTAATGGTTGTCGGGTCGTCTAGTATTTTGTCTCAGGAAGAAAAGGTGGAGCTGCACCCTATGTTGCCCAATATTGTATGTGAAATCTGGGGCAAAGCTGGGGAAACCTGATTCAGGTCCTCATTTCTAGTGTGCATGAAATTAAATTATTGTTTGCTAACAAAATGATTAAAATAATGTAGGCTCATGTAAATGCACAAAAGAACATGAGCATGGCAGTGATGAGAGGAAAAGACAGAAGTAATTCTTGTACCAAATACCATTTACATTTTGGAAAGCACACAGTGTGGAAAGGAATCTCTTCTCCTTTTTTCTGTTTTTTTTCCAGTGCATGCATTCCTTTTCCAAAACGTTGTGCAGCCTATATTCTCTTTAACTAAGGACGCTCTTTGCTGTGATTGATGTCAGCTGCTGTGCAGTAGCACAGCCAAGCACTTGGATAAAAGAAATGGAATCTTGATTTTTAGACTGTACAGTTGTGCCAAGAATGACAAAAGCAAAGTGGGAAATGTCATAAAACTAATTTTATGAGCTAGGTCAGGGTGTTAGTGCTAAACCATGGAGCAGTAATGATGCTAATCCCGTGGAAGTATTAAACAAAGGGCTATCTCAGTAATTGGTGTCGGTGTGCAAAAGGCACTGCTCAGCCACTCTGAGGAAGTTTCCTAAGCTCTTGCTTCGGAATGTACCCCAGGTGGCCCAATTTAGGTTAATAAACTAATCTTATTTTCCCAGATGCCATGAATGGCTCTCTGCTTGTCTTGGACAAAGGTCTTGTAGCAGCTACCTGGCAGCATGTCTTACTTGGGAACCACACATCCTGCCTTGCATCCCTAAAACTGCTGAACTGCTGCTCATGCTGCTGGGGCAGGAGGCTTGTTTTACCAAGCAAGATGGGTCATGTAATTCAGGCTTAGCCAAAACTGCTGCTCTCAGCTGGGATAGAGTCTGCTCTACCTTGCCTGGGGTGTGAGGTGGCTCGCTCTGCCCTGAGGCCTGTCCCACACGTTGGGAGAAGAAGGAACTCTTGAAGCAAAGTGCTGCTGTCTGGCTCCCTGCGGTGGCACTTGCAGCACCTCCCTATTGACGAGGGAGGGAACCGGAGGTTGGTAGTCTGCTTCTGGCTCAGAAGGATGAGTGCAAAGTTCACTGAAGGCAGCAGGCTGTGGGCTTTGTGTGGGGGTGCTGTTGGGTGTATCTTCTCCTTGTCAGGCCTAGGAGAGATTCTCAAGGTAACTGAAGGTGAGTTTTGCAGAGAAAAGTCAGAAGCTCCCAAGAAATTCCTTCCCAGCCTCCCTCCCTCCCTTGTAGTTGACCTGAACTGCAGTGTTGCTGTGGGAACTCTGCTTTTGGTGGTGGTGTAGGGCAGCAGGAGTTGCCCTCTGGGCTTCCAGTGGGCAAACCATGGTTGTTACCCAAAAACCCTGTGTGAAATGAGGGTCAGCATGGAGCACTGGGGGTGATGAGTGCTGAGCAGCTCTGCTGGATTAAGCTCATGGAGGCGGTAACCTTGTGTGGCTGCTGTTGGCCTCTGTGCTGGTGAGAGGTGCAGGAGAGCCAGCCAGCATTAAACAGCAGTCACAAGCCAAGGGCAGTTCAGCAAACACGGCTGTATTAACTCCTGGTGGTGGTGGCGGGAGGAAAGCGTCAGAAATCCCAACGGTGATGATCAGAGTGCTGCTTTGGAACTTTAACCCCAGACAGTTAATGGGAGGAGCTCCCTGTTGAGCTGGGGGGGAACTGCTGGTGATGGTGACTGGGGAGTTTGGGGGGGGTTGGTGGGGCAGATCAGCTTGAGATGGAACAGCCACCGTTTCTGGCTTAATGTCAGAAACTGTTCCCAAGGCTAAAGGTTGACACAACGGGTGAGATGCCTGTCCCCACAGTTTTCTGAGTGTCCATTACCAGCAATGCAGGAGAGGGGGTTTCACTTCCTTTTAAACCAGCTGTGGCTGCTTGAGCAGTTGGGTTTGGTTGATATACCTGCCTTGTAAAGGTGCAGTTCATATAAAAGGGGTGGAGTCCCTGGAAAATAATGGCCCTTAAACTTTGAAGTGCAAGTGTGACCTCAAAAGAGCTCAGAACATTCCTAGAACCCTAATAAGCGGTTTTCCGGTGAAGTGGACTTTGGCTTGTACCACATCCCAAATGACAGGTCCTGCAGTAAAACAAAATGCCATTGCTGGCACAATTGGTTTGTTTCTACCAGAAAAGAGGCCCAGCATTAATGAAGCATAGAAACTGAAATTATATCCATCTGGGGGGACATTTGTTCCAGGTACAGTAAAGCTCTTGTGCATGAAACTGTAATTTGTGCATATCCAATTTATGTAACTTTCAAAATCCCCCGGCAGGGACAGAGGACATGGCTCGTGAGACTGTGTCTCTGTTTTCTTGCTGTTCAGCAGCAGTGGTCTCTGTTCCCCTTGCCAGTTCGTCTGCTTTTACAAATAACCATAGAGAGCCTGCCTAAGCCTTTAAGTCTGGTCTGGCATCTGAAGAGCTAGGAAGTTGAACTGGTCCCAAAAACTTCTCACGCAGTGGAAGGTCACGTTTTTTAGCAGTTGATGAAATTGCAGGGTTGTGCTCTGATGCCACACAAACTTCACAAATCTGGTTTAAAGGAGCCTGTAACCCCAGCTGTCCTGGGGCCAGGGTGGTGGAGGACACTGTGTTTAACAAAGGTCTCCCCTTCTCCCCTCCTGCCTGGCTGGGCACACAGAACCACCATGCCGAACTGGGGAGGTGGCAACAAATGTGGTGCCTGTGGCCGCACCGTCTACCATGCTGAGGAGGTGCAGTGCGACGGGAGGAGCTTCCACCGGTGCTGCTTCCTCTGCAGTAAGTATTCTCCTCCAAAATCTCTCCTGGCATACCTGTGGGGAGGGTCACAGCAGCAAGGGGCTGGTCCACAGGAGGTGTTCCAGACTCAGCTGGTACTTGTGATGCACTGGGGATGGCAGTGGCCAGAGATGACTTTGTCCACGTGTTTGGGTTGATTCCTGTTTTCCCCATGTGCTTCCTGGGCTCATCAGTCTCAAGGAGAGAGCTCACCTTCTGGAGGTTTTATCGTATCGGGGGTGGGATGTATGTCTCAGAGCAGAGGACTTCCACTTGCACTCTTGCCAGCCTTTTCCTCAGGGGTCTAAGGGATCTTGAGGTTGGAAACCTGGCTTAAGTGTTGCTTATGCAGCGGAGGAAGGCCAGTGGCAGAGCCTTGTTTGCACTGATCTGAGCTCAGCTGGGCTTCTCCCCGTGGTCCTGGGGCTGGCAGAAGCTGAAGGAACAGTTATCAAACTGCTGCCCTGGAGTCCTGTGCAGACCAGGACAGCAGTGCACACGAGCACAGCCAAGTTTGTTGATGCTTTAGCATAGCCAAAAGCCTAAACTTTCTTGGCACAGAGGCCTGTGGTTTATTTCAGATGAAAGGAGTCCAAAACATTATTTTCCAGTCCAACCAACGAGCCCAGTGAGGCATTAAAAATCACTTTCTCTGCTGAAAATACCTCTGCTTAGATGAAGGGAACAAAGGGTCCTGTGAATCAGGCTCCTACTTTGCAAGCAGACAGCCTCTCTGTCTGAAGTAGAGAATTTTACCTTATTGCAAATACGAGATACTGTTTTGTCCTGCTTGGTGATTAATACATATGGACAGAGCTAGGGTTTAGCCTTCATTGGCTGCAGTTACAGCTGGGCCCCTCAAACAAGTTTGCTGTTAAATCTGCTGCCTAACCTTGGTGTGCTGTGCTGGCATTGAGGGCCTCGGCACACCTACGCTCCTTTCCTTGAGCTCTACAGTGGTCACAAAAAACAAAGATTAGGTGCCTCGGCTGCCTCATTTTCAGCCTTTTATGGGAGTTACTATTAAAAGAAACCTGGAACTTACAGTCAAACAATGGCTCTAGTGTGTCTGAATACATGGTTTTCCTTAGTGCATACTTGTGTTGGGGTTAGTAGACTTAAAAAGCATGCATTAATTGATTTACTTATTGGATATTAGTGTCTTGTAAAAAGAACCTTGGAGCTAATGTGGCCATAAGCAAAATTCACCCAGTGTTTTGAAAACATTTAAATCTTTAAACAAAAAATTCATGAGGGCATTTCTTTTTTTCTCCCCAAATTCTTTTTCATAGGCATAATGCTGTTGCAGATGGAAAGAATGTGCCAGTTGGCATACAAAAGGAGGTTTAAGAAGGAAATAGTTCTCCCTTCTACTGTAACCTTGAGTAGAGGGTTTGCATTGTGCTGAAGGACAATGTAGGAATGCCAGGAAAGCACAGCCCCTCTGGTGACAGCTGTGAACCAGCCCCAGCTCTGCCCTGAAGCAGTATTGAGGTGGGAGGGGCAGGCAACCTTGAAGGTTTGTTTTTTTTCCCAGCCCCAGACTGGCCAAAAGGGCAGGACAGGGGCTCTTCTGTACTGATAGGCTTTTGCTTCCTGCTGTATGGCATCTGTCAAGGGAAACTGCTGACTGCTCTCTCTGGGTTTCTGAGCAGCCTCATTCATCAAACCACAGCAAGTTCCCAGGTTTTAAATGTCACAGTCATGAAGAGGTGGGAGGGAATAGAGCCCTTTATGGGGCTAAGCATAATTCACGAATTTAAACAGCAACTTGCTCCCTTCTAATCTCTGGTGGTCTCACAGCCTAATGGGAAGAATTTTGGACAGGGAACCCCATAACATCACTTCTCACTTGATTTTTGGCTTACTATATGTGCTGATGGAAATAGTCCCTTAAGGCAGTTTAACTTCTTTTTTTTTTTTTACATCCAGTGGTCTGCCGGAAAAACTTGGACAGCACAACTGTAGCAATCCATGATGCTGAAGTTTATTGCAAATCTTGCTATGGGAAAAAGTATGGCCCAAAAGGTTATGGATATGGCCAAGGGGCAGGCACACTGAACATGGACAGGGGAGAGAGACTAGGCATCAAGCCTGAGAGGTGAGTGAACGAATTGAGGGGTGCATGACCCATGTCCTTCAGTACTGTTTTCAGAGGAGTCTTTCAGGCTGGATTTTGTTTATGTTCATGTTTGGAATAGAAGTGCTGCAAAATACCCCAGTCTAGTTGAATGCAGGGCATTGAACCTGCATTGCACAAAGCTCCCACTGGTGGCTGTGTGAGTCAGAATAGTAGAAGCAGGATTTAGTGGAAGCAAGGACACACTCATCCTATGAATGAGCCGTAGGGGATTGGATTATGGACTTGCTGATGGCATTGGATGAGCTCACAGAGATGACTGTGGGTCTAACATTGCTCTGGGATGAATTTGGACAGCTGAGAATCTGGGGCTACAAGCAGAATGAATTTTTAACTAGCAAATGAAAAACCATTTGTGCTTAATTATAGCCAAAACCAAAAGTCACATTAAATAGTAAACATTCCTAGTCTGATTAAGTTCTTGCTGTAAAGCAAAGCATGTGGAAAGAGGCTGAGGTATGTCTCACAATTTGCTTCATGCAAGTTCCCAAATTATTACTTAATGTTTATATGATGTATGCTTTCCAGCCAGGTTCAGTGATCCATTCAGGTTCTTGATTATAATCAGTGGACAGGAACTTAACAGAATTATTTGTAGCTTACTATCTGAAAAACCCATGTCCTGATAGAGTCCAGGTCTTCTAGTTCAGTGGAAAGGGGAAGGCTCCTCAGGAAATTAGCCTTTATAGAAGCTTCTTTTTATCCTTTAAAGCACGGCCTTTCTCTTTTTGTTGTCATAGCTTTGGTTTTTCCCCTACCAAATGTAATTGGATAGCCTTGCTGGTAACTTACTTATCCAGTTTTGCAGCACTGCTTTATTCTGTATGATGTGACAGATGCTGGTTGATGTTGCTAAGCAGAGCAAGAGATCACTTAGTAAAAGAGTAGAGAAAACTAATGTCCTGTTTCTTTCAGCTCGCCTTCTCCTCATCGGCCCACCACAAATCCAAACCCTTCCAAGTTTGCTCAGAAGTTTGGAGGGACAGAGAAATGCTCGAGGTGTGGAGATTCTGTTTATGCAGCAGAGAAAGTAATAGGAGCTGGAAAGGTAATGAACTGCTTATGCTGTTTTGTACTTGCTCTGTGGACTTTAAATTGAGCAAGGTGTGTTATGTCTGCCCCAGCAGGGAACCAACTGCAGGGCAGTTACCTTAAAACTGCATTTTTTTGCACTGGAAATAGTCAAATCAATCAACTTAATTGAAAAAAAAAAGCACTTGAAATGCACGGTGTTGAGTGATCACCTTAAATTTCAGAGGTGAAGATTTTGTCTCTTGCTAGATACTTGAAGCAGACTATAGAAGAAGCCCCTCTTACCCAGAAGAGGAAACAATCTTGAGGTGTGCAGCTTGTGAGGGAGGCTGAATATTTCAGCAAAAGGGGGATGGTCTGTGAAAATACCATGTAAAACTGCATGTCAGTCTGCCAGCTGTCTGACTCACTCACTACAGAGAGCCAAATTGTGCTCTGAATTGATCACAGCAAGCCCAAACCTTTTAGAATGCTGCTCTGAGCAGGATTCTGGGTGTGCTGCTCACAGAATGCAGATGCTCTCGTCTGCTACTGGTGCACTTCAGCTGGTTTTCATTGCCCCAATCTCTAATCACCAGTGACGCAGAAATCTCCAGTTAATGTGGTTTTTTACCAACCTGGGCATCCTGTGTATTAATACTATCTTTTTTATTTTTATTTTTTTCTCTAGCCATGGCACAAGAACTGCTTCCGATGTGCCAAGTGTGGAAAAAGCCTAGAATCTACAACCCTAACTGAAAAAGAGGGAGAAATCTATTGTAAAGGTGAGAAAAGAAGCAAAGACCATTTGTTTACGGTTCAAGAGAATGTCTTAAAAGGACAAGTGATCAATATATTGCTGATGTAAGAGACTTTCAGGCTCATGTTCACATGGAAGTGCTCTGTAAGTCATAGGAATGGAGTAAAAAATGAAATAGATATTACTGAAGCTGCTGCTGTAGCTGACATTGGCATCAGGTAAAACATCACATACTGAGAAATGCAGCAGCAGACTTGCCCTGTGCCTGATCAGAGTTAAGGAAACAAGCCAGCTAGCATCCTGCTCTGCCTTCTTGAGTGGTTGTGGATATAAACTCGATCCACACATGATGGATGTGTCCACACGTTTGATGACAACAAATGCCTTACAGATACCAAGCCACAGAACTGACCTGTGAGTTGCTGTCACACAGTGGGTGGGGAGCTACACGGACCAAAGAGTCCTGTTAGCTGTGCAGCTTAACAAAATTTTCCTAAGCATTGCTTCCCAGGAGGATATTTTAGTGCCTAAGAGGCTGCTGAGAAGCTTAGCCTAGAGAGTGCTGCTCTTAATTAATGTGCCAGAAGACTCAGCTATTGTATGTTCATCTTCCTCGCAGGTTGTTACGCGAAGAACTTTGGCCCCAAGGGATTTGGGTATGGCCAGGGCGCAGGTGCCCTTGTTCATGCCCAGTAAGGGGGCTAAAAAACGCCTTCCAGCTCTGCTGAGATCCTGCTCAAGGAACAAGAGAGCTTCCTAAATGTTACTAACTACTGTGAAACAGATACTAGTTACTGTAGTATACGTTCAGCCCATGATTTTAAAAACAAACACACACACTGCTTTTTTCCTTGCCTTGTGTATCACACTGTAACACTTTTGATTATCAATTCAATAAAGCTTTGCTTGTTGATATACCCTAAATTTAAGTGTTGCCTACTTTGTCAGCAATAAAAATGAGCGGAGTGTTGCTGTGTACTTCAGGGATGGAAGAAGAATGCTTTGTAAACTTGATGCACAGCTCTGCTGAAAGCTGGACATACATAGTCATGGCCTTCAGAGCTGAATGACTCTCCTCCATCATCTATGCGTGTGCAAAGGCAAGGAGCTGCTTGGTGCACAGAAATCTTAATCTACTGTACGGGCACACAGCTCTGAAAGTGATAGATAAGGGGTAACTGTGTGCCTAAAAGGCTGCCTGTCTCTGGCACAGAGTCTCTAGCAAATGAAAACCAAACCATTTTCACCATAATATTCTGAGGGGCTGTGCATGCTTTGGTATTAAAAAGCTGTTATGCACAAAACCTACTATGCAGGAGTACTCTACCCAGACAGCTGCAGATTAAGAAATTAGATTTAAAAAAAACCCAAAAACTGAAACTCTTGTCTGGTTTGGGAAGCAGGCTGATTGTTTTTTGGGATAAAAGAACCCTTCACAACACTGAATTTATGCAAACACATTCAAGACTGGGAATGCTTGTGTGTCAGCACAGTTTAAAATGGTTTCAAGCAACATCTATGAGCATGGTCTAAGGCAGCAAAGCAATTCAAGCCAAAAGCCTAATTAGAAAAATATGTACTACTCAAAATAATACACAAAGAGCATTTTGTACAGGTTATAAAGGAACCATGTGGATAGGAGGAAAAACAAGCCAGCCCAAAATGTGACCCAAGAGCTTGTCCAGTTCACTGAGCAGGGAAGATTAGAACTGAAAACTACTACAGTAAGTCTGAAGCAGCACATTTCGGGTGAGAGTGCGGCAGAAAGAACAGCACAACCTAGGAAACATGGGGAAAAACTCTCCGTCCTGCTACTCACACCATTGACATTGCTTCATAGCAAGCGAGTCTGATTTTACTAAAAGGCAGCTAACGGGGAGGTGCAAGGCACTGAACTCTAGTCAAGGCGTAATGAGGATGCAGAGGGCTGGCTTCTTTCCAGAAAAGCCCCAGAGCCAGGAACCAGCTTTCAAATCATCAGGACTCCCAAGTACAGCAATGCCTCTGATCAAGCACTGCAAATCTTGGATGGAGATCTCCAGCACAGGTTGAAAGACTTCCCTGATCTTTTCCTGACAAGCCAAATGGTGGTCAGCCTGGACACAGCCTCACCAGGAATACTTGGGGAAGGGGAGAAGACCACCATCAATTCTCACTGTCAATACCAAACCAAGACTCAGTAGAAAATACTTTTTTTCTTCCCTTTAGATATGCTCCAAAGTCTAGCCTTATACTTTCATAGATACTGCTGGTTATGAAGATCCTGGTTAAATTCGAACTTGGATTATTACCTTGTTTCAACTCAAACTCCAACCTTCAGCATGGACCAGAAGAGCGAAGGTAGGCTGTCTCCTCCTACAAGTGCCAGCCAGAACCTTGCATCTTTGGAGACACATCCTAGCCCTATGTAGAGGTCTGGCTGACCCTTAGACTACCTCAAATGTCTTTATGTAAGTGCATCAGGCCACATGAAACATTCCCTAGATGGAGTTATCCCCTAAGAAATGTTACTTTGTCAGCACGCTTCGCTCAAAAGACAGGAATATTTAAGTAGTGAATGCTAACTTTAATTGGTAGTGCAATGGTGTAATTTATCACAAATAAATAATCCTATGAGTGCAGTAATTCATAGGATTTGGCACCTGTACAGATTTGGGTGCATGCCATCTGTAAGACACCTGTACATCTTTCCAGAAAGGCTTCTGAAACTGGACACAAACTACACTGTATGAAATCACACCCCAAGTCAATACAAACACTGCATCTAAGAGTCAATATTTATTTGATTAATAACTTACAAAATTTAACAGATTTAATTTATGTAAGGAGAGCTAGTTTATTAAACATTTTACAGATTTTTTTTGTTCACAATGTAATACACATCAAGATCTCGACAGTATTAAAATAATACTTGGCACAGTTATAAATAATATACAAAAAAATCCACAGCTTAAAATGTAGTGATGCTGTCTTACACATTATTTGAAAAAAATCTGGTGGACATCAAAGAATACAAAAACCTGCAAAGAAACAGTACATGTTTAGGGCCAAGACAAAATTCCTATTTATTCTACCTATGTCAGATTAAGTTGGTCTGATCTGCTGTTGGTCTGGATCAGTTTAAATTTCAGAAGCAATGCAGTTTTGGTTCAACAAGTGAATTTTAAGTTTGATAACTTGACAGAAAAACGCTGCATAGTTGGCTCCCCCCTGCTTGCTTTAGGATTTTACATCAACAATTCAGTTTTAACTCAAGACAAGTTACATTTTGCACTGGAAACTTCATACATCCCAAATCCATGTATGCATGTTAATTTTCACAACTACCTACTATCACTGATTCTGCAGGTCTCAACAGATCTGTCACCAGAGAGCCCCTGACACGTAAATAGTGCAGAATTGCTATGTGCTACCAAGGATCACCTTTTCTTTTGCAAACATTTTTGACATGGAGTGCATGACACAATTCATGGCAGTTAATGCTACTGGGCAAACATGACCAAAACTTGCATCATGCACTGCACTGCTCTTCTGGTGGCTGGGTGATATTTAATAACATATATTGAAGCTCCTCAACAACCGACCCCCAAATAAAAAGCAAAAAAAGAAATGAATGAACAAATATGCAGAACATCATTGGTGATTAGAAGAAACCATAGTGTAAAGCTTTCATGCTTTTTTCTGATTAGAAAAAATATTAATAACTGAAGTAAACTGTTCTCACAGAAATAGAGCATGTTTTTGTTAGGATTACAAATTTTGTCTGACAACAGTAGCCAAAGCTTCTTGACACCCTTATACCCAAACCTCTCCTGTCAAAAGTGTCCAAGACAATGTTGATTTTTCCAGTATTAAACATTCAAGGACTCCAATGCTGCACTTCTGTAAATCCTGATATCTGGTACTTGCAAACTAAGTGTGTGTCTTGAGATCCATGAACAGCTACAGAAAAAATGTTTACTTGCAAATACTGAACATCAACTATTTACAGTTTCACTGCTCCTCTTACTAAGGCAAGGGCCGGGAATACCACTAGATTGCTTTATTACCTGTAATCTGCGTATTACAGAAAACGCTAATTTTGCCAAGCATCAAACATGCAGTGAATTTGCAGGGCGTAATGCCTATTAACAGCAATATTTAACATCACTAAAAGCTCATTAGATATCTTCCTACACTTTTTTGGTTGAATAAAATGAAAATGAGCAGCTTTAAATACACTAAACACACACTCACAGAGAAAACTATTTGATAAATTATTTATATACAGATACACATTCTTTACACTGGTCTCAGACATCTGTTTTCAGGTCCCTCCCCAAACTCCCCTCACAGGTTTCCTCGAACCACTGGGTTGCTACAGCACTTAGAAGAGAACTAAACTGATTCTCAGTCTCTCTGTAAACAATAGTTAAGGAAGCAGTGAACAATTCACTATGAGTTTATGAAAACACCATAACAAAAATCAGTGCATCACATTCAAGAAAAGCCCCTTTGGAATGCAATTTCAGATCATTCCTTACCTTCCAAACACATCTGTAGCATGAGAACTTAAAAACAGAAATTAAGGGTGATTTCCACGTGCCAATACACCATCTTATTCAGAACACTGCTCTGCATTTTCTGTGCGCACGTGCTGCTATGGGGATTCTTAATTTTTTGTTTTTGTTAAAGTCTGGGTTCCATTATTTCACATCCAAATGGAATAAGCATTTCAGGCAACTTTGGGTTCTTCTTCTGCAATCACATTCAATTTAGAACTATCTTGCCTTTTCATAACTGAGACATTTGCTTTTATATCTGTGGTATCCCCCATGTAATTTCCCTTCCAACGTGTCTCCAAATACACTACACTGTACTGCATGAGGACCAAACCTAATACTAAAACATTGCTAGTTTGTAAGTTGCTTAGACAATTACTTCAAAGATAATTATTTTTTCCCCACTTTTTTTCCCTGAACATTATATACTGTAAACTAATTTTACACGTGTATCATGCATTTAAGCAGGGCTTTAACTTTGACAGAAAAGCTTTCCTTATTGGCGCAGTTGTTTATTTCAGACTACATTATTTCAGAACAGGGTTATTACAAATATTCAATTGTACCACTAAATGGTGGCAAAAACAATCACCAAAAAATGTGGGCAACATATTTTTACTCAACATTACCTGACGTGCCCTACTGCTATAACTTAACATGTTACAGGGGATCCCCACCACAGGATATTTTTAACAGTACTGAAAAGCATATTTTTCAATGTACATCTTACTACAGAAAATTTGTATTTAAAAAATCACATTACAGGAACTACAACATAGCAATCAGTGAACTCTGTATCATGAAATTTAGCTTTATATTCTAGATTCTTGTTTCAGTGGAATTATTGATAATTGGGATACAAATTTTTCTGCCCAGCACAATATAACTACTTATGTCAATACTTCAATAATCTCATGCTCCATTGTGAAAGACCTTAAATAAAAAACCCAATAACAAATACTGTGAATATGTTGTCATGAATAATTCTCATGTTAAGAACTGTTAAAATCCCTTTTTGATCTTCCTCCTCTTCCTTATCAGGTTTGGCAGTTTATTCTGTCCATTTTTACTTTTGTTAATAAAATTCTGATGAAGAGAAGGTACCTTTATGATTCATCATCAGCCCTACACATAACATGCTACTCTTCAAGGGATGCGGAGTCGAGAGAGAGAGAGAATTTTTCAGGCACCACTCGTATGATATGCTCACAGGATGAAGGTGGTGCTACACTAGCTGGTAGCCTGATCCTGAAGTTTGGTCATATTCTATTGTATACTGCCTTGTCCAGTCCACAATAACAGGCCGAAAAAGACCACAGCATCTGAATTCAAAGAAGTCTATAATGTTCCTTATACATCCATGGCTAAAAACAAAAGAAAAACACACGTTAGCAAGCAATATTGTAGCTCATCTAACAAAGTACTGATCTTCTTTTACCTACGTACAAATTTGATTCTTCACCCTTGAAGCTTCTAACTTCAGAAAACCAACTCTATTCAGAATTATTCATACTTGACAAGCAAATTGATAAGCAAGTTCTGAGACAAGAAGTGGTCACCAAAATACTGAATGTTTGATCCTTGGGCATAATCAAGACACCAACTTTCTTCCACTATCTACCAAAACATATTTTTAGAAGTCCACCACCATGTAGTACACCCTGGTAATTCAGATCCTGTTCTAAGAGGACGGTTGCATTGTACAGATGGATGCAAAACAAATAGGCGTGAAGTGAATGTCTTACTAGAATAATTTCCATCTTTATTGATACCTGTTTCTGCATAAATACTGGTTCACCAGCTGCAGATCTAGGATCGATTAGGTCCCTTGACAACACAAAATTAAGAAAGCATTACCTAAATTAAGTAACTATTCAAGCACTTTCTGTAGCTGAATAAATTAACTGTTATATATTTAAAAAGCCTACATAAAATCTCCCAACATGGAGTTTTTAACTTAACTGGACATGCGCTGAATAGATCACAGTTTT
Organism: Catharus ustulatus; assembly: GCF_009819885.2. NCBI lineage: Eukaryota > Metazoa > Chordata > Aves > Passeriformes > Turdidae > Catharus > Catharus ustulatus. The sequence goes on from NC_046224.1 coordinate 47,269,785, forward strand.
CTGGAAGAGAAGCTCATGTAATGATATGTGTGAGAGCAGGTCGAAGCAAAAAGGAGATGAAACTGATGTCAATGCTTCATGTGACAGGTGATGCCAAGTCAGTTATTTCAGACATCTGGTGTTATTTTCAGGAGTAATTTTTATAATAGCAGTTATTTTAGTTAAAATGGTTTGTGAATGTGACAGTAATTTGGGTTCAAACAAGCACTTTTTTCCTATCCTGTGCACCAGCCTGTGTTTTCCAGACAAAGCAATTATCTGGTTTTCTTACAATCCTGATCTGTAGGAACACTGCAACTACACAGAGATGTTTGTCTGCTTCTCATTACAAGTTCTGTATGAAGAGATACCAAAAAAGACCACACACATTTCTAGCACAGAAATCCATCTGCTGCATAACAGAATCACAGAATGGGCAAGGTTGAAAGGAACCACAGTGGGTCCCTGGTTGAACCAGGGTCATCAATTGCACAGGATTTTGTGAAGCCATGTTGACTGCTCCTGATCGCAATTCCCATTATCTCCTTCTCCTGTATGGCACCTCAAAGAGCAGTAGCTCCCAGAGGAGACACAGCATATGCAGCAGGACGAGATGTGTTTTTTCCTTTTTCCAGCTCCTTTTGTACCATGCTCCCAACCCATCAATATACCAGCTTCATGCCTTCATTTATGTCCTGCTTTGGCTCCACAGGCTGCTCCATGACCCTGTATTCCCATCTCAGTGCTATTTCATCCCCAAGCCTCCATCTTTCACCTTGCACCCTCATCACTACAGAAACCAGAATCCCAACCTACCCTTTCACATACTGATGCCCAAAACCTGTATGTTTAGCTTGCTCTCTCCCATGCAACACCCACTTCAGTTCCAGGGACAACCAGCTCCCTTCCCCATAAATAGCTTTGGTCATGCTCTTCCTCATGAATAGGAAGAAAGTGAAGCCTCTTTTCTCAGAGTAGAGAGAAAGGGGAGCTACTGCACAGAGGAAATTCAACAGCACAGTTAAGTATTACTCAGGAGAAAGTGCCCTGTGTGGAAATCAATGTCCAGGTCAACACAGACATGCTGCAGTAAGCAACTACCTCTGGTTTGAGCATCTGCTTTATAAAGATGGTATCTCCCCATCAACTCTACACTGAAATACAATCACTGCTGGAAAGCCTTCTTTTCTTTGTTTATGCACTCTACACTACAAAACATCAATCATTTCCTTTAACTGCATAAAATGTATGACTGTGAAAACAGCTGACAAGATTCAGCACTCCAAGTAGAGAAAATACTCTGAAAGCATTTAGGTGTGTTTTGTTTCAATGAGCAACATGATTCAAATGTATGCAAGGCTACACAAATAAGAAATTTGTATATGCTTCAAAACTTACTTGAATGGGCTTTCAATAGATGTGGTTGTAACTTTAAAGTGCTTATATCTTCTTGCATTCATCCTTTCATTTGTAGTGATACCCAAGCAAGATATCTTAAGACAGGAAGAAAAAGTAATTTAGCTCACATAAAAACATGCAACCAAGTACTGCATGAGACAAACTGAAAAAAGACCAAATTTACTGGGTTAAAGTCCTTTTGACAAACGAGTTTTTGACTGGGGAAATTATCAGGAGCAAACATAAACCATAAGATTTTGAAATTGATATATGTTGTAAGTAACGAATGTTGTAAAAACAGAGGACAAAACTTAAACTCACTGAAAAGCTTTACCTAAGCCTTAGAGGATAATTTCTATTCTCAGGAAATTTTTCTGGAAAGATTAAGTCTTATGATTCATTATTGACAAGTCATACTTCAAGGCTTTCAGTATGGATTTTCTTTGCTTAGAAAGGATAAAGAAAACTTGGGTTTGGTCAGATTAGAGTACAACAGTATAGTCTCAACTCACAGTCAGTGATGCAGTGTAAGAAACTATTGCATCCTCTTTCAAGCTACCACTCCCTTTCTGTTAATAACATACCACATTATTATAGGTTGGCCCCACAGCTCTTATCCTCTATTAGTCTTTATTGCCTTTTACTGGTCTGTTTTACCTTTTTGTCGTTCTGAGAATGGAAAGATGGAGGTAGACATTTTAACCTCTTGCACAAAAAAGAGGCCATGTGAATTAGAAATGAATGATGCCTAATACTGAGAGACAGTAGACACTTGCCTCCTGAAGCGAGAGATTAAACACTCAGTCTAGCATAATGAACGTGAGAATTTAAATGACAGAACTGTTTGATATTCTTATGTCACTCCCTAGATACAGCATTATGAGTGAAGTGCTCTTCCATACCTGATACATCTGACACATGAGTAACACAGCCACCCACATGAAGTGAAACACACTGTTTAGAAACATCCAAAACATCCATGGAGAACAGGTAGCAATCTGTGTAACGTAGGTCCAAAATCCATCCTTTGTGTAACTTGTCTCACAGTGGAAACCCCAGTCTAGAGGAAAAAAATGTCAAAAAATATACGGAAGATTTAAGGTATGTTTATTGTACAGCAACATATAATGCCCACATTAGAATATGTTAAATTAAACAAGAAAATGACAAGTGCCAAAAGAGCTTTAATTGCTTCCTCTTCCTTTCCCAACTCCTTGAACACATGACATATGCACATACTTATCTGTGATGAAGAAAAAAAGATTTAGGACAAGAAAAACAATCTTCTAAATTGAAACACCCAATATAGTAAAATATTAATGTGCAGTTCAATTCCAGGATAAAAATACCCAAAACTCTGATAGAGCAAAGACCTGTAAAAATCCATATGAGGAGATAAAGTACAGTAATTTCACAATTATAAACTGCACGTCCGGGTGTCAGCAACTGTCTTGGGTTACAATACAGAGTGTGATGAAAGGTATCTATTCTATCACCATCTGTTGAGGGTGGGGGCAGTGATCCTTATCTCAACGGCAGATATTCTGCTAATGGGACATCCACTGAAACCAGGTGGGGCATTGTTCTTTATCTTTTCACAACCCATCCTTCCTCCAGCCAGTCATTTTCTGCTAATGGCCCATTGAATCCCACTGTGTGACTGATAAAATTACTGCATCCCATTGGAAGTTGCTCCAGCCAGGGGGAAGGAAGAGCCCCACTTTTCTTACCAAGATAAAAACAGAGGTTTTGGGACACTAAGGGAGCCCCTTTCTCTACTGGACTCCAGAGGAAAACCGGATTTCTCCACATCATCACTGGACATCTGTCACTGCAGGAGGATGCAGCCACCATTTAATGGGACTGCTACCAACACCCTGCCTGACAGGGTGTCAGGTTGTACTCTGACTTTGTCAGGGTTTGGAGTTTGTTTCTTTGTAGTACTGTATTTCTATTTTAATTTCCCTAGAAAAGAACTGTTATTCCTAATTCCCATATCTTTGCCTGAGAGCCCCTTGATTTCAAAATTATAACAATTTGGAGGGAGGGGGTTTACATTCTCCATTTCAAAGAGAAGCTCCTGCCTTTCTCAGCAGACACCTGTCCTCCAAACTAAAACAACAACTTTTTGTTCTTTGTCCATATATAAGTCGCACCTGATTATAAGCTGCACTTTGGGTTCAGACCAAAATTTTAGTCAAAATGGTGCGGCTTATAATTGTGAAATTACTCAGAAGCAATTCTTTAAAAAGCCAAAAAAATCACATTTACTCACAAGAGATACATCCATAGATCATCCAGCAGATCATAAAAAGCAGGAAGAACAGGTATCCCATAAAATAGCGATGGTTCCCTGCTCCTAAAGGTGCACAACAGGGACCAAATTACTACACTTTCAGCAGCGGAAAGAGAACATTACACCAGAAAGTTTAATTGCTTGCTTGGAAGCACTGTTTATTATGGTACATAGAAACATTACTCTACAATATTAAGCCACTACAACTTCAATTCAGTGAAATTAACTGTTTTACTTATGATTTTATTTCTCAGACACCAAAACAACTTTTCTTAATTTTCTGTCACATTACAACTGCAATTCACTAATTAATTTGCAACCTCTTTCAAGAACGAATAAAATTATTGATAGGTAATGTTGGTGACAGCTGTTGCAGAGCCCTTAACAGCCAAGAATTACACATCAGTATTTTTTTAAGCCACTGAAAAACCATCAAACTGCAGAGTTCACTTTCTTAAAAGCAACAGAAATATGAATAAATATACAACCTTCCTTGAAAATAAGCTAACTCCCATCTTATGTTTTGATGCTTGACGAAGTTAGTGAAAAATAAAAATATCTAGTAAAACTTGGAGAACAAATTCTGAACAGACAAGGCCTAAGAACTTAGCTGTAACAATGAATGGGATAAAAATTACTTTACACTGAATTCTAATGCAAGAAAATTCAGTTACTAAAAGACTGATCTATTTTTAACAGTAGTAGAGCTAAAAATATGCCTCTTATGAGAGTACATCATAATTCTGAAGTACTCAGCCTTCCTTCTGTTTGCAAAATATGTCCAGTGTTGCAACCTTCCAATAGCTCCAGGCTGTAAACTAAACCCACAGAGATGATAATGGACTACAAAAAGATTTGGCTGTCATCATTTACCAGCACAGCATTTACTTCTTTATTATGTCAAATGTTTTCCCTGCTAAAACGAGAGCATCCTCTGGAGGCAGAAAATAATCAAGAGTTTTTAGCAAGTGAGCTGGAAGACTGTATCAATAAGAAATGAGGAAAAACATACATATAACACAAGCTAGACTAAACATAAGACACTTCCTTGAAAATCAAACAAGTTCCTGAAAACACAAAATTATGTTGATACTCCATTTAGAAGATAAATACAATAACTTCTAGACGCTTGCTGTATTTTAACTAAAATATTGAAGAAAACAATTTGCCCTAGTTGCCAATTCAATTATTTTTCAAATAGTCTCACTTTTTGTCAACCTGTTCAAAATGGTAAAAATATTTTAAGTCTCTTTATGTGCCAAGTTTTATCTCCAAAGGATTTATTTTGGAGTGTCTGTAAACTCTCCTACAAGATTTCTCAGTCCTATCTTTAGCAACATTCTTATCCTTTTAACAAATTCCACACACATCCAAATTCCACCTTTCCAGAAAGGCATGATTCATGTTTCCCTTTTTGGCAAACATATCACACATCCTGTTTTAAGAATGGACTCTGTTTTGCAATCCCATGCTTAGAGTGACCACATACCAATCTGAGACAGAGAAGCCATATAAGGTTGTTCAGACCAGCACTCCCTCAAGTTCAACTCCAGCTCCCATACTATGATTTCTAATGCTTTTTCCCAGCATGCTTTCAAGGGCTCTAGTTTTACGCCCAGTTACCTCACTCTTTACACCACCACTGAAAGACAGATTCTACTTTTCCATTATCAAGGTCACTTAAAAACCATTTCCTACACCTACGCTGATCCCATCACTCACAGACTCTCCCAATACACACAAACTAAGGTCTTTCCTCCCCCATCTGTTTTTTGGGTGTTTTTCCAGTTACTGATTAAAATCAGTAACTTATTAAAATTAACTTATTGATTAAAATACTGCATCTTTCTGTCCCATCAACACATACTCTTCAGTACTCTTGCAAAACCTGAGCCCATGCTCCCCTGCCTGTCCGAATGAAAAGTTGCTTAGTTTTTCATTGTAAAACACCTAAAATATAGACCAAAAATATCTCAGACAGTAACATGTGGAGGGAACATAAAACAGGAGGAGGCGATATAAGTTTACCTCAATGAGACTTTAGAGATGTTCTATTACAATTTAAATGCCAGGATCCACTATTTTACTCTTCATTTTCAGACCAAACTATTCCGATTATTCATTACTATATCTATTTGAAATTACTACAATGAAGCTTTTATGAACTGTCAAGCGCCTGTGAACCCAGGTCTTAATTCTTCCCCAAGATTAAAGTTATCTCTGCTTGTGTCCTAAAAAATTAAACATGTGAAGCAAGCTGCACTCATTTTCTAGCTGAGAGGTCTTCAGTGCTGCCTGCATAACAATGGTTTTATAATACATTTCTCAAAAAGTATAACTGGGAATGGTAGCATTTAGAGACTTTATATCTGTTCTATATCCATTCATTTCATAATCACTGCGGAGAACAAAAGAGAACCTGGATGGTCGAAAAGAGGAGAACACCTCAACAGAAGGTTATTGTGTATCTAACGTCTATAATCGTAACAATTTAAAATATGCATACTTTACCAATAAGTTACTGAGTATTACTGGTCAAAATGAAAATTTTCATCTTATGTAATGGATAATAATCAGTTGTGGAATTGCCACGTGCATTTTCGAAAGTGAAGCTTTGCATCTTTTCATTACTAAACTTTATGTTAATAAAAATACATATGTAACAAACTGAATTAAGACAGAGCAATTTTGAAGACAGGCTTATAATAGACAATACAAATGAGAATAATGCAGAGAATCACATGTACAAAAAGAATTAAGCTCAATATTGAAAAGCTTAAGAAGCCAAGTCACTTCCACTGTGAAATGGGAACAGGCAAAACCTTGCAGAGCATTTTAGCAAATACTCACCTACACAGTTCCCCACCCACGGGCAGTGGTGATCAAACTTTGCTATACATCGATTGCAAACACCGCAGTGTTTGGACCTCACTGGCTTCCGTATCTATAACGGATAATAAACATTTCCTTAGAAAGGAAAGTTACCCTGATACATTTTAAATAGAAGAAAATATAAACCCTCCATTTAAATGTAAATTATTGTGCTACTGGTAATTCCTCAGAGAACTTCAAACTTGAAGCTAATTCTTAAGGCAATCCTAGCTATTTCGCTTAATCTACACACTGTTTAACACAAACATCCTTACAAACTGCACTGAAATTATTTTCACATTATTTTTCATATACAAAGAATTTTTTCAAAGCACTTCTGTCACCTCCAGCTACTGAGCCTTGTATAGCAATCAGCTTCATTTCAGCTTTTAACAATGAAAGTAAAGAATGAACTTGAGTTCCATGATTCTGTATCATTCATAACCAAGCTCTAACAAACTTTTCAGGTTATTTTCTAAAGACAGAAATATGACTCAACCAGCAGAACTCAATGGAATTTAGAATGCTAAATTACTCCCAAAAATTTATCTTAAAAGATTATGTCTTGAAAGAAGTAGCCTGAGATATATATGTATATATAGACACATAATTTTTAAGGTGCCACATGTGTATATAATTTTCCAGCATCAAATTTGGAGATACAAACATCATTCATGTTCCACACACATCACAGCTCTGCATATTGTATTCGCTAGTTAACTTCCAAGGAAAAAGCATGTTATATTTGCCTTATAAAAATTAAGATTTTCCCCCCTCCTGACTATTGCCAGATAGAGAAACACACTTGATTTTTGAAAAACATATTCTACTAGAAGCACAACATAATTTTACTATGAGCTAGAGAGGTACTGGAAAGTCACATGTTATTTTTATAATTTGCCAGCTGTATAACCAACCAACATGGTAGACATACTGGATACTTGCATTTTGACACTGGCAAGTTATTTCCCCAGTGATCATTTTTCTTCGTCTCACTGTTGCATTTTTTTTTCTGTACATACTGTGTATTGAAAACACCACTTAGACTAAATTCTGCCTTTGAAACTGGAATAATAAGGTCAAATATGTATTCATTACAGGAAAACTAATTTTGGCTTAGAATTAAAGAAAAAAAAAAAAGGGTGAAATTGATTTAAAAATATACTACCAAGCAGGTACTGCAGAATATACTGAGGTCCAGACTTCCTGTCTCTGCAAGCTCTACTATTGTCTGCAGGAAAAATAAAAGTTAGAATTTAGCATATAAACAAATGGTGACAAGCATTTTCAGACCAGTGGCTGTGAGCCCTTCATTTTGGGTACTTTCTACACACAGATTCAATTCAGATGAAACTGATTTTGAATCTATTTTATTAAATCAATATGCATATTTACTTCTAAATTAATTCTAGTTTATACTTATTTGTAGTCACCTACTGTGATTTCAGTGCTGCTGGTACCCTGGACAATTTCATAATTAATCCCTCTGATTTCAGTGGGAGTATAACACCACACTACAGACTAATGAAAGGATGCAAAAAGGTCTGACACTCAACACTGGAGTTCAGTATTGTCCACGTGCAAAATCCCAAACCTCAGGAGAACAGAACTGAACAAGAGCAGATGAACAGTTTTCAAATATAAGTCTTGTGCAGACCCAGGACCACTTCAGTTAGATCCACACCATTGTGCTTTACAAACTTTTGTGTACCTTCTGTGTTTCTGAACTATAGGAAAATTTATTTTATTTATTCGTTCATCTGCTTTAAGAGTGACTTGGGTTATTTTGTAACACAGAAGAAAGGACATGACATCTTATAAAAACAAATATCTGAAACTGTTGCTTACTACACACTTCTACACATACTTAATATGGTCATCTGAAATGAATTTTCTTACTCAGTTATTTCAAAGCTAAAGTCTAACACAGCATTATATAGTTCAAGACAAATTATGAAAATGTTAGGAAGTGCTACACTGCATGAATGTTACACACACCTACAGTGGTTCATACCCCTAGTAACAGAACATTTTACCATGTGGTAAGCTGCAATGTGAGAAACCCAAAACATTCACAGCCATAAGCATCTGCCTCAAGAAGTTGCATTGTGCAATTCCTACCCAGTTCAACAAGACTTTTGGAACCACACTTGCCTACGTAAGCAAGTATCCAAAGTATCATAGTTGACTATTTTACTTAATTCAGTCCAGTTGAAGGAGGAGAATTTAGTTGGAATTTACTTTGGCAAACTGGCATAACAGAAAAGGAATTTTCAGAGTAAATCCAAAGCTGCACATTGAATAAGAACTTAGTTATAAGCTATTGCGAAATACAAAAATAATTTCATCTACACCGTCCTTTTCATGGCCATTATATTTTCATTCCTACATAAGGACATAATTCCAAGTGGTCTGATCTTGACTCACATAGGCCTTTTCACAAAGAACCATGAAGTAGAAGCTCAAAGTTCATTTTAGGTGGAATGCTGGCTTCTAGGAAACTTAAACAAAACAAAATGCTTTTGTTGCTTGTATAAATTTGGCATATCCAATGCTCAGTTTGGCTGCTGAGAACAATGCACTTAAAATCAAAATATGAGATGCTAATAATGATACAATGTCTTAGGTATCATTAGATCACCCATATTTTCTCTGACATTTATGCCAAAATAAAAGCCCACCCCAAACTGCCTGGGGTTTTGGCTGTTTTAGCCACAAAATGTTTGCCAGCTTAATATTTGTAGATACAAAGGTAAAGAAAATTAGAGGTGCTTGAAAGTCCTAAAAGTTTTCATAAAATTAACGCTTTTCCCGTAATGGGCTATTTGCTTTAGTATGGCAATAAGTATGGCAAAAATCGGAAACTTCGCCTTTTCTTTTTCACTTAACTGCTTTTCAAAATTTAAAATGGAAAATCCAAGTTACAATTTTATTTTGCTACTCACAATTACCAATATGCAATTTTGCACCAGTTAAGACTTGAAATGCATTCCACATGTTAGAAAAATAAATCTGGGAAAATTTTCAACATTTTAAACCTTTTGTTATACAACTTATTGAAACGTGATGTACTGAAAAGAAAACTACTCTGATCAGCTGGTGGAAGGCTGTTGAAGAACAAGTTCGCATCTCTTGGATTTACCTTTTTCTTTTGTTCTTCTGTGGCTTTGATGATTCCTGGATCAGATTTCCATGATTTTCCAAAATTGTAGAAAAGTGCAACACTATTAGCAAGGAACGGAAGATGTATAAAGAAAAAATTGAGATGTGTTTACAGTCAAGGAATCTCAAGTGTAAAACTGAATTTCCTCTTAAACACTCTCACTCATAATTCTGAAATAAAATTTAACTAAATTTAAATTTTACTAATGCCCTTGAGTCACTGTCTTCAGAACAAACAAAATTCAGCACTGCAGTAAGAACTAGCTTGGCACTTGGCATTTTCCATTGCTCGACCTCCAAAACTTACTTTTTAGAATGTTCTATTCCATAAGCTATTTCTAAAGCATTTATCCTTCTGAAAGATGAATAACGATACTGCAGTTTTTCTAACTGTTTTCCCTTTTTATTAAATTAAATCAAATCCCATGAAATTTATCTTCTTAATAACTATTTCCTGTTTTCAGAATAAACATTTTGGAGCTCTATTTATAAGACAGACATTTGACTGCCTATGTCTTCAGTGGCTTGACATTCCTATGATATCACAGAACGGGCTGTTTCTAGCCATAGAAGGAATTTTGCTGCAATGGCCACTGTTGCATGGCAATCATGTCACAACACTTATCTCCAAGAAAGGTAGTGTCTGAAACCTGGTCCTGTAATAAAGCAGTACACATGCTTTGCATCACTGAAAGTTGTTTTTAACATACTAATATGTCTAATACTTAAAAAAACCCACAGGATTTATTATTCTCTGAAGTGTTTATAAAATCACTTACCATAAAGACAGAAAATAACCATTTGTTTTAAAATACATTTCCTGCATTCAATGTCTTGCTATGTAACATGCTAGTCTTACAGCACTTGATATTTCTTCAGAGAATTAAAACATTTTTAGCAGTGATGTTGAAAAACTAAATACTTCAGATGTTTCTCTTCCACAAGAATAAATATTTATTCTCATAAACCTACAAAAGACCTGACAAAACTGACTAAAGATACTTGCTGTCAGCTGCCAATTATCACTGCAAGAAGATGCCCTACTTGACAAATCTGTGGTGGTAGAAGCCTCTATAGCATTATCCAAACAAAAAGGACACCTAGTACTCAGGCAGAAAACACTACACACCCAAATTACACTACATTTTGAGAAACTTAGATACATTCAGATCTAAAGAGCTTGTGATGCAGAAGAACCCTGAAATACAAACAAATACAAAACAAATACAAATCCTCTTTTTTGAGGAAGTCTCATGTGTTGGTTTTTTTTGTTTTTTTTTTTTTTGACAAAGTTGTTCATGTGAAGTGTACCCCAAATAATTTTTGTTTTCCTCCTGTTGGGGCAAGGAATTGGTTGTGAATTTCTAATAAAAAATACTGGTAAGTTAAATTAAAATTTTAATAATATATAGTAGAATGTTAGTACATCAGTTCACTAAAGGCAATTAATCTTTCCAGTAACAATATGCTTCCTGCAAATTGTAACAGAGGGGGAAAAACATCAGCTATACCCTAAACACTCACGGTTCTGTTTTATACATTAGAGACGAAAAGCTCTGACTTCAAAATTTACACAATCCAACTTCTTCCAATTTTTTTCCTAAAGCTACCTGTTGCCAAGAATTAGCTGGTGCAACTGAATTGCTTGGCTAGAGAGAAATTACATTTTCTACAGAATACTAAAATAATCACTGGGTTTTTTACTACAGTGAAAACTGGTCTTCCATTAAATGTACCTTAATCAAACAACAATTAAAATAAACAATAAAGGTGCAACTGGAAGCAATTTTATGACCCATTTCCAAATACCATATGTCATGTCTAGACTTTTAAAGATGATGTGAGAAAATACTAAGAGGGTTTTTGTAACTTTAATGCTTTGCAACTGTTTTTCTATTAATTTAAATTTGGGTAACCTGTAACAAAGCAGCTGCCCATTGTCTAACCTTATTCCTCCCCCATTTTACTCCCTCAAATACAGAGAGAATATGAGATGCCCCACAGAGCCTGTTTTCCCTGTCCTTTTATCAAGGTGGTGTTGGATGAGTGCAATGCTGACAACGTAAATTGTGGCAGATAAGGGATTTCTGTGCTGCTGGGAGACTACATAAGAATTTAGAAGTTTTATTCTCCAGGGTATTTCCAGCATGTGATGTAGATAAACAACTTCAGCTGTAAGATTCATCTCACCCACTTGAAATCACTCAGTATGCTTTCACAGACATGAGGCAGGAAGAAAAGCCATGTCCAATCTATCTTCAGTATCAAGTTATTTAAATTATGCAAAAGAATCAGAGCTCTTACAAGTGGCTATTTCTTGTCACTGCCTGTGAAGAGGGTTTACACTTCCATATAGACGCCCACTCTAGAGGTATCTAATATCATGCTGAACTCCCCTCTGAAGTATACTTTGAAAGAGATCTTAGCAACTTGCATCACAGACATCTCTCAAAACTCTTCCCATGTAAGAAACCCTAGTAGGTTTGCAATAGCTTTACAGTAGGGAATTGATTCTCTAGAGAGAGTATCTCATTTTCTGTTAACATCCTCATTTACAGTTACACAAGGAAAAAGTACATGACTATATTATTAAGGGCTGCAAAATGCATAATATACCAGGCATTCACACCTTCTGCCTTGTCACTAATTTGCTCCTTTTTTATGCAGTTTCCCCACTTTTCATTGAGAGACAAAGCAGAAGCACCCAAGAAACACTTCCTACTTTTAGTCCTGAACAATATCCTTTAATTATTAGAACAAGTACAAGACACTGAAAATTATTCAGGAATTGGAACGAAAAAGGTAATTTCATTAAAAAGAAAATTAAAACCAAACAAGCACTGCAGAACCTCGAAGTCAGGTACACATGGGATAAGTTAATTTTTCATTGTGAGCTGTAGTCTATTTAAAAGGCCCCAAATACATGCAGCTTCCTGCTATCAGACACCATACAAGTCTGAAATCAAGCCAAAACGCACATTACAGACCCAGAGGTGCCCTTTCACTAACCAAAAAACCTTTTCTCCTATGCAGAAAAATCTGCAGCCAGTGTAAGCTGTCAAGAGATCAAATATATGCTAATAAACCTGCCAATTCACATAATCACAGCATCACACAATGGGTCAGGCTGGAAGAGACCACACTGGGTCATCTGGTCCAACCTTCCTGCTCAAGCAGGGTCACAGCAGAGCACATGGCACAGGACTGCATCCAGACACTTCTGGAATACCTCCAGAAGAGGAGAACCTCCCTGGGCAATCTGTTCCAGTGCTTGCTCACCCTCACACTACAGCAGCTCCTTTTCATATTCACTGGAACTTCCTGTTTATCAGTTTCTGCCCACCACCTCTTGTCCTATTGCTTCACACAATTAGGAAGAGCCTGGAAACATCCTGACACCCTCCCTTCAGATTCCTATACACACTGATGGAGGCCCCTCTCAGTCATCTCTTCTTGGATTTCAACAGGCTCAACTTTCTCAGCCTTTCCTTGTAAGTAAGATGCTCCAAATCCCCAGTTTGTAACAGCTGTATATATGAATCTAAGAGCCCAGGCAGGTAACAGATAGCTATGTGAGAAGCCTCATTTGACTGGGCATTTATTAGACAAAATCAGTTTGTAATCAACTGAAGCTCTGCAAAAGCCCTCTACCTCTATTTCTATCTGACATAAAAGAATCCCTTGGCTTTCAAATAAATTCAGTTATCCTATCTCTTCCACCCCGGATTTTCTTAAAAAACTTTTCACTTCAGAAAAAGTATTTAGACATGGAAACAGAAAATCTGGACAGCTGGGTCCAGAGTTTGGATTTTTGGGGTCTTTGGTTCCTGTAGAAACATGGCTGCTGACTTTTTTTTCCTGCATGAAAGTTTTTTGCTCTTTTCCTGAAAGTAATTTTGGTAACAATCTTAACTGCTTAACTGTACCAATTAGCTTGTTACAGTTTTTTTTTAATCCTATACAATAGTGTCAGCTTTGTGAAAGAATGAAAATCATTATGAATTCTCTTACACCCAGTTTTAAAATTATCCCTAATTGAAAAAGTGGGTAATGTTTGTTTTCTTTAACCTAGACCCCATCAATTGGTGAAGTATATTTGAGATAACATAATCAATACAGTATTAGTTAGTGATAAATTATTTTTAAAAATATAAATTGCCTTATATAATTTCATAATCTCAGCACTCCAAATAAGATGTGATGGTTGTAACAGCATGCTTAATTAAAAATGCACACTCCCATTTGCACCAAGAAACAAAACCAAAAAAAAGTGAGTATTTTAGGTTATAGTAAACTCCTGACATCTTAGAAAAACAGAGTAGTGTAAGAACCTTTTGACATAACAAGCAGTATTTGTTCAGCTGGAACTGAAAAGATGGCATGAACAATCGAGATATAATCTTGGTAGGACATTTATGAGACACAAGAGAATGTTCTACCTATAAATACTAATGAAAAAGAATGAAATGTGGAACTCCAGTCTCACATTATTAAAAGTGTAGTTTTGAGTAAGTTTTTTCCTTGTGAAAATAAAACTAAATTAAAACCTAGTGACTTAGTGTGTAGGATTTTTGAGGGCATTTTCATTCCTACTCTGCAAACACAAGAAAACTAGAATATACTAATGGAGCAAGACATAACTAACCTTGGTTACAGGCAAAATATAGTTACAGGGATGCAGCAAAACAGTGACAGGGAGGCATAGGAGCATAAACTCATATACAGACTCAAAAGTACACAGATCATATTCCTCATTCCCTGTAGGAATAGGATTTCTACTTTACCAAATACACCAGACTCAGAAGCTGCTGAGAAAAATCCAATAGAATGGAAACATTTACCAAAAATTCAGTACGTTTTCAATACTGGCTTTTTGAAAGACATATCATTAAACATTAGAATTTAGAGACATATTTTTCATGTGACCACACTAAAATTCAAGAAAATGCACTGCAAATCCTTGGTCTTCTTTTTCTTTGTGACACATTGCATTAATTGCCCTTTTCTGTCCCATTGGGATTAACCTCACAAGAGTTGATGATCTCCCAGACACTTTCAATATATCTGAAACAAAATTATCACTAAACACCTCAATATTAAAATTGCACTTGCAGCCATTAAGATCTTTATGTTATTTATAATATAAAGTTCCAATAAGGGAACTCCTGGTAGTTGTTCAAGGTAAAAAATTCTCTTCCCTAAGCAAAAGGTAGACAGAATTTGTGGAAACTACCAGGATGGGTTTTATCAATTGAACACTACAAAGCAGTATTTCAGTTTGATGTAAGCAATCATATAAAGCTGTAAAAATACAGGAATTCTTTATCCAAACACAATGCTGTGCCTCATGCTATAAAAATAGAGGAGGCATGCAATTTCTTTTTTGCAGCCAAGCTACAGGGCTATTTTCCAGAAGAATGAATTTGGAATCTTATACAAAAACTTCCAATTAAAAATCAGCAATTAAAGAAAGATAGCCTCAAGCACTTGGTCTCTAAAACTGCTTGTCAGAGAATTGTGTCAGGTCTAATGAAAGTAATTAGTAACTGAAGGTCTTGGACCACTACTTCTGTGTACAAAAAGACTGTTGCAAAGGTTGTGAGACACCACCTTGGAACAGAAGCAGGACAGTATTACACTGACATTCTGAAGTCAGGTTTTATTAGGGCAATTGTCTATACTTCTAGTGAAAATCTAAGATTATTCTATGACCAAAAAAAAAAAAAAGTCAAACTTCAAGCTATTTAATCAGAATAAGTAACAGAAATAAAAATCTAAGCAAGTTGGTGGAAATATTAATGAAATATGACCTTCAGAATAAAAACTTCACAATTTGCCAGCTTTAAGGGACAGCTTTTTACATTAAGATACATGCCACCATCAAGTCATATTGGTTGTGCAGCCATTTTAATGTGGTCAAGGACTTTAAATCAAAGTTGGACACATTCTTAGATTAGGTCCAAACTGATGTTATATAAGCACAAGAAAGCATTTCACGGTACCTCAACCCAAAACATGTAACAGCATTGGCTAACATGAGCTTCTATTTCTAACTACTGTTTTTAAAAATCTTTCTCATATTCATTTTGTACTCACTTTTCTCATTCTGCAGTTTCTACTAAATTTGAGTAAAAACATAAAAAATCAGGCCAGGCAGAAAGACTGGTAGTAGGATCAGCATTTCTAAATAACTGTTTCAAGACATACTTATAAAAATATTACTATCTCTTTTTTTTATCAGCAACTAGATTTTAATCTTTAAGCTGTTGGGTTTGGTTTTTCTTAAACATGCCGTAAGAGTAATTTCCAGCTGCATGGGACTGCTATTCATAGCAGTATCTTTGCAAACACTGCCAGGATGAAAGCCAAAGGTAGAGGGTGGAAGCAGGGTCTCCTCTCTGTTCTCAACCCAAAAATACACAGTTGATTTAGTTAGGCTTGCAGAACGTATCAAGAAGATGCCAAAACAAAAGCACTGCTACTATCCTATTTCATGGCAATTCCTTCCAAGATGAAAAGAAAACCAGATTCTAAAACAGTCAAACCAATATCCTCATAAAATTAACTTCAATTATTTGTAACTGTAAGAACTGTATTAAACATGGAATTTCTACTTTGGTTTTTTGGCTACTGAAACTACAGTACCCAAGAAAGTTGTTTAAACATTTGAATTTATTTCCTTGTCATAGAAAACTAACATTCCCCACTGAACTCTGAATCAATTTCTACCTCCATGAGTAAGGGAAATTCATATCTAGACAGACAATCAAATCCACAAAAATGTGACAATATGCTCTCTATAATCTAGTATTGTTAATACACACATTTTCAAAATAACTGAAAATATAGTTATCAAATATATCTAAAGTTTGTATAAAATGGAATTTCCAAAATCTTTAAGAAGATCAAACTATGAAACCAATTCCACTGGAATTGATACAGATGACGAAGAGCCTACCGCTCTTCAGAATAGTGTCTAAAAAATAGAGTCAATTACATTGGCCACCCCACAGTCAGAGAATATTTTACGAAGTTGCTAACGTTTCCTCCACATAAGAAGTTGGTAAAGCACAGGAAATCCTGCAGATTACTGTAAGTAAAATTTAAGAAAAATCTTCTACTTACCGAAGCACAGCAATAGCATGCACATTCTTAAAGGAATAAAACAATCAACATTAATATAGAAAGCAATGCTTAGTGGCGATTCCCTTTTAAAAAACTTTATTAGTTTACTTACTATTATATGTATATATACATATATATGTTATGTAAATCCTCATAATATGGACATGAAAAAAATGCTACTGTACATAAAAAAGGATATCATTCCAAAACCAGAAGAACCACGTCACATACATCCAAAATTTTGTTGCCAAATATATTCCAAGTGGCAGTGCACTGTGCATGGAGTGATCAAAGAATGACCTGTAATGTAGGAACAATGTCACACAGTAAGTTTCAATTTTTAAAATGCAAATCCTGAACTACTGCTTCAGGAAAAAACCTTCCTATTAAAATACATACTATATGGGATATTGCAAAATATGCCATAAATACATTTTCCTCTCTTTTCTGCTCAAAGTTCACCACAAATTCCCTTTTTCAACCTGCCAGACAGGCAGAATGAGTAAATACTCATGCCAAAACTACACTTTGAAAGCAGTTAGGAACCTCTGAGATTCTTAACAACATGGACAGTGGTTAAAAACTATATTAAGTTTTGAGATTCTCATGCTAAAGACATTTTGGAAACTCATACAGTAAAAACTGCACGTTACAATCACTAAGAAAAAAGCTTAAGAGACCTCGGTGTTATCAGCCTATATACTTGAAATATTTCAGATTATTCAATATTTTGCTTCTGCTACAGTTGCCAACAGAAATTTGAAAAAAAATCCAGACAAATTAATTTCCCATATATCACAACATTTGCCCAGTTCTAAGATAAAATGCTGCTACATTAATATGAAAAAATTAAGACATCAGAATTGTTTTCACTTTCTTATACTTTTGCATTTTAAAGACTCTTCTGAATAAAGCTGAATACAGTGAAGACAAACCAGGTGAAGAATGACTAGGCTACTCCACATTCAAGAATAAATTGCTACGAAACCTATGGAAAGCGACACTCTAAACTACTAACCTCCCTAAAATAAAATTTCTGCGTCATCTGCCTAAACATCCTGATATTTATCCATTTTGCTTTTTGTGCTGGTGATTCCCTCAGGGTGTGCCACAGACAAATGTGTGCAGGGAGTAGTTCCCATTTCACTTCTTTATTCCCTTACAGTATCTCTCTCTTCTCTAGTGGAAGTTCCTTAGGTCTTTGGAGAAAACCCTGTAAGGAACATGAGCTCATTTGATGAATAATAAGTAAATATACATTTGGACACACCATAGTTACTCTGCACTAATCTTTCTTTCAGTGAGTTTTGTGCATTTTTGTGTGTGTGAAAGTAGGGAGGAAAACACAGCTAAGTAGATCAGCTAAAACACTGTAGGGAAAGAAAACACTATTAGAATAACAGCACAAGTTTAATTCAAACCTGGACTTAGTGCAAAACACTTCAAAAAGGAATTATACTAAATATTAAGCAACAGGTAAGAGAAAATAAACATGTTAATCCTGAACTCATGTCAGTTAGGCCAAAAAAATAAAACTTAAAAACTACAGATCTTGAGAGATTGGAAAAAATCTTGTCCTTCCTTTCTGTAGCAGGCACAGTTGAGGATTTGCATTGGCAAATAGGGTTTTTTGTGGGAGGAAGCCAGCAAATTGCTCAGCCTCTGAGGTGACAAAAAGACTAAACAGATCATCACCAAGATCCTGAAAAAACTTGATAACCTTCCACTTCCCTCCTGGTCTACTAAGTTCACTAAAATCTCCTGAACTTGGTTTAAGGAGCAGATATATTTTCCTTTTTATACAGAAGGAAAAGAGAAGAGAAGCAAGTGGTTCTAAATAAACATGTCATCCCACCCCAGAAAACCAGAAAGCTCCTGAGCATGGGGATACAGCAAGTTCTCCTATCTTGGCCACACGTGATAATGAAAAGCCAAGGAGCGATGATGCAGTCTAGAGATCCTGAAAATCCAGTGGAGCATGACTACACACACATGTGTGTGTGTGTATGTATATTGGTAGTTTCATTTACAAAAATTTAAAGTAAACAAACTATAAGTATGATCGGGTAACAAGATGTACAAAAGACGCTATTAGAAAGCAGACTTTTTCTTTAGTCACCTATTTCTACAGCAACAAAGTTACACAAATCTGATTCTGACTTGATTTCTCTCTATAAATCTCTTTAGATGCCTTTGTGCATTTAAATTATTAAAAGAAAACAGTTTTAATAGTACACTTGCACATTGTCTTTTTTAATTTCTAGTAACCTTTCCATTTCCTGGTATCTGCAATATTCATGCTGAAACTTTGTAGACAGACATTCAGCACCCTCCTCTGGATAATGACTGAATTTCTCTTCTGCTGTTAGCTTCTTTCATCTCAATGGTATTCACCCAAGGTAATTCCATGTTTCACAAGACAATAGAGCATTACAGGAGCAATAGCTGCACAAGATCTTTTGCAGAAATAAAGACCAATTGGAAATTTAAGGTCATTTATCCAATAAAGATGCCAGCAAAATACTTCTTGTATGCACACCAAACAGACAATGTCCCAGTAAAACACTTACTTGGAAAGAAACTGTACCATAGCCCAAACACCACCATACATGAGCCCTTTAATGAGCCAAGAATCAATGTCTAGGTCTGCTATAAACCCAACCAGCCAAATAACTAGGAAAGGAGTTCCCAGCATCACCTTCTGACGGAATTCCTGTACAGGAACAAACACAAACAAATACGTAAGTATTTAAGCTGCTGCACAGCACATAATGTCAGTAAATTTTTATTATTCATGCAACTGCAGTTTTTAAGTTATACTGAAGCATCTGTGAATAAACACAGGACCTTTTTTGTTTTACACTGTGTGGATTCAACTCCTGATGAGAGCCCTGAACTCTTTCCAAATAACTAAAGCACTGCATTGTTACAGTGCCACAGGGTGTAGCATTACTTTGAGCATCTTGATGCAATGTATCTTTAATTTAAAAAATTGTAACAAATCAGTGGTAGCAACACTCAATATCCAGCACAACACTCTGCCTGTTGACGGATACGAAGAACAAAACATTTACTCTTTTCAAACTATCAAACAATAGGCAGGAGGACATGCTAGAGCAGTATGTTAAGCCTTACACCCTCATTGACGGCCTCTTCCTATCTGCAGTATTAAACAATACTCTGAGAAGCAAAATGTCTCCACATTAGAGATTTATGTATTACTTTATATTGCTAAGACATACTGCTTCTTTCATTCAACACAATAACAATAAACAATACATAATTAGAGAGATCAGAGTTCAGCATACCCAAAATGCTTCTTTCCTCAGCTACCTGAGAGTCAGCTTTGGAACATCTCAGCTAGCCCCCACAATATGAGACCACACAATACTTTCCTAACACTTGCTTCTAATTAGCACAAAAGTTAAAAGTAAGTGATTGGAAGCTTAGGGTTTTATTTCCTCCTACCCTAAATAAAGCACTTTTTCTTTTTCTTCTGCAATTACTTTAGTCATAATAAAGACTTTCCGTAAAGCTGAAATGTGGGGAAACCACAGTCCTGAACTCCTTTTAAACAAATACACAGGTCCCTAAACCTAGAGCAGCCGTAAGATTGGTTTACACAACTATTATGCTACTACTTACCTTATCTGCTTTTAGTTTTCTCAGAAAGGATGGACTATCATATCCCTTTGCCTGTCTTGCTTCTTGTAGATGATTGATCATCCAAACATTCTTCCTCTGTTTTGCAAGATCAAGTGGTGATTCCCCCTGTCAAGAGTATAAATGTGGGAAACATCTGATTTAAAAAATAAAATGCATTTAGAACACTTTTTAAACAGAAGATTGGCTGTTAAAGCCAACACATTTTAAATCAGTTTAACTACATTCTGGCATAGTTTTTGCTCTGCACCTTACTTGACACCAAACATCATTCATTCCTTTTGGTTTTTCACTCTCTCATAACTATACAAGTGTGGACAAGTCACATATTAAGTGTATGATCCTGACAAGATGTACGTCCTGACAGTAGTAATTGTTGCCTTTGGCAGAGAACAAATCTGTGTTCCACTATTCTACACACAGTCTACTAGTCTGTAAATTAGAGACTCTGCTTCCCCCTCAACTATTGACAGGCAGCAGAAATCAAGCAAAGAATAAGAACTCGTGACCCACTGGATCATGGAAACTCTCCCAAGTCTAAAGCCTGACTTCTTAGTTAATTCTCTGCCTTTTGGCAGACTGAAGTTTCTAATATTATGGAATGCTTCTAGGATTTTTTTTTTCCCCATAAGCCTCATGTTCTTAGGTTCATTTCAGTTACGGAAGTCCTAGGAAGAAAACATAAAAGAACAAACTAAGTGCTCATGTCCAACTTATTTCACAACTCTGAGCTTTTACTCTGAGTTTGTGTTTCATGTATTTGGGATGCTAAGCCAGCAATGGCTCATGCATTTATTTCCATAACTTCAGAAAGGACTAACAGATGAAGCAAAAGAGAAACAGAGCGAAAGATACAGGGACCCAAGGTGCCTACCAAACTGATTTGATTTTACTGCTTTTTAAACATTTAGGAAGAGAGCTAAACGAAAAAGTTATTGACTTGGTCTAAAATTATAGAGGAGGCAAGAGACAACCAATTGCAGGTACCTCCAGCTTCAGTTTTGCATTTGACTCTTCCTCTCTTCTACTGGAGTTAACTCCCCTCCTAAACAAATCATTCATGGAGGCTTGAAAAATGGCTGAATCCTCCATCGCTCGGCCCCCTCCTAAAAAAAAAGTGAGACAGGTACTAGAAACTGAAACTACCCAGAAAGGGCAATAATTACTATAGACAGAAGCTATTTCAAAGATTAAAACCTACAGTTAGCTACCTATATCCCATAGAAAGACAATGGGAACAGAGTACTTAACTGTCATCTCTGCCTTTGAAATCTTGCTCCAAATCTTTCGGAGAGTAAATAGCACAGAATATAAATTATGTGGTAAAGTTTTTTGCTACTCAACAGGACCTTTCACACCTTTTGTGTGAGAATTTTAACTAGCAAAATCAGTTAGAAAAGAATAACCTTATGACTTATGACTTGGCTTCAAAGTTATTTAGCCAGATTAAAAAAAAACAATTAAATTAACTCCATTCTCACTAGAAATGCTTGAAATCAAACTACTGATGCCTGTGTCATCACAGGTTTAATAGTACCTTGAATTGCTAATATCTGGGAAACTTCAGAGATGCTGTTGTTTTAGTATCACCTTATATATCTAGACTGTAAAGATTACCTGTGGACAAGCAATCCCCTCTGGGAGTTGATCTCCCAAGTAAATCCTGAAGTTGTCTTGGGGTCCAGCTGAGCATCCCTTCCACTAGAGGGCTATGAGACACCTAGGAACTCCCTAGATGAAAAAATTGAGGGAGCTTTAAAGAAGTCTTTGACTATGCTTCTCATCATCTGGCCATTTTAACATTTTCCTTGTCTTTACAAGAATAGTGGATGGTTTAAAAATTTTTTAAAAATCTATTGGGGAACTTGATCTAGAAACACATTTAAGATTGTCAGCAAGCAATAAGGCTTCAATAATATATATTTAAATATTCAGACAGAAAAAATAATCTGAAGAGTCATTATGATAGGGAACTGCACATGTAGACTTCCATGGACAAACCTAAGATACACTGCATAATCAAGAAACTACATTTAAAGTTCAATAAATGATTCACAGATTTTTTTTAAAAGTTCTTCCTTAGACCATAAGAGCACTTTTTGGACTCTATATCTCTCTACTAAAAAAAAAAAGGGAATTTCTCCTCATACTTCAATAAAATTTACAAGTTCTCCTGAAGTCCCTAGTGATAACTTGGCTCCCTGGGAAATCCTGTTCTCATCTGCCCAATCTATCTACTGGTGTGACAAGACAATTTCCTTAAGGAAAAAAATCAACCAAACAAAGAAAACCACTCTATTTTCATTACTGAAAAGCAGCTTCCAACTCTATAACATTCATCTAGTTCTCAAAAACGAAAAAAGAAGCATCTTACAACCAAAAGGAAAATACTAATTTCTTGTTACAGCATAATAAAAAGAGGGTAAGCAAAACAGAACTAACACACTGCTTGTATCGAGCTTTGCTCTAGAATTGGAGTGCTATTGTTCAAATACTTCACAAACTATCATGCAAAGCAAAGAACACCTTATTGAGATGACTGGTCACAATCTGTTCCAAGCCTAGGCAGCCAGCAGCATGTGCCTTTCTAACACACACTGACTAGAGCTGATAAAGTCAAAGCTCATGTCTAATATTTCAGTCACTTCATCATCTGAAGAAGATTAACAGCTTTCACCCAATGTATTTCTTTAATCTCAGCCGTCTTATTACCATTCTTGGTCAATTCCATGGGCTGTCTGAGAAAAGGACTTCACTAGATAGTGTTACAGAAATCTGGAACTGACTGCATCAGAAAGAGGCCCTTCACAATTCCTTTTATTTATGAGGAAACATGAGCCAAACACTTAAGTTTCCAGCTCAAAGAAAATTTTTTCTGAACAGTCAAAGGAGGGGCACCAAACTGAGTTTCTATTGACCTTTAACAATCAACCACATTTTTGTATTTCCTATATATTTACTACTACTTAAATCAGCATTGTTATAAAAGTCACTGGCTAGATGGCAATACTGCCATTGCTCAAATAATTTTGATCCTCTGAAGCTTCTAAAAACCTGGGAAGGCACGCAAGAAACCTAGACTTCACTGCAGAAGATAGGCAGTGGTCAGTGAAACCAGACACATCTTCTGGCATGACTGGAAAGATACCATGATCCAGCAGATTCAAAAACCTATTTTTCTACTGACTGCTGCTGTCTGTCAATGAAGAAGGCAAGAGCATTAACTACTTCAGGCTAGCAGATACCTTGTAACAGAGCCAAACACAGAAATTTTTGTTTCAGATTTCATAAGACTCCAGAAATGTAGGTAAGCTGATGACTTTAGAACTCATACTAATCAGTCTGTCAAGACAAGGTATGACACACTGATTTTTTTTTCCATAAAAATACCTTAATTTTTTACCATAGGTAGCATAGGAAAATAGCTTTTGAACACAAGAAGTGACACTAGAAGCACAATTTCTCCACGCAACTGACCTTACAGACCAGGAATAATTAATATAGATTCACCTCAGTGCATGCAAGAGGCTAGAAGATTTGTTTTAAACATGTATAAAGGTGATTTCTTCTAATGAGTTTTCATTCATGATTATGAACATTTCAGATGTTCTGAAGTGGATGTAGGACCTAAAAAGCTGCCAGTAAAATTTGGCTGCTCCCTTAAAAAGGCTGTTACACACTCTTCAAGAAACCTGATGCATATTTTTTTTAATATACATATATATATATATATTTCTATCACTTGTGGCCAAACAAAATAGGTCCCGTCCATCTTAATCAGTAAGAAAAATGGTAAAAGGTCAAATAAATTAAATTACTGCTGTGTTTCAAGCATAACCACTCTGCCTGTAACACTCTAAGTGGAAAATACAAATATTCAAAGAGAAACTGAGTAAGAGAATTCTTTTTCTAAAAGTGAATTCTTCTCTGACATCACAGATGAAACAGCTTGGGTAGCAAAATGCATCTAATTTGATTACTGAGAGTATCTGGAAGTAATGGACAAATCCACATTGCAAAAGCTCCCAAGGCTGGAGAAGCTCCAAGTCTATGGCAGAAATTCTATGAGCTGTTTTGCTGGTCTAACACACACTGGAGATGGGTTCTGTTAGCACAGAATCTAGATTCATTGTTAAGAAATTCTGGCAATCAGGCAAGTTAAGTTAATGTGCCCATTTGCTTATTTTACTCCAACTGGCATTTTCAGGCCTCCATTTTGCTTACTGGCACTGGGAGAACAACCAGAGCATTGGTCAGCTCTCTGCATAGGACTGTCTCACATCTCACTCCAACAAACAATCACTCCAGATTTTCACTTTTCTGTCCTGATATTCAGTCAGGTTTCCAATTCTCCATCCAAATACACTGGTCTTCACACATGCAGTCTAATTGCACACCCCACTCCCCTATATTTACACATAATCATTGTTACACTATTTACTTGAGTATCTTTTATGGTGCAAATCTAGTGGTTAGGAAAAAAATGCCAAATGACACATTAGTGGCATTGCTTTTGGTTCAATATCACAATCCTGTTATATCCACAATAATAACCTATTCTTGAGATTTATCATAGGCTCTGTTATTTCTGCCTCAAACCACTTACAATTAAAACAGACCAAATATTTACCTTAATATTTTGAGCATCAACATTAGCTCCAGCTTCTAACAGAAGACTAATAACTGTAGTATTTCCTGCTAGCACAGCCCAGTGCAATGCTGTGTTTTTGTGATATTTGTCTCCCAGATTAACTGAAACGTTAAATGTAAGTAGTAATCGTGTTGGATCCACACTAGAAAAGAAAATTCTTGTTAGATCTACAGATGAAGTCAAATACATCCCAACTTCTTGTTGATGCATTCCATTTCTATGATCATTGATCAGGTACACTATGTAATAACAAAGTGATGTTTTTTTGCTGCAAATTATGAATGACTCAAAATTTCTTCCCACCAAAACCAACCACCATTCTGTTGACTTTAAAGGATCTCCCCAAGACAGCTGATTCTGAGAGATCAAGAAACATTTGTTCTACAAATCTAGTTTTGTGTTTACCAAAATCTAACACTACTAACAGATGTAAAAATATGCACGTGATTATATACTTAAACAACGAAAGCTCAAAACATGTTTCCACTTCACAACCCAGAAGATGAAAATAAACCAGGATGAGAATATTGATAATGGCAGGTATTGGTAAGAGCTAGTTTGTGTTCCTCCCAACAATCGATGAAGATAGGCCCTTCCAAACAGGAATCTCATTCAAGCATTTGTTCTCTAGAGAAGTGTTATTTTTCATCAATTCTTCCCAGTCATTGCCACAGGAAGGATTAGTGAACGCTTCTTCACAGTTCCTTCTCTCTTGAAAAAGTCATTGTACTGGGTTTGGCTGAAATCAAGTTGATCTTCTCCACAGTGGTTCCTATGGTGCTATGTTTTGATTGGTGACCAAAGCAGTATTGATAACATAGGGATGTTTTAGTTATTGCTTACATGGGGTCAAGGTCTCTGCTGTTCCTCATGCTGCCCCACAGTGAGCAGGGTGGGGGTGCACAAGGAGCTGGGAGGGGAACAGCAGGGACAGCCGACCCCAACTGACCAAAGAGATCCAAAATTGCATGGAAGTGTGCTCAGCAATAAAAGCTGGGGAAGAGAAGCAGAAACCAGAGGCCATTCAGAGTTACAGCATCTGCCTTGCCAAGTAACTGTTACAGGTGACAGAGCCCTGCTGACCTGGAAATTCTGACTTCTGCCTACTGATGGGAAGTAACAAATTAATTCCTTATTTTGCTTTATGTATTCAACTGTCTTTATTGCAACGCATGAGTTTACTCATTTTTACCCTCTTGATTCTCCTCCTCATCCCACTTGGCAGGAGTGAGGAAGCAGCTAAGCTACCAATTCACAAAACCATAAATGAAGAAAAATAAAATGTGGAAAGAACAAGAAAAAATCTTAAAAAAAAAAAAAAAAACAAAAAACAAACCAAAAAAACCACCCAGTCACTACTATATGCCACTTGGCACTAAGATGAAGTCAGAACTGCATGTATTACCTATGTGTTCTGTACGCTGCCCACATTAAAGGTGTCATTCCATTTTGATCCATCATATCAACATCCTAAAAAAAGAAAAGAAATCGGTGAGGTAAGTAAGCATACTCAAGATCCAGCAGATGCAACATATGCTATGAGGAGCAGTGTTCTAAGACTAATCATCTAAATTGGAAGAAAAACTGGCAAGCTTTCAGCACTCAAATAGTACTTAAAAAATGAAAATAAACATTAACGCCACCATGGCCAAAATATAACTATTCTAATCTATTTTGGAAACTATGAAACAGTCATGCTATGTAAGACCAGTAATTTCTAACTTACTATTAATCTTCAACATTAAAGATATATATATAGACAGTATATTATTGCATTAAAAAGCAGAGGAAAATTAAAATAATGCACCAATATTTGAAAATATTCTTGATAAATTACTGTAAATACTGCTGTCTGAATCCTACATCCTACTAAATGCTTGTTGCGCCTATTTTTCCACTTGCAAAGCAATTTTCCTTAGTTCACTGAGTTCCAAAGGTATTTATGGATCTGGAAATCCAGTTAATGGATGCCAGAGAATTTTAAGGTTGGAAAAAAGCCATTAATAAAAACAGTCTGCTCAGAAACGAAACTGATCTACAATCAAGTCATGACTAAATCAATGGCTAAAAATAAATTAAAAATTAAAAATGTTATTATATTTAACAGAAGGTAGCCACAGAATGACAAAAAGGCATCACCCAGACAACTCCTTTAGACCCATCAGAAAGGATTTAATATCTAAGCATTTTTTCCTCTTTCTCACCTAGGGAAGTTGGTAATTCCTACATATCTCAAAGCAGATTAAACTCTCAAGCATATTTTGGGCAGGTGTCAGTACTAACAAAATCACTGCAAATTAACATAATGCAGAACATGAGGAGTTTTCCTTAGAGGGAACAGAGCTATGACAGTACCTCCTATACCACTTTCCTCAGTTCTTACCAGAAAAACTAGATTGAAAGTGTTTCAATAAAGTCTTCTGCTAGAGAAATTCCTGACAAAAACCCAGGAAGTGACTGATGTTGTTTTCCATTACCCCCAGAACCTCATCTGCTCCAGCAATCTACGAACGCTCAGGATCCTGGTATCCCCACTCATGCTGCTGCTAGCCTGACTCACACAGTTGTTTCCCAGAAAATCCAACTTAGTTCCTCCAAGTAATTGCTTTTTAAAACACCTCTAGCCTACAGATAACTTCATATTTCTGAGATTTTACTCTGCTGCTGAATTTAAAAAAAAATAAACACAGTTGATGGACGAGAAGCAGAACAGTTACTTTATTTACTTCCTTGTACTGTTTATTCAGAAGAGTTACACGGTGTGAGATCAGGATCCAACTCTGTTTATCCACAGCACTAGTATAGGTTAGATCCTTTTGAGCCTACCAGGACCATGCAACTGCTGGCATTGCCTTTAATCCTCTGTGGTTGAAGTCATGAAGGAAACTAAAACCACAGCCCAATCTCAAGCTCATTCACCCCTGAGAAGCATGACCAATTCACAGTTCATACTGTGTGAACAACATACGTGGAGGATTGTACAAATTACTGCAGTGTGAACAATCACTCTTTCATCTTTTCTTCTAGAAAAGCACCTCTTTGTGACATTAGGAACATGTTTGGATGTAAATAGAACAATTTCTTCAATGATTCCACCTGAGAAATCCAAACCACACTTTGCACTCTAGGTGACACAGCTAAAAGAAAAAACGCAAACCCATGAGCTCCAGAGTATTCCCTGCACATAAGTTACCCAGGCAGGCTACAACTGCTACTCAAGCTACTATGTTGTCTTAGGCAAATCCCTTTTCAAAGGAACTTTAACTAGAGGCAAAGCAGCTAAGACTGACTTGCCCACTGTTGGACAGACGTAACAAAGATGTAGCTGTGAACACATGCTCTAACAAACCTCTCATCAAAAATTCCTTGTTATTACTCCACTCTCCAAAAGTGAGACTTTTTAGAATGGAAGCTCTGCTCCTGCTTTTTATCAAAGAAAGTGCAAAGGCAAAAAAGTAAACCTTCAGCAGCTGGTTCATATTAAGAGACTGTTCTTCCATTCTGCTATGTCCCAAGTAGCACTTCTGCTTTACTTTCTTGTTTAATTCTCAGTAACTGATCATTGCTCATGGAGAGGTGTGACTGTGCTGTCAGGACATGGTGCAAGCACCACAAGAACCAAAGATTCCAACAGTAAGTGATGCAAGGATCAACTACTGCACATACTGCTGCCCTCTGCATCTGGTTCAAGTATTCTGTGGACCACAAATGGCAAAATTTCTTCTTGTTTCTAAAGTATAACAACTCTGGTTCAAAAAGAGACAACACTTTGCACATGCGAAGATAACCAGACTTAATCCTAGGACACTAATACAAGATTGCACAAAAAGTTTCAGAGGCAAAAATACTGGGGAGAAAGAGCTTTCTGCATAAAAAGAAGTTGCAGCGACTCTTCTGCTGCTTAATACTACTTTCTGAAAGCAAGCCTTGACAAGGAAAGATTCTGAAGAGCAGTCAGAGATTGGAGCAGCATTAGGCTTAACAGGACATTCAACAAGCAATCATCAAACCAGTACTGTGATACAATACAGCCTTTCCAAAAGCATATAATGCATCGAGATCCCACTCAGAATTACATTAAATCACACAGAAAGGAACTAGGAGTCTGATCCTCTTTAGAACCATTACTGCTTATTTCACAAAACACAGACCTTCATAGAAAAGACTCATCACATCCTTGTTCAGAATCCTATTACCCATAAGGAAAAGATCCCTTTCACATGAACTGTTGGCCATGGAAAGGAAAAAAGGTTTTTAAAGCATTTAACAAAGAAGATTTATCAGTAAGGCTAATGTAAGTCTGACAAGATTTCTTAATTTAGAAAAGATGTGCTAGTTACTGACTAGGAGCAGAGATTTTGTAAGATTCCCATAGAATGGAGCACAGACCAACAAGGAAGATGACACACAGAACTAAACCTACCTCATTGCTTCAAACAAAAGCTCTGTTCTGAATACCCTAGTCCATCAAACACACAGTCTTGAGAGTCATAAGAAAGACCACAGCTGGTCTTAAAATCCTCTAAGTAATGCACTCTGAGTTGGCCTAGGAAACAAAACAGTTGGTTCAGTGTCTTAACACTGGCCTGAGCCTTGGTGGAGTGAAAGAGCCTCAGTGGCAAGTTGAAGTGACACTGCTTAGGAGCACAGCTCATGGATCACAGCACCAAAGTAACCAAATCTGCTGGTACCACTCTGGCATCTCCCAGTCTAGATGCCACCTACTTCTAGGCCATAGCTCAGCAGATGATCCTACAGAGCTCAAGACATTAGTTAACATACAAAATTGCAACTCTGGGAATAAAAAATAATGTACTTGATGAGTAAGTGCTAGTTAAACCATGAAAGTGATAGCTGAACTATGAGTATGAAATAGTTAAACTATAATTTTAGAACTGGAATATTTCTTACATTGTATTACCCTACAATCAACTTTATAGTCACTCATTATCTATGATTAAGTTACTCACACAGGATGAGAAGACACTATTCAACCATTCGTATACCACATCCATATCTTAACTTATTCCATGTGAATGTATGCAAGGTCCTGATTTGCCCCTGGCATTTTAAGTAGCGTAAGTACAATATCAAGCAGTCAAACTGCACATTGAACATTTTTAAGTGTCTTCAAGTTCTTTTTCATTTTTTCTTTCTTGTATTTTTAAAATAATGATCTTAGCTAAACTTGAACTGTGCTACAGATTCTGTTATTTGATTTCTGATTATATTTATATTATGTACTTGTACCAGGCTTGATTTTGACCCAGGCAGCCTACTGACACAAACATGTTCAAATTCTGATACAGCCAGCTATCAGTCTTTTGGAATTCAGTAAGAGGTGTGACTAAATAAAAAGCAACACCTATCAGCCACTGCTGCCTCTTCTTGGCTGAGTAGTACTTGCTGGCATGAAAGTGGTTTCAAGCAAAGCTAGAGGACATCAGACTAGGAGTTCTTCCCCTTCACTCCACTCTGGAAGTTGGAGGACTGGACTCAAGCCTCAGATTACAAATTTTATCATTGGCTGCTGCAGCCCAGAAGAAAGTGAAACAGCAACACTGAAGCTGGGCTCCATTACGAACAATTTCTTAATCCACCTGTAAGTCTTCTATTCAGTTATGAAAACTGGCTTTCTTTGACAACACTCCTCCACAAAGGCATCAGGATCTGAACTAACACAGCACAACAGCCTACACTGACCCTTGACATTTATTTAGCTGTCATTTGCCATACAGGTACTAGAATTAGGTTCAGAACAAGGGTTAGCCTACTCTTTGGCTAAAGACTATCTGGTCTTTGGAAAGGAAAATAAGTAGCAGTCTATAGAGTAAACCCACAAAAGCAAAAGTAGTTCAAGTTTCCAAATCCAAATCTCAGCACCACAAAGAAAGTGGGGAAAGAAATAAAGTGAAGAGATTAATGACCTCATTACTAATTAAAGGAAAATTAAAAAACAGAATCATCTATCTCCCACAGCTTCAGCTTCTAGAGAAATGATGTAGTTTCTGTAGGTGTATGTAATATAACTAGAGAACTATAATTTTAAGAATGGTTATTATAATTATAATTGTATTGATATTACTAGATTTTAAACATACAGATCAATACATCATTTTTAAAGCTGAACTTTTAGAAGTGTTGTGAAAAATTACTGTTAAAATTAATTTAAATTTATATAATGGAAAGAATACCAAAATCATACTTGAAAATATTTGATGGATTTAATAAAAAACAGTATTTTAAAAACTATTGATAAGAAGAGCTGTTTTCAAAGTAACAATACATCTTAAGGCAATCTTTGTGTCTTTATGTATGTAATCATGTAAAGACATAGAGCTGATTTTGAATTGAAGCATTATATGTTCATATAAACAGGACAAATCTGCATATAAACATAAAGACAAACACAGGGAGACCTTAAAATCACAGTACAATACTTTAAAGGCTATTAGTACTTTAATAATGCTTTGCTTCGAACAAGTTTACACTTGTATAATATCAGCAAGATTTTTTCTCTGGTAACATAAAATCCACACACAATTAAATATAATTTGAGAAGAAAATACAAAACTTGCTCCTCATAAATACACACTCCTCTCCAATCATTATTTCCTACAAAATATAAAAAACAGGATCAGACTCTTCTTTTGCCTAGCTTACTCTTTATCATACACTAAGTACTGTTATACCAAACAGATGCAAACTGAATACTGCCTGGAGCAATAGTTTGCGGTTTTTCACATGTACAGGTATAAATAATTTTCTGCAGCAAGTTTAGCATTTGTTTTACACAGACCAAACTCACTGATTTCATATTCTACATGACTCATTGGATCATAACTCACTTGGTATTTGAAAGAAGAAGCAGAATACAGCAGTGTGAATACCATTAGTGGGACTGTCATGCAAGAGGAAGGTTTTCACTTTTCTCTATGGTTTATAGAGTAAATCTGATTTGTGCTTCAGGAACATGCCTACGGGTGAGTAAATCTACAAATTATAGTGCAAGGTGCATAGCAAACAAGATCAAGGTTTTGAGCAGACAGATGGACAGATGGGACAAACAGGAACAGTAATGAATACACGTTATATACACACTTTACGGATCTGGCAGTAATATAAGGGGCTAGCAAGAAGGTATGCAGGTGTTACATTTTCTATTTAGGAACAGCAATAATTAAAAGTTGTCGACTGATGTACCATTAGATTCTTTATCCATGTATAACTCACGATTCTATGAAGAACGCTGTAACACTTGCTACCATTATCACAGTTACACTTAAAGATTATATCCAACAGAAATAAAGAATTAGATTTTCCATATACTGCATCAGATAGGTGTGAACTAAAGCCAAAGTACTCAGACAACTGTTGCAGGAAATTAATTTAATAGGTGTCACACAACACTGTAGTCTACAAAAAAGGACATGGAATTATTTTTGTATTTATTCAAGCAAATATTCTGCATTTCCTTAATGACAGGTGTAACTTTCAATTGTGTTCCTACTCTAAATTTTAGTAGAATCTATTTAAATATGGTATTACTTAAAATTTACCTGTCCCTTTGCTATCAGGTAAGCAACAATCGAAGTATGTCCAAACTGGGCAGCCAAATGAATACAGCTACATCCTTCTCCATCAATTAGCGACGGATCTGCCCCATATTTCATCAGCTGTACAACCATGGATAAGTGACCCTGTCTAAATGTAACAAAACACAAAAAACAAGCAACTGAATAACTATATGCAGTAAAACTATTAAAATTTGAATAATAAAATACAACAAATATGTTTAGCATTTAATTACACTATCAGAAATCCCACACTAACTCACACTTTAAAAACAGGAACTGCCATGGACCTGATTCTCCAAGTAAGCAAACTCATTTATATGAGAAATTCCATGCGTATAGTGCACTCATCACATGCAATTTGCTTAGCTGTAGTGCATGGCAAAAAAGTCAACAGAAAAAACAGGTTATAGCTGAGAAATCTAGTCCACTGTGACTTGTTACAAACCACATATGAAACCGGCTATTTTAAGAGATGTCGAACTGGCTAGATACTCTCACTTTTTGTGGAGCTTAAAAACTGTAGTAAAAGAAAAAGAGGGGGGAAAAAAGGAAAACTGAAGGTCTACATTTCCTCCACACTATCTTAAAAGTTTATGCATCTTTTTGGCATAATGAAAATAGGCATATCCTTCTTTTAGCGACAGTGCCTAAGTGTCAGTACAGCTTCTGACATGAGCAAAAGACCTTTTCAATTTTGCAGGAGCCACTTCAGACAATGCTTCACAGAACTGATTAGAGGTACAAATGAACACCAGGAAATTTAGTCAAAATTTCGTGCTATTAACACAGATCCACAGACTGTGTTCTGTAACAAAAATAAATACGGAAGTTAAAATCTTTAATAGAGGTTAACAAGCAAGTCCTCACCTTCAGCAAACAGATTATTTTGATACATTAAATCTTCTAAAAGGCAATTTTCCAAATGTCCTTTTGCCATCTACAGTTAAAAATATTAATATGGACACTGTTTCTTTCCCACCTATTTCTAGGTGGTGTTCTGAAGGAGCAGGCTGACTGCTTGAAGGTTGTCTTCAATTTTTCCAGCCATTTATCATTCTCTGATGATCTTCTACATAAGAAATCTGATTTTAAGTACAGTAATTTCACAATTATAAGTCGCACTGAGTATAAGCCGCACTTCCGGGTGCCAGCAACTTTTCATTCTTTGTCCATACATAAGCCGCACCTGATTATAAGCCCCACAGAGTGTGATAAAAGGCATCTATTCTATCACCATCTGTTGAGGGTGGGGACAGTGATCCTTATCTCAACGGCAGATATTCTGCTAATGGGACATCCATTGAAACCAGGCAGGGCATTGTTCTTTATCTTTTCACAACCCATCCTTCCTCCAGAGAGTCATTTTCTGCTAATGGCCCATTGAGTCCCACTGTGTGACTGATAAAATTACTGCATCCCATTGGAAGTTGCTCCAGCCAGGGGGAAGAGCACAGTATTTCTTACCAAGATAAAAACAGAGGTTTTGGGACACTAAGGGAGCCCCTTTCTCCACTGGACTCCAGAGGAAAACTGGATTTCTCCTCATCACCACTGGACCTCCGGAGGGAAACTGCACCTTGTACAGGAGCACTGCTTCAACTGAATCACATCTGTCACTGCAGGAGGATGCAGCCACCATTTAATGGGACTGCTACCAACACCCTGCCTGACGGGGTGCCGGGTTGCACTCTGACTTTGCCAGGGTTTGGAGTTTGTTTCTTTGTAGTACTGTATTTCTATTTTAATTTCCCTAGAAAAGAACTGTTATTCCTAATTCCCATATCTTTGCCTGAGAGCCCCTTGATTTCAAAATTATAACAATTTGGAGGGAGGGAGTTTGCGTTCTCCATTTCAAAGAGAATCTCCTGCCTTTCTCAGCAGACACCTGTCCTCCAAACTAAAACAGCAACTTTTCATTCTTTGTCCATATATAAGCCGCACCTGATTATAAGCCGCACTTCGGGTTCGGACCAAAATTTTAGTCAAAATAGTGCAGCTTTATAATCGTGAAATTACTGTACATCTTAAAAAAAACCCACATACGCAACAGAACACTGCAAGAACAAAGGCACACAAAATCATCCCACAACCCATCTGCAAAAGTGCCGCTGAACTTCAGATGACTTGATAAAAAAGATCTCAGAGGTAAGAGTAAGGTAAGCTGCCCATACTCTACATGTTTTCTTATTGTAGCAATCATTTTTGTCTGTATCAGAAAAAAAACATATGCTGAAAGCTCCTTTAGTTCAAACATACCACATTCACAGTCAGCCCAATTATGAAAGACTGAATTAATTCTAGAACAAAGTATTCCCATAAAATATAACAATTTCATAAAACTATCTGTACTCCACGTTTAAGCAAAGAAACAGAAAAGAAAATTTCAGAAGATTTTTTCCTACCTTGTTGCCCAGTGAAGTGGGGTAGAATTTAAATCTCCCCCAAGTTGATCAACAATAGCACCTTTTGATATATAGTATCTGGAATAACAAATAGTAAACATTATTGCTTGTTTTGGTTAAAGAGAGGACACAATTGAGCATGTTTGATGTTATGTAAAATAGGCAGTTAGAGATCAGAAGACCAGAACCTTTTCTTGCCTTCATATAACATTCCTTTGTAGAGGTCATGCATATACTTTCAATTTTGTTGGATTTTCTGACATGGGTTGGGAGACTAGAAATGCCTCCTACTGAGTTTTAAACATTATGCTGTTTCCTAATTTTATTCTAAGGTAAAATAGAGTAATTACTATATGCAGTAGTACAAACTGTGCCACCTCTGAAGTATTTAATAAACTATTCTTAAATATTATGGGGCTGTTGCATTAAAGAGAATTCTGAATTACTGGTAAAAGATTATGATGCTAGAAAACTATCAGTTTTAGAGAATTTTGGCTAAATAGTAAAATTACATACCATTACACTTGCAGCTTGTATCATCACTGGAATAATCCTGCTGAGGTCTTGATCCCAGAGATCACATTTAAGTTACACATTTAGTGCAGGACTGAGATTTTTACATACTTTCCAATTGTTATTAATCAAAGGACAAAAATCATCTGAGTATTTAAAAAATATTTCTAAATTATGGGATAAAAATTATTTTTCCCTCAAGGACATTTATAAAAAAATGAGTTATCTGTAAGAACAAAAGAAGTTACCTATTTTTAACTGCAATAATTGATATTCACAGTAATTTGTAATGTTTCTGTGAACTGTTCTCATTGCTGTTTTATCTGGGACACTAAACCGGCAATATTACTTTTTCTTTGTGAAAGAAAATGTATGCTTTAGAAAGAAATTAATGTTTCTAAATACAGGCCTTCCCAGAAGACTTACAGGTTTTCATTCACTACTGTCTAACCTTTGAAAAGTACCACTGAGCTACAGATTTGTGTTTGCACATTTCAAGTACCTGTGCCTACAGACTTTTCACTTTGAAAATACCTGTCAGGTATATATGAACACTGCTCTCCCACCCACACGAGCTGTCCTTCAAATCCTCAGCATTGAATTTCTGGCATCTCAAACTCTGTTAAGTGTTTCAAGACATGGCAAGAAGAGCAACAAACAGAACAACTTGAAAAAACATTACTTTTAATTAACTACCTTCAGTTTCTAGAGTGCTTATTGATTCAGAAAATGAAATTTCAAAAACAGCCTTTTTAGGAACCTTTAGGAATAGAAACTGAAAAATCCATGTCAGACTAAACAAATGCAAAGAAAAAATTTTTATACAGTTGCTTTAGAGCCACCAGACACAATGAAGTACTTCAACAGATTTGCCAAAGTAAAAAAAATAGTGTGAAAGACAAACAAGATCTGCTCTGATTGATGCACAACAGTCTATTCCACTCATCTCCAACATTAAAAGAACAAAACTTCGACATCTTTCTGCAGAAGTTTTTTTTATTTCTCCATGAGAAAAGATTTTGTGAAAAGTCTTGATCCCACCTAGATGAAAACAAAAAGTACATTATATGGTAAAGAAATGAAGCAATTTTTGTTACAGTAAAGTATCAACTACTAACTGAGGAGCTATTTATTTCCCTCTTGGGAAGGAGCTCCAAAGGAAGTCTTGTCTAGATAAAAAGACAGCAGAGGAATTCACAGCCAAAGCTTGGATTCATCTCTCTGATGTGACAGCCACTCATGGGGAGGTGAACACTAAACAGATTGTCTTCCTTCAAACACTGGTCCTTGCAGAAACGCAGAATACGTTCAGATTCTGACAGCAGAACTGCTTACTGGTTAGTAGGTTTTATTTAGAAGGAAGAACTTGCAGTTTGACAACTGGGAAAAGACAAGGTGACAATCTCCTGCCAGATGGTGCATTGAAATAACATTTTATGTTTCTTTAAGGGTGTTTTTAGACTTGGTTGAGATTTATCACTGCATTTCAGTTTCAGTATACAAAAATGGTAAGACTTTTCTGCAAAATCAGACTGAGAAATTAATCTCCTTGTCTAAGCAGATCTTGCAGAAGGAAATTTGTGCTAGGTGAGAAGATCCCTGAAGAAAGAAAGAACTGGGCAATCCCACTCTCAGTGAGTCATTTAAGTTTCCACTAGAACATGCCAGGCATGCAAGCCCTATTTAAGCAAACTACTTGCACTCAAAGCAAGCAGATCTCATAAGAGGTTGCCCTAAGAAGAAAATACTTCCACTGATCTCCACATTAGGATCATCAAGACTTTGGCAAGCATTTGAAAACTATCTCAGCTTGCATTCAGCGCTTGAGGAATCAAAGTACATGCAGTCACTGTTATTAGAAGGAAAAGTAGAAGAGAAATCCTTGTCTGGAGAAAGCTTGACATGGAAGATGGGGAAATGTAGGAAGTAAGTAACTGCAGAGACATAAGGCCATTTTTTTGCATTTTTACAACACTGAGTTAAAGAGATACCAACAGATCA
The DNA here is from genome assembly GCF_009819885.2 of Catharus ustulatus. NCBI lineage: Eukaryota > Metazoa > Chordata > Aves > Passeriformes > Turdidae > Catharus > Catharus ustulatus. Next base: position 47,307,423 of record NC_046224.1, read on the forward strand.
GTGTCATGATGAAAACAGAATAGTGTTGTAGACACTTATCCCTGATTTATAGAAATATGAAAAGGTTCTGTAGTTTTCCTATCAATGGGTTTCACCATTATCTACATTGAATCTCAAGTCTCAAAATAGACGGGATGAAGAAATACTAAAAATAAGAGAAGTCTAATTTCAAGCTTGCACTCTTGACAGACAAGCTGCTAAGCTACTTCACCACAAAGAACTTACATAGTGAACTTAGTAACACTCACTAAGCAAGACACAGATCTAGTATCACAACAGTAGATAACTTTATCTCTGTAGTACCAAGCTTAATAGCCAACACATTTACTAAAATTATCCACTGCACATACTGTGGAAATTGAAAACACTTGGAGAAAGATGTGATAGGCTTGAACAAAAAGAGAAAACACTAAATACAGTAGTTTCACGAATACAAGCCGCACGGATTATAAGCCGCACCCCCGGTGCCTCGACAATGTTGCTGTCTTTGTCAATAGATAAGCCGCACCCCGAATATTAGCCGCACTTTCGTTCGTCGCGAGAATCCGTGCGCAGCTTTCACAAATTGGCCAATTAGTAACAGGATCGCGGCATAGCGGGCTTTACTGGCTCGGGGCGGGGCCAGGCAGGCTCGGCCCGCTCATGGTTGCCGACGGGGCCGGGTGGCCCAGCTCAGCGCCACGGCTCGGCGGGGCTGGCCGGGTGGTGCTGCCGCCGCCGCCGGGCTCGCTGGCCCCCCTCTCCCGTCAGCACCGCCCCCCTGCCGCGTTCGCTCGCCCGGCTGGCAGGGCTGCCGCCGCCGGGCTCGCCGCCAGCCCCGCTGCCGCTTTCGCTCGCCCCGCTGCCGCGCCTCGCGAGCGCCGCGCCCGCCCCGCGGCGCTTTCGCGAGCGGCGCTTCGGCTCGCGCCGCTTCGGCGCGCGCCGCTTCGGCTCGCCGCGCGGCGCTTCGGCGAGCGCCGCTTCGGCTCGCCGCGCGGCGCTTCGGCTCGCGGCGCTTCGGCTCGCGCCGCTTCGGCTCGCCGCGCGGCGCTTCGGCTCGCGCCGCTTCGGCTCGCGCCGCTTCGGCTCGCCGCGCGGCGCTTCGGCTCGCGGCGCTTCGGCTCGCGCGCTTCGGCGAACGGCGCTTCGGCTCGCGCGCTTCGGCGAACGGCGCTTCGGCTCGCCCCGCCGGCAGGGCTGCCGCCGCCGCCACCAGGCTCGCCGGCCGCCCCCTCCCGTCTGCACCGCCGCCGCGTTTCCTCGCCCTGGCCGGCACTGCAGGCCCCCGCACCGCCGGGCTCCCCCACGCTGCTGGCCCCCATTTTGCTGGGCTTCCCCCGCTGCCAGGCAGCCCCACCCGCCGGCCTTCCTGCTTCTGCCATGCTCCCCTGCACTGCTAGCCCCAGTTCTCCCGGGCTCCCCCGCCATGCTGGCTCAGGCTCTGCCGCCCTCCCTGCCCCGCCCTGCTGGCTCAGGCTCTGCCGCCCGCCCCCCACACTGCTGGCCCCGCCTCTGCCAGGCTTTCCCACCTCTGCCGGGGCCGGCCGGGCTCCAGCTTGGCTTGGGGCTGCCGCGGGCTCTCACTTCCGTGTTGGCAGCTTTTAGAATTTTGTTAATAGATTAGCCGCCCCGGAATATTAGCCGCACTTCCGGGTTTCCACCAAAATTTTGGTCAAATTGGTGCGGCTTGTATTCGTGAAATTACTGTAATTTAATTCTGAGGAAATAAAATTAACTGCAAAAAGAGAGTGCACACAAAAGTGGCATAAACAAAAATAAATCAAGTTCTACCAAAGACACAGGAATCTGAAGTACAAGAGCTGCATCAAGAAAAGGGAATTTTAGATACAGTTGACAAATCAGTAGTTACATGCACTCTAGTAAATAGCAAAAGAATAGAAGAAGATACAATGCTGTATGCCACAGTGGTAGAGATGCGTTAATAGCCAAGAGCTTTGACATACTGTCAAGGAAAAAAGGACAAATTAGACACATAAAATTTAAAGACATTCAGTTCTCTTAAAAAAAGAAATCAACATTTTTAAGGACATAATTAATTTAACTTAAAGCGTAATAATACATACTTCACCAGATCTATCCTGTTGTTGATTGCAGCCCAGTGGAGAAGCGTTACGTTTTCTTTGTCTGGTTGTCGAACATCATAACCAGCTTCCACCAACTCTCTACATCGTTCGTATATTCCGTATCTTGAAGAATAAAACAAGCATTTGTTAAAATGTTTACCTTAGATTAAAATGTATTCAGCAAATACTATACTTTTGGTCACAATACAAAATCTTCAACAGAAGAGAAAAGAGGAAACTTTACTTTCCTTTTCTATATGACTATAGATGTCTTGTGACAAGAAGTTTCCATTGGCAAAAGTTACAGTAATCAAATCAAGATATTACAGAAAACTTTTGTCCATAGAAAACTGTACAGCAGAGCAAGGCAAATATCTACCAGTAGTATACTAAATTTAAGTAACTGTTCACTTTCAGGGACTCCACTACATTCGTTTCTCCCACTTCGGTTCTCCTTCCTTTCCAGCTCTTGAAGGGCAAATAAAACTTTGTCAGCTGATTTGACAGTATCTTCCTAAAATTCAGAAGATAAGATCATCAAGCCAATTACAAACACTAGCAGCTCAAGTATTTCCCATTCTTCTCAAGACAACAAATAGCAATCTTTCTGATACAAGTTAGTATAATTTTCTTTTTTAGGGCACTTTGAAATTCTGTACATTAATACAAAATTTATTCTTTTATTAAAGAGAACTATTAAATGTGATGTACTGCCATTTGAAAAAAAATTCTGCATATATTTGAAACAAATCAGGAAGCATAAACATCACTTAGGCATTTAATGTAACTCCAACATTAAATAATTTTTGCCTTGATGTTTACACTGTTTTACCATCTATTTTTAGTGTCAAAAATGCAATGCAGAAAAGCAAGTAAAGATTACATTTCAAAATTCTGTACATCCGATAGGGATTTCTCAAATCTCAAGGAGGAGAATGTGGGAATGCCTTGAAATCAAGGTCAATGCCCTGTGATATCTGACTTCTGCTAAAACAGAATTTTCAAATCCTCTCAGTGACTTAGGTTTTTCATATGCTGCTTCTATGTTCTACTTTCTGCAGAAGAGACAGCCTTAGAAAAGGCTATTCTGTTCCACTTGAGCAGCTTGCATAACTGATGCAGAGATCTTCTTCCTAGGGTAGTTCCCATTCTTACTTTTTCTTTCATGTATTTGAATGGAACCTCAACCTGGATGGTGCTCCCATAATGAATGATCAAATGGCTCAAAGCCAACAAAACTCAGGAACGCTTTCTAAGCCTATCATGGATTTGAAGCACAGAAATTAGACAGACACTGTTTAAAAAGTACCAGACATAACAGCCCACATAGATCGTGTTGTTTTCAATTTCTTAAGAAAGTGGCACGAGAAACTACAAAAAATACTGGAAATTGTTGTCATATGTATTATCTTTTCAAACATTACAAGAGATCAGAACAAAGACTATTGCATGCAATATATACCAACTGGCAATGCACTGGTAAAATGTGGTCCTTCAGACTGAGTAAAAAAGCAGCAACCATGAACAATTTTGACAACAAAGCTTTTTCTTTTTTTTTTAATACATTGGGGCAGGTGGGAAGAAGATGTCTGGGTTACAATCCCTTACAAATATGCAACCAGTAAGACAAGATACACATACTCAGACAAACACAACTGCTAAGAAAACTGGTAAACTTCTAAGTCAATCCAGCCTTTAAGCACATCACCTACCAAGTCCTAGTTTACATGAGCAGTGTGGCCTGATGAGTGCCTGTACAACTGGCTTAACACACACATACCATTCCTGACTTCTCATGTCAGCTGGAAAGACCACTGCAACAGGCTAGAACTACAAAAGGTAGGTCAGGCAAGAACAAGAAGTCAAGAGAAATAAGGAGAGATGGGGGAAGAAAGGACTTCCAAAACCAGGACAACAAATTCTTACCTTCCTACAGTACAGTATCACACCGCCATATTACAGTGTCTGAAGGCAGCCTGGAAAGTGACTTATATAAAATGGCAATGCAACCAATCTGTTCTACTTCAGTCAGCTGTTATGACACTCCTTCCTGCTGGAGATAGCCTGCTGCCTTCACTTAAACTACAAACTGAAACCCATAATGAAAGAAATAATTCACCTAAGCCTCCTATCAGGTTTAACAACTACCAGCTGAAAAAAAAAATTGATTGCCTAAGGCTGAGTTTAGCTGACTCTCATCCTGCTTAAGTAAGTAGTACAAAACAACAAGTAGGAATTTTTAAAATAAAATATTCTAAGTTTTGAAAAGATACAAAGAACACAAGGATACAATAATGTTAACTTCCTATAAAATGCAAGAGGCAATAATTTAAAACCTTCATGCAATGGATTAGGATTTTCCTTACATGTATTTGTTTTGGGCGGGATTAAGTTACTCTTCTTCAGAGTGGTTTCTACAAGGCTATGTTTATTATTTGTGAGCAAAACAGCATTGATTAACACACCAATATTTTAGCTACTGATGAGTAGTGCTGACACAGGGTCAAGACCTTTGCTGCTCCTCACGGTGCCCTGTCAGTGAGCAGGCTGGGGGTGTGTGCACAAGAAGTTGAGTGGGGACACAGCAGGGACAGCTGATGCCAACCAACCAAAGAGAGATCCAATATTGCATGGCAGTGTGCCCAGCAATAAAAGCTGAGGGAAAAAAGAGGGACAGGAGTGAAGGGGCTTGTTCTCCCAAGTAACCATTACATTGACATGGCTGAACCCCTACCTGCCCATGGGAAGCAGTGAATGAATTCTTTTTTTTGCTTTGCCTGTGTGTGCAGTCTTTGCTTTATCCATTAAACTTTGTTTATCTTTACCCTTTTGGTCAATTTCTCCATCCCAGAGGGATGCAAGGGAGTAGCTGTGCAAACTGAACATATGCTTTAAGATGAGTGTCTTATCAAGCTGACTACACAACACAAAATGAACCTCCTTGAAAGTATCCTTTGATTGCTACCCGAGTTTTTGTCAGACCATGTTGCCAAGATAGGCGTAACACCAAGAAGCACTATGACAGTCTTGGGGGAATTATTCCCCCAAGTCTTGGGGAGAGATGAATATTCTTCGGGGGTTTTTGTGGCAAGGAGGTTGGAGGGGTTATTTGTCAGGTTATTTAATTAAAAAAAAAATAAATTCTAGTCTTAGAGAAAATGTGATGCTACTTTCTGAAGAATTTGGTTCAAGAAGTATGAAAGCAGAGGAAAGCTGCGATAAGTGACCCTGCTGCCTACTGAGGCAGAATGCTGTTGCCAGTTCCCATAGAATGCTCCAATTATGCTCCACTGATGTTTACAAGTACCTCCTTCTAGAATTCACCCATATGCTGCTGTGAGGCCCTGGGCAAAGACTGCTGGCATGGCTTCAGATACAAGAAGGAATAGTAGGAATGGATTCCTTCTTTTGGGCTTAGCATTACAGACTTCCTATTCTCCCCAGTAGAAGGCAATCTGCAAGTCACAGTACATGGTCACAAAACAGAACATGAAAATCTGCAATACATCAGAACAGCCTTTACAGGAAAACAAAGCTCTTCCCAAAAGTGATAGTGAGAATGAGGTATACAGCAATTTTTAAATTTAAGTCACCCTCAGTTTGTCTGTTCCTAGCAATTTACGTTTGGTATTTTGAACTCAATCATAACTGTTTACTAAAGATGCAGCACACAAGGTACAATTTTCTGAATCTTCAATTTATTAGATTGTCACAAGAGGTCTTAAGGATCTTGACAGACAAAATCTGCCTGGCAAAAACATTAGGAATTTACAACAATTTGCTCCTCTTCCTGGAAACAGCAGGCTCTCTACAATTAAATAAAACACTGAATCTGCTGCAGCTATGATTTCTTCAGCTCTGTCCCAGAAGTGCAGCATTATTCTCTCATATACAACCTACAGTCTTGTTCCACCAATTTGCTGCAGCTGACTTCACCTTGCCTTCTCCAAAGGTTCACGACGCACTGTTAGGTTAGAAAAAGACAAAGTCACCTATTTCAGACACTCAGCATAATCACACTTGCAATGTTGTTATAAAGGGCTCTATGCCCTTGAAGAGTAATGGAGAGTAAGACTGAAATCCTCACAGAAGACTGATATATTAATCTAACAAATATTCAGCATCTGAGTGAATTCTACAGGGTGATGCTGTAAACATCAACATGGAGCATAATTAAAGTATATTACTGAGCTTGTCTTGTTCTGAAAGAAATGGGATTAGTCCAGGACAAAAATACTATTGTGCAAGCTCATTTTGCTACCACAGTCTCTAAGCCATTTCAGTAACTAACCAGCAACATTTTATTTGTCATTCCAGGTTAAAGATATTCTGACTTTAATACTTTCAAAAACAGTACCCTACTGCCTTCTGCATTTTAAGTATGTAATCCATTGTCTATTCTTTTGTCTACAAACACACAGACTATTGAAAATAGACAGTGCCAGCTTTGCAGTACGATTAACATTAAATTTGGCCACAAATAATAGGAAGGAATCTCTCTGCAGTGAACACATCACCATGCCAACAAAGAGTAGGTAAACCAGGAGCTCACTCTCTCATCTTGCTATCATTGTACCTCAAATCAAAGCTGTTTGAACTGGAAATGCAATTAACAGAAAAACAATCTTTTTTTCTCTTTGGAAATCTCATTCCCATAAATAATGGTACTAAATACTAAGAAAGCCTTTTATTCATTCCCAAGGCTTTTGTGTTAACAGTAAGACAGTTTTGTTTTCAATAGAAAAGGTTTAACTCAAGAGCTGCTTAATAGACTATTAATAGCAGTGTTAAAAGTCATTCAGCTCTTAAATACTGTTCCAAAGCCCTGAATTGTCTAGACAGTTGTGGCCATATTACTAATAAGGTTCAGGTACATTTCATTTTCAGCAATATAATCGACTCTATGGACACAAATTATCAGGAATAATGGTTGTGTACCTGTGTCACAGTCTGTCCACCCTCTCCTGTGAGTAGCTGAAAAGAGCCAGGAGTAACTGTTCCTTTGGCCAACCCTTACCAATTTAATTTATTCCACATGCACCTTTTTTTTTTAATTAGTTACCCTGTGACTGATGAGAAAAAAGCATGTATCCAATAACCTTTTTCCTTGGTGAGATTCAACATAATTCATATTTTATACTGCACTATTTCACAATGTGCACAACTTCATTTTGAATGATCTCACTGAATAAAACTTAACAAAAAAGTTAATCTTGTGATAATGAGATCGTAACACTTGAGCACAAGGAATCAATCTTCCAGAGTCACAAAAGCACTTATTAATACCATTAATGTTTAATACCCATGTTCAAAATGGTCATTTAACTTACTTTCAACAAAGCCGGAATTTGATCAAACTCTCTACAAGCAAAAAATGTCTATTCACTCTCAGTAGAACAGAAGAACACAATGCAAGCATTAATGTGTCTCAGATTTTGTTCTCCTATTGACAGCTCATCACATGCTTCTCCACCTGAGAACTTCAGCTACTTCTCAGTTTCTCATCTTAAAAAAACTAGAACAAAACAAAGGCAGCAACTCTGTCAGGTTAACACCAGACGCTTCCCAAGACATCACATTAAAAGTTATGAGTGCTGCCTTGGATGACAGTGGGCCACTGCTGCCACACAATAGAAACAGACATACCCAACATGCCACCATTAAATTTCACTTTTCAATCACTTGTGATAGTTTTGTCATTTGCTTTTTCTCTAAACAACACTGCATTCCCTCCCTGGAGCTCCAGTGAGAACTCTGAATATCACAGAGGAACAAAACCAAAGGCAAGCATGGATGATTTTTCCACTATTCCTCTGAAAATAGTTTTTCAAATACAGATGAGTGACCTGCCACTGCTTTCAGTAACACAGTGGAGACTTCCTATGAACCAAACAACTTTGTTATAACCAAATATAAGATGGCAAAAAAAATTACACACGTTCTAACATCTGCAACACGAAGGGCCTAGACAGTGCAACTTTTAAAGCTACCTAGATGCTCCTGGACATACAACAAAGTCAGTGAAAAGAGTTCTTTGTATGAACAGGTCCTAAAACCAAACACTATGATTTTTACTCCGGAAGAAGTTCCTGCAAAACAAAAAACAGAGACTGAATATTTTTGATACAAAATATGCCTAGGGCCCCAGGTCTTTGTGAGAACTTACAAGGAGCATATTGGACAAAAAATACAAATACCAATACACTTTCAGCAGTGAGCCAAACCACTGTTTTCTATATGAAATGTTAATGTGATTATAAGAAGTTATTATATTTGTAGATTGTAACGTATGATCATGTTAATTTGTGTCCGATCTACAGATGAAGAAGATAAAGCACTGAAAATAGTTTAGTAAGATATGAAGCAACATACAAATACTTATGGAGGCATGTGAGGAGTTTGCAAGCTCTTATCTCTCCTTGCTGAAAAACAAAATTGAGCACAGTATTTTACTAACATTGTTTTATTTCTGTGCAATCTAGCGTCAATGAAAATATGTCAAAATAGAATTCTAAACTCAAACAGCATACATGAAATATAGATGAGTTTTAAATGTTTTCATCGCATTTTTCTCACCATCATCTTTAAGGTTTAAGGAACTATGCTCTCAAATTTCATGTGTTGGGACAATAACATAACTGATTTTTTTCCAAAAGAAACTGGACTTGGGAAAAAAAACTCACCCAAACCAAGAGACTGAAAGTAATTCTTAGTATATTTTGCTACATCTTGCTTCAATTTACTGCCCTGCTTGGGGGAAGAGTTAAAGGAGACTAATGAGTGGCCCTTTTTAAAAAAAAAAATTGTGACAACATTCTTACATTAGTGCTGAATTACAAAGTGAGAGAAAATCAGCAGAAACTCTAATGTAAGTTAATATTAACATTTGAGGACAAAAGGTAGACGATAAGATCACCTATTTTTCTACGTGGATCCAATAGCTTATGCTTCTATAAATGCAGATAGCTACATCATTTTAGGAGAAAAAGTATCTTTCCAAGAACATTGAATTAATATAGCAGCAGCATTATTTATTTTACTGCAAGTCTTATGATATTTGGTGGTTTTATTTTCTACCTTACATTTCAGAGATCTTTCCCTTTATGACCGACATCTTTTATAATATGGCCTTCAAAACCTAGTAAATGCTTAAATAAAGGTGTGTCTGAGAAGACACAGCCTCAAGCTGCGCCAGGGAAGTTTAGGCTATTGTAAAGAAATTCTTCACAGAAAGCGTTGTTCAGCATTGGAACAGGCTGCACAGGGAGGTGTTCGAGTCACCATCCTTGGAGGTGTTTAAAAAAGACTTGATGAGGCACTCAGTACCATGGTTTAGCTGATAAAGTAATATTGGGTCACAGCTTGGACTTGATGATCTCAAAGGTCTTTTACAACCTAGCTTATTCCGTGATTCTGTGAATTCTCCTTCTAGTTAGGGAAGTGCTGCGTGGATACCATGACTTGATCATGTTGACAGTCCCCCTTCCCTGCTAGAGTAACCATTAGGGCTACAATATGAAACTGCAGTCCTTGTGGTAAGATGTCAACTCAGAGTTGTTGGTTCTTGTATGAGGAGACCAGAAAAGAAGAGTAACAACTCAGCTGAAAGCGGGTTTAAGAGGGATAAAGATATTTTAGATTTTCAAACATACAATGAGCATACAAGAATAGAAAGAGGTAACTTCTAAAACCACTTTTGCCGACAAACATGCTTCCATGCTTCTATAAGAAACAGCTAGCTTGATATCATGCCAATATTTTAATTTCTAAAAATACCCTAATGTGAGTCTTATAGGTTGCAGTGCTACATTAAGTATTTAGAGCAACAACAGCAGTCAGATATATTTTTCAGGAAGTTAAACTCCTTACAGCTCAGAACAAGAAGTGAAGGAAAGCACATACTTCCTAAGCCTAAACTGGGCCTGTGCCACACACAGAGGTGCAAAGTTGCTTTCAGTTTAGGCAGGGGTTTTCTTGCAAGAAAAAAATGCAAGAAAAATCTTCTCTTAAGAAGAAAAAGCCAAATAGTTCTACAAAATAAATAATTGTTTAAGCATTCAAGTTAGCAATATAATAATCAAAATAAAAATATTACAGAACTATCTCAATTCATTAAAGAAGTAATGGTGGTGATGGTTTCTGAATGGCAAAGAGTAGCAAACCAAAATATAGTGCCATCACAACTTTCTCAAAAGTCTTGTAAATTAGTGTCTGCTAGAGGACTGTGGAACAAACAAATTTGTATAATACATCTGCATAAAGAACAGCAATTAGATCTGTACTCAGTTTACCCCTACAGTCCTCCTTCAGTACTAAACTTTGTTTCACAGTAGGATTGAGACTGCAGAATCAGAGATAATGTAAGTTAGAGACACATTCCTCCTAACCTAGAAATCAATCAAACCCTTATGTTTGCATATAAATTTACCTATCACCACCTATGAAAAATAAACATCAGTACCATTCTCTTTTGCAACAATCTGTCCACCAACCACCTATATTTACAACTTGCCACAATTCCTTCCATATTTCTTATACCATGATCATAAATTTGTAATTTTGTAGAGGTTATTTCTGAAATCTTCCACTATTGGATTGAAAAATACAGTTTATCTTCCACTTTACACAAATAACCTGTTTTACTGTTTCTAACTGATACACAGACAAATCTAACATTCGAAAATAAACTTACTGTGTGGCTTTGACAATGTCCCAAGTGCTGTAATCATCAATGTGGCTTTTCCGTCCAAGAGATTCACTGTATCCATGGTTGTAATGGCTTTGAGGTTTTACTTCCTAAAAAATATAAACTGGCTTTTAGAACACCCAAATCAGCAAGTTTCTGAGGAAAAAAAAATAAGCAAAACTAGAACCAGTACACAATTCAATGTACTACAAAGCCACCTAAATGTAAGAATGGTACATTTCTACATTTTGGAAAGCAGGCCACCACCATATTCCCTGTACACTTTTCAAACACTTAACAGAAAACACGACTTGCAATCACAAGGTTGTGCCAAATCCTACACTTTTTTCCTACTTGCATTTTTACAGAAGACTAGCAAAAACTAAGAACAAATTTCTTTACATGGTATTGGGCTTGGGTTTTTATTTTTGGTTTGCTTTAATAAAGGCAACATAACATAGGTAGAAAAGTTATTTGCCATAAACCGACAAAGTTTCTCTCTGTTACTACAAATAAATGTTGCATTTCAAACAGCAGAGGTTATCTGTGGATGCTTAAGCTGTGGGTCTCAAAAGTAACTGGCAGGACTATCATGTGTTCTTTGGCAGATACAGCTCCCTGACTTAATTCTGTTTATGAAGGGAAACACTTCCAGGGTCAGTGTTTCCCTTGGTGGAAACCACTGCATTAACACATCACTAGGGCAGCAATATATCATTTTTTCTTTACAAACACATGAAAGCTCAGCAAGCAGAAACTGAACAATTAATTTCATACATCTTCTGGACAATTTTCTATATGTTGCAGATGCTATAGCTTACTGCCTCTGTGCACCAGCCATGCAACTCAGCATAGCTCCATAAAGCATGAAAACTGCAACATGAGTGAAAAAGCAAAAAAAAAAGGAGCAAGCTCTCTGCAAGTTCTAAAAATGTATTACAGCTGAATTCATTAAAATGCTTACTTTCTGTTTTCCCCAACATATACTGCCATGAGAAGAATTATTATCTTTAAACCTCGAAAAGCTTTTAAACACTTCAGGAAAGGTGTTCAATTGAAACAATTCCAACTTCTACACAGTTACCGAAATGAGCAATCAACTAGTTCATTATTATACTTCACAGATTTTTAATTTTTTTAAAATAAAGATGAGTCAAGACAATGATCATGCAGTGCACCTAACCTTAACAAGGATTCATAGTCACAACTCTCCACCACTACCTCTCTCTAAAGGTGTATGTTGCCCTGCTAGCTCAACTGACTAAGAGATATATTACAGCCAGAGAGAATTCCAATTGCCATCAGGAGCAGGCCTTCCTATTTCTCAAGTTCTCTCAGCTGGGCAGTAATTTCTGCAAAAGGAGATGTTTGGCACAATGAGAAATAACTTCTTACTGTGCCCAGCTGTGGCTAGTGAGCCAAAGTGTTTTCTTGCTTCCTGGGGCATTAACAGCTCTCCATTGAATGGATGGGAGTTGAAGTGAACTGCCCTCTAACCCTTAGATGTCACTATCTTGGCTGCTATTTTAAAATAACTAGTTCTACTCTAACATTATTATATACATAATCTCTTTGAAAGAGGCTAAAAAAACCAAACTCTGAAACCCACATTTTAAGTATTTCTAAATTTCAACATGCTGAAGTACCACTTAGGTTGAAGTCTAAAAACAGTTGTAATTTCAGAGTAAACTAACAATAAATTAGTCTAGTTGCAAATCTGAAAACTCTTGATATTTATCTAAAAACTGAGTAACTTCAGTCAAGCATGCTTGCATTCATTACATACCATATACCTATTCTGGACAGAAGGAAAACAAATTCAAGTAGGAATTTCTAATGCATTAAGTACATTTGGTTGCACTAAATGAATATAGTAATTTATACAGTTGGAAAAATTGTGAAAATTTATACACTAAAAACCTTCCAAGAATCTGAAGCACTTAGAGCTTTAAAACCAGAACACAGTTAACACTGATGATTAGTGCAGCAAGTCATTTTCAAAAGACTTATTCTTATGCATGACTTTTCTTCAAAAAACCAAATTCTTCCATTTCACACAGTTCCTAAGTGATCAGTAGATTATCTCTTTTTTTTACCACAGTGTTATTCTGCAGAATTTAATTTTCTTCCCTAGCCTGAAAAATTACCTAGATGAACCAATTAAGCATTGCCAGCCCAGCAGGAAGATTGCTCTGCTCCATCTCTACAGGAGAGACAACCTAAAAATGTAACAGGGCATCTGCTGTCATCCAAATCATATGCTACAACCAATCCCCTAACAATTCAGAAACACAGCTTTGCTTCACACCTGAAAAAGGCAACAGCTTGACCAAACCTTTTCTTCCCCCAGCTAATAGATAAGCCAGAGATAGATAATTTATAGAGAGAGTTGAGTTCATATCTTAGGTTTAGGAATAATTGAAACAATTCCAAAAAAATTCCCCAAGTTTTACAAACATCACAACCTCCAAAATCATACCATGGAGTCTTCTATACTACAGTGTAAGCTGTAGGAAAAAAGATTACTTTAGATGTGCCTGAGAAGAATACGCAGACTCTGCTCATTTTGGAAGTAAATCTTTAACAGTAAATCACAGTAAAGCATATAAAATCTGAATTCTCAGCCAATATCGTCAATTCTCTGCAGCCTGCACACAGATTCCCAATCTTAGACTCAAAATCTTTACTCATTATTATCTATTATCACAGTAGCATGCCGGCTACTTTAAGTGCCATTCTACAGGGGTAATTCTAACCTGGCATTATGACTGCCTGGTTTATGGCTGTAATCTGCAGAGGAACCTCTGGGTTCCTGAGCAAAAAAGCTATCAGGAATCAGGAGAAAACCTGGATTTTGTGAATCGCAGTAACACTTGATTCACTTGGTGATAGGTGATTTGGACCATGTCAGTGCAAATAACGCTGTTACACACTATGCTTGGCTGACAAGGCAAAAATGAAAGAGGCAAAGTAGCAACTAGGAACTGAAAATAATTGCTTCAGAGTTCTGAAATTCCCATGCAGGGCTAGGGCACCTGAATATAAATGTAGAAGAATCATTTTTCCTAGTTATTCTAGAAAGAATAATTCAGAAAGAAATAACCAAAGACTAATAATAAGACAATGCCACTAACTGGGCAAGTTACCAATAACAGGAAAACAACTGACAGCCCGAAGTAGAAGACCCTTAGAAGACCTGCAATAAGCAAATACAAACCAGGTATCTGCTCAAGGGGGCACATTTCCCATTGCTAAACTTTTAGCATAGCAATTTAAAAGACTGTGTTTAATAACAACAGGCTTTTTAAATGGTAGTCTCTTCTCATATGCATTGCTACGACAAACAATGGTTTCAGCAGGCTCCACCATCAGATACTGCTGTAACACATCCAGACACCTCTCTAACTGGACAGCAGGCTGCCTGAACAAAGCTCCCCCTGCCCAGGCATCACACAGCCTGCTCAGCCACAGCAGGACCAGCTGCAGTGGTGCTACACCTGGGGGAATTTGCCCAGTGTGGGTCATTTTGCATCAGCAGCTAAACCAGAAAGAAATCACACCTAGGACACTTACACAGTATATCTTTTCAGAGTTAACAAAAAATAGTAACACACAAAATAGAGATTACTTCCTTCATCTTGCTGGACAAAAGAGAAAGTTCAACTTTTAAATTCTACAATGATCTAGATTACCTGCCTTCCACTATTAAAGGCACAAAAATAAGCATTAAAAAAGTGAAAAATTGTGAGTATAGGCTTTTAAGTTCCCACTTAAAAGAATGAACTTCCCCTAAATTCATACACCCTCACACAAATTTTAGGAATATACTTTAAATTCTTGAAACTACTATAACTTTTGTAAACATATGATATGACAGATTGATAATAAAATAGCAACTTAACATTTTGAGCCTAGAGTATAAACGGCATTCACAAATGGCTTCAACATTTCCCAAGTGTTAAAATATTTTCTCTTTTTCGATGAAAATATTTATTCCAGAAAAACTTAATTTTTCAATAATGATCCACTGATAAAAAACCTTAACAGTCAATTAAAAGATGAAAAGCTAATTGAAACCCAAGTGCATTTGTTTTTTACTGTCTTGATCTTTAGTGACAATGGCTCTTCCCCAGCTGAGTCAGCAAAGCCAGTAAGAAGGTAGTAGGTCAGAGGTCTGATGTCACTGATTTAAAAGAGGCAAGTTGCAAACACTAGATTTCTACTTGTTTCATCCTGTTTCAAGGAGCCATTTTCAAGCAGGACTTGAGCCAACATTGCTACCTTCACTAAAAGAGAAAGGTCATTCCTCTGCCCACTCTCATCCACTGCTCTTGGTTCCATGCTCCTGCTGCCTCACTCAAGCCAGCTTTGGTACTCGGAGCTGTGGTCACACCACACCCACTCCTCTCATTACAGGACAGGGAAGGGAGGGGTCAACAAGGAACAGATAAAACCTTATCTTTTAGTAGGACAGCAAGCTAAATGTGCTTCTCCTGTGAAAACACAGGCTCCAGAGCCACTGACAGAGTGAAAGTAAGCCAACAGCAGGCAGCAGGAACATTCCTACACCTGCTAATTGTTAATTTACTAAGTAATCAGGGACAACACACTTCAGCTTTTAAATAACCAAGAAGTTGAGCTCATGGGTTGAAGAAAATTATTCTGCTTAGAAACAGCTAGAGTTGGCTGCAAGACTGCAAGAAATACAAATTTTGCTCATCTGTAAGAGTATTATTTGGTTCCCCCATTCCTACCAAGGATCACTTTTTCTAGATGAGCTTCCCACTTCAGTGACTATCCTTTGACAAGGCCCAAATCTTACTCATATGCATCTGTGACTATTTTGTCATTACTCATTAGTCAGAAAATGTGCAGACTGCTTGCACAGATGCACAAGTAATGCAGCGTAGAAAAAAAAAACCACAAAAGAGAATAATGCTTTAAAAATAACAACAACAACAAAAAAGTTTTGGCAAAAAAAAAAGAAACAACACAGAAAAAAGCAAATCTCCTCTGGAAAACAGGACCAGTAACATAGGGAGAGAGAAGACAATGCAAAATATGAAATATAACTCCAAAGGAAAAAGCATGACGCACAACAGAGAGGAGAGGGGAAAAGTGTTTATTCTTGGAAGCTCTGCTAATATCAGCATTTCCAATCAGTCCTCCTCACAACCAAACGCATAATAAAGTTATGCTTGTTTCCCCTCAGTACTCAAAGCTTTTAATATTTTCCAATAAAAAATCCTAAATGAAACAAGCTTAAGAAGGATTCTTAGAATAGTATTTACAGAATAAAATAAGCTAAGCAGTTATGTATGAAAGAATAAGATGACCAAGACTGAATTATTCTGAGATAGCAGTTTTCATAATTCACAATTATACAGAGCAGGAGGATATGAATAGGTCAATACGCCTGCTTGGGCATAAGGAAGGGAGGAAAGAACTGCTGCTTACAGCTGCCACACATGGCTCTGGTAGGCATTAACAGATGGCTAGGTCTGCTTTTCCTTCAACATTATGCAATGTTGCTGCAAGGAAGCGATACCATGATCAAAATCAGACACTCAAATTCTGAATGGTGACCAAGATCATTGAGACTTAGAGAGAAAATACTAACAGATTTTAAAATAAAAACTTAGAAATAAAAGTATTACCTTCCATAAAATATTCCATACTATGCACCTGTTTCTTAACAGAAATAAGATAGTTTCTTTTTAAATTGATGACTACAATATTTCCATATCTGGCTGCAGTCCGAGAATCATCACAAAATTGGAAGTAATTGCAACTGTTTCAAGGAAGCTAAATTATAATCCTCATGTATGTGTGTTACATTTAGCAGGGACTACTCGAGATTAGTATTAAAGAATTCCTTCCTCCGTATTTGGGTGTTCAATTTCCCTGTTTTTCATTTATTACAGTATAGTGCTTTATAGTTTGCTCTCCCAGTTTTCCTCCTACTTCTATAACAAATTTATATATATAGTTATTTGCATATTATAAACACCCACATTCATTTATACACACAAAGACTAGTCACTTATGAACTAACATTAATAGCAAAATGCTCCCAAAATAAATACAAGCAAATTGATCAAACAGAAACGACAACAATGAGACACTGCTGGTATTTTAATTTTCTTAATGAAAGATCCTCTTCTGAAGTTTATGGTAACTCTCCTTCCCCTACCTCTTAAGCTAACTCTGCAATTTACAAAGTCACAGAAACAGAAGCTAAAATTTGTTCATTTTACAGGCATAAGAAGAGTAGCTTTTTCTTCTCCAGAAACCAGTTTCTCCCAACATTTACTGCTGCAACAATTAATCTAACTGTTGACCGTCATCAAGTGGGAACAGTCTGATCCTTCTCATACCCACACAAACACCTAGCCCAGAAAGTTAAAAATTCTCTAGGGCTATGCAGGTTCATAACTTTGAGGAGCCAGAGTGTTCAGTAGCTATGAGCTGTTATAGATTGTCTGGACCAGGATGATTCATATACACCTTCAGTTTAGCTAATCCATGCTAGAAAATTTCCACCTCAACCAGACTAGATTCTCCATGAAAAAAAAAAATAAAAAAGCATGCCATACCACTTATTTTATGAACTGATAAAATTATGCATTTAAAAAAAAACTTCAGTGTTTGGCTTGCATATAAATACCATCAGACTTGCCTTCATGGTTTACCATTAGGATTCTCCCTGCTCCTATTATAGCACTAAATTACACAAAATGAGTATGACATGATAAAATCAAATTCCATTAAATGGCATTTATGTTATTGTTTTCCACTACTTTTTATATATTACTGAATTTTGTAAAGTCTGTTCAGTTTACCTCCTACAATTTTGGTCTAACTGCGTGTTTCTTGACGCACTAGAAGAAAAGATGCATTTATAAAAATCCCTAGAGAAGCTAATTATAGAACATATAAACAATGGAAATAAATCTATGCCTAATACTCAACCTTTCTTTAATCAATCTACAGTTTAAATTGACAATGTTTTCTTTATAAAATGGTGAAATAAGATTGAGAAAAGCCTCACCTCTAACACCATAAATCAGTCCTTTTGCTGCTACAGATTTCCACCCACATGCAAGTCAGGCATCACACAGAGAGCATAATCCTGCACACTCTCCAACACAAATCTAATTTTTTACATAACGAGTTAGAGATGCTCAACTAGAGCCCTTAATCCAACCACTCTAGGCAGAGGTCAGAGCTCATGTGATTTAAAGCACAGCTGGTAATGGTAAGTTTTGTTTCTTCAAAATAAGCACCCAAAACCAGTCAACTGTTTTCTAGCAATTTCCTTGAATTTGCTCCTAAATTGAATAGTTATACTTTAGGAAGCCATAGCTTCACAAATAGGCTTTTCAAGAGTCTTTGTATTTGCACACAAAGCATCAAAACCTAAGTGCCATTTAAAAGAGCTACATTTACTAGCATTTGTAAAGGTTAAAAAAATTAAAAGTTTAAAATGCTATGTCATAAAGCTCACTATAAAGCTTTTGTTTAGGCAGCAACTTACACTAACATGTACATGTATCTTTCTGTCTTTCCTTTCAAGGAGTGTTGCATTATGTTCTCAGCCAAAAATCTCAGGTCTTTGGCAAAAACGAAACTATTCTTTTTCCAAGTAATTTACACAGGTCTGGGTCTCACAATAAACAAGCTTACAGAGCCATCAACCTAAAAAAAAATCCCTGAAAGACCGACCATTAAGAGAGTCAATCATGAGATTAATGCAAAACCATTTACATATTTCACTCTTTTAAAGTACTAAACTTCAAAAATGCACCCAAGTATGTGTCTAGCTAAATACTGATACTTAGCTACTTGGAGGAAAAACAGTCCTCTTTTTAAAATACACAGAAGAGGATATTCTTAAAAATCTTTTTCAAAGGTAGATGTTTTTTCTATCCATCAAGAATTAGATCACCAGTAAGTACACACAACAGAATGAGCAGTCAGCCTAGCTACAGATGCTCTTTTCTCCTTGGCTTATACAGAGAAAAAAAGTTAGTATAAGTTGTGTTCAATCCTTAAAAAAAAATCAATTCACCATTCCCATCTCAGCTTTTTAGTAGCCAATGAAGCCTCACATCAATAGCCAGCAAACACCCACTCCCACTTTTAACAAACACAGGCTGGTTAACCCACCACAACTAGGAAGTGCATGAAAGGTGCTTCCAGTCATGCTAATAGACAATCTTCTGCTGCAAATGAGACAGCTCAGTGAATCCGTGGTCTAACACTGCAGAAGGGTCCCATTCTCTCCAGCTCCTCACTTTTCAAACCAGAACTGCCAGCTCACCATCTACCTTCTGTCGGTGCTTTAGTGCACTTGACCCTTCCAGGAGAAGGCTTAGTGAACTGACAGAAGGTTATTCACAGTGGTTTTTTACTGGATCCATTTTCTACTGATTTACTTCCCTGAACTGACTCATCCTGGGAGCAGACAAGCATCACTGGCATAGAAGTGTTGCTGCAAGCACCTAAATCACAATCAGCTTAAGACAAGCTAGAAGTGACCTGCAATCAGGCAGGTGATGACACTCTTGGTCCTGGCTGCACCTTCTCCATTACCACCTCCCGTTTCTCACAACAGCACAGTAAGGGCATCAGATTAGGTCACAGACTCACCAAGCAAGCACCACCCCAAGTCACTCACTGGCCACACAACTGCAAGAGCTCCCCCCAAGAAGAGTGAGGAGTTGTGTCTGGGTTCCACCATGGCTTGAAACCAGTTTAAACTCAATCACAAAAATTACATCCTCAGAGCCAGCAACGCAAGTGTTCTCAGAGCATGCTCTGATGTCCTCCCTCTCTTGCTACTGCACTCCCTCCTTCTCGAATCATCTCCTGATCTTAAGCAGCTTTTCAAGCTCTGACCACAGCATGCCCACTACCCTCCACTTTTGGTACCTCCTCCCTTACAGGGAGAATCAAGGAAACACTTCTACGTACCTCAGGGCATCCTACAAGCGTCGAACAAAATTACTAGATTTCAAAATTGCACAAGACAAATTGCAGTCTAATGTAACAGCACGCACTGGCGTGACAGGCCCAAGGCTTCCATTCAGCCAGACTCCCTTTGACTTCAGAAACAGCTTTCCATGTTGCTCCACAGTCTCATTTGTAATATACCCCAGTGTTTCTCTCAGCTACAAGGATACAATGAAAGTCAAATCTTTATCTCATACTGTCTTTGAAAAGCCAGAGGACAGTGTGCATGCTGCAATACCAATTACTGAGACTGCTCCTATCTAAACATGTCAGTACCAATGGCAATGTTGTTCAGCTTTCACGCAAACAGCAAATAAACATCTTCCTCCTTAATTCTGTATATTTTCTTCCACATTCATAAAGTCTCATTACTTGCATAAGCAAACAGGCAAACACAGTGAAACAAGCACTGTTGAAAGACAGATCTTCCGTGAAATCTGAGAGAAATAAGGCCTGTGCTTAATAAGTAAAGGCAAACTGAATCAACACAAATTTGGGTAAAACCAGGCATTTATCTCGTATGCATTAAGAGATAAATTAATAAATTAAGAGATGTCTCAACACAAAATTTTAACTTTAAAATCAATTACTGCCCAAATCAGAAAAAGATATGCAGAACAAAAATTTAAATAGCTGAAAACTAGTTTAAGTGTTTTTCCAGATGCCCAAGAAGCCACAATTTTACCATTAAGAAAAAGACCAGATGGTGAAAAACTGCACTTTTCAAAGGTTACTGTTACAAAACAACTATTAAAAAACATATCTTGTAAGAATGGCAAGTGAAGCAGTGGTAATGACCGTGACAAATTAGAAAAATATGAAAAAATAAAATGCTAGCAAGAGGATACAATACCTCCCTGTCCCTAGAAGGGCAAGCACCATCCTAGCAATAAGAGAGATGAACAAAAGTTGTCAAGATTATGAAGAATGATAGAACTGTGAATAAAAACACAAATACACAAAAAATTTGAAAATGTTCGGTAAGTGCAGAATAAAGTCTGGCCAGAAAATTTCAGTTGCCCCAATAAAATGCTTTCCATAGAACAACAAGTATTAAACTTCTGAGAAATACAGGTTGTTTGGGTCAACCGTACAGTCCAAAAGATGTGAAGATTGCTATTCATTAAGCCAGAAGAAACTCCTGCAGTCTGGATACAAGATGACATGGGTTATAAATGGCTGCCATTTTAAGTTATTGCTGGCTTTTCTACATTTTGATGTAAAACTGACAAAAAAGCAAACACTACCAATATAGCAGACTAGCAAAGACTAGTACCATGGTTTCACAGGAAATTAAACCTGTCACTTTCATTTGATAAATTAGTAGCAATGGTCAAACACAGTTAATGTCCAAAGTGTTTGGGTTAGTAGTGTCTGATATTTTGATTAAGAAATTAGAATATAATGGAAGTTAATGTGGTCTGTCTCGTATGCATTAAAAACTACAGGTGAGCAAGCTTTATTCTTATGATTTGCTTTGTGATATTATACATACTCTCCTAGTTAAGGAGTATGCTCCAAAAAAAACCCTGTATTATTTTTTTCTCATTTGAAACCTCCTGAGAAGTGTCAATATGATAACACTAAGTATCCTTCAGAGGCTGTGCCTTGACCAACCCTCTTTTACCATTGTCTGCAACCTAGAAGTAAACAACAGATCATTCTTACTGGGAGGGGAGGGCAGGGAGCGTGTGGAGAGAGAAAAAGGGGAATAACTAATACTCTCTGATACAACTTGGGCAATGTTGGGACAGGACAAAATTAGGTTTTTTCAACTATCAACAAAAACAAAGTCCTATCTAAAAGAAAGACCTATCCTAGAAACTACCTTGAAGGGATGGTCATTATTTGAGTACAAGTTTCCAGTGTGACAGCTCCCAATAAAACCAGTACAAATATATATGGGGAATGATGAGCAGGAATCATAGGACGGCCTCAGTTGGAAGCGACCTTGAAGCCCATCTAGTTCCAAGCCCTCTGCTGTAGGCAAGGACTCCTGTCACAAGAGTTCAGAGCCTGATCCAGCCTGGCCTCGAAGACTTCCAGGGATGGGTTATCCAGAAGGTGTCAACTGCCACAGCTGTGTGACTGCCAGAAAACTGCTCTGCTCCCAAGTTCCTGCCACAGCTACTGCACCGAGAGCAAAGCCATCAAAACACAGAAAGAACGAATGAACGTGAGAGACTCAAAAGGGTCAGGACTGCAGACCATAACAGTAGTGTAGGGATCTGATAATCATCAGCATATTAAAGAGATACAGAGAGACCTATATTTGGATAGATATCTCACCAGATGTAATGAACAGAAATAAATTAAATTCAGACCAGAAACATGTTTAAGTCTTAAACAGACTAATTAAATTTGAGGGCAACTTCCCCAGTTATGCAATATGACCTATTACCATACGATTTCGTTTTCTTTTTTACTTTATAATTAGTACTCTGGCAATAAAAAGAAATACTTTAAAAAACTTCAGCCTGTAATATAAGGTTGGATTAGATCTGCAGTTCTCTCCATCCTCAACCTCCAAAGCTGCCCAAGATACACAAAGCAAGGCTCAACCTTCAATATCAAGTACGTTAATTGGTCTGAGACTTTATAATTCTGCTGTCCATTCTAAGCAGGATAATAAGTGATACCTGATCTTTGAATGAGCTCACAAATGCAAGACTTGTCTCCGGAGTGATCCTGACTAAACAACACAATAAGTCCTGTATCCGTACAGGACAATTAAAAGCAGCCTGCACTCTAGTACAATCCCAGTAATATCTACAAAACTTCATGTAGAATAGAACTGAAATTTTGAACAGAAAAAAACCAGAGCAAAGCTACTTACAGTAGGTTTACTTGTTTTCTTAAAAGTACCAACAAGGAATACAAATATATACGCTTCTAACTTCCTAGGTAGTTACAAATTGAACCACAAGGACAGAAACAAAGATAAGTATGATGTCTTCCATCTGGAAAAATTCCTGTCAAACAGAGCCCATAACTGTTAAAATTGCTTTTCAACTTTGCAGGAAGATTGTTCTTGGACAAGATTTTTTAAATGCCGAGAGATGTCTGTAATAAACAGTAATTTCCATCTTTCTCAAATATATCCCATACCACCTGACACTGCTAAATACACTACACTGAAGTAACAATCCAGATCTTCCTTTCCAGTAATAGTTCTTACCATTTAGGAAGAGATACAGTTCTCAACAGCTGCAATATCTTTGGCAGTTTAGTCCATACTGAGCACACATCTAGAGTATTTTTCAAATACAAAGGAGCATTACAAGCAAAATCCATTTTCTAAGACTGTGCTACCTGCCCACCCCTTGAATTTCAGAATGAAACATCCAAACCTATCATCACCTACCACAGAAGAGTCAGGAATTCACTCCTATTTAGAGGATCTAAAAAATTTGAAGTCAGAAGGTCTGTTGGCCCATTAAAATAATTTGATCAGAGGATAACAAACATAATCACCATGAGTAGCATTCCCACACCAGGGCTACACTGTATAAAAGGAAGTAGAGCTTGCTATTCTGTCAGAAACCTGAACACTGAGAAGGAAACAAACCAGCAGGGACCACCTCAGCCCAGTGTTACTCTGCCATTGCAGGGTGCTCTGCATCCCTCATTGTGGAGCTACCATATCCCACTGCAAGTCAACCAATGTCATGTCCACTCTGAGATCTACACCTACAGGGCTCCCTTTGGTCGACTGTGCACTTTCCAATCCTGCTGAAGAATTCATGTACATGCATCAGAGTCACTCCAATACAGTCTACACTCCTCTACGCTCACATATTTGACACACCACTCAGTTACACATTTGTGAAATTAAAAAAACTTGCAGTTGGTCTTTAGAAAGATCCCTGAACTCCAGCTGAAAACATCAACAGCTGGATAATCCACCACTGCCCTCCTTCCTTCATTACAATGATTACTCATCCTCCTTTACCACTTGTGCTTTTCAATTTGTTCCCATTCAACTTCACTTTCCAGTCACTGGATCTTGTAAAGCACGAACTGAATAAAGCACTGGATTTCAGTAAGAAAATATTAACGTAGAGGGAAAAAAAAGACACCTCTCACTTTTTCAGATCATGCCAACAGGGTTTTTGCAGGCATTTACTGTAAAGCATTATTAAAACAAATTTTAATTCTTTCCCATACACTATTTAAAAATAACTTCTAAAGACAAAAGTTCATCATTAGCATTACCACATGTTCAAGCAAAAATCATCTCCTTGTTCTTATACATTTTTAAACAAAGCATTATACTGAGAACTTCTGCTGAACTGCTTGTTCGTATTTGTATCCTATCAGTCAATAACTTTTGGGATACAATCCCATGCATATGCTCCTTCCCTTCAGTGTACTACTTTGAATATAGCTGCATTAACATGTGCCTTGCTTTACCAACATAATTTCACGTTAATTCTAGATGGCTTTGTACAGTTCCATCCTCCCTGCTTAGCACCCATCCATCTTGTTTGTCTGCAAGTCTTATTATTGACAATTTTGATATTACATCCAAAACATTAAAGAAAAAAATCAGAGTCCAGTAGACTAACTCCTCCAAGACTTTTAGGAACAGTGAAATTCCAGAATAATCCTAACAACTATTTCCAGGATGTATCAGTTAACCAATAGTTCTCTAAGCATTTATCACCTATTGCAAGATCATTCTACAAATATCACACATGCAATTAATACTATTTGTTGTACTTCACCACTAAAATTATCTTCAGAAGCTTTGATGTTTCACTAGCAATCTCACAGCTAGAAAAGTGGGATCTGTACTGTCATACTAAACTGAACTTGTCATTAGACAGAATAAATATCCTTAGAAAGAAGAGTCTATTACTTAAGTTCAGCTTGCATTCATGAGGGAGGGAGCAAGGGAGGCCTAAGAACTCATAAGGTACCACACAAATGCCCCACAAAAAGCACTCCCACCATAAGTTTCCTAAAGCATTCATATTTCCATCAGTTTCTACCTCTTCTTACCAAAATTACTCAATCACTTTAAACTGAGTCTTTCATGACATCTATTTAAATAATTTTTCACTATTCCTTAGAACCTCTTTCCTGTAACATTAATACTGCATTCATAGTATTTCATGGCAAAATCCAAAGTCTTGGAGACTAGATAAAAACAAATATAGCCTTTAAAAAAAAACAAAAACAAACAAAAAACTTACAGCAATCTGAAAATAATCCAAATTAGTCAATACAAAAAGACAGTAAAAAGCAAAAGTCTTGCTAAAAAGCATACAAAAAATACCTGAAAAAGTATCCGAAACAAACAACAGCACCATGAAACAAAAAATTAAGATTTTGACAGTCCTATAAAAAGTGTAAGTTTTAAATGTACACAAATATTGAAATTGATGATATGCTCCAACATCATTACTTGCATAAGGACATGGTGCTATTCTCTTAAAAAGTGGAAATCACCACGTATTAAGGCCCCTGACCCTCAGAAACAACTGAGCTCAGATGCACTGCATTGTTCAGTGGGCAGGTCTGTCACAATACAGCTCTGCTATGGCACACAATCCTTAAGCTTTTAAGAGAGTCTGGAGTGTCTGTTAACAGTCAGTCTGTCTCACCACCAACATGAAAATCATCATTTTCTTTTAAAGCTTATCTGTACAAAGACTTTAGGGAATAAGGAAACACTAACTGAAATCCATGTAGAAACTATCTTGTGAGTAACATCTAGTCAGACAGTCAGCATTTCTGGAACAATCTTATGAAACTCCCTCCAAACTAGTGATATTTATTGCATATTAAAAAATTTCAGTTGATGTTATAGCAGACAATATATATTAACTTCCTTTCCTATCTTTTGTGGACACATTCAACTTCATGCATCAAAGGAACAGTATAAAATTCTACCACATTAACTAGCTAGACTACCAATTTAAACTGAGAGATTTTAGTTTGCTATACAGTACTCAAAGTTAAAAAACACTAGTCTTCAATCTTTAAAACACAATGGATTTCTGACAAGCTGTAAATGTTTTTTATTCCATTTTCCAGTCTTAGATTGCCTATCTAAAGTTTCCACAAGTTAAGAACACTGTCTTTCCAAGAGCATCAACATCCTACAGTCTGGATCACTACTGAAAACTTGTGTCACTTCTGAAAATCATCAGACACTGCTACTGAGGATACTGCATTTAGTGTGAATCCAGTTAGGCTGAAAAAACATGTAGCAACATCTATACACATTCTTTAAAATATATTCCCCAAAAAACAAACAAAAAAAACCTCAAAACAAAACCACAAAAAAAAATCGAGAAACTTACTTGGGGTTTATTGCTAGCTAATCTCCTTTCAGAAAAGACTGGACTATTCTAGTCTTGAGCGCAGTTTAGAGAGGTAGAGTAGGTAAGGTAGACGACCTAGCACAGAGGGGCCTACCGAGCTTTCAGTGATCAATTAAACTGTCTTTTAAGATACTGTTTAAGGATACCATCTGTTTTTCAAAAACTGGAGCCTGACATACGCACTTATCTGTTTTGTAGGTTGAAAAAAATCAATTCTTACAGCCCTTAACGTATCAGGTGACAAGTCCGTATGTAAAAGCTTTTCTAAGCTATTTAAAACACGTTTCAAAACAATCATACTAGTCCTCAAGGATACACACATGCTGCTGACGGTGGGCGGCCCAAGAAGGGTAAAAAAAAAAATGTCACGAAACGACCTCTACATGTTACCTGTAAACATTTCTCCCATCATCAACACACTGGAAAAAACAGACCGCTTGCTCTCACGCCACACGGGGAGCGCTGGGCTGGATGGGGCCAGCCCCGAGCTGCGCTGAGCGGCACACCAGTGCCATCCAAACCCAAGGGAAGCACTTATTCCTCCGAGCCGCTTTCCCCCGGGCAGCCGGCCCGGGCCGGGCGCGGAGCCCCGAGCGCTGCCGCGGCACCTCTGTCCCCGCCGCTGCTTCGCCCCCCGCCCCGGGGGCGGGCAGCACCGCCGGCGAGGGCGCACGGAGGGCCCCCAGTGGACCTTGCACCGCTCCCCGCCACCCGCACCCGCCTCCCGGCCCGGCCCGGCCCTGCCCACCCCGGCCCGCCGCCGCGCACACCCAGGCCGGCGGCGGGGGGCGGCGGCGCACCTCCCGCCCTTCGCGCAACCCGCCCGCCCGTCCTCCCGCCGAGCCCCGCTCCCCACCGCCCCACGGCGGGACGCCGTCCCGGCCGCGCCCCGAGCCCCGCTCCTGCGCCCCGCTCCCTGCGGGCGGGCCGCTCGCACCTCCGGGTGCAGGATGGGGACGCAGCCCGCCTCCTTCTCGTACTCCTCCAGCGGCGCCGCCATCTTCCTGCGAGCCCCGCGCCCGCTGCATGCCGGGTAGTGCGCGTGCCCGCGGCGGCCCCGCGCGCCGCCGCTTCCTCTGGGGGCCCGCGCGGGAGGGCCGTGTCACAGCATGGCCGGCTGTGGGTGTGGGTTGTTTGTGTGTGTGCACATGGACACACACACACACCGTGTTTGTATAGGGTACCTGCGTACGGGTATGTACACCCGCCAGGCTTCTGGTACACCAGCATCAGTTCTCCTGGAATCAGTATTTAGTGTAGCAGAGGTTTACGGAGGTACTCCTAATAAGGAGTAAGGTTCATGACAAGTTGGAATGTGAGCGAAGAGAGCCCTTCACCTTCTACCTTTAATGTGGATTTGGTTCCACACTAAGAAATTGTCCATTTTTCCTTTGGCGTTACCTTCATGCCTGCTAGGGTAGCAAAGAGAGCATAGGAAGAAAGCAATAAGATTTTAATTAGACTTTTTCTAGCAGCTGCAGGAATGTCTGAAACTGCCCAGACTTCCCGAGAAAGTAATTCCTGCCAGCCATCTGTGCCCTGCTGTGCCGGTGGTTCCTCACATCCCGAGCCACTCGCGCTGCCCAGGTGGCTGCAGATTTGGGGACAAGTTACACAATAGCCTTGGTTCTGTTTAGCCGGTCATTTCTGTTCTCACAGGCTACCTACTGTGTGTATACAGCCAAGAGCTGGAATCCTAAAGCGCTTTATTTCTTTCTTTCTTTTTTTTTAAAATAAATTACATTTTAATCAAAAATGGTTTTGCAGTTACAGAATGTTATTGCTGGTTTGACTGCTGCTTTATATTGCTGTATCTATGGCGCTGTCATTTGCCTTTGTGAGAAGGGGACCTTTAGA
This sequence comes from Catharus ustulatus, assembly GCF_009819885.2. Lineage (NCBI taxonomy): Eukaryota > Metazoa > Chordata > Aves > Passeriformes > Turdidae > Catharus > Catharus ustulatus. Next base: position 47,335,376 of record NC_046224.1, read on the forward strand.
TAATACATTTTGTTGTATCATAATACATTAAGCTCATAAGCCTAAAACCCTACAATGATATTCTTTCTCTTCATTACTCTTTCCTATCTCATGCAAAATGTAACAGAGAAGCACTAATAAAATCTGACTGCAGCATTATTAAAATGTTAAACCATAAATGTCTTTTTTTTCTGTATTTAAATTCAAAATTGTGAAGAAGAATGACAAAAGATTTAGAAACCGGGGGTGTGAAACAGGTCTCAAAGCACATATTTGAAACCATAAGGACCGAAGTGCTAAAAGAGCAGAACAAGATGTGGAGTATACAGGAAAGGATCTTTTTTTAACTGTCTATATTATTAAATGTACTAGGGCTTAGATATAATTTGCAATTTGATTTGCATGAGGAAGAGGGTTTTCAACCCCCTACAACCTCCAGAAATAGATATCCTATTAATCATGACAGTTCATCACTCCTGTTTATAATAAAAGCAAGGATGATAAAATAACTAAAAATGTTTATAGTATTTTTACTATTCAGATTCTTTTTCCTTGCAGCTCTGAAGAAGTTATGATTTGTCCCATAGCTCTGAACAGGTTTGTAAACAAATACTCTGACATCTGTCTAGGTATTTATAGCCTGTTCTTCACAGATCTACACATTTGCAAACCAATTCTGTTCCATATGTATCTGTAGAGAGAATTTTTGCTCTTTAAACTGGGGCCTCATCTGTGAGTGTAGTTCATATGCAGCCTATTATATCTTTCTTCAGAATGAGTGTCCCTTTTACTGCCAAGTAACAGCAGAACTAGAATACAGGATTGTACTACTGTGCCTCTGCATTAGAGCTCCTCGTTCAAAAGCTTGCAGTGGTTCCCAAGTTTAAAAAGTTTTCCACGCTTCAAGTATTCCCTGTCCTTTCCTAGCATACATACAATCTAACATAATTGCATGGAAACACGATTCTTCATTGTTTTGCATTGTCATTACAAAGAGGTTATGCTCTGTGCAGAGTAGGCAAATGGCAGATTAAAACTCAGTAATCTGCTACAGTAAAGTTTACTCCTATTTCCCACAAATTTAAAAGGCTTTAAGGTTAGATGTTTTTCTGGGCTCTGCCAAAAAATTTACCATCTGACCTTGAGCAAGTATTTCACTTCTCTATGATTTACTTTGCTCTTCTGTAAATCAAAAACTTTGTCATCTCATTCAGGGGGGTACTCTGGGAATTTATTACCATTGCAGAGCAATTTCATGTCTCTGATTAAAGATGCCTTGTAAATGCCAGGAATTATTGTTGATCAATGGGCAGGAAATGCTCTTCTGTGTGATTGCATTGAATGCTCCGTAGCTGATGTGTGAAGTGCTCTCCGTATTGACCAAAGAGGTTTGATCCATTTCTACTTAACTAGGCATGCAATAGGGACAAGTCTGTAATATTGGTTAAACACCACACACACTAGAAAATTACTTTAAGTCATATTTTCACAAAAGGAAAATAGTCACCAGTACCACAGACAAACAGATTTTCTTCCCTTTGTTTTGCTTTATGTTAATGACTGTGGAAAAGGGCATAATGTCTGGATGCGTTTTAATTTTCAGGTAAGCCAAAAAACAGCCAAACTGGAAAGTAAGTGGCACAAAGTCTTACGATTCTCTATTCTTCAACATGAATTTTATCTTCTTCAACAAACTATTAGGGGGAAAAAAAAAAAAAGCCCTTGGCAGAGACAAAGCATTTGTGGAATACGTCTGTACACTTGATTCAGTACTAGGCATGACTGTGCAGCCTTTTTAGCTTCTATCTTCTGCTAAACTGTGAAATGTGACAGTGAAATAAAAGACATTTAACATTTCTACATTTCTTAGTAGTAGCTTTGTATTATAGTGTGAGTAAACAGTGCCTACCTTTGCAACAAAATATTGAAATTACAGCTAAATGTTTATTCTCATGGCAGGTCCAAAGTTAAAATAATGAAATGTCTTAGTACAAAAATAGGTAGGAAGTCAAAAGTACCTTTCCCAGCCCTACAAGAATGTGTATCTTTAGAACAGTTATACATGTCCTTCACTTTTCAAACATTGTTTTGATTAATCCTATTCTAATTAATAAATAATGAGATGCATTTGCCATCATACTGAGGTGCCTCTGAAATTTTTGCTTGCATAGTTGTCACTTACATAGTGATCCAAAAAATAGGCTTCACTATCCAGGGCTAAAATATCTGGAGAAGCCATGTCATGGTCCTGTTCTCTGAGTATGTTTGCAGAGAGGCTATGAGTAATTATCTTTATTATTCTCTATGTATGCTTCATTTCTAATCATGTTACTGTTTGAGCCTTGTACTTTATGTATTGGAAATTACACCCACCTATGTAAATGTGTATACCAAAATGAATGTATAAAACCTGTCATTTTGCATGGATTTATTCAAGTCTATGGTTTCTCTCTGCCTTCACTCCTACATGGAGAGCATCCACTTCTCACAGTTTGGACCAGTTTGGGTGACTGAAAGTCTGGGAGTTTGCATGACAGCTCCCCAGAATTTGTCTTTAAAAGTACAATCCAGCTGAAAATGCTCTCAAAGCAAGTGCATTAAGAGAATATTAAATATGCATGATTGAAAAGAGAAATAAGATAGTGAAATTGTTCAATACAGTGCCTCCTGTAACTGCAGGCACTGCTTCTGTTATAGTATTTCAGGGCTCTGACAGTTGTGTGGATATGAATGAAACCTGTATGACTAAACCTGATTTTGGTCCCAACTGGCTGCCTCACCCTCTTGAGAGAGGTGACTGTCCTGGAAGGCAGATCTCACTGTGGATCCAATCCTGAACCACTGCAGGCTTCAGCCCTCTCTTCTAAGGTGATGTGAGATTTTAGCATCCTGGGCTGAAAGCCATGGCAGTTCAGGAGAGGATTCAGGAGGGGATCAAGTGTCCTTACTCAGCGGTGGCAGCATCTGTCAGCCGGTGTGACAGGGGACAGCAGCCACTCGACCGTGTGACCATGCAATGTGCTGCCGCATGTCAGTCGGTGCTGCCAGTGCAAGAGAGCAGTGGGTGATGTGATTTCCCTCACTACTGAGTGTGGTCAGGTTCTTCTCTGCCCAGCCAGTGCAGAGGATTAGTCACAGTCGCTGTGTAAGGCAGCTTGTTCCTGAGCATCACCAAAGAGAGCCTGGCAATGCTCTTACACCAGTTTTATAATCAGTTTGTGTTTCTGAATTCACTGGTGGTCATCTTGATTTACATTGTCGAGAAGGGAAGGGAAGGGGAGGGGAGGGGAGGGGAGGGGAGGGGAGGGGAGGGGAGGGGAGGAGAGGAGAGGAGAGGAGAGGAGAGGAGAGGAGAGGAGAGGAGAGGAGAGGAGAGGAGAGGAGAGAAGAGAAGAGAAGAGAAGAGAAGAGAAGAGAAGAGAAGAGAAGAGAAGAGAAGAGAAGAGAAGAGAAGAGAAGAGAAGAGAAGAGAAGAGAAGAGAAGAGAAGAGAAGAGAAGAGAAGAGAAGAGAAGAGAAGAGAAGAGAAGAGAAGAGAAGAGAAGAGAAGAGAAGAGAAGAGAAGAGAAGAGAAGAGTTTATACTATCCTTTACCTTTACTATTTGCCAAATAGCACTGCATATCATGCCAGGCAGTTTTAGATACCATGAAGCAATCCTCCTAAAACAGGGCGGGAAACTGTTGGAAAATGTTGGAAAAATCCCAGCTGAACTATATCCGATGTCTGGGTCCTCCTGTAGAGTACACAACCTGGATAGGGGTCCTAAAAGGGAAAGTCACCTGCTTCTCTACTCCTCCTGAGTGTATCTGTTGGGGCAAGCTTCTTTTGATGGGATAGGAAACCATAATATTGTCTGCCGGTCTGCAAATGATAGGTGCTTTTATGGAACAGGATGACTCTGCCTAAAGAAGTCTTCTCTTTTGCTGCATAGCCTCTTGATCCCTTGGAAACCATCCAGGAGGTTGCTAGTCTTAAAAAAGGCCTAATGACAATGTTTGATGTAAAACATCAGAAAAATAATACATGTGTACTGTTTCCCCCTCACTTTCCTTAAGGGAACAAACTGTCCATTTGACTACTGGAAGATGGAAATGCCCTTCCAGTGGTGAAATTGTCACCCATTTCATTTAAAGGGAGCCTTTTCTACATGTAGTTTCCCACAGTATAATTAGACCCCAAATCCCTGTATTAAATTACATTCGGGGATATTTCCCCATAGAGTTATTGAAATATAATGCTGATGACATAAGCACATAGAGAAAACAGGGATCAACTGCAAGATGCTAGACATCTATTTAAAAAAAAACTGAATAAATTGTATTTTTTGAATACTAAATGTCTAAATGAATGTTGTGCTTTCAAAACAGTAAGCACATCACCTGTGAATCCAATATCTCTTTTCTCTTTATGGAGAGATTCTTTCTGTCACTTTCTGTTGCTTTCAAATAGGTTTTTTGTAGAATCATTACTTAGTATTTGAACACAGACAGATAAGCACTAAAAGTAAGCTGCTACTAAGCATAGCACCCTTGCTCTTCATTTTTGTGGTTTTGCATTTTATTGTGTAATTCTTTTCTGCCAAAATAATCTTATTAGCATGAAATATGTATAGCCCTTGAGTGACATAAAGCAATCACATTTTTTCCCTAGGTGATTATCTTTGCTGATGCAATTCCATTGCTGACAAATTCTGCATTGATTTAAAAGTGCAGAAAATGAGTGGGGTTATCTAACTTGACTTTTAATTCCCACTTTTTTTTTCCCCTTTAGGATGATGTGCTTCTGTTTCCCACTCATTGTGTTTTAAATATCTTATCTTGATACCATATCATACTCATGGATGACTTTGCTGCTCTCTTTTAGGTCGAAGAACCATCTCTCTTTTCTTTGTTCATTATAGTCAAAGTGGCTATTACCAAGTGGTCCCATCACTTAGACTAGGTAGTAAAATAATTTTTAACTTACCTGAGTCTGTTAGTCTCCTGTGAGTTTTCCCCCAGAGCTTGTTCTTGGCACATTCAGTAACACACCACACGTACCACTTTGTTCTGCTAACATATCTGCCTGTGCTTATTCTTTGGGGAAATCCAGGACTACTGTGATACAGCCCTGTAAAACATCTGACACTGGATTATGCTCCATATTTGTAAAGGAAAATGAACAGACTGGAAACTGAAGACTGGATTGCAGTTTATTAACTTTTTTCCTTTTCTATTTTCATTATCCTTTGTTCTCCCGGACCTCTCTTTACGTCTTTTGTGTTGGGCTGATTATTCTAGCTGCCTTTGGAGAGGGTGCAGAATATATCCAAAGAATGAATTTTTGAAATACAGGCAATTGCTGAGGCAGAAACTCACTGCCAAAATGAACACCAATGAAAAACCAAGAAAATAAAATTAATAGTAATTCCACTACTTTAAAAAGATACCATTGAGAATGAAACAATAAATATTCAACAATGGTTTTATGGAATTATTGCATCCTCAGGAATTTGGGTTGAAGTGGACTGAATGATAAAATAAGAGAAAAAAAAATGTTAAGAGTTTCATTTACAATCTTTGGTTGAAAGCTGATAAATGAATTATTTTTGGTACTTTATATCAAATGAAGTAAATATTTTCCCTGCTCATATCTAAAGCAAGCTCTGAGGAGCATTGTGGACTAACAGCCTTCCCCTTTACAAATGCGAATTTTCTAGCTGAATTAAAATAATTTTCAGTAACCAAGGTAAAATAATAAGACCCTTCTATAAATAGTGTGATGGTAGAATGCTGTTGTCTTATAATCCTCTTCAGGAATTGTTGTCATCATGGTCATGGCAGTGAATATGTAGAACCCATTGTCAAGGGAAGTGTATTCCCAGGGACTGACCTGCTCATTCATTGAGCATGAAAGGTACTTTGCCTTCGTGTAAGAGGAGAAAAAAGGAATAGTACAGGCAAAAAATATTAAAGAGGGAAACTTCATCAAAAGTAGTAAAATAGAAAATGAGATATTAAACCCAGAAAGGTTCTGATATTAGAGAAGAGCAAGAGACAAGAAGTCTCACTTGGAAGAGACCTACAGTATCATCTAGCCCAACTGCCTGACCTATGTGCTTTTCATGGGAGATGTTTAAATTCTCTATGATTGGTTTTGTTTGAGGTTTTTTGTAAAGAACAATAAATTGGCTTACTGAAGTCCTTAGAGCATGCCATGCAGGTATTTTAGATTTATTAAATTACTGGAATTAAGGACAGACAAAATTAGCCAACAGCACTTACGAAAAACTTTCAAAATTGTGATGGAAAATGTTGCATGAAATACAATCTCATTTAGGTTTTTGTTGAATTTATGATGAATTAATAAGGTTGCACACAGGCAAGTACTTTAAGCACAGGGGTCAGTATAAATTCAACTGTGTTTTAATGGGAAAGAGTGGTAGCAGTTTTCTGCTCTTGACTAAGCAAAGATGCATAGCAAAAACCTCTTCTACTTACTCATTGATACAGTGGGAGAAAATTCCCTTGTTAGATTCATATAAGGACTGCCAGAATACTGAAGGTACTAAATGAAGACATAATCCCCACAACCAGTCTTTAAAATAATAAAGTAAGTAAATACATCAAATATTCATAATGTTTGATTGAAAATGGCTAATCTGAAATGCAAATTCAAACATTGCTAATATTCAATACACCGTGTTAAACATCATGCTGTGTGATTCCAAAAAAATCAAGCCTGGAGTTCGGAAAGTTGTATGCTTTGAGAGGAATCATAAAAGACATCAAAATGTATAGGAGGTGCATAGTTGATATAATCAAATCTTGAAGCTGTGGGGAATGAACCAGTAGCACTGTTTTTGGAATAAATGCAGGCAAACTGAGCTGTCACATTAAAGCTGACAGCCCTGCTACGCAGCTCTAATCTGCTGTGCAAAGATCTGGGTTAGGAGAGGATGGAAATCTACAGATGCACTATTCCAAGTCTGCTTTTCTGAGCTTTCAGATCAAAGTCAAAAAACATGCCTGATCAGAAACATCAAAAAACGTGGGCAATGTAGATAATTCCAGAAGGAGGCAGATTATTTAATCCTCTTTCATGATTCTTTTCTAAAACAGTCTCTAGATGCCAAGACATTTTCAATGTAATGACTGTGTTATCTCCCTTCAGATGCTGAGGTAACACAGTCAAAGTAGCATCAATGGTTCTTGCAGCTTGATGAGACAGACTTCCCTTGGATTGCTGCAAAGTTTAAGACTCTCATCTCCTGTTCTCAAGAGAATCATCACTTAAGAGATTTCCCAGCACTCTAACTGCACATCTTGATGGTAATGGGAAGTGGCAACACTTCCAAATTTGCAGGACCTTGGTCACCTTGGGTTTCATTTACTGCTGGTGCTTTTAGTGGTCCTAGAAAAAAAAAAAAAAAAAAAAAAGAAAAAGAAAAGAAAAAAGGCTCACTCATGCTTTAATACAGTGGAAGTAAAAGGTTTGGCACACAGAATGGTATTTAATAGATGAGTATATATCTGGGCTTTAAAACTGCTACAAATGGTCATCTACTGTAGCAAAAGAAGTAAGGAGTTTATTATGCTATAGCTGCTGCTAATTTATAAGCTCTTTCTCTTAGGTTTCAGCAGTTGCTAGAAGCACATGAACGTTTCTGTCACGTCTTGGAAACAAATAACAAAACACGTCCATAGGGAAAGTTACACCATAGAATTGAATTTTAATAGAGCAGGAGGGGGCTGACAGCAAAAATAATAATTTCATCTGCAAAGTTGCAGGTCAGTGTATTGCAGCTGAGAATACTCTGGCATTTGCATAGATGTGAGCTCCCCTGTGTAACACTAACCCAGTCTCTGCCTGTCTCACAGGGAGAAGGGGTAATTCTGTGAAGGTGAAATGAAATGTAATACAGACCTAGTAGCCATATGCTTAGTTTCTTATGAATATCTTCATTTTTCTTGACAGCCTGTGTCTGGCATTCTCAGTTTTTAACTCAGTAATTTTTCTTAGCATCATGTCCTACAGCTTCAGGCAAAGGAGCAGAGCTGCTGCTGCTGCATGAGTACCCACTGGGCTGGGAGAGGGGCAGCAGAGGGGCACCAGTATCAGTCACTGCCCTGGGGAGGGGGACAGGACAGACAGAGTTGTAGGAAGCTGCAGGCTGGTGCTGCTGTGGCATCTCTGGAGCAGGGGCTGATGGCCCTGGTGGCTGACATGGGATGGGAAGTGTGGAGGAACCTCAGGAGTATGGGCTGGAACAATCAGGGCTGGTAGTACCATTGGGGTCCTCCTGTACTGAGTAGATCGATAAAATCCTCTTTTCTGCCTCCATTTCCCCTCACAATTGTATGGAAAATACTTTCCTACCATTTCTGCCCAAGGTAGTGTACTGAAGCAGATAAAAACATATATATACACAATCTAAACCTGCACTTTCTGCGGACAATTGTCCATCCTCACAAGGTTGATTCTGCCACTCACAGAATATTAAAACCGAATACAGAGAATCAAGCCCAGCTGAACTGCCTAAAAACCTCTCAGTGCATTACTGTGTCAAGGAGGGACAGGCAGAGCTCTGCTGGATGGAGCAGGGCACAGAGAGAGCCCTGGTGTGGGCTGACCTGAGCTTGAGCAGCCCTCTGCTGCAGCATGGAGCCACTGTGCTGACCAAGTAGCACAAGAAGTAACTGAGCAGCACTTCTGCAGATGCCAGCTGGATAACACCCTAAGGCTCCCAGCTCCAAAGTTAGCAGAGCCAGTTCATGTGAACCCAGCTCAGGGTCGGGATCATGCAGAGCCAGATGGGCACGTGGAAAAGATGCACATCAGAACCAAGTCCCAAACATTTTTACATTAGTTCTACAAGAGAGAGACAACAAATCAAAAGAGATCTTCAATTTAAAGTAGCAAACTGAAGTAATGCAGTTGCCCCACAGAAGTGCAACCCATGGCAAGCTATGTTGTGTAAGACACTGTGCTGTTTGGTTGGAAACTCAGTCAGCCCTCATAGTTTGCCCTTTACAAATGTTCAGTTCCTATCCAGGTATATCCAAATAGAAGGCAAATCAGAAATGCAAAATATAACAAAAGGAGCCACGTGTAACTGTATTATTCTTTTAAAGGAGCAATACAGAAAAACCCACAACATTGGGGTTGTGGTCATTCTAAACCTGAAAATTATCCCTTATCAGGCTTGAGCACTTCAAATCTGTGGTTATGAGCTCCCTTCTTTCCAAGACATGGGTTTTCCTATACATAGGCAGCTGCCAGAATCAGGAAGGAGGCAGTAGATAACCTTTGCAAGAAATTGGGTGGGAAAAAACCTGATTTGGAAACATTAAATATTATTAATTGTGTGAGTATTTATCTCCTTCTCAAATTGCTGCTTGGCAAGAATGAAGCATCTCAGGTTACTGAGGGACCTGGCCCAGCTTCTCTCGTGCAGCCTATGTAGATAAAATCCAGTTTCTATGGTGGTGAGAGAGACCCTACATCCTACCTGTGAAAGCTGTAGCAGTGTTCAGACATCAACCTCACAGACAGAATTCGTGAGTGATCCCCAACAGAGGCTACTGCCTTTGGCACTCCACTGGGGAGTGATATAATTTCACCCTATCACTCCTCTGAGGGATATTTTTAAAAATTTCTTTGGCTCCAAAGTAATGTTGGTGTTTCTGAAGATAATACATTTATGCAAGAGGATGACAGCTTGACTCTGTGCATTTGTTTTGTGGTGGTATTTCAAGTGCTTGTCAAATGCATAGCAAAGAAAGTGTTCAGAATGAAGGAAGAGTAAATGAGAAAAAACTTGGCAGCAGTAGCCTCAAATTGTGAGACTTTTGCAGACACAAACCTTACATTTTTTCAGCAAAATCAGTAAAATCATTGTAGCGATTGGCCTTTTAGTGAAAAATCTAATGCTACACTCTTATTTGCTTCTGTAAGGACCCACTGGAATTATGTTAAAAAATTCTATTGTGATTGTCTTGCTGTTTCATTTCTCAAAGTGCTATTGTCTTCGGGGTTCCCCATCTTCTCCTTTGAGCTTAAAGAATGTCAGCAGTCTGTCATCTTGGCAACTTCATAGCAGCCAGCTGGTAGAAAATCTCCCAAATACTCATACTGAGAAATCTAGCCTGATTCCTTCAGGCCATGCTGACCTTTCAATTCATTAAGATATATATTCCTTAAAATATCTATTTGGAAGTGCCCATTATATGAATGAAACAGGTCATGTGCAATGCTTTAAGAAGTCTTGTTTATCTATGACATTGCTACTGTGATGACTGGAGGAAAGACAGTGGATGTTTAGACTTAACATTAAGCAGAAAGCTGAATAATGTATTTGACACCTTTACCTGAAAGACAGGAATGTATTTCTGTGTAGTTTTGCTGTGGAAAGTACAGGCATCTGAAATATCATGCTCTGGGGACAGCATTAACAAGCTTTTTCAGTGGTGGTTTCTGTGGAGTTGAGACTACCTATGGCTGGTGACGTTTACAAGGATATGAAGAGGATGAAGTGAAAGGCATGGGCAGAAAGAACAGCAAACATATGAAAGTTTGCAAAATTATCTGCCACCCTGTAGCCTGTTATTCTTCAGTAAAGAGGTTGGCTAAGAGAGGAGCCTGGCCTCTCTGATGCATTATGACAGAGGAAAAAAGAGATATGTGTTCTGTTTATCTGCTATGAATCAACAAGAAAGAGGTCAGCAGGAACATGAAATGCATTTTTATGAGAATGTTGGACATCAAAAATTGCTTGCTCTCTCTTGCCTGGATTATCACTCCAGCTCTTCTTTCTGTATTTATGTTTTTGACTTCTAGTGGGAACAATTAAAAAACAAGGAGCCTCTGCTGTCCTGACATAAAATGTGCAATAAAATCTAGCCTCTGGAAGAAAAGCTTATAATCCATCAGGGAGAAAATACATCCCCCTGATAATTGTTTAGCAATGGCAGAGCACTGTGGACCCTCTGAGGATATGAGGCATGAGATTAGAGATCTAATAAAAATGTCTGTAAAATAGGGAGCAATTGAGATGTTTTAGAATATATTCAGCAACTATGAACGGACACAATAGGACAAAAAGCTATCAGTCTACTTGAAATAACAGAATCAGCAGCCTTGCAGTGTTTCCTTCAAGGACAATAGCGTGGTTCTGGGAGTTTTTTCTATGCTGTACCTTGGAGGAGTTTTCAGTTTTTAAAAGCACAATAGTGCCAGAGCAGGTTCTGTCAAACATGAATAATGGAATTTGAACAGATATGCAGAGACTCTGAAAACACAACTGGAGACTTTGGAAAACACTCAGAAAATGTACAGGCTGGGTTTGCTGCTCCTGGTCTCGTATCACTAAACTTGGCCTACCTCCACTGACAGCACTGAAGTTCTGCTGGTGCAAAATTTCACCTGATAACTGTGAGTCAGGTCCAGTATTTGCAGGGGTATTTTATTAAGTAAAAGGATCAGTGGGTATCTATGCAAACACTGGTGTAGACAGTATGATAACATTAATATCAATTAAATTACTTAAGACTTCCATTAATCAATGCTCTGAGATCAGCATCTGCTCTTCCCTTTTGCTCCAATGACAAGTTGCCACTGTGTGATTGTGCTTATTGCATTAGGCACTAATGAACCTCAATGCTTTCTCCAAGGGCACAGTGCAGATTACTGAAGCCTAATGCCTTCTTAAGTTGTTTGTTCCTTAAAGAGTTCACCTCTGTCGTCCTGTCCTCTGCCAGTAGCCTTGTCTTAACCTGGCAGCAATCTCTCAATAGGTTGAGAAATAAAAAGAGAAAGAGACAAGGTGCAAATTAAGGAGTGAGTAGGGGCGCATGAGAAACCAGGAAAAGATCCTTGAGTAGAAAATAAATGAGTCTGTAAAGCTTTGGAGGAAATAGAATTGCAGACAAACCATTATAACAGGCAGCAAATGGTAGAGAAAGAAGGGTACTAAAGAGGAAAAGAAGGGTGGCTAGGGAAAGAATAGGGGATTTCTCACCCATCTTCTCTTGAAACAAAGTTTTCTGTTTCATGAAGTGTTTGTTAATCATAAAGGCACTACTTGGTAATTTTTCAGTTGTACTAAATCTGCTACAGAATGTATACAGCCTGCAGGCTGGAGCAAGGGAACAAAGCCCTGGGGTCTCATGCATCTGAAGTGCAATACTAGCCTTTTTTTTTTTTCTTTGTCTGTGATTAAGCAGTGTTTGACTTTTAGCCTAGCTGACTTCAAAATGTCATCAAAGATTTGGCCTGTTTCTAGAGTTTCAAATCCCACACACTGAAAAATGGAAAATAATATACTTTCTTCCCCAAGGCTTTGCAGATGAAGGGTATTTCCAAAAACAATGCATGCAGAGTTAGAAAATCAGGCAGCAGAACCTCCTCTTTAACCAAGCAGCTGCTGTTTAAAACTGAAGACCATATGCATGGTGTGCCATTAGTGCCATTTCCTGAGAAGTGCATGTTTAGGAGCAGCTTTACACTCCACGTGTACACCCTTGAAAAGAAAGCCCCACGCAGACAATTTCTTTTTTATCTTTTTATATATATATATCTAAGTCTGCGTTTCTTTCTCTCCCACACTGTGAGAACAAAACCTATTTATTTAAAGATCAATTTACTCCTGCTGGGTAGTCCTTATTTCACCAGAGCTGAATGATATCCAGTGAATGGTTCAAGACACTTGAGATGCAGAGAACGTCCTGTTGTGTCCAGTGTGTTTGCCTGATTTGGAAATTCATTGACTATTGATGACTCAGGATATCTTTAAGAACAAAAATCAATGCAGTATGCCACTAGAAGGCTAATGATTTCAGTCCAGCCTTCCAAAGATGTACAGCAGTTTGTTTTCTAGGCTCAGTGGTTCATGAGAGTTTGAAGATAAAAATCACATTACTTTCACTAACATCCTCCCCGCTTGCATTGATTCACTGGTTCTGACCCGATTTAAATGGCTGCTGCCTCCAAGTAATTTATGTTTGAAAAAATGCCATGTTTCATCTGAAAACATATAGTCACAGCTTCCAAACTATGTAAAGATTCACCTACAACTCCAGCACTTTGTGGAAATTCTGGCTCCAAAGCTAATCCAGGAATTCAAAGATATGGGTGAGAATTGTTACAATAGTACAATTTCCAATGTCACTATTATTAACCATATTCAATTATATCAGAAATGTTCTGTTGAGGCTGTTAGGTAGTCTTCTAACCAGACAGAGCAGCATATATGTAAGGAAGAGAAAATTGAAGAGCAGCAGATAAATAGGAAAATTAAATAGAAAGGGGGTCACAGTATCTGTGAGCTCTCAGTGGGTGAGGCAGCAGGTGGGAAAGAGCCTCTGAATCACTGAGTTCAACTCTGCAATCACACTGTCATGGTACCAGCATTAGGATCAGATAGATCCTGGTGTATCTTCTCCCTCACCTAAACCTCATATCACAAAGCAGTCTCTGAAGCCATGTAACAGTTGCAGGACCATTAGTGCAAAAGGCAAAAAGCCTCAAAAATTACACCAAACATCATTGTAAAGAGAACATAAGAGAGGCACAGCACTGCCATTAGTGAAACATCCCTGGAGAATTTCTAGCAGATGGACCCAGCACTATGCCCTATAGGAAACGAAAAGCTGCTGAGCCTCTGCCAATCTGATATGAAGGAAAAATTTAACCCTCAAATAAACACCCAAACTGACAATTAGTTTGGCCCTGGGAATGTGAGCAAGATATTGCAGCCAGCTACCTGAGAGATTTGTCAGACTGTCGTCCTGACCTAGCTCTTGTTGTGGCCAATCCTATTTCATGTCAGAAAAAGTGGACCACAGACCTTTCCCTGTGCCAGTACCTTGCCTAATATCCCCTATAACAGAGGATATCAGGAATAAGAAGCTCAAATTTTGTGGCATATATGAGATAGCATTTTCCCTCATTTGTCCTCTGCTTACCTGCTCAAGGTCAGATCTCTGAGCTGCTTCTCCCAGAAGCCTAGCAAGTGACTGGGAGATTTGTGCATCAGCCCAAAAACTTGACCCAGTCACATGATCAGTGCAATGACTACCATGCTATCCTTACACCTGACCCAGTCCAGAAGGAGCCTACCCTTCTCCTCTGTAGATCCTCTTCTGTGAGGCCTTCAATGTGTAAAACTGAAATAATAAACTTAATCTCTGTGTTCACTTACATTATTATACCCAGACAGCTGAGGACTCAAATTCATCCAAGTAGCCCATCCTCATATTCACCCAAAAGCCAGTCTGAAGACCATGCATCTCAAAGCCTTCTCTCTTCTACTGGCAACACCCCTCCTCCAACAGATCTAACTCCAACTCCAGTCAAATTCTAGCCAGATCACCTTCAACAGTAGTGAATAGGGCCAGAGTCCCTTTCCATTTCCCTGAATTTGAAAATACAGAAGTTTAAGACTCAAACACTCCAGCCCAATCTAGGCTACTTTCTGCTTCTCTCACTGGTGGTGTTCAAACAAGGCCAAGTGAGATGAGGTCATTGGTCATAACTATAGATAAAGAGAAATAGGATTGTGCACAAACAACCCATTTTCCAACTGCGCCTGCTGTGAAATGCCATCCCTCTTCAACAGAGCCATTATCTTCACTTTTAAAGAATAGTTCTAGCAAGTCTATCCTGGAATTAATTTGCAAGCAGAAGCAAAGATGAAGTATTACTCAAGTAACTGAGTCACAGGAAAGGATAATGCTGTAGAAGAGGGTGGTTTAATTATAAGGACACTAGAGTCTATTTTATCTCAAAAATACCAGTAATGTAAAGATACAATTTTATTTAACTTTGTTCCATTTCCAATAATTTCACTACCCTATCTCCAACTAACTTGCTTGCCATTAAATAAACGTACTTGGTCTCATTAGATTGTTTGCTTTACCAAATTCACCAAGTAAATTTACTGAGTAGTCTTAATGTAGCCATAGGGGAGTCAGTACCATTTTACCCCATTGGGGAGCAGCATATAGCACAGGCAGGAACTTTTACCATTTGCAAGTCTAATAAATCCCATAGCCCCAGCTGGAGGTAGCCCAGTTCCACCAGTTTTGAGTTTCAAAGAGACATGTGTGTATGATTTGGGGAAGGGGGAGAAAGGGGTAATCAATCTTGGATGGACAAAAAGAGCTGATGCCACACTTCCTCAAGGACTTTTGTGACTGAGTCTCCCCAGATAATGACTTGTACTCAGTAGGACCACAGAAAGGAATCTACATTGAAAGGTCTGCTGGATATACAGCCCCGTCACTGAATGGCGATGGCAATATTAGCAACACAACAGGAAAATAGGACTGAATAAGAAAGGAGTAAGCTGTAGACTGAAAGTGAAACTTGCCATCTTAATACACTCTGGAGGGCTTGAATAAGTGCTTTCTAATTAGCTTACATTTTGCTTGACATATTTATGACTGTCAAAGCACAAGTAGACCAATACACAGGGCTCTTTATTAAAGGATCTCCAGAGAAAAGCATTCAAACCTGCCAGCAACCATGTTTCAAAGGTTTAACCTCTCTAACCTTTATGGTTCAGTTAAAGTTCTTCCTTCACACGTGCCAAATACATCATTCTGCCAAGTGAACTGTAAGACTGATTTAGGCAATTACCTTCTCTATTTAACATGCAATTGCATTCTTTCTTATTTGTGATAATTTTTTTATGATTACTCATAGAACTTGCCCAATTATATAAAGATATGGTAGCAGAAATGCTAAACTTAACTATTGATTTACAGAAAGCAGATGTAGCGAGCAGACATTGTGCTCAGGACCAGAAGATCACTATACATTGAGGCATGAGTGATGCACACAACATCTAACCTGAGCAGGCATGGCCTGCTACAGCTCAGCTTTCTGACCCGTGCTGTGCTGCTCAGGTCTCTTTGCTGCAGGGTAAACTTGGGTGCTAGCTCCTAACAGAGGAGCCTGCAAGAAGCTTGGTGTCAGCACTTACACCATGTGCATGTCCTCACCTTTATCTGAAACTGCAGCACAAGTTCTTCTGTAAACATCCTTTCTATCTGACAGCACAAGCGATGAACAGAGTTTTGCTTTAAGAGAGTCCTGAAAGAGCAGGAATGAACAAAAAATTAAAAGTGGTAAACTTCTACATGGACAGGATCTGGAGACCTGTCTGAAGCTGCACAACACATCTGGAAGGACATAAGATTATCCATACTACCTGTCTTTCTCTATAACACTGATGCTAATAAATAGCAGTCAGAGTCTGAATGCCTTTCTTACTGGGTCTTAAAAATCTAGCACCTCCTGGTACAAAGCAGCAGCTAATAAAGCACTGTCCAAGTCTGTACTCTTCTTTATCTATAGGACTGTCATCACTCCCATAATTTTTTCTCTAATTAACAAGGTGCTTAATTAGACCAAAAAAGCTGCATCTTGCTTGAATTTATTTTTCCTCATCAACTGGTAGAACCATCTAGTTTGACTCTCATGCTCCTAAGATAGCTTTGTTCAGCAGTGACTCAATAAAAAAGAAATTATAGTAGATGTATGATATCTAGATAAGATAAAAAATAATCCTTAGGCTGTGGAAGAAAATCAATGTAATCAAAATGGGCATGCTCAGACTCCATATGTAATTAATATAGCATTATTTGTACAGGGTAAATATTTTTCAATTGAACAAGAAGTTTCAGCCTTTCATTGCAAGAACTGGGCAAAATCCAAATTGCTTATTGACAAGCTGCAGTAACTATGTACAAACAAGAGATGAAAGATTTTTAGCTTGTCATTCATGATATATCCTGAAAACATATAAATGAGTCATTCCCAAGTAAGCCCTATGCTGACTAAAGCAAAAAGAGGAATCTAGCCCAAATTTCCATAAAGTAATATTTTAGATGTGCCTAGAACTTTTATGTTTGGCAGTGGTTAATGCTTAATACTGGTACAGGAGGTCTCAGAGATTAAAGGTTGCTTCCTTGCAATAAGGAATAATTGGGGAAGCATGAATATTAACCTTTTTAGGAGGGGGGGAAAGAAGAGGAATGGATTTCAGGAAAGATCATCTGCTTTGCAATTTGAAACAAGGATTGAAGAATTTTTATAAACTTAGCATCTTGGTAGCTAAAATTAAACATGTCTGTTGGTATACAGTTTGGGAAATAACCGAGCAATTGAGGTTAAAACCTATTAATAGTTCTGGAAAAATTGGATGGGTGAAAATGATATGAGACATAAAAGCAGAGAGAGAAGCTGTATGAGCACAGGGCAGCTGCAGGGTCCAGCTGCAGGTGGTGACATCTCCATAAGTGAGGGAATTGCTGGCTGAGGGAATTACACTGCTGCTGCTGTACAACATGACCAAGGAAAGGAAATGCTCTTTGTATTGATGAGGCTACACCACTTTGTGCTCCCCAAATCTTGCATGACCATGTAACTGAATTCAATAACCAGTAATTTCCCTTTAGTTTTCCCTTTCCTGTCAAAAACCAGGCTGCAGCTGTCAAATGCTCCCTGGGTTGATACTGAAGGACCTCTAGTAATAGCTTGACCAAATAGTTTATTTTTTTCTTCCTTAAAGTATACAACACAAGGATTTGGTCATGCTGTTGCATGTGTAAGTCTGGATGATCGTGTACATACGTACATATTTACATACATGCACAGACTTCCCTATATTTTGATAATGATTTTACTGATATAGTAAGAACAAACCAGAGAGACATGTGAGTGCATTAAAGATAGCATCTTAATACATTCTAGTCTTCCAGTCCTCCACTTTGCTGATTATGGTCTTCTAAATTGCACATTTGAGGTGAATTGCCTTAAAAGTACTGAAGTTGGGGAAAAAAAAGTGGGAAGGGAGGGAAAAAAAAGGGTAATGTTCCATTAAAGCTGTTATCTCAAGTGTTGGAGTAATTCTATTTTTTTATAAAATGCTTCATTATAACTCAGAAGCAATTTTCTACCCAGGTTACAGTAATTACATTGATTGTCATTTACCATGCAATACAGAATAGTGTTTATTATGAAGTGCAATCCTGTAAATAACACAGGCATAGCTCATGAATACTGTATACTTAATTGGGGTCTCAGCTTGAAATATCCCCCAGTTGACAGTGAAAGATAGACAACATTATCCAAGATGTAACCCCACTGAAGTGATACACCACAAATACCTTACTCTTCCCTGCATTTAAGGGAACTGGAAATAATTCCTGAAAATGATCTAAACAATATGCAAGTCTTTCATGCTTTCAGACCTGTGTCATTGATTCTCATGATGGCCTTGGACTCCAAATAACTTTCACTGTAATGAAATGCTCTAAAGCATTTCCAGCCTGAGTACTGTTATTAAAATGCTGAGAATTTCCTAAAGAAACTAATTTGTGATTTTCCTTATTATGTTGTATAGCTTAGTACATGAGCACTCACATGCCCTGGTAAAGGAGAAAATTTGAAAGGCTAGCACCATCCTGCAGCACAGAGTTTAAATTAAACAATATACATGGATAGTGTGCCTCAGAGACCTCTATTACCTTCTCAGTGGGGTCAAACAAGTACAGACACAGTTGAGAGTTACAGTAACAAAAGCCAAAATGTATTTCCAACAAGTAAGGCAATAAAAGCATCTTTTATTAGCTATCTACAAATAATGCAAATTCCCGTATGTGACCCAGTAGAGAGGGATTTTCTGCCAAGATCATAGAATCATAGAATAATTCAAGCTAGAAGGGCCCTCTGGAGGCCACCTAGTCCATTTGCCTGCTCAAAGAATGCCTGGCTAGAACAATTGTTCAGAATCCCATCAAGAGTTAGTTAAACATCTCCAAGGAAGGAGAGTCTGTAATCTATGAGGATCCCTTTCCCAGTGCCTGACCACCTTGAACCCCAGCCAAAAAATCAAGCTTTTCAAAGCCTCTGAGTGACCATGGCCTTTCTGTGTTACAGTGATGGTTTGAAAGTCATCTTACACACAGTGGTCTGTACAAAACCAGAGAAGTCTCCAGTGATGCAGTGGGTGGAGGTGGCTTAATCCTGCATCTCCTCTCTCAGCAGTGCTCCCATACTGCTGTAGCACTTTGAGGCTCCAGGGAACTGCTATTTAGTTTAGGATAATGAGAGACTTTTCCTGGGGAAGGCAAGTGCAGAACCTCCATTGTTCACACATTGATGGCTTTGCTAATAAAACTAAGAATATAAAAATGAAGCCAGGTATTTGCAGTGGAGATTTTTAAAAACCAAACTCCACTTTGCAACCTTCTTTTATAGCATAAGTTTTGGAACTAGCTTAATATTTACATTAATGCACTGCCTTAATTCCAAAATACAAGCACAAGGTTTATAAATATAACACATGAAATATACATATTGAATTATGTTGAATATTTATATGGTTCTCCCCATTCTTTAGATTTTCAGCTGGACTTTTTTGCCTTCATACATATGAACAAGTAAAACATTAATAAAATGAACCAAAGTCCTAACCAATTGCTTCTGCTGAGGATGTGAGTTCATGGGCACTCATTTCCACGTGGGCATCGTGAAAATGCCAATAGTTATCACAGCCCTTTCTCTTCTGGTATACATTTTACCAGAGACATGCAGACACTGATCATGCAAGGACTGAGGGCCAGTGGAGGGGCTTCTGGAGACTTCACTACAGCAAACTTGCCTACAGCAAACTGTTGACTCAAAAATTGCTTTTCACCAACTGATAATGGCAAATCATTGTATGGCTTCACATAGCAACCTTTTTCCTCTTGGGCCTGGGTGCTGACAAGAAAGTTCACTGATTCTGGAGAGTAACTCAGCTCCTAGCACAAGGACTTGAACATAGTTCGCTCTCCTGGTTGCTCCTGAGGCTGAATGATGTAACATTCCAGTCCCAAATCCTCCCCTTACAGGTGATCCAGAGGTCGCCCGTAATC
The DNA here is from genome assembly GCF_009819885.2 of Catharus ustulatus. Taxonomy (NCBI): domain Eukaryota; kingdom Metazoa; phylum Chordata; class Aves; order Passeriformes; family Turdidae; genus Catharus; species Catharus ustulatus. Next base: position 47,355,260 of record NC_046224.1, read on the forward strand.
TCTTCTTCTACGCCTCACATTGTTGTATTCATCACAGCTTTTCTCCTCTATAAAGAGGAGGTCACCATGAGTTTCTCAATACAAAAATCTGGCATTTCATTGAAGATTAAAATAGTTATTTCTGTGAACTGTTCTCTGTGGGATCTCCTGTAGTGCTGAGGAGGTCCTGTTTGTCAAATGCTCTACCTGTAACACAGCCATTATGCATCACAAACAGAACCAAACCCATCCACTCATTAAGATCTAACCAATAACTAAATATTTAGTAGCGTAAAGTTGAATTTGCCTAAACAGTAGTACCTTTCCAGTAATATAAGGTAAAATTGAGACTTTCAGAAAATTAGGAAATCAAGAGGTAAATGAGAAGCCCTAAATTTAATAACTCATCGAGACACTTTTTTCATAGGTGGAACATAAGAGGAACAGATGGAACACTAGAAAAATACAGAGGCCCCAGTTCTTTACTTAGTTACATCAATAAATTTTATTAGCTTCCTTCAAACAGCACAATGTTGTCATAAACCCAGCACCATATTGGTTGGTTTGACAAAAATCACTAATTGCAAGTAAACGCTCAATGGAAACATTTTTGTATTAGCTGGGTAAATACCACTAAGTTTTGCCTTCTGCTGACCACAAACTTGATTCTACCTCTTTAATTACAAAGTTGCCCAGTTGAGCCCCAGCTTGTAATGACCAGCACATCAGCTATGAAGCTTCTCCCTCAAAGCCATAGGCTGCCATAGGAGATCCTGCCAAGCTCACATTATCTCCCTGTGTAATTACAGCTTTTTAGTTCAGTGGGGTGTGATTAGCTCAAGCTGTAACTCATTTAGTGCACTATAATTACAGTGCACTCAGCTTCACAGTTGGTTTTGACCTAGAAAGGGTGTGTTCCTGGGGTTATTTTAACAATCTGTTGGCAATGCTCATAGGCAGTACCAAGCCTAGCAAGGAAAACATCTGAAATTCGACAGGCACTTGACAGTCTCGTTAGTGGCTGCCAGTGTTAAACGTGTCTGGATATTTCTGAGCATTCTGCATGTTCATCTCGTTCCTGTGTAACATGATCAACATATCAAGATTGTCTCTTCTTTTAGCCACAGATGCCCAGTGGGGGGAAAAAAAGTTTCTTTATTAACTATGAGATTGTTAATTTCTGAATAGAATAATTGAAAATATAAATATGCAGTAAGTGCTGGAGTTATAAAAGGCAGTAAAGATTACATGCTGTGCACAGGAGAAGTCTCATTTTATGATAAAGAATTATATTCTAGTGCAATTAGGGCAGCAGATGCTCAATGCTTGGCCTGGAAAAAAAAAAACCCACAGTTTCCACAAAAATCTTTTATGACAATTTACCATTACAGATATGTATAAAAGAGCAATATTATAGCCACCTTCAAAAGATTGTCCTCCATTTTTGCATTTCTTTTTAACAATTTTTTTAAATTAATGTTGCTAGGTATCATTGCATAGATTTAACATTCATAAAGGAAAGTGGCCAATTAATTCCCATTATGGTGGTGGCCTGGTGACACAAAACCCTACCTGCCAGTCACATCAAATACTCTCTCTTTTTTGCTGTGTTAAAAATAGTCTTCCTGAAAATCTCTGTGTTTCAACAGGTGCTCCTTTCACCAGATATTTCTGGACATATGAATGCTGATAAACTGTTTCTGCAAGACAAGAATTGCTTTTCACCTATTAAGAAGCAAGAATTGATCAAACAAACTGTAAAGACAAAATTAAATTGGACTTTTCTTTGATCAGTAGGGAAGGAGAATTTTCCATTCAAAAAAAGTGAAGGGGTTAGGCTAGCGTTTTTTAATTCATTAAATTATGTTCACACATAATTAAGCACAATGGCCTGCAATATTATGGCAGTTTTTTACGACTTTCTCTTGGAATTTTATACCTTCAGGTGGCAGAAAGGGATGCAGAAAAGCAGCAGTGGTGTAAATGTGACTGAGAATAGCCTGTAGCATAATAGGCTACATTATTGTTGCAGAAAACAAACTTTTCAGCTGTGATTCTATGAAAAATACCCCTGCTCTGCAAGAAGTTCTGTTCCCAGCAGGGAAGCATAGTGGAAGAGCTCAGAAAAGTGTCTGCCAAAGATGTGACAGGCGGATTTTTCTCAACAATGGGTTAACCTCACTCTCCAGTGTGCGCGACCGAGCCCTCTGATGCTCTGGCAGTGGCTCTGCTGTCACTTATGCCTCACTGCTCTGGTCTCCTAACCCAAGGGCCTGCAAGGCACCCCCAGCCAAGGCATGAAGAAACATCCGTCCCCTCTGGATGATGAAGGTGTCCCAAAGCACTCCTTGTGGCAGGTGGTATCTGTGTGAACCATGGATTACAAAGACAAGGCACTGTGTTTTCTTACACAGAGCAATTGAAAAAAAACTCTCAGTCAGATCTGCAGAGGGAATGTGAAAGAGATGAAACCCAAGGACCTTCAAGAACTCCTTTTCTTTAGGCTCTGCACGTAAGTGAATGCTGTATGGCCTCTGTGGCTAAATGATGCTGGCAAAAGCAAGAGGAAGATGGTGTAATCCTTCTGAAGTGACATTGTTACAGATGGTGACTGTGCAAAGGGATTCATTTACCATCCCTTATAAACACAGTGGCTGCTCTTTACACATCTTATGTGTCCCAAAGGACTGTGTGGTTCTAACAAATGCTTCTGCTGCTCTATCCCAGGATAGTTGGGATTTGGGAAAGTTTTCCCAAGCTCTTGTCTGGTTAAATGTGCATTTTATTAAAAGCCCATGCTACTGTTTGCCATGCTGAGACATGCTGTGGGCAGTCAGGGCAAAGTCTTGAATCCTAAAAAATTAGGGAATGGAAATTTTATAGGTTGACAGACTTGATTCAACGTAAAAATATATTAGGCCTTTCTTTTTGTTCTGTCTTCATTTTTTTCCTGTCATTTTTCTTAGACATTATTCACAAATTCAGTTTCTACAAACAGAAAACTGGTTATAAAAACAGTTACTCTTTCATGAAACATTGCCCAACTGATTTTATCTCTAGAGGTTCTGCTAAAATAGATGATTCTGCAGAAAAGGAGTGTTTCCTTCCAAGCAGAGGGTGGAACATATGTCATGAGCTAGTTACTAAAATAATAATGTGCACTAATACAGATGGGTTCACCAATAAGGTGGTATTTCAATGATTCTATTAACACTTTATTTTATTATTCTTATTTTCTAGTGGTATTTTAACTGTTCCAGATATCAAGTTACAGAACAATCAATCTTGAGTATTAGAATTCCATAGATGTAGTCTTTAAAGAAAACTTATTTAAATTTGAGTTTTATCTTTATACAGCAGTCAGCAGAAGCTTTACAGGAGTGAAATCAGCTTAGGACATGCCTAGTGAAGTGCTTTCTGCAATTCAGTTGCTGGGGCAGCAGAGTAGGATGTATGCAACTTGATTCAAGTCTCTGTCTTCGTGTTCCCACAGAATCACAGCATCATCAAGGTTGGAAAACACCTTTAATATCATCAAGTCCAACCATCTATCCAGCACTGCCACTGTAACTAACCACTGAACCACTAAACCACATCACCCAATACCAGATCCCCTTAAAACACCTCCAGGGATCGTGACTCCAGCACCTCCCTGGGCAGCCCATTCCAATGCCTGACCACCCTGACAGTAAAAATTTTCTATTATCTATCATGATACTGACAGCAAAGAAGATAAGAAAAAAGATAATATAATACAGTCTGCCTGTTAAAGCTGGGCCAGCAATCAGCAAAGAAGATTTCCAAGGCAGGAAAACCAGAGAGCAAGAGGCAACATGAACCTGCAGAGAAATTTATTTGATTTGCCTTTCTCTCCTCACCAAGCAAGCTCTTCCTTGTCCCAAAAATATCAAATTTCCTTCTTGGCTATGCCCCTCTAGAAGGCAGAGTGGGGAGGGAGGACATCCAAAAGTCAGGCTAGGTGCCTAAGAGAAAAAGGGAGTTCATCCTGGCAGTAGGGGAGAGCTGAATTCGGGAACATCCCATGCAGTATCCTTTCTTCATGGCTGTGTTTCCCTCAGCCCATCTTATCAGCAGACAGGCATGTTTTCATCCCATTTCTGACTCCCCACACAGAGAGAAGTTGCTAACTTCCACGTATGGATTTTAGGATCTGGCTCCAGCACTGAAGTTTTGTGCATCCAAATCAGTAAGAAGGAGCACATCAAAGAGGACCTACTGTTTAATTACCGGGGTATCAAGGGCCTTTTTCACACCCTTTGGTTCACCTGCCAAAAGTAACACTGCATCAAGGCCCTCTCAACATACAGCAACTACTGACAGCCACTCACCCACCTGGGAGCACAGAGTCATCTCTGACCTTCCTGGTCTCTTCTATTTCCCCCATATTTCTTTTCTTTTATGTGAATATATCAATATTTCACTTATAAAAGAGGCAACAGCTTAGCACATCTGCTCTCATGTTTCTTCCTTTTCCTTTGTCACTCTTCTGAAATACATTCCAGCTCCTGCTTGAACTGACTGGAATAATAAGGAGTCTTATTCAACAACTTGGCTGTTCTCTGCCTTATGTTTCACTTCTTAATGAGTGGAAAGGGTCAAATTATTAGTATAAATTCACTCCAGTAGCTGGTCTGACTATCCATACTTTCAGCCAGTGCTATTTTACTTGGACCAATTACATTCTTCTAATTTGCTTTTCCTTGACAGTGTCAGTGTCTCAGTGCCTGACAGCTTCTTACAGTTTCCACTAATACATTTCCATCCAGCAGTTCTGACCCAAAGGTGCACTCCCCTTTAGGAGAATTTAAATGTCTTCATTGCATTACTGGAATCATTCTCTGGTTTCTTTCACTGTGAAATGTAGTCAGCCTCCTTCCCCATCACACAGAGGAGAGAGTGTGCCCAAGGGACACGCTTCTCTTGGTCTGCTTTGGGGAAGTGCAGCTCCCCGTGGCACAGTGCAGACACACTGCAGGGCTCAAAAAATTAACTCAGAAGTACAATGAGAGCATTGGAGATAATAATTCCTCCCCCCTTTCCCCCCATCAAATTGAGAATCCCAAATGTAAGGCAAAGAAAAGAATGAATAGTACAGGTGCTTTTGTTTGACTACAATTTGAAGTGTCTTCTCATTTGATCCTTGCTGTCTAAATCCTTGATCTGTCAATGGCAACATAAAAATATCAGAAAGGGTTAAACGTTGCTGAGAGAGACACTTTTGTAGGTCATAATTATTTTTTTCATTTATTTTCTGTACTTACACGTTCTTGTGTATGTCAGTTTTACTCATGTGTCTGTAAGTTGAAGTGAACATAGATTGCTCCTTATCTCTGCCAGGAGGGTAGCAGCTCTCCGTCAATGTCACATTAGGTTATTGGTCCAGTTATTGCCCACCCAAACTTGTGCCCTATAGAGGAATCCTTTTGAAAGATGTGGCCTTTCTTTACTGACTACTTGCTGACAATTGCTAGTTTAGAAATAATTGTTCTATTCAGGGATGCATGCCTCTTGCTTACTTTTCTAAGGAATTACCTTTTGGGTACTCCTTGGATACCTAGGGAGGTTTATCAGGAAATTTGCATATGCAGATTTGAAAAGAGACCAAGGGGAGCTCTCTGTTTAGACAGCAGTGTAATAACATCAGCCAGTGGATTATGTTGATTTAAACTGGTTTTCTGTGGTGTTAGGTTCATGGTAGTTGCTATAATATATGCAAGACATTTAGTGCCAAGTGGAAATATACAGTCATAATAAAAACCAAATGAATAAACACTTTTAAAAATAAGAACAAAAAAAAAGGAACAACAACAAAAAAGAAAAGCATTTTCACATAGTTCTACAATTTGAAATGAGATTTTGATTACAGAGTGATGACTAGCGTTATTAAACACATACAGCTTCCTTTACTTGAGTAATTTGGTATTGGTTTCCAGTCAAGGAGAAAATAGTACTAGAAGATGCTGCTGCTGCAAAAGCATAACAAACCTGGATATGCAATTTTTTAAAGCCTAGAAAGGTCATTCAGGGGTCTGCTGAGAACACTACATTGCTCTTTATTGAACTGGATAACACACACAAATTCTAGTCCCATCTGTGCAGGACATCTAGAGATTAATACAGGATTGCAATATTACAGTTGTCATTGTAAAGCCTTTCCTCCAAAGATAAAAGAGCTTCAGAGTCATTAGTGGATGAGACCATACGGTATTCCACTGCAACAAGCTTTGCAGAGATGAAACACAGGAGCAGCAGCGAAAAGGACTCTCCGTTTCCAATTGCTTTGAGAGGCGTGGTGCAGCTGTGTGTCCATTTGTTTCTCAGAGGGACTTTGTCAGCAGCAAGCAAAACATAATGGCTGCAGAAGGAGGTGCTGTACACAACAGGAACAGGAAGCCCACTCTGTTTTGGGCTGTATGGAGAGCTCTGTCCATCCCTGTTTTTCTCAATCCCAGGCAATGTGGTCCTTAAGTCCTGAAGGACACGGGTGGCCCAAGAGTTGGGTCTGGCGCAAGGAACAAAGTATCCCTCCTAATGCTCAGAAGCAGTGCAGAGAAACAATCCTACATAAAAATTAAGCATATAAACAGTATCTTTTTGCCAAGTCAATAACAAAACTAGAAACAGAATTTCATTTTTCTTTCACTTTTCTTCTACATAGACACAATTAATTTAGATGCTCGCTACAAAGGAAACACATATTTGAGAATGCCACAGTTTTTTTCTGTACTGCTCTGTCTCTGGTGGAGTCAATGGATGGGCAGCAGGGATGAAATTTCTCTTGATCTAATTCATGCTGCAAGACAGTGCCTAATTAGACAGCTATTTGCTAAGGAGTCTATTTTCACTTTTCTCTTTGTTCTTCTTTTATTCTCCTTTACCATTTCTGCAGTTAATCCTGTTCAATCTTTCTGCAGGAGCTCTACAGAGGAAAAATAATGCAGTTACCAGTATGCTGTTAATTAAACTCCCTCCTTTTATTAATTATGCCAGGAACACTCAGAAGTGAAGGTAGAATTTTTATGATTTTGTTGATGACCAAACATTACCAGTTCCTCTAAATTATCTACAGTATAAAATAAATCACAGGCATCACAGTGCTTCAGCAATTTGTGTAGGAAGCTGGAGGGCAAATTCTTCTAGAAAGAACATTGAATGAGATATGTATGGGTTAAAGTCCTGTAGATGTGTAAGAAGTTGCTGTTTCTGGTTTTAAAACTGTTCTGTAAACTTCACAGTAGCTCTTGTCATCTTCATATTTATTTTGTTTATCCATTATAAAATATGATGGAAAAACATATTTTAAATTATTTTCCTTTTCCCTTCCCTCTGTCCTCTCAGTATCCAAATGTTTCAAGCAATATCTTTGCAGGTCTATTTTATTGCTAGTCCCTCTTCTCTTTCTTGTCTCCTGTACTTCCTAGTTTCCATTATCAGTTAGTTATTGTGAATCTTGTTTCCATCTTGTTTAGAAATAGATTGTTGGTCTTTCATGCTTTCACAACGCTTTCTTTAGGAGAAACTCCTTTTTCTTGCATCCCAGACTCCTTTCTCAAAGTACATGAAACAATCAAATCCCTTATCCAGTTTTATACAGGTTCTAGCATTTGTGCCCTTCCAAAAACTCGCTTCTCCAGTCTTCCTTCTAGGCACCTTGCCCCTTTTCATCACTCTGCTCCACCTCCCCATCACTCCCTGCTGTACTCCATTTCTTGTCCTGTTGCTGCCAGTATTGATGCAGTGGGAGGAGCCGCGAAAATCCCAAACAGGCCAGCTCTTTGCTCTCAGCTTTCTATCGAGGACCACAAAGTCTTCATCAGCCGGAAGCAGCATCTGCAGGGCTCTTACTTGCTGTGTCTCAGCTTGGGCAAGAACTGTGCTTACTGCAGATCAGATTTCTTGGGAGAATGGGTACCAAACTGTCTTTCTGGAGTTCACAATAACTGAGCTACCAGAGTGCTTTATAACCTTTCCAAAAACAGCCTGTTGTTAGGAGACAAAAAAGTAGCAAATATCTGACACTAGGACATTCTCCTGCCAAACATCAACTTCCATCTCTAAAGCAGGGAGGCAGCAGAGAACTTGTTTTAATACAGAGAACCCTGGGTCGTGCCAAGAGTCAAGTGAAGCTGCCAGGATGGGGAAACTTCTGTGTGACCAGAAAGGTGGCAGCAGAAGAGCCTCCGTGCCTTGCTGGTGCTGGTAGCTGCTCTTAAGTTCAGCTGAATGAAAGGGTTCCCTTCCAGTGAAGTTCCTGCTGTGAGAGCCTGGAATGCTAGAGGTTAATGACTCCATGCAATCAGCCATTTGCAGAGGCTACAGGCTGCTTTGCTGGGGCCAGGTTTGCACCCCAGGATTTATCAACAAGGTTTATCAAGCAGGATTTATCAACAAGAACCTGAGTTACCCTCACCTTCAGGGGCTGGTCATAACCCCTCCTAACCTGGATGTTCACATTACCCAGAAGAGGCTCTGAATGTCGCCATGAAGGGTCAGATTATTACCCAACATTACATTGAATCAGATTTTGCTGGCAACAGTCACTGCTGCATCACTGCAGCACAAGATCCACAACGCCTCCCTACAAAACCACCTTCAGTTCTGCTCTTTTAAGAGTTTTGTTCTGCTCTACTCTATTCTTGCTTTTTCACCTTTTTGGTTTCTTGAACTGCACATGGGTGTCTCTCTATCCCTTTATCTTTCTTTCCTATCATTAGGCTTACTCAGCCTCTGACTCGCTCATAAAAAATCTTTCTGCTTCAGAGATATTGTTCCTAATGCCATCCCATCATTTCAACACAATCATGTAATATCCCAATCCCTGCAGTCATTTATGGATAAAAGTGGCATTACAAAATAATGGTTTGGCTGTTTATTGATGAACCATAATACCTAGGGAAAAAATGAGTACTCCAATACTGCTTTCTGTGAATCACCAATAATTTCTCCATGAAACATGGATATGTTAATGTAGCTGTGGCAGGGAAGCTGGTATGGAGAAGGACATATGGAGACATTCTCCAGTCTTCTTCCCATGTGGCTGACACAGAACTTCCAAGGTGAAGCACCAAGGAAAGGGGAGCCTATATGGAAACCATGAATGACCAAAGTGCACACACAGCTGAATGATTAATAAATTCTAGGACTCTGTCCCAGGCCTGAGGTAAGATCACTAAATCAATAGATATTCCTTTTTTTGCTTGTTATTTCCAATCACTCCCTCTACTAACTCTTCCAGTATTACCCCATCCCCCAAAGCACGAGAAACTACCTGCCTCCATTCTCCACTCCCACTCCTCCATGCAAAGAGATGAGTTGTCCTTGTGGCTTTAGGTCTGAGCAGCTGAGGGGATATCTTGCAGGTAGTTATGCCCAGAAGACTCATCAAATTCGCCTTCACCCTTCCTCCTTCTCCTTCTTCCCAGATCTCAGGGCAGTAAATTGATTTTGATTTGCTGCCTCCGCTGGTCAGACCAGCAAGTACAGCAAAACGGAATCAAGGCTCTGCCCTCTGCCTGGCTACCCACGGCGAGGGGAATCATTTTAACAGCTCTGAACATTCAGGTGTCAGGTCCCAGTAGCACTCCTAAGGTTGTAGGTGAACTTCTCAATTCCCATGGCTTTGACCATGGTCTAATTCTGAGTCTAACCTTAATCTGCAGGGCTCTGAAGCTGTTAATTCTTGATGCTTCCCTGCCAGCTCCCAGCAGCACCAGCACACAACAGGAGGCTCCAAATGTTGCTCTCACTGTCAGTGAGAGCAGCAAAATCTTCTGGGGCATGTTAGTACTGCTGATAGGTGGGAAGGAAACAGATGGAAAATAGGTTTAAATGCTCTGGGGACATCCATGATGCTCCAGGGACTGCAGATGGCTGGGAATGAACATGGTAAAAGCTACAGCAAAATTATTAAGGGACTCTTGCCATCCTAGGGCTGAAGGAGTGATTTAGCCACCTTGTAAACAATGCCTGTGACAGATGGTTGAATATCTATCTATTCAGAGGTTGCTAATAGAAGTATTATGACAACCCTTGAATTCTGCTAATCCACAAATTCTAAACCTGCACAAAAGGTAAGGTTAACTCAGAAGCCAAACAGCATAAATAAAACCTACACATCTGAAAATATGGATTAGTACTTCCAAACTCATATTTAATGTGGCTCATTAAAAGAACAAGAAATAAATGACAGCCGATTTTTTAAGAGCCATTCTGTCTGCTCCACTGACCTTGATTTTGAATAGAATGTATGAATTAATACAGAACCATGCTGCATTCAGTTCTCTCCTTCTACCTTCTCAAAGAGAGGGCACAAAGTTCTTGAATCTTCATCTATTTAAAACTCTGCTTGTATTAAGAGAGCACAGGCAGAAGAATTTAATTGTAGGGTTTCACAGCTGGGATGCAATCTGAGGAAGACAGAAGCTGGGAGCAGAGCAAGAACAGCACTCTGACCACCGATTCTAATAGACTGACTTGTGCAATAAGACATCAGATGAGAAATATGCCAGAATTACACTCTGAGAAAAGATTATTTGGCCATGTGTTTCTGTAGCTGAAAAACATTCTATGTATTTATCATTTAAAAAGTCAAGCAACACAATAAAAAACAATTTTGGCACAAGCTGAATAAGTACCTGATAACTAGCTGCTATTCCCAGTGGAAATAAACCCTTCTACTTGGGCTGTTAAAAGAAGGTTCTGAACCCTCAAACAACAATTTCAACAACAAAACAAGCATTAATTGTCATCATTAAAAAACCTAAAATGCAGTGTTTGCTAGATGAGATCTCAGGAGCTATTTCAAAGTTTAGCTAAAAAGATGCATTTGGATCAAGAGCTCATGCTTACAGTCCCTCTTCCTGGTTATCAATCTAACTCTTCTGTATTGTGTCTGAGCACGTAATGAAGACAAATTCATACAAAGAATACAACCTTATCTCTTGAGGGCATTGCACCAAATTTTCAGGTAGAAAGCTGAAAAAACTCACTGATGAGTGACTTGCCTAAATAAATACAGAGAATAAGGTATTAATGCCTGGAGTTTAAACCCAGCAGCTGCTTTACAACATAGTGGTGAATAAGGTCTGTTTTAAAAACAACTATAGCAAAATATTATTTTCTCACATTATTTGAACAATTTTAAGAGTAAGTAGCATAGTGAAGTGCTATAAGAGTAGCCATATGATGTCATTCAAAGGTCTATCTAGTCCAGCATCCTACCTTCATCAGTGGCTGAAAACAGATGTTGAGAGCAGTCACAAAAGCTGGAATATCCTTCTACTCCCCTTCCTCCTACTCTACACATTTGCTTGTCTGAACTTCCTCAACTGCATGTCAAAGCTATGTGGAGAAGCTCTGTGGGCTTTCATATGTACTGTGGATAAGGTATGACAATTCTGCTGTAGAATAAATATGAGCTACATGGATTATTGCTAGCTGTCCTGCCAGGTGACTTCCATATTTCTTCCATCAGAAGAGATTATGTATTTTGTTATCTATTGAACTCCCTATTCCACCAGATTTTTCAGGGATCTGCAAGTCAAAAAAGGCTGGGTGTTGCTTCTTTAGAGATCAGATTTCGGGTGATTCGACTTGTTACCTGTTCGTCGCTGAGAAAATTCTGCCATCTGCTGGAGAGAAGAAAATCAGCTCTGGTTTCTGCAGCTATAACTACTCCTCTTTCTGCATCTCATGTTCTCTGGTCTCATTTTTGTTTCAGTAATTCCATATTTATTTTTTTTTTTAGCTTAAAATTTTAATTATCCTGTGTGTACAAAAATTTGTCTAAGTAATTTGTGTGCATACATATGTTAATATCTTGGGTGTTAACTCTGTTTTTTAATTCCTGCTTCTGTTTCATACCAAGGCAAACATAGTCTAGCATCATTTGTACTAATTAGAAACTGCATGCAAGGAAAAAAAGTTTACTTCAACGTAGTTTATTACTTCTTGAGGTATAAGGTGACCTGGTATAGTACATTTCTGGAAAGCAGGGGTTTTGTGCTGACTAGAACAGAATAGAAGCAAATTAACTCAATAGTAGTAGTAACTCCAATCCTGTACAGCTCATTACTTATCACTTTGCAACTTCCCACTAGCTTGTTCCTAGGAAGCAAGGCCGGCAATTCTCCCTGTGCCTTGGTCTGAGAACAGAAATGGCTTTAGTCAGCTCTTCAAATCCTGGTCAGTATTGCAGGTGAACTGAGCCACTTGAACAAAGCACTTGTCACAGCAGAAGTTCTTCACACTTCAGAGGCCATCTGAGACTGGAAACAAGGAGAAACCCCTAGACTCCATTACCTGCTGGGAGGTTTGACACCATTTTTTCTTAAAGTACACAGTAAATGCAACACTGATCCATGCGCTACCTGTCCCTCGCAGTGAAAGGAATGCTGTGCAGGAATAACACGGGCAGCTGTGTTGGGGGACAAGATATCTCACCAAGAATTGGATCCTTTTCAAGACTGGATTCTTTGGATCCTGTTCACAGCCAGCCTTCTTCAAGACCCCAAACCAGTGCAGAACATGTGCCCATTACATATTTAAAGCATGGTAATGGTTTCTCTTTGTCCATCTTGCCAGCCTGGTATCTGTTTCAACACAATTCAAGTTACCTGAAAGACAAACCCGGTATGGTGACACTTTGTTCTATGAGACTGCATTCAATGGCTAACCTTGATTCAAGAGGACAGAAGGCTGGCACATTTGCCATCCCTGCCACATGGTGTGTGTGCCCTGTGGTAAACACAGGACACCAGCTCTTAAATCAAGCACACATACATGCCACAAGCCCAGCCTTGCATCCTGGCTCCATCTGCCAAGGCTCTGATGGGTGCACTGGCTGGAGTCAGAGCAACAGTCACGGTTCTCTCTCATGCTACTTCTCCAGAGCACCACCCTGACTCCTGCTGCAAGCCCTAGGGCAAAGACAGCAGGAATGCATTCTTGGATGGGTCTGCTGGGGTCAGAGCAGAGCTGTATGGAGCTTGGCTGTATCACAGACACTGCAACTCTACTTACCTTTAACCCATGTAAAACCTAGTGGTATTTCTCTTCCAGGTAAACTGAGCTTTTGTTCTATGGTAGAGCATAACAAAAGCCTGCAGGAAGCTAGGCAGGTTCTTCCTCAGTTTCACTATTTAAACCCCAAATGTAACCCCAATGTCCAACATATTCCTATCTAGACTGCCAGTTTTTAAACAGCATTTATAGTGATGTACAATCTAGGAGTCAAACTCTTCCATAACACTGCAAGTCACAGGTTTAAAATAGAATATTTTATTCTTTCTACCATGTGTAATGCAAGAAAACCAAAAGTAATGTGACCCCCAATTTTGAACATGGTTATTCTGCTTTAGTCACCTGCAGAAACATCATCAAAAGAAGCAGAATATATACCTGTCTGCATTATCAAACAGTAAAACAACAAGGAGCACATGAAAATCCAGGAAGGTAGCTAAAGTATCTTTGATCTCATGTATTATTTCTCTACTCAAGTACCTAAATGAAAACACTAGGTTTCACTGTGCATTCTGTGCATCTTACACCTAGAATAATAAAACAGAATCCTGTAAAAGGACTTTTGTTTAACAATTCAAAATCCTTTATTTGAAAAGACGAAAATCCATCCAACCCACTGTTTGTTCCTTCCTGGACTTCTGGAAAAAAACATAAAATAAAAAATATGCATTCTGGAGTGTATCCAAAGATGGAATAATCTAACTCTGGCAGATCATTGAGTTCTAGAGAATTTTCTGCAAAATGTGCTTCTGCAAAGCACAAGTTGGCAGAGAATGAGGGCTCTGGGAGATTTTATTACAAAGTTACAGCCTGGAGTGGTAGTGGCAAGATGTGCCTCTCCTGATTTCTATTCCCTGTACTTGCAGCAATCCAGCAGTTACCATAAAACTTCTGCCTGACTAAAATGCATTGGCATTAGGCAGGATATTTTCCTTTTTACAAGGTACTGCTGCAGATTAGAATTTCTTTTCATTGTACAACTGGGTAAGAATATAAAGGCGGAGTCTCTTGATGCTTTACTTTTTAAAGGGAATAGGTTCTTCTGATCTAAAGCCACATACAGAATTGGAAAAAAAAAAAGCTAGAAGAACACCTTGCACCAAAATAAGTCCCTTGGTGTGCCTAAGGTATTCTAAACAAGAACATCGTAGATTTTCTCAGGAAGTATCAGAAAGAGATACTGTAAATAATTTAAAATGCATATATGCAAGAAAATGCAGGAAAGATGCAAAAATAAAAAACTAGAAGAAGCAGAACAGGTAATTCTAAAGATGTTTAAGTAAGGAGAGAAAATCCATACCAGAATCTTGCTTGCAGACACACCTATATTACTAGATAAATTAGAACTTAAATTGGTTTATCTGATGTAACACCCCTACACAGACACCCACAGATTTTATAAGCTATTTGTTTAGATCATCAACTTGATAAAAATCAACATAAAACAACTTAAGGCTATATACATATTTACCCACACTGGTATCATTAAACAATTTCTAAAAATGTCATTGAATTCTGTATATGGACAAGACTGTAAATATTTTACTGAGTAGTGCTCAAAACAGCAAGAATATCTTTTGAGGAAGTCATTGCCAATGTTTCCATCATTCTAGAAACCAAGGTTAGAGAAAAATGCATTCTCTCTGTGAGTGAAATGACTAAGCACATCCTTGTTTTGTAGCACTTTGATCACTCTGCTCCTTATACATCTATGAACCTCAACACCACTCAGGTTCAGGCATGCAGGGCCACACATCCCCAAAAACTGGGTTTGGAAGAACACTTCATTGAGAGATGCAGTCAGAGCCAGGACATGAGCAAGAGAAGGGTGCCTTTGCTAGTTGTTGAGTTGCCTGGCCACATGCAGTCCTCACCCAGTACAACTACTTGTCTGAACTAGGACTGCTGCCTGAACACAGCACAGGGAATGCACCTGCACTGGGGAAAAGCAGTAAGTAAACAAAAGATGCCTGCAGAGATCAGAACAGGGATAATTTTAAAGGTAACAGATGCTAGTCGAACATTCAGATACTGAAAACGTTCATTCAATTTCCAAATCATCTAGTTAAGAAGGTCACCATCAGGAAAAAGTTGTAAATATTTCTAATTAGAAATAAACTCCTATCAGTAGAAATGAGAATTCTACCACCTTTATCAAACTGGCAGCTTGGAGTCCCTGTCTCCCACAGCCACTCAGTTTAGTCATGCTCCAGCTACAGATGTCTTCCTCTCACCTATGAGTTCTCTTCCTCATGAACCCTAAGGGATTCTGTTCACCATATTTTTTCCCTGTAGCTTTTTCTCTTTCAGTCTGCATCCTCCCACTCTACTTGCTCTCTGTAGCTCAGACAATTTTGAATACTCCCCTCGTCTGGTGTCCTGCTTCCTCATTCACACTCTCAAGTAAAAACTCCCTTGAACAAAACTCAACATATAACACAACTAATCTGTTTTACTGTGATTTATTACAGGCATGATTGTAGAAATCCAAGCCAAAGCCCAAAATATTCAACAAGCATAGTTAAAATAGCTTCCTTTTGCCAGCAATAGAATAAGAAGTTGTGAAATTTTTTTTTCTGACTGTTTATTATTTATAGTAAGCAGGCAAGCACAGGGGTGACTGCAAGTGACTCCAGGCCAAAAAAGAATGATGGTGAGTTTTGCCAGGATATGAACATGTCATCACTCTGTCTCACTATAAAACACAGAAAAACAGAGAATGAGGATTTCCTGCTTAATACCTCAGGCTTTTGAATAGCCCATTCTCTATCTCAACAAAAGTACAAAATGAAGCAGGCATTTCTTCTTGCAACGGTGTGCTAGCAAAATGATGAGGCATTGTTCTCC
This sequence comes from Catharus ustulatus, assembly GCF_009819885.2. NCBI lineage: Eukaryota > Metazoa > Chordata > Aves > Passeriformes > Turdidae > Catharus > Catharus ustulatus. The sequence goes on from NC_046224.1 coordinate 47,371,127, forward strand.
CTGCGAGTTGAGTCTTGTGCATTTTGGCAAAGTCCTTGTTGTTTGAGATGAATTTCCCTGCCACCTCCTAATGAGTTAAAATGCCCAAGGCGCTGAAAGAAATAGCAGGCAGATGGTGCTAGTGATTTATGCATTGTCGGGCACAGAGGATAAGTGAGAGTGCTTATAGGAGCCATCTGCTGCTTCGTACACTGATCCTACCGTCCATTCATTACATTTGGGCTTGACACCAGCAAGAGGAGCCTTCAGTACACAGGTGGCTGGGAGCTAGAGTGGAAGTGCACTAAGATCAGTTATAATGAAGATTTTTGCGTTCCCTGTGAGCTATAGTGGAAGTGCACTAAGATCAGTTGTAATGAAGATTTTGAGCTCCCTGGGAAGAGTAGTTTGCCTCTTGCTTGCTGAGGCAGGAAGCTCCTGCTGAAGGTACCCCAGGGCATCACTCACAGACATAACAGCCTTTTCAGGGTAAAGTTTTCCTCTGTTCGAGAAACAGCCATAAATCCTGACATGCTTATTCTTTGGAATTTGGGTCAAATCCTTGACTTTCTACTTCAATATTTCAATCTATTAAAAAAACAGGATACTTTACTTAGCTCTTGGAGATATTATGAAAATATTTCTATATTGTTATAATGCTATTAACATGCAAATGCACTCCACAGTGCAATACAATGCATGCTGTTTCTGAAAGGCTGCCAGCCCCTGTTTTGGGACATACAAAGCATATATTTCAAAACTGCTTTTCTTATCCTCAGGAGAGATGAGTCCAAATTGTAGTAATTCAGACAAGACTCACACTGTACCAAAACATTTGAATTAGTTGTTTAGACTTCAGGGTCAGACACTGACCATGAAGGAGAAATAGCATGGCTTTCAGATAAGGATAAAATCCTGGCCCCATGGAATTTAATCAGGAGTTTGACAGGGTTCCTATTTTAGCACTTCAGGATGGGAAGTTTGACATCTTTTTGTTACACCTCAGCCCCTGGCTCGAGCAATATCATGTTTGGGACTTAAACCAGCAAGAGGACAATTGGAGTGTATCTCTACAGCTCTTGAAAACTACAGGCTGGAAAACATTGAAACAAATGTGGAAATTTATCAGAGAGACAATTTGTCTCACAATTCAAACACAAAGGAAGGGTACAGAGGTAAAGCACATCTTCATTACTGCAGACAAATATTCTTGAAAAATTCTGAGTAAGCTGGAACAGTCCTGACACTGAAGAAATGAGAAAATACAAACACTTTGGCATTAAGATACCAACTTGGCAAGGGGAAAAATACCCCACACCAAACCCTGAATATCACACAAAGAATGTACTTTTGGGAAAAATATTTCTGAGACTTCCCTTCACCTGCAAGTACAGAAACAGAAGGAAAAAGTTTTTGCGTCTGAGGCTTTAGATTAAGATAGATTAAAAAGGCAAGGCGTTTTCACAACCCATCACCATCCTCACAGGCTGTTATCACAACTAATGCTTGCAGCAATATATGATTTGCAGAGATTGAAAAAAACTGCCTATGTGAGAACCTTCTCTCTTTTTCAAGAAAAAACTTGGACTTCTGGGGACAAAAATAACTTTGCTACAACTTGATTACATTATTGCTCACAAGTGATGCACTAGCAGGGATGGAGTACCTGGAAGTATTTTCCTTGTTTTTGGCTTTCACCACATAGAGCCACATTGCACATAGGTTTAGTAGGAGGCAGTCTCTCCCCATCATCAATAGGCTAACAGCTGCTTTTAGTAGACACAAAAATTGTACCTGATGGAAGACAGGGGAGGGCATTTAGGGAAAATCATGCAATTTCACCTAGATTTGGTTGGGATTTAATCAGTAGCATTTTAGAATTTTTCAGTTTAAAATTGTTTAAAAGCAACATTTTCTTTATAGAATTTTTGCACATATATGAACGTATGGCCTGCCTAGCCATTTTTGCAGTACCAGAGAAAACCATGGATTTACCAGAATGAAGAAATGTTTAAGACCTCTGTTACAGCATTACCCAATACCTGAATCATTGATCAGTAACTGGTGCTACCTGGGAGTAAGTAAAGTAAAAATTCTCTGAGTTGAGAGCGTTTCACTTGAAACAGGACAAAGGGCAAAAAAAACCCAACCCAGTTATTCCCCCTCCTTGGAATTCCAGGAAATTCAAAATTGCCTGCCCCCACTTTTTTATTTATCCTAGCAATGGGCTGGTTTCTCAGAGGCTGACAGGCTGGGTACCTACCAGCAGCTACCCTCCCACCTCCCACTTGTGCAGCCCTGCCCTTCACTGTCCCACTGCACCTCAAGCTCTCTCTTTTCACCTCATTTGCTTTCAGGTCTCAAGTCCACATTTTTTGTCCTGTCCCTGTTCTTATGCCTCCCTCTGCTGTTTGTTTTTTTATTCTAGACTTCACAGTTGTATCATTTGTATGAAGTACAGCAGTTCATCTGAGGTATGCTGGGGAAGGAGCCAGTGGTTTTAGTCATATTCAGAGTTATGGTACAATGATCACTCCATTGACTTTACAGAACCCTACCCATGGAGGCAGGATTGAATTCAGAATCACTACCATTTATTAGAAGTAATCATCTAGGTTTAGACTCAGCCATTTTCAGTTATGAGAAGAATTATTTAATAGAGCTATTTGCTCGGTTAAAACTTTCATGAAAGAAAATCAGACCTTGAAACTATGTTTTTCAGTTTCCAGGATGCAATAAGCTTGACTCCACACCCGTTCCTTCTGACGAAGCTCATTAGGAAGAGGTAGATTCATTCCTGTAGTATAAAAGTACCACAGTGCAGAATCAGGTCAGAAATGCACACTGGAGAATAATTTAATAAAGTGTCCAATTGCAGTGGGTTTTTTTCACTCATATGTGTTCATGGTTACTGAAGAAATGTTACACTGTAGGAATGCTTTCCTTCAGCAAATAAATGCTGTGGACTGGCCAGACTTCATGAATTTTCACATTTATTTCAATGAAGTATATGGAATTAAGGACACTATTACCTTTAACCAGTTTCTAAAATCCACAGGAGCCACTGTCAACTTCTCTATTTTCAAACCAGAAAATGACAATTCAATATATATTATATTCTCACTTTACAGATGCTGTATGTAGACTGTATCCTTGTACTTACTAAGGTACTACCAAATTTAAAATATATCACATTGACTTTGTCCCATTCAGAAAATTCATTGGATAGAGAAAAGGATGGCAATGCCATATGATTTGTTCTGATTTATTAATGCCAGCTGTTGCTCATTACCTTGCTATCTTCTAGGGGTTACACATAGACAACTTATGCTGGGCTATTTCTACGAAGGGAAAAGTGGCTAAGTGTATTTTCCTTGGTTGTTTTCTTCTCCCCTTCCATCCTTTCAAAGAGGCCACTGCGATTTCCATTTCACATACCTCTAGAATTTCCCTTATCCTTGATAATGTATATTCTCTTCTGCAAATAAATAAAGGGCTCAGGACTCGGGCTGTTGTTCACGGACAAGTTTCATGACAACTGTACACACACAAATGAAACCTAAGAGGAAAAGACAGCTCAGATATTTCATAAGACAGAAATGCAAAGACATCTAGGCAACTTCCAACTAGATTTGCAGACAGCAAGGCTACAAGCAGAGAGGAATGACAAGAAGTTTCCTGTAGCTGGGGCAATGGTGAGCATACACATCATATTCTATTTGTGATGTTTACATCTATAAATATAGCTCTCAGCATATCAGCATCAGCCCGTCAAGGACCAGATGTCAGACACTGGCCTTTTATATTAAGATGATAAGAAATACATGCTGAAGGATGCAAAATAGAATTGCATGACATGGAAAGGACCTAAAACCACATGGAGTGTGTTACTTTTACATAGTTTTCTCTGTATCAGGCTTTCTTATGATATAAACAAAGTGTCAGATAACACAGGAGCTGTGTGGTACAAGAGCCGAAGGAGAGACAATTGCTTGAGTTGCCTTTCCCTGATTAGAAAATGTTTCATAAGCTTCTGACAGGCTGGAGACTAAGTAATCACAACACACATTTGCAAAGGTGCATGGAATCTTGATTCAATTGCCCTACTGCTAAATAAGAATCCAAACAAGACTCTGAGAGATGTCTGTGCTTTACACTGAATTAATGAATGTTTGTCTGTGAGAGGAAATCAAATGTGACAGTACACTTTCTTTGACAAAATCCCCCAAGCACTGACTATTTAACTACCCTGAATGGTGAATACATGTTTTGTTTTCAGTAATGATGTGCTGGAGACCAAGAATTTACAAGCCAACTGAACAGAGTTATCTGCCAAAAAAAAGAATGAGACATGATCAACACTGCTTAAGGTTAAGATGAGGCCAGGAAATAGTGTATGTTTTGTGGATTATGAATTAAAAACATAAAATAGAAAGACATAAAGCCTACATATATTAAGTGTATGAGTCAAGCTGGCAGTCAAGGGTCAGGAGGGAAGCTTACAGAGAGAGAGCATCTGCTAAGGACCAATTGCAGTTGCTGCTTCAACTGAGGCATCAATCTCAACAGCTAGTCACAGGGGGACCTTATTTGTACATGTTGTGGTCCAATCGAAAATAGGTCTGAGAAAAGGAAGGGCCTGGACTCACTCTGAATTTAATTAGCTTTCTTTTCACAAATTTAGGCTAGAATCGTATTGCATCCAATATAGAAGTCATAAAAAAAAGTGCAAGAATCATCCCAGGGAACTAAAATACTCACTTAAAGGAAATTGAGAGCCTTGTTAAACAGCCTGTAATGGAGGGACCAGCAGATATCACCCACTGACTTGAGAAGGGAACAAAAAGAAGCCTGACAGCTATGGAGGTCCCTTCCTCCTCCCACAAGTAAGCTCTGTCCTTTTTAGAGACAGATTTATGACTTTAACTATATTTATTCCATTCTGCAACAGAGGAAAACACACATCAGCAAGAAATTCTGTAAAAGAAGGTTCAACCTGGAGCATGCTGATCTTAATGTGTGTATGACTTCCCTCCTTCCTAGAAAAAATCTCATGTGGTAAAGGAGATGTGCCAATGGGCTACCCGCAGCCAGCATCTTGGACCCATGCAACTGCTCACTCCACACCTCAACATCTCCCCTCTGTAGGATGGGGAGAGCATCCAAGAAAACGTGAAAATGAGAAAACTTGTGGGTTTAGATAAAGAGATTTTAGTAAGGAAAACAAGGGCCATGCATATACGCAAAGCAAAATAAGCAATTCACTCACTACATCCCAGCAGCAGGCAGAAAGAACTGACATTCTGTGCAATGTGAATGTTTTGCATCCTTCATGTTTACCATTTAGTGCAGGAATTGATACATTGCTGTTTGCTATTTCTTCACAATGCCAAAACTAATACAAAGAGCTCTGAGAAAACTGACTGCAAAGGTGTGTAAGCGAAGTGGCAGGTGAAACAGGTGCATTAGGTCTCCTTGCTTGAAGAACTCCCACTCAACAGGATTACTGGATTAAAATCCTACTGATACAGCTAAATATAATCCTATCAAGCTCTGTTCACTGTACAGGAGAAATGTGAAGTTCTCTACATGAAAGTTGGAGGCTAAAAACAGACACATGGGGGGAAGGAGCTTCTCCAAGACAGAAGAGGAGCTGATACAGCAGATATTTAAAGAGGTCTTGTCAGACAAGAGCGTACTGAAAGCTGCAGAAATGACAAACCAGATCAGGGCTAAGAATACTTGAACTGGTGATGCAAAAGAATAAAAATATGAGGGTACTTGAAAAATGCCTGAGTTGAATTAAAAATCCTGTAACATCATGTCCTAAATAACTAAATGTAATGCAGAAAATCAGGACTGATGTATCTCATAGAGACAAGCTTAGATCTAAAGGAGGGAGGAGCACTGCAGAGCCAAGGTCTGTGACAGAATGAATAAAATAAAAATGTTATCTAACAGTGGAAAACTAAGTTTGACTTCTTTTATGTAGCCCTATGAATGACTGGGGTAAATGATGGATTACTGCAGCAAAAGTAATTTCCTAAGGATAGCATTTGTAACTGTGAAGAAATTGAACTGTGAAGACAGTGAGAATTACTGTACTGTAAATAAGAAATACTTCAGATACCTGCCATACAGCTTTTAGAATCAAAGTGGAAATATTTTAATCTCATTTTTAATTAGCATAAATCTGCTAACTTTAAATTAAAAACTCAAATCATTAGCAATGTCAGTGGTCTTAAAGTTTCCAAGCATTTGTTCCAAACCAACTGTGCATTACCAAATTCAATGATAAAGAGGCTACTACTAAACACCACCCAATAATAATAATCCTTTCTAATTTTAATTAAAATTCTAATTTCACTAATGTCAGAATGCAGATAATCTCTCCAAAACACGAAGCTTTGCAGTGAGGCCATAAAAGCTCAAAGGCCACAGGGCTGATGGCTCTATCAGCAGCACTAAGGCTCTCCCACAAAGGAAGGACCCAGAACTGAGCTTCTTTCCAAGAGAATAGGTTAAACCACTCTAAGTGAGCATTACCTATGAAGCTTTTTGCTTCTCTGCCAAACCCCTGCTGCTTTTCAATTAAAACCAAGTTTTGTTAATTAGAACGAAGGTCCCAATTTTAGCTTTAACTAAAAACGATTTTTTTTTAAGCTGAGAACTAAAGCCTCTGTACTATATGACAGATGTTGGAAGCAGAAACTTCAGGAAGAGCAAGGAAGACTTCTTTTCAGCTTCCCTGAAAACACAAAACTGCTGTGGTTTTAACATTTTTAATAAAGTATCTCTGGGGTTTTTCTGGTTATGTTAATTTTTCCCATGTTTTCAGGGTTCCATACACCTGTAAATATAGCAGGAAACTACTGTCCACTTCAGAAAAAAACAAAAAATAAAGTATGTGCAGAAGTCTCACTTTATTTCAGATTCTGCTGTTGCTTTTAGTCTTTCTGTTTTCCTTTACCGGTAAACCCCCTGTGGTGTGTATTAACACTAGATAATAAGACAACACCCGGCAGGATTACAATGAATATCCTCTAGTGACTGCAAGCATGTTATCTGAGAATAGTGCAAATTTTCCTTCTTTTTAAACAGAGCTTGTTTGTGTTCCTATAGCACCTACCAGCCCTAATCATATGCATATTATAATCAAAGATATGCACAGCCACAAAACAAAACACTCTGCCTTTTTGTTGTTCGCCTTCTACTCTGAAGTATTTTATCTGGTTTTCTGAGAACAGATGCACTTGGGAATGAACCTTGAGATGGTGGCACTGTCAGAAGCTCCCACACCTAAGGGGGAAGCTGCTCTTCCTGTGGCTCAGCTTCATGTCTAGCACACAGCTCTTCTGTCACCATTTCACCCCTCCTTTCCCAAGAGCTGAGTCAGAAAGGAGCAGCTGTGGGTAGCTGAGGTAAAAAGATTGCTGCAATCTACTATTGCGAAATTTATCCTGTAAGGTAAAAAGGCACCAGATGAACTCTTTCTGGTCCTGAGTGCACTAATAAGCCTTAATGGCTCTAAGCAGCCTCATCTGGAGCTTCTACTTATACCCACAGGCCCAAGAGCTCTATTTAAGCACAGCCCTGGGCCCGTACTCCTTACTGGAGCTGTGTCAGAAGAGTATTAAGTCTGTGAGATGGCAGGTTTTGATTCAAGCTTCAACCTCTGCCCTGACTTTCTGGCTTGACATCAGCCTGGTCTCGTTGCCTTGATGGTTACTGGACCTCATCCTAAACACATCCTAAAGGATTTTGCTCCTGACTTCACCTCACATCTCTCTTCATTGTGATATTGCCTTATGCTCTGGATTTCTGGCTGGCTGTGACTGTCTCTAGGTCTATCCGGCTCAACTGAATGTGAGAGTGGGTCCTGGATGGTGAGGCACCTGCCCTGACAGGTATGTTATCAATTTTGGCCTTCCATCCACCTTTCCCTTAGGGAACAGTCCTGTTCTTGCCATTCCCTGACAACCTCAAACATCAGATCCTCCTTTAAGTCACTTGTATCCCTGCTCTTTTAAATGGATTAGAAATATGCCCTAATTAAAAGCCTATGTCAAAGATGGAAAGCAACTTCTCCCCTTTCATGGAGAAGTTTTTCCATCCTTTCTCTGACTCTCATATTACTGAGATTGGTAGTTCTGGTGTTTCTACAGGAAAAAAATAGATAGTTCTCTTATTCTGCTAGCTGAGGACTTCCTGTTTGTTTATTCCTGGTCAGATGTATACAGTGCAGCCAAATGCTTTCCCTAGTCCAGAGCATCCAGCTCTAGGATCTCCCACATAAGAAGGATCTGGGCCTGCTGAAAAAAGTCCAGAGGAAGGCCATGAAGAGGATCAGAGGCATAAAGCACATCTCTTATAAGGCTGTGAGAGCTGGGGCTGCTCAGCATGGAGATGAAAAGGCTCTGGAGACCTTATGGCACCTTCTAGTACCTAAAGGGGACCAACAAGAAAGCAGGGAAGAGACTTTTTACTAGAGTGTGTAGTGATAGGGTAAGGGGGAATGGATTTACACTGAATGAGGGAAGAATCGGGGTACATGTAAGGAAGATATCCCTTACCATGAAGAGTGGTAAGAGACAGGAACAGGCTGATGTCTCATCCCTGTGAGCATCCAAGACCACATTGGATGGGGCTGTGAGCAACCTGGTCTAGGTGGGAGCATCCCCGCACTTGGCAGTGCGTTAGGGCTAGATGCTCTTTAAAGGTCCCTTTCAACCCAAACTGTTTATGATTCTCTGTATTTGTGGTGGTAGTTAAGTATGTTTTGCACCTGGCAAATCTGCTTAGGAGTGAGGTGCAGACTCCCACTACTCATCAGTTCTCTGTGTCCTCAGATCTGAAGCTGTGATATTTAAGGGCATTTCACTCCCATTTACCCTGTAGGAGATCCTTTAATGAAAAATACTGGAGACATAATTCAGCATTGTGCAACCTGTGAAAGCATCAGCATGCATATGAATCAGTGTAAGCCCTGTGAGGAGAGGCCTGAGATCTCCATAAACTCTTGCTACTTTGGTGTGCTGCCAGCCTCCCCCTTCTGTCTCAGACAAGAATACAACAACTCTATAAAGCTAGGAAAGCACTCCGAGGAACAAAACAAGAGTTTACCAGCGCTCTCCAGGAGAAGCAAAAAGCATAGTGTGGATTCACCTGGCATACTCACTGAGCTGCACACAACACCCTGATATCACATACTTTGTCCATCTGAAACTGTGACCCCTCCATGGGTGTTTAGCATGACTTGAAGAACTCCATGTTTTTTTATGGAGTCCTCAAAGTGCTAAAGTGTGAAATATGGTGTCCTTGAAAGCAGCTTTTAAAGCATTGCTCTGTCACAAGGCAAGACATAAATGAGTCATGAAATGCACACATGCGCAGGACTGCTTCCCAAATCTAGACCGAGTCTGTTCTGTAGGCTGCAACCACCCTTGTGAATTAAAGCTTCCCAGTAAGAAAGTCTGGGTGAGTAGCTCTTGTCAGAGTGAATTATCTCATTCCAGAGCCCTCCTTTGGGAAGAAGTACTGTTTAATTATAAAAAGCTTTGTACAAAGAAACTTCAATTTTGTTTTTATTATTAGATATGTTCTCTGTATTATTCGACATTTTATATCTCAGTGCTGATAAGACAAAGCAATCTTCCACAGGCAGGAATATATACACATCTTTCTACAGAAGCATTAAAAAGTACTGAGGAAATAATAGCCAGCCTTTTAATTAACTCTGATTCCAAGGAACGGAATGAAAAGATTGTGAGTGGAACATTAGCCCAAGCTAATGGACTCCCAGTTGCACTGCTACATAATTGAGATACAGCAGATGATTTTATGAAAATTGGATGGAGCAAAAAGACTTATTTTTGGAGCTGAAAACATTAATCCTGTGTCAACTTTTCTGCGTCATTCGTTGGGGGTCAGTACTGAAGGTGCTGGATATCTTCTGAATGCACTGACAGTGCTTTCCCCTGAAAGAAGCGAAGATGTTCATCTTGCAACTGTTTTCAGCACTGTCAACTGGCAACAGTGTGAGGCACACGCTGTTCTTACTTGAAATACAGTAATAGATGTTAATTTCTCACGGTGGTTCTTTTTACCGAGGATGTGTTTAAAAATGCTAGGGGGAGGCTCAGGGGAAACATGATTGCTCTCTCCAACTGCCTGAAAGGAGGATGCAGCCAGGTGAGGGACAGTCTCTCCTCCCAGCCAGCCAGCAACAAGCCAGAAGGACACAGCCTTAAGCTGCAGCAGGAAAGGTTTAAGTTGGACCCTAGGAAGGATTTCTCCTAGACCGGCTGATTGGACAAGGGAGTGGGCTGCACAGGGAGGTGGTGGAGCCACCGTCCGCCCCTGGACGTGTAGGAAAAGACTGGATATGACACTTAGTGCCATGGTCTAATTGACGTCGTGCTGCTGGGTCAGAGGTTGGACCCGATGATCTCAGAGGTCTTTTCCAACCTAATTGATTCTGCGACCTTCTTGAAGTCACATTTTGAGGTGATAGGAAAAAAAAAATAGAAAAACATCAATGTTATGATGTTCATCTGAGACCACGTCTTGCAGTTTTCCGGGCGTGCTTCAGACCGCGTTTTATTTCCACTGTTACTTCTCCGCTGCCTAAGTTATCCCGTGGCTCCGCGCTGGGTGATGCCACAGCGCTGCCGCGCCACTTCTGCCCGTGGCTCCCAGCGGCAGGGCTGTGGCCGCTCGAGACAGCGCGGGTTTGTCCCGGGACAGCGCGGATCGCTCCCGCGGCTCCGGGCCCGCTCCCGGCGCTGCGGCGGCTCCCGCTGCCCACGCGCGGCTCCGCGGGGCGGGGCCGCCTCCGCCCGCGCCTGCGCGCGCGCCTCCCGCCGCGGCGGATGAGCGGATCAGGCGGCGACCGGGCGGGGCCGCGGCGGCAGCAGCGGGAGCCGAGCGGCGGGAGCGCTCCGTGCCGGCGGGGCAGCGGAGCCCGCGCCTGCAGGGGACGGCCGGGCGGGGCAGGAGAGGGGTCCCGGCCGCCGCCGACCCGCACTGGCCGGGCGCCCCTCCGCGCCTCCCGCCGGACTGCTGCGGGCAGAGGTGAGGGCAGCGGCGGCTCCGGGGCACCGCCGCAGCGGACGGGAGGCGGGGGGCGTGTGCCGCGCCGCCGTGCGCGCCGCCTGCCCGCGGCTGCCGGGCGGGAGGGCGTTGCTGGGAGCCCCTGGTCTCCGGTAGCGCCGGGCCCGGTGGGTGTTGCTGGGTCCCGCGGGGAGGCTGAGCGGGCTGCGGCGGCTCGGGGCGGTGTCGGGCCGCCGGCACGCCCCGCGGAGCCGGGCACCGCGACCGGGGGCTCGGCAGCCACGGGCCGGCTGCGGGCGGTGCCCTGCGCGCACCCCGGGCCCGGCCGCCGCCGTTGGAAGCGGTCGCGTTAAATGCGGTTGGAGTGTAGCTCCGGTGAGTGCCGGTAACCTCCTTCCCCTCGCACCGGGAAAATAACCTTGCGCTGTAGCCGTGCCCCGGGGAGTGCAGCCTAGTTGCTGTCCCCAGTGCCGTGGCGCTGCCAGCCGCGCTGCTGCATCTCTCAGCAGGCCTTGCAAATGGCCCAATGCCGAAAGAGCCTGGACTCCGTGGGGTTTGGCTCAGCGCGCTCGGGGATCGCTCGGATGGGCTTCGCACGGCTGCTTGCAATAGTAGCGCTCTCAAACTGTGTTATTGCAGTGCGCCGGAGAACTCTCCTGAGAGACGGAAAGCCAGAAATTCGGTGTGTCACTGAAGTAGCTTCTAACATGTTTTGTTCTGCCACTGTCCAAAACAGAATTGTTGCGACTAAGATCAGGATACCTTTTAAAAAGAGTTGATTTTCATCTGGCAACTTTCATAACTTCAATCATTTCAACTTAAACATAGGAAATATAAATGTGTTTGATCTGTTGAGTGTTAATGCAATCAGAGCGCTGCTAATGCTTGTTAATTCTCAATCTCAGTTTTGAAGTTTTGGAAAGACAGGCGTTCGTTCTGAGCTGTTAGTGAGCGTAATGGGCAGTAACAAAGTGGAAGGAGCAGCGCTTCCCGTGGTCTTTGTCAGTTCTGTTGAGTGAGAGTTTAGAGTTGATACAGTTCTGCTTTTAAGTGATGCGGAAAATGTGAGAAGAACACAGTTGCATTGTTGGCTACCAAGTAACTGTAGAAAGGACTGGTGAATTTTTCCGTGTGCTGTTTTGTTTTAAAAGTCTCTGTAAATGTCAGAGGTAATTTGTTGTTTTAGCCAAGTGCTAGTTTTTAGTCAAAACTCCTGAGCTTTGAAGTAGCGTGTTTTGTGATTATGTAACTTTCCAAAACCTGGCCATAGAGCCCTCCTTTCCAGATGCTGATTTGATGTGTCTACTTCAGAATTGAAACTAGTTGTGGGGAAAAGAGATGTGTGATTGTGGTCACTTGTGGACCCCTTGGCTCCTCTTTTTTTATTTTTTTTTTTAATTTTATTTTTTTTTTAAAATTTTTTTTATTGTGGAGTTGTGAAGATCTTAGAATCCTTTAGCTTAAAAAAGACCCTAAAAATCCTGTTATAAGTAGACCAAATATTTTGAGGCTGATGTAGCTTAGACCTAGCAATACATAATCCTTTTTCTGGTTTTAACACGGGTCAGGGAAAGAACTCCTTTTAGACATACTGCTTTGTCAAATTAGTTTAAAAATTACTTTTTAGTAAAGGGCTATCTAGCTCATATCCCTGCTGCATGTGTAAACCCCCAGAGTACCTCAAACTCTGTTGTATAAATGCTTGTTGATGTTTGTTAGCTTTTACAACACAGGGAGGAATTTTCTGATGTTGCAGGAAACAATGTTGGAGTCATGCACTTTTTATGGGGAACTGAACTGGGACAGAAAGACTTCTGGGCTCCTGTGTTTTTAATAGTGCTTACTGCATTATCTCAGATTTTGCTTCAAAGAGAACTAAAATGCAAAAACGAAAGGAAAATAATTTAGGGGAAAGGGAAGTTTGTTGAAGATGGCTCATTTTTAGATTGCCTTTTCTTAAATTCTGTTGAAGTGATCAAGAATGGACTGAGGCGATGCAGCACTTACCCATTTTCTTTTGTCTGGTCTACTGTTACACTTTGAAATAAATGGTTGTGCAGCTCCCTAGTAAAGAAACTATGCAGACTTTGTATTCTGTGAAGTTGTGTTCCAGCCTCCTCTCTGTCCAGTAAATCTTGGCATAGAATACTCAGCCAAGTTTTAATGAACTGTGTCGAGTCAGTTATTAGGCTTTCATCTCTTCACTGATTGCTGTTTCACCACCTGCTTCCCCACTGCATTTCCCACAAATTCTGTTTCCTGAAGCATGCAGGAGAGTTTTTAAAGGCCCTTTTCTCCCTTCTCCCTTCCTGTGCTATGTAATTCCTGTTGCTTTAGGCTGTCTGTCAACTGACTTGTCCCTTAGTCTCTTGGTCTTCAGAATAGAAAATAAATTTGTTGGGGAATATACATATTGTCATATACTTAAAACTTCCTAATGGCCAGGCAATGTGGTTTGTTTTAGTTTTTAGTTTCTTTTTAATGAACATGCATCAAACTCTACATTGCTAAAATTTATGATTAAACACAGAAGAACATTTCTTTATTGTTCAACAAAACAGAGAATTGTGAAGGAAAACAGGAAAGATCTTCAGCGAAGCAATAATGATAGCTGTAGAAAACATCATAATCTTACTCTCAACAAGTGTGGGTTTTTCTCCAGTCTATGCAATGTAATTAAAGTAGCACAAACACAGAAGTTGGTGATCCTATTCTCTGAACTGTAATGTGAACATCTTGGTCAGGTAAATTGTGTTTCATAACAGACTATGGTGTTCATGAAGATCTTCTATGGCAGATGTACAGTTGGGAAGCAGAGGAGCAGTAGCAGAGAGCTTTTTAAGGGAGGTATTTGTATAGGCACTGTTTTCACAGGAAGAGTGAAACAGCGTGGTTCTTCGCCTTGGCTGTTTTGGTGAATTGGTGTGGAAGTTAAAAATGCTGCTTCTAAGTGTGAAATGATTCTTTAGATGGTTTCCGGAGTGAACTGCATTTACTTTTTAGCTTTCTTTTTTCCCCCTCTCAGTATTCTGATGTGGTCATGATGATGTTGAATTAGTTGATCTTTTCTGGTTTGTTAGACAGCAGTTACAATTATCTTCTATTAGAACAGGTGGTTGATAGTTCAGAAATAAATCTTGTTTAAGACAGAAGAAATGATGGGCACAGTCTTGGTCATTTGTTTTGTTTAAAAAAACCCCCAACCCAACAAAAAACGTGACAACAACGAAAAAATGGTTTTCCCAAAGCCTTTGACTCATTGTAAAGGACTCTCTGAATTTTGCCTGAGTGATTCCTTTTGCTGTTCTCTTGTCTTTTGGGCAAAGTTGATGTCCTCTGTGTTTAGCTTCAGCTGGTACATAGTTCCCTTCCTTCCCTCTGCTACGTGCACCTCTCCCACTAATACAGAGTGGAGAGTCATCCTCTGAGTTTAGAGCTGGAGCAATGTGAAGGGCTTTGTAAGGCTCTCTTGTTTCTCTTGAGACAAGTATGACTTGCACAAGTTTCCTAAGTGTTGGAAGGTCTAGTAATCAGAAATTAGAAAAAATGAGTTACTGACTTGGAAAAATACTTCATGGTATTGATAACTAGTAGAGGAGATATATTATTGCTGCCTTGTGGACTAATTTTTACCCTGGACTTAAAAAATCTGCATTGTTTATAAAGTATAAATTTATAAATTAGCTTGTGTTGAAGGAGATGGTTTCTCTGCCTAAGGAACTCCATCAGTTTAGATGCAGTAGAAGCATCTCTGTGTAGCTTTGTCTTAAAACATAAGCTTGTCCAGCTTGTGGGGTTTAGATGCAGTAGAAGCATCTCTGTCTGTGTAGCTTTGTCTTAAAACATATGCTTGTCCAGCTTGTGGGAACAGCAAATTGCATGTTTGTCTGGTGATTTGTCTCATTTTGGTAATTTCAGACCGTGGTGGAGCTTGATGTTGTGAGGACTGATGTTGGCTTTTGAAAGGAAGGCCTATATAGAGTGTTGAATTCTATAAATGTGGCAAGTGAAGTTTGGGAAACAGTGCTCATAATAGGCCACTGATTAGGAGCAGATATGTTAAAAGTGTTTTATTCAGAGTAACTGGTTCTGGATTGTACACAGTTGAAATCTGGAGCAGTATTTTGCTATATTTGTTATAAAACAGTGTTTAATCCCATCTGTACTCTACAAGAAGGAAATCTGTTGCAGATGTAACGTGTATAGTAGCATAAGAAGCTTCTTGAGAACAGCTAAAACTGTTTGACAGATGGTAGGAGGCATTTGGGAAGTAAGATTTTCACTTTGAGGAAATAGCTTGGACTTCTGGTGCTAGGAGAGGAATAAATAATCCTCATTTTCTTCACACTCTTAATTTTGGATGTGAGGTTTCATCTCAACTTGTTCCCTCAGTACAGGGTACAGCATTTACCATCCACTAAAAATGCTACATCTGTCTCTCAGGAAGTTCTTAAGGTTACAGAGACTTTGACACCATATGGGAATGTGTTTATCTGATCTTACTTTTTTTTTCTTTCTTTTTTTTTTTTTTTCTATTAACGATTCATTCATCCATTTGAAAGAGTTCTCGTTGCATCTAAGCTTGAGCTAGTTCATGTGCTATCTGTATGTTCAGCCGTTTTGCAGTGCATTAATCCTGTCACCCAGTGTTTGTGTTGCAGTACTACAGAAGCTGTTAATGTGACTATTCAGTTAAGATAAGAAAACCAGCATGTTTCCTTCCAGAGTTATCTTTTTCTTGCCTGCAAACAGAAACCATGGTATTTTGAAGGTTATTTTAAAAGACCAGTGAGTTTCTTTTGAATAGACTTGGTCTTGGAAGTGCAGGTGTAATACTGGTCATTTAAGTATGTGAAAAAAAAATTATCAGGGAAGCATGCGTGTTGTAGAGAGACTTTTTTTGGTTGACAGTTTTAGCTATTTAAGGAATTGCACATGAGAAAATAAGTGGGTTTTTTTAGAATTCGTGTTTAAAGCTGATATTAAGCAGCTGGTCTAGTAAACAGAGTTGGGTACTTAACTGCGGCTTGGATGTTATTTATCTGTTCCTAACTATTCCTAAGGCTTAATAAATTAAAGGATACTTTTTGCCTCTCATTCCACTCCAAAGTAATGAATAACACCCATGAACAGTTTACTTGACTCTTCAAGTAGCAGGAGCATCATTCCAAACCAGGCTTTGTCTCATGTACAGTAGGTCTTAGAAAACTACCTAAGAGGGCCATGTCTCAGTGATTGGCATATTTTTTCCTCACAAATGTTCTTTAGCTCTTGTATTTATTACAGATGATTTGGAGAGTTAAGGCAAACAATTTATTACTTATAACTGGATGGTAATACTTAAAAGGAGAGTCATATTGTTGAGACAAGATTTGTGAAAGTAAATTACAGATTTAGTTGGTGTCAAGTTCACAAATTATAAAAGATTCCTGGCTTTATTCTAAAGGTGAAATGTGATGTAGTAAGATTCGTGAAACACTTGGCCAGGTACACAGCAAATTCATTTGCTTGAAATTTCGTGTGAATTTTTTTTCTAATTACTTTTGAGACTTGTAATAAAAAGTATCCTTTATGGGCAAAGTCAATACTCTTTTTAGGTAAAATATGGGTGGTATTTGCTTCAATATTGCATTAATCTAATTTTTTAGTTAATATATTAACTATTTTATGGTCTTGCAATCTTTTCAGGTTTTAAAAATTATTGTGACAGTGCTGTAAATCTGTGAATAGATACTATTTAAATGGCACTGAATTGAGAAAACTTAGTTTTCTAAGTGTAGTAGAAAAGATCACTTGGTATGAGGATACATGGTGACAGATATAAGCTCGTTTCAGTACTAAATAGTGTATTTTTCTTTATTCTTGCATATTTAGTTCTGATATAAATAGCTGCTATGGGTCACTGTTTTTCTTTAAAGTAGGCCATATCATGGTTTGTTTCTGCAGGGCATGAGCATTCTGTAAGAGTGTATGACGAGTTAGGGAAAAATACTCTTCACAGTCACATGAAGCTTTCAGAATAAATCCCAGGTTTGCCACTCCCTGTGCAAGCTGTTCTTGCACTCGGAGGTGGCTGCCCGAGAGACCTGCGATGTGCATGGGACGGGTGCTGGGAGGAGCAGGGTAGGGTTTGTTCTTTGTGTGGTGGGATGCTGGTGCTGCCAGGAGAAGAGGAGCAGTTTATTCGCAGTGGTGGTTTTGGCACAGCTTGTGAACCTTTATGCTGCATTAGTCAAATATTGTTCTTTACTACAGAAAAGATAGCTAGGATATTGTTTAGGCATAAAGCAGTGGGTCTGCATAAACTGCAGTTCATTGTTTGTCAACTGTGGGACTCACATACAGCAACACCATACTGTACCAGGAGAGCAGGTTTCCTATTGTTCCTTGCTGGAGAGCTGGTCTGAGAGCAGGACTGAAACACACTGGAGTTTCAGTCTGAGACTCTAAATACATAACAAATACAAAACCACGTATTTAACGTGGCTGTAGAAGGTCACCAGTCTTTCCTTGCATAACTTTACCTTTGTCTAGTAAGAGCTCTGTTATAAGGCTTTTGATGTAATCAGAGTGATATTTCTTTCAGTACTTTTTCCAGTGGAAAGCAATCACAAGACCAAGTTTATTTGTGTCTCTGAACGGAACTGAGGCAGTTTAGATCTCCATTTAGAGCAGTGCAATTAATTACATATGCAAGGAAAATGTTTTGGTCTAAACAGATGTGTTATGGCAATGCATATAATGCAGTCTATGTTACTTGGGCCTGACTTTGAAGAGTGAACTTAACTTTTTGTTCTTCATCTCCACCCTCACATGTGCAGTATGGAAATGAGGCAGCTCATCTTGATGGAGGCATTTATTTGTTCTTGGGCACCTTACCATTGGTATATCTCCTGCTTTTTAGACAGGCACAGATAATCTTTGTGCTTCCTGTGTAGGAACATGTCAGTTGTGCTGACTCCTTGCCACCTACACCATGGCTGCTGCACATGAAACTGCATTTGTGTGCTGTACCAAACACTGGCTCCATAGAACTGGGAGCTAAATGAGATGTAAATGACAGAGGAGAGATGCTGGGTGGAGATGGCATGAACCCCTGGAACAGCTTTGCTTCAGGCCTTGGTCATTTTCAGGTGAAGAGTACCTGAGACCTCAACCAAGTGCTCTTTTTCTCCTAATAGGTAGATGTAAATTTAATTTTTTTGCTGGAAGTTGAATATTTTAATATGGCTAATGCTAGGTTTGTCATTTTTCCATGTCTTGGAAGCTGCTGTACTGCACTTTTTGGGGGTCTATTGGACACTCAAGATTACTGGACTTTTTTTATTGAGAAGACTGAGTATATATTTTAAGTACTTGAAACATGATGATTTTATTAATGCATAGTCTGTATTCCATAAATATGGACTAAAGTAGCCAAAGACATCAGGTTAGTACCTAAGGGAAGCGTTAACTGTGTTCTAGTATACCAGTTCTAGAAATAGAGGAGTGGTTCTCAGTTGAAACAATAACAAGATGAAAATGGCAAGACATGGAAGTGACACTTCTATTGCCACTAGGGAGCATTCTAAGGAGCTATTGCTCCTTTTAAAAGTAGTGTTTCAGTAATTATGAATGTGTTTAATCCAAGTCTAGAGGAAACAAATTTTGTCTAGATGCAGAGTTAAATACAGAAAAAGCTTAGAATTTATTTGTTGAAGATGGCAAATAAGAGCTAGTGTGATTGGGAGGGAAACTGCAAAGTAAAAGTTCTGTAGACTTGGGCCACAAATTGGCATCAACTCAGTGTCAGTTCATTGTTTCTAATAGCTTGTTCTCCTTCTGAACAATATTGGCACATGGAGATACTGTACATCAGCTAAACTTGGTTAATAGTCTGCACGGTAGACTGGACCACATGGAGGGAAAATTTGGCTTTGACTCATCTCAGTGGATTTGTTACATGTACCATGCAGCCACCACACGTTTATTCTGGGTATAGTACACCAGACAATATAATTTTGGAAAACATGTTAAATATTGTCTGTATGACTGTACAGCTGAGTAACTGGTTATGCTGCAGCAGAAGATAATGCAGGCATGCTCTCTTCTCTTAATGTTCATAATTCTTAATGCACTCTTTCCACTTTGGGAGACAAAAAGAGAGGTTCTGCAACAGGAGAAGTCATTTAGGTATTGTACTGGGGAGCCAAGGGACAAGGCCTACAAGGAGAAATTTCCATACCAATATTAGCTTTTAGACTTGCATATTTTCCAGCTCTCTAGATGGCTGATCATGAGTGATTCTCTGAATAAGAAATCTGCTGTTCTTCTCTTTCTGTTTCTTATGGGGGAACCTTGCAATGTTGTATTGGCTTCTGATTTTTATCCCTGATAATGTATTTTTCTAGTTCAAGCAATGTCACGAAAGTTATGGTAATGTGCAGGAGAGGGAAAGGAGGATTGAGGAATACTGTTAAATTCTTTCCTGAAGTAGCAGATAAGATTAATTTAGTGACTGAACATCTGGCCATCCTTTTTTGGCTGACTTAAAGTGGATGTCGTGCACTTTACTAATGGAGGAGTTTCTTTTGTGAGTGAAGACTACTTGCATCACTTTCCTAATTAATAACATCTGATTTGCCAATGTAGAGGTAGCCTTTTTGTTTCTCTTCTTTTTTTTTTTTTTTCTGTGTTAATAGGATGGTGAGGGCCTCCTTCTGTTAGCTTTATTGAGGAATAGACATCTGGGATTGCTGCTTTTTCTTGTGAGATCTATCCTGTCTACTTCGTTTGCAGTTCCAGCTACATTACCTGTTCCAATTTCACTGGATACTTACCATCTGTCTTCTGCCTTGGTCTCCTAAAAAACAACCATTAAAGTGCTGAAGGGAATTTTCTGTCTGATTTTTCTGTCTGATTTCTTGTAGCTCTAGGCACCATCTGACTAATTGTGGCTTTATCTAGTTTTTCAGGAGATCATAATTTTAGAAGAGGGCATGATGATACCCTTATATTCTCTCCAGATAGATCAGACACTGTGGAGGAATACTAGCTGGAGGAGGGTTTATTTTTTTCTTAAGTGGTATGCTTGGCCATGTAACTTAGAGGTGTGTGCAGTTTGGATGTGATACAGGGTCTGTGAAGTATCTGCTTTGCTGCAGGGACTTGCTAAACCTGTAGAATATGATTTGCATGTGTGCATGTATATATTTGCATAGGAAAGAGTGTCCTAGCAATAGATTAGAAGGAGATAACCTCCTGTAAACTGCGAGCTGGCAATTCTCAGTGCAGGGCTCCCAGCTAGGTCTTCTGCTTAACACAAGTCAGGGTAGCTGTGACCTGCAGTCCCTCATTTTATTTGCAGACTCCTTTAGAAAAAAAAGAAGTTTTTGGTGTGGGTAAGTAAAGCAACTTTCCTTATCTGTATGATGGAAATTGCAGACTTTGAAGGTATCTCTGCTTCAATTAGTGTCTTTAAAAAAAAAATCTAAACTGAATCTGCACAATACATTGCAGGTTACAATTCTAACACTAAGGGTCTTGGTTGCCTGTCTGTTATGATCTCTTGGAGGCTGGAAGATTTATGTTACAATACATATTTCCTCTGCTGAAATCACAATTCTATAATTTCTCATCAGTAATTAAAATGTGCTCTTTGTGCAGAGAAGCCAATAAGCCACCACTTGGATCTTATTTTGTACATAGATTTAAGGACCCCACACTAAACTACCTATAAAATTTACTGCTTGCTGTCTTTAAAAACTGTACCTTGATTCCAGCTTGCAAACAGGAATGTACTTAAACATTACAAACCTGTGCTGCCTTGAAAATGGGCAGGGTAAACCTTTGTGCAAGCAGATACATTAAAATACTTGGGGTAGAAAGTTGTCAGAGGAAAGCATGAACTTGAGGCCTGTGATACTGGCAAGCAGAGAGCGTTTCCTCTACAGAAATGAAATTTCCATCTATTTAAATAGGTCACAAATTACTGAGTGTAAACAGAATTAAAACAATTCTGAAATCATCAACAAGAATAAATGTTCCTCCTTCATGAAAAAAGTTCGTCTTTGATTAAAAAAAGAAGTCTGCAAAAACAAAGGAGCACTGAGCAGAAAGCTGATACGTTCTAATCAAAGTAGAATGCAGAACAGAGAGAAATGAGCTGTCCTGTAAAGTGAAGGAGAAACTGTCGAAAAATAAACCTGAGAGAGTGTGCAGATGGATCTGTACCATGTCAGCTACTTCAATTAAATATTAACTATACCCACTTACTGTCAGTGCTTCAAAGAACGCCGCTCAATATTCCTCTCCATGCACTAACGAGGATATTTTACTTTGAAGCTTAATAATCAGGTTTTTTTCAGTGTCATCGGCTCTGTTTGGCTGTCAGCTTGGAGCAGGGAAACATACTTTCTTCTTAAGAAAATTAAGAACTGGAAATGAGGTCTGAGAGGGCTTGGTTTTTGGTGGTTTTGCTTTGCTTTCCTTTTAAATTTGTAGAAGACCTCTGCTCTAGTCCCCGTCAGATCACATGTTACAGATTGTGCTACTTTGGTGTTCAGGGACACATCCTTGTTGAATTAAAACAAGCTTTTGTACTTTTCCCCTGTTTTTGGCTTATAAACAAAATCTGTCTTCAGCAGACTTAAGAAGCTTCCTTTTATATCTTATTGTTGATTTTTACCATCTTCCTAAACAGAACTCGAATTATGTCAAGAAGAAGATTAAGGATCTGATAGGTGGTGGTTATTTTTCAAGTGTAACAAATCGATGGCTACATGCTGTACCATTTATTGAGTTTAAATATTTATTTTTTGTTACTAATTGACCAGAAAAGAACTTCAATGCGCACATTTTTATTATTTATTTTATCAAATATTGAATTGCATTTCATCCTTCTTTATGAAATGAAGAAAACTGGCTTTTTTTGCTTATCTTAAGTCACTTTCCTCAGTGATTGATAGATTATTTTTGTAAATATAACCTACTTATGAACAGGACTTGTGTTATCTCTTAGTGTAAATATACTGAAATAATCTCCATCTTATTAATTGCCATATTAGCAGCATAGATGAAATTGAGGCATGAACAGAATAAGGCAAAAGTCAACATTGAGCTGTACTGTTTCAATTGCTGTATTCTGTGAATGCTTCAAAGTGTCACCTGTAGTCTTTCATTCAAAAAGAGAAGAAATTGTTTATCTTTACATCCTATATAAATTAAATATTTGCCAGTAGGAATCTCAGACAAATATGTTGCAGATGTAGCTTTGCCTGTCTTCCTGTATTTTCATTTTGTTCCCTTACATGGATTTATTTCTGAACTCTGTTCTTTAATTATTCTGGATAATGATTTGTGGACTCCTTCCTCTTATAAGAGGTACAAGAATTCATTATGCATCTGAAATATTTACCAGCATGATGTTTCTCATGCTGAGAACAGTTAAAAATCATATCTTCCTGTCTTCTTCTTTAGAACTTGCAACAGTCTATTATGCATCAGGCTCATGAAGATCCAGCAGAAAAATCGGATGCCTTAGTCTGCTTTTGGAAAAAGAAACCAGTAATTTTTCTGTAACAACTTGGTATTGCTGTGTACCAATGAGGTTTGGGCTTCTCAGACTGCTGGCTCTTCTGAGTTTTGGGTTTAATTTTAAACTTCAGGAAGCTATGGCTTGTTGCATTTTAAGAGAACATTGTTAAGGGTAATTTCATTGTGTATTGTTCTTAAGAACTGAAGACAATGAGTTTTAATTTGTTTTTCCTTTTAATTCTGTATGTGGAATATTGTCTGGCAGTTGACTTTCTGAGAATTTAATATGTGAAAAAGCATTTGTGCTGGCAGGCCAGAAAGAGGAAAGAGAAATTAGAGTGAGGGTGTTGATTTTAATGTATGATGTTCAAAAGTGATGGCTGAAACGTGTGTGGTATGGCAGGTAAATCTGAACTGTGATTCATTGTAGGCATTTTGTAGACATCTCTGTGGGTTTAAAAATATGCATTAGTTTCCAGTGTTAGCTAAGAATTTCACTGAAATGGTTTGGTTGGGGTTTTCTGACTGTTAGTTTCTTGTAAGTGATTAAAACAAACTGCTTGCTTAGCAGATATTTCCATCTTACAAATGCAGATTTTAAGAGGCTTGGGTTGTCTTTCTTGCCAAATGAGTAGCATCTGTTGTGATTCATTTGGCTTTAAGGTTTTGGGGAAATGTTATGGAAGCAAGCTCTTGGCTCATAGAATAGTTTTCTGAATATAGTTAAGTGCCTTCATAGAGATGGTGTTTGATTTTGCACCTCTGTCAACTTTTGGATGGAGGAAGAAAGGTTTATGAGGGGTTTTTGGTGGTGTGGTTTTTTTTGATTGGTTGGTTTTTTTTTGGTCAGGGAGCAGATGGTGTTTTAATGACTTGTAACTTGCTATAGCTGACCACCTGCAATCCGCACAGTGTGTTCTGCAGCAGGGCAGCCAAGACAGGGGAAATTGTGGAGGAGGAAAAAGTAATTGCTAAATGAATTTCGTGTGAAGTCTTAAAAAGGACCTGAGTGAAGGAAGGTGTGCATGTGTTATCAGGGTTTTACTTTTCTGTCTGAAAGAGCTCACTGAAGCCTCACTTCCTTCTCCAGTGTCAAGGGTCCCAAGAATTGAGTGGTGAGGGGGAAGAAAAGAAATGATGAGGTTTTTCTACCATTCACAGATCCAATAGGTACAATTTTCCAACTCCACTTGGCATCTCTTTTCTTCTTGTGACACAATGCTGCTGTTGCCATCAGTACTGAACAAAAGCCCACTTGAGCTCTGGCAGCCTTAGGTGACATCCTGTTGCAAGGTCACGTTTGCTTGAAATTTGTTCCGTGATTAAAAAAAAAACCATTTATCTCCATATTTGTCTTGCTGTAGTCCTCTTTTATGTGATGGTTTTGTGTAATTAGCTGTTTTGGTTCTAATTGTCTGACACTTCTCAACATCTTTTCTCCATCCTAGCTTTTTTCTAAGTCCATGAAGATTTTATCTTTATCCTCATGTACCTCACTCATTTTATTTCAGCATATGGTAGCATATTTGTTTTTTCTTCTTTGCTGCTGTCCTGCCTGTCTTAGCAATTCAGAAACCTAGCAGCATTCTTCTGTGTTTTTGTGCTTTGATTCACTTTCTCTAGAGAAAAATACAGGTGTTCACTGATGGAAACTTGCATGATGCATGAATATTTTGCAGTCGTGAAATTTTAAATATCTCTACTTGAGTCCCATGCATGACAGATTACTGCTTACCTTGCAAAGATCATGCTATTAGAACAGTCTGGGAGAAGCTGCAGTTCAGGTGCTTATGTCAACGTCTCCTCCCTCCTCAAACAAATTACTGCAAGCATGAGCTGTAAAGCAAAATTAGCAACACTCCTCTCCTCCCACTACTGAGTCCAGAGAGGTTGTTATCAGCATAAATTTATTTGCTCTGACCAGCACTTGTAGGAGCCCTACTGCTGATACTCTGGTGGAATGCAGTGGTATCAGTCTCTCCATTACAACCTTGGACTTTGTTTCCTGAGCTAATGAGGATGACATATTATTGTGTCTTGGCTTCTGCTCTTCTTTCATCACTGTTTCTGGTGTCTCATGCATCTTCTAGTTCCCAGCAAATGTTTTGCTGAGTAACAAAGAAAGTAATTTTGGTCTTCATCAGGCTGCCCTTCCATGTAAGGAACAGAAATGCTGGACTCCTATGAATTCTGATATGTGAGCATTACAAAGACAAGCTCGCATACTCAGTGTCCTGGGAGTTAGTGTTATGTACTTTGTTTGAGGCGCATAATGAGGCTGACAGCTAGGAGATAGATTTTATCTGGGGGGAGCAGTGAAATTGCTGTTGAGGTGGTTCCTAAAGCTACTGATTTGCTAGTGATGGAGTCATTTTTCTACCCATTATGAAATAATGTGATCCTGCCATCATGGTGGCATGGGATTTGCACAGCTTGGTCCTCAGTCTGCTTCTGGCACGTGCAGCAGAACACAGAGTTGTAGCAATAGGATATAGTGTACTTTGCTTTTGTCAACTCCTGCTAAAATTTTAGGAAGAGAGGGAATTGGAAGTCAAAGGAATATATATACTTGGATTCATGTTACTTATGTTTTCCAGGAGTGAGTAGTAGTTCATTCCTTTGAAGCTCGTGCCATGCATGCCATGATGTGAACAGTCAGCTTCCAGACAAAAGTGACTGCTTTTGGGGGGTTCTGCTTGTGAAGTGTGTTGCTGTCAGACTAGAACTATATTTTAGTGCAAAACTGAGATGTTTTCTGTGCAAGCAGTTATTTCCTGGAAGTGCCTCAATTTCAAGTAAAATGAAAGCCCAGGTGATCCAGATGTACACCTGTAGAACAGCACTTTCTAGTCAGAAATATGAGGTTACTATGGAAAAATTGATTTTTCTTTTGGTAATCTGAAATGAAATGTCTGAGTGTGCTCAAATCCCATACATGGGAACTATTTCTTGTGGATCTCTGTTTTAAGGATGATCTCACCTGTGGTAAACTTTAATGTTTTTGTTTGACTTGCATTGTGGTAAATTTCTTTAGTCACCTGAGGAGGTTCCTTTTCAAATTAAAGCAGTTCTTACTGTGTATGGTATGTTGTGTAAGTGCCTGAAGATTGTCGAAGCATCCTTACAGTGTATTTCCTGTATTGCAGTCCTTAGCCCCAGGTTAGGGCAGGAGGTGAGCTCTGTGAAATACTGCCATCTACAGCACTGTCAGGGATAACCCAACAGCATCGAGAGAACTCCTTGGAAGTTCAAGGCCTGAAATATGACATGAAGATGATTCTGATTTGCAACCACTTCATAATGAAGTTTCAAAATGAAGAGCCAGTTTAAGATTGTTGAAATACACGACCAGATGCCTGTTAAGCAGATATATTGTGTGTATTTAAAAATAAATTCTAAAAATGAGGAAGAACAAGTAATTAATGCCACTCTGAACTCCAATAGTGAATGAAGTTATGCTAAAATATAATACTGGAATATATCAGTGGAAAAAAGAAATTTGATGTTAAAACTGAATAGTAACTATAAAATGGTACTCATCAGCTCAGATTCACTAGAGAATCAGAAATCATTTTACCTGCTTTTCCTTCTGTTGAACAAGTAAGGTTATGAAAATAAATGTGATCATCACAGAGTCACATGCATCTAAATTTCATAGCAAGTAGGCATGGAGTTTTTTTTCATAAGAGGAAATATCTATCATGTTGGAAAGAAAAAGTTAGAAAAGTGAGAGTTCTATCTCCTTGTGCCTAAGTTGTTCTGCTAATTTCAAAATGGCAGACATAAAAAAGCAGGTTGGGTGACATAAATGATAAGTAAATTTCCTCATGAGTAGTCAATTTAAAAGGCAGAATGAATGAGAGAGAGAAAAGTTAAGCTTTTTGCAAACTATACTATACAATTAATATCTGTCGTTAAAGATATCATGAAAATGCAAAATCAAACTTCATAGCTCACCTAGATCATCTCTGTCTTTCTTCCCTGTGGCTACTTTTTTCTGTTAAACCTTCAATTTTGCCTTCATAAAACTGAAATGTTTCAGGATCTTCATGAACAATTGAAGAATTTTTCAGTTCTTGTTAAAATGGGATTTATGAATTACAAGTTTTACTAAAACAGCTAACAGATCCTTGAACGTGTCTGAGACAATTGTGCTATGCTTTTTTTTGAGTGCTGTTCTCCCATCCCAAAGTAGACAGACTGCTTAGCATTTTAATTGGTTTTCAAGATGAATTCAGGTTTAATGTTCAAGGCCAAAGACAGGGTTAGAAGGTTAATTATACTTATTAACATTTTGGGAACAGTCAATTCTCATTGTATGTGAAGTGTTGGCATAGTGCTTTTCTCATGGGGTGGAAATTGCTTATTGCTTCATGCTGTAGCTGGAATGTTTGTGTGCTCATCTTGGTTAGGTGGTTTTGATGGGTGTCTCAGTTACTTTACAGTTTGGTGCTTATAAATGGCTTTGAAATATCTAGCTGGCTATTCACTTTTAATCTGGATTTTATGAAGTTAATAGCACTTCTGGAGTTACAAGCCCTAATTTCATATTCCATGTCTGTTGCAGACGATTTGGATATGAAAAAACCAAAGTTTTGAATTTCACAGATGTTCTAGAAGCTGTCATGGGAGTGTAAAATGTGCCACTGTAATAAGAACTGCTGGCATATGGTATTTTTTCTCAGGTTGTGATCATCAGAAAGAGGACAGCTCATCCTTCTCTGAATTCTGTTGAGGGTTGCAAAATGAAGGAATGAAGTCCTTTCTCATGGGAAAGCTTACCAAATCTTTCTTCTGCCAAACTGGTTTTGAGATTAGAGGCTCTGCATGCTTGTTGCTGTCATTAAAATCAGTATTACACGGGCTTTCGCTTTACAGTTTCAGAACAGAAACCCTGAAATCAATACAATTTTACTTTCCTACATGTTCATTTATAAGATTTCTTGGACAAATCATAGTTTTTATAAGTTAAAGACTCTAGTTGTAACTACACTGTACCTGCTGAAGTTGAGTGATTTGTATCTGTGACAGCTGTTTTTGGATACTCAGTAAAGGATTGGAAGTGCAGGGCACGAGGTTCCTCCATCTGCCCGTTTTAGCATTGCACATGGTTGGAAGCATGTGCTGGCAATTGCTCTTACAGCTGCTCCTGTAGGGAGTCTAAATGGGAAAGCCTGCAGTGTTCTTCCTTCTGAAAGTGAGCGTCACAGATGGAACGTGCCCCAGGGACGCACTCTTCCTCTATGGGTAGGTTGGGACATACGTCTTTGTTCAGTTACAGCTTCTGAGCTATTGCTGCCTGGCTCCATTTACTTTGTGAAGCATGGAAATTAGCATTTCATTCTTTTCCTGCACCTTAGACTTGGAAATACACGTGTAAGCTGCCTTCAAGGGAATAAAACGTGTAACATTGTACATAGAGGTGTAGTTAACTGCTTTGGCAGAGATAGAGGGTATTGAATTGCATTATGCTAATATTATCTTGGTAGTTAAGCTTGTATTATCTTGGTATTGTGTGTGATTTTAAATATGAAACTAATGCTGTTAATAGATAATTCTTGTTGGTTTGGGGGACAGTATTGGAATACTGTAATGCTGTTAAAGGGAAGGTTTATTCCTTTCAAAAAAGAAATACATTCCCTCTTGGAATTATTCTTTCCCTTATCATTGTCAAAATAGCAATTTAATTTGTTTGAGCTTACAAGTATTGCATCCTTCCTTCTCAGCATTTGTGTCTGTCTTCTGCATTCCTGAACTATGTGATGGCTCTTGCCTCTTAACTACCTCCTTTAACTAGCTGATTATTGAGGGGCTGGATAAAGGTTGGTGGGGAAGCAGGATTCAAAAGTTCCTGTCACACAGTCCTATAGGATTGCACAGCTGAGAGGAATGTATCCATTTTAAATCAGGTGCTCAAGCTATCTGATGGCCCCATTAAACCATTTTGTGGGAAAGAGAATTCCCAGTACTTGAGCAGACTGGATGGAAGAGCAGGAGGAGGTTCCTTGTCCATCAAATATTCGTTGGCTTTGAACAGAATAATGTTTTGCCTAGGATATAATATTTTCTCTCTTTGTTTTCTTCTCTGAAGCATTTCAAAGAACTTCCAAGGAAATGTCAAGACCTTGTTTTCCTGTGCATGCTTACTGCCACTCCCTGGTTGTCAAAACAGAACCCTTTATCCCAACCATGGTACCTTCTTGACTGAAGCAGAAAAAACACTATCTACTATATTGGTCTCTGAAACAGAGCATTAAAAGTACCCTCATAATATATGGTTCTTGCTATGAAAAGTCTTAGTGTCTCCTTGCAGTACTGGGAGCAAAAAGCATTCTGCTCTTCTGAAATGGGATAGCTTTGGGAAGAAATATTTTTAATTTCTGTTCTTGAGGGCTGGCTTTGATCTGTGTAAGGCTTGATTTCTGTTTTCATCTCTGTCAAAAATAATTTTTATGTAAGTCGCTTGTTTGTTGCAAATAGGGTGAGCAGTGGCCTTACTTAGATTAGACAGATCTAGACCTGATTTCTGAGGGCTGTGAAGTGCAGGAAGGCTGTCACTTGCTGATCCTTGTAACTCATCCATAGCTGTTTGTTGTGGCAGGCCAGGTG
The DNA here is from genome assembly GCF_009819885.2 of Catharus ustulatus. Classification (NCBI taxonomy): domain Eukaryota; kingdom Metazoa; phylum Chordata; class Aves; order Passeriformes; family Turdidae; genus Catharus; species Catharus ustulatus. Next base: position 47,400,281 of record NC_046224.1, read on the forward strand.
CTTGTCATTGCCCAAAGAAATGTCATAGAGGAGCTTGTAATTTGTTAAACAGAAACGGGTAGGTAAACAAGAGGTTTATTGTTAGGTCACCAGCTAAGTCTGCAGTGCAATAATACTGTATCGTTCCTGTAGATCAGGCTATATTGTTTAAGTATTGTTGGTTCATCCTATTAAACTAAAAGCTATGCAAGATTGTTATAGCAGTTCCAAATCAAAGTTGATCAGCAGTTACTCAGTAGCTTCAGAAGACAAGCTTGGATATTTGGTGCTAAAAGCACTAGTTCTTGTTAAGCCTATATGAAGTCTATTTGTAATACTGTTCTCCCGTATTTAAAAAAAAACCCCACAGAACAGCAATGAAAAACCTCCCAAAAAACCTCCACATTTTCTTCCCTAGGATCCCCCCAAAATCCTCACAAACCATAAATAAACAAACAAACCAACCCTGCCGAAAAAACCTATGAAAGATCCTGAATCGTGATCATGTTGAACACCACTGTCATCTAAAAAGCAAAGTTGGGTTCACCAGCTCGTTTTACTTTAGAGTGAAAAAAACAAACTTGGCATAACCAATGGAAATCTAAATTAGACTTTCTAAAGCTTTTTAATAAACCATGATGTGTAAACCAGATACTATTGCTGCCTGTTTGAACCTGCTACTGCTTCAAGTTAGGATTTCTAGGGTTTTTCCTATTGCAGTAGGCTACTTTGACCTTTTGTTCTTAAATTTTTGTGCAGATATCCTGTATCTTAAACTTGTGTAAACTACCTTCTAGCTCTTGCCAAAAGAAATGGAAATGAAGGCCATTCATTATGTCATCAACCCTGTTTTAATATCACAAAGAGACACTGCTGCTAAAATAAGAAAATTAAATTGTACATGAGAATAAACATAAGGTTCCTGTCTGAAATATCCGCATTTAAACCTGCAGAAAGCCTGTTTTTTAGAAACCTCTCACACAACATAACTGTATTGCAGCCAACACAGCTCAACTGAAAACTTGTTTGTCTGTGTTAAGACTTGTTTCATATTTTTAATCTTGGAACTTGAATCAATTTTTTTATTTATTTCCATTTAGAGCAGTAGAAATGAGGATTGTAGTTACTCTCTTAACTGAGTTCCTCTGAAGTGTGTTCATGATGCTCATTATAGAGGTAATCTCAGCTCTTGCTTTGCTGAAACACTCACTGGGATACAGAAAAGTGGTTCTGTACTGGTAGATCTTTGGGACATCTGACACTTAGGGTGTCCTTTCAATAACTATGAAAATTTAAATGAGGCCCTAAGGTCTCTTTTATCCTTGAAAATAGGTTGCGCATTCTTTTCAGTTCTGAGAGGTGGCAAAATACATAGAGCAAAGGAAGGACTAAAAACCTATTACAATTGCCATTAGAAAATTGTTCTTTGCACTGGCTCAGTTTTGGAGGTATATTATTCATTTAATGGAAAGTCTTGTGGGTTCATTTAGGAAGTTGACTGCAGTAGGATCTGATGCAGCAGTGAACTGTCTGTGTGTTGGTGCCTATTTGTCCACACAAAATTGCTACAGCTTCTGAGATACAGAAACTATATGATAGTTTCAGCTTTTTTACTTTATTTGCAGTAGGTAAAAAGTACTCACCAAGTCACATACGGTTTGTCTAGCAGTTAATAATTCATTGATCTGTAATATTATGATTACTTGCAACAATTTATAAATACTCTCAGAATAGCTTTCTGAAACTTTATTTCTTGTGAAGTAGATTGCATTCTTGACCTGCAGGTGAGACTTAAAATATTTGTCTATGATCTTATTATAACTAAAATGTTTGGCTACATAATTTGATGTATTAGACTTTTAAGATCCTCTTACTGAGGTTTTTTCAGCGTGATGAATTAATTCTTATATTCTTAAAATGTTTTTCATAATCTTGTATTTTGTTTTGGAAAGTTCCATGCAGAAGAAATCCAGGTCTATTTGCTCTTTCAGGAGGGCAACTTCCATTCCATTTTGGCATCAGTATCAGAAGGATTTGTTCTGCCACCTATCCATCTTGTCTGTGGAAACATCTCTGCTGACTTATCTTACTTTTTCATTTCAGAAAAGCCTCTAACAACAACATTGCTTTTCCTTTTGTCTTGGCTTGATTCCCTTCATTTCCTGAAGCAGTTGGTGTTGGGGGAGTCTGTAGCTGTAAACACAGTCCATGCTTACCCAGGCTGTTATGGCTGGAATGGAGGTGAGTGAAGAGGTGTGCCTCAGCTGTTTGTTACCCCTGCTGTGCCAGGCCTGCAGAATTCTATGACCCAGCTCAGTTGACATTATACACATTTTGTGAGTGTCTGTTTAAAATAATTTGCAATAGTGGGGATTCCTCTTGACAGAGGAGGGTTAGGGAGCACCTGCACAGAGAGGTCCACAGGCAGTTCAGAAAAACGTCAGCCACAGTGAGGAAAGAGGTGGTAAGGACCAGGTGTGGAGGACTGGTAATCTCCTAATCCCTTCCAGCTGTCTCTAGCAGAGTGTGTCACACTGCCTCTACATACAGCTGCCAAAATGGGAGATGAGGAAGACAGAGTACCATGTGGGAGGCTATTATTAATAACTCTACAGCTGTGGAAGAAAATCACAGGGTAGAGTTCTGAAAGGAATATAGTTTGCAATGTCTCTAACCACGTAGTTTTAGTCCATCTTTTTTTCTTCAAAATCAAGATTGTCATTGGCCAATTTAACCTTGTTTAAGGTTGTGTATGCCACCCACTTAGTTATTTTGCTGGTTAGTACTGCAGCAAAGAAACAAAAAGAAGTATGTGAAAATAAAATGCTAGATTTGGTGTTGTAAGGTTGACTAAATCTTCTTGTCGTACTTCACAATGAAACAAACAAAAAATCATCAGAATATTTTATGAAGTTTCATAGGTTCTCTCTTAAATGAATAAAATCAATGGTTTATTACATCTCTTATTTTTATGCTCCAGAGTTAGACTGAGCCCTAGGTAATAATGGAGCATTATTTGTGAAGTTGAAGTGTATGATGCAGGTAACTAGATATAAAGATACTTTTGAGTGAAGAAATAGACATTTTTACCATTAGGACCAACAACTCTTTGAGTCATGGAACAGTCTTGCAGAATACTTATCATGAAGACTGGGTAGGATAAGTTTGGGAGCTTTGAAGCATATTTCATTGGCCAAAGGACTCCAGAACCCTAGGAACTCGAGCTTTTAGAGAGAATGTTGGATTTAGTACCTGTAGGTAACTCTTACCATATTTTCTGTACTCCTTCATTATTTTCAGGATGAGTTTTGTTTCTGGAACCCAGTTTGAGGTAGTAATTATTAAAGTTGCAGTGTCATTCAGAAGTTTTTATGTTTTCCTTAGCCTTCATTGCCATCTAACTCTCAAAAGATAGCAGAGGTATCTGGACTATGCCAGGTTTTTTCCAGATGAGAGATGTTTTCGAGTCCTGTTCTTAAACATTTCGACTTTCCTTGGTTTTTTTGGTGGTTTATTATTTGTTATTTTTTCCCTTCTGAAAATAGCAATACAGAAACAGAGGAAACAGCTTGCTCTGCGTGTGGACTGTTTATTCAGGAAATGAGAAGGCAGGTGATGAAACTCAGGATGGAAGGAAGTGTTTCATAAGGGTAGATTTGGTGGCTGATAGCATTAAGTGATCACAGTGTACTTGGGGAACTTGAGGCAGTTGTTGACTCTGTTGTGTTTATACTTGTTAGCAGACTTTTGAGCATTCAAACATTGCAATTCAGAGTTAATGTAACTATGCAGGTTGTCATCTATGACTTCCATGTAATCACTGCTTTTGTCAAGCGCTCCTGTTTGGACTGACTTCACAGTCGAAGAAATTGAACCTAGAGATTTACATAACTCTCAGATTTCTCCTCTGGAATTGCAGAATACAACCAGTTCCTAGTTCTTCTGAGTTCTTGTAAGATGCTTTGTCTGAGAGTTGAGAAAAAGTTATGGTTTCTTTGTTTACAACATATTTTGCTGATTTTTTTGACCCTGTTGCCCCTCCTCCGGTTTTACCAGTAACTCTGCTTCAGTTCCTGCTTTCTTGGAACTCAACAAACACGGGGTACTTGGCATGCAGTGGCACTGTGTCATGTGCAAGAAGCTGGCCTGATCTGTAGCTTGATAATGGAGTGTACTTGGTGTGCAGGCTTGTTAGCTGAGAAAGATGATCTGTGGCCTTGTGCTACAACCAGGAGGCTGCTCTTCCTCTGGTGCACTGTATTCAAAGAGCCTTGAGAGTAAGACATGTTACCTCTATTACCTTCTGTGCTATTGCTGCTCCCCCACTGCATAGAGCCAAGTGAAAGTGCCTTCAGCAGTCACACGACAGCCTGGAAGACACTTTGATTGTTTGAGAGCCTTGGTTTGATCACCCTTTAGGGTATAGATTTCCTTTAATCTCTTAAAACTGATCCTATACCTCTTAGGAGTTCTAGGTAGCTATAACTGTCACAGTTAGCTCTTAATATCTAGGAAACTTCTTGGTTTTGGTTTGTTTCAGCACTTACATACCCTTAAACTTCCTTATAGACCTGCTATGGATCTTATAAAACTGCTTCCCTGGAGTTCACTTGGTTATCCTGACAGGAAGGTCAACATGAGTCAGTAACATGTCCTTGCTATAAAAGAAGATGCATGGTGTTCCTGAATCCTGTAGACAAAGCATTACCAGCAGGTTGAGAATTGTGATCCTTCCTCTCTACTGAGCACTGCTGAGTTCACATTTGGGGTATTGGGTACAGTTCAGGGCTCCTGAGTACAAGAGGGATGTGGATGTACTGGAGAGAGTCCAGAGAAGGGCTGTGAAGATGATCAAAGGCCTGGATCAACTCTTGTGTGAGGAAAGGATGAACGAGCTGGCTCTTTTTAGCCTGGAGAAGAGAAGGCTCAGGGAGAACTCATCAATGTGTATAAATACCTGTAGGGAGGGTATAAAGGTGACAGGTATAGGTTCTTCCCAGTGGTGCTTAGTGATGATACAAGAGGCAATAGGTACAAACAGAAACACAGGAAGTTTCATCCCAACATCAGGAACACTTCTTGACTTGAAGGGCAACCAAGCACTGGCACAGGTTGGCCAGGGGGTTTGTGTAGTCTTCGTCCTTGGAGAAAGATATTCAAAAGCTGTCTAGCTATCCTTCTGCGAAAGGGGACTTGGGCAAGATGACCTTCAGAGGTCTTTTCCTACCTCAGCCATTCTCTGATTCCCTGTGAAATAGCGTTTCTTTGGTACTGTTGTGACTCTGCTTTCCAGCAAAGACCTAGGTGAATTTTTACCCTTCTTGACCTCAATGTAAACAACTAGTTTTCTCCTAGAGTGCCTTGCCTTTGCCTACTGCCACATTCACCTTTAAAGTCTATACATTATTATGCTTTTGTCATCTTAGAAAAATTACAGTATATTCTTATGTGATGCTCATCTAAATCAATTTAAATGCTTCTGCTTCTTTTATGCTTTAGGGAAGGAAGGTAGGCATCCAGCAGAGTTTGGGTCAGTTGGGAGGTCAGAGCCCAGGAGAACACTTCCCCTCTGGAAAGGCTGGGTCAGAAGGCAGCAGCCATTTCAGCACACAGCCCGGTGGCAGGTCAGGGTGAGGCTGCACCCTGTGAGTGCAGGAGGGCACTGTGATACTCTAACAGATCACAGAGCAGTATCACAGTGCAAGTGCCCTATCTAATGACTGCAGGTGATAGTCCTTAGGAAGAAAGCTAAAACCTGCCTATGTAGTACAGTATGCAGGTGTTCAAGTAACTTGGTCTACTGATGAAAAGAAAATGTATTAGCTTCAGGGGTCATCTCTACCACTTGTACATTGTGGCTGAAATTCAGGAATTTGTGTGGGGACAAATCTAGTGAAGTGTTTGAACTGAAGCTAACCTTGTGTGGGAGAAGAAGAGTCCTTTTATGAATTGAATTATGATTTAACATTATGAATATACCACCAATAGGGTATTACTACCATGGTGTCAGGGCTAAACTCTCTTGTGCCTAGAACAAATATGTTTGATGATCAGCTCTTGTTATGCTGAGGCCTTGCATTGCCTAGTAACCCCTTTATTTAGTTTAACATACCCTGCAATAAAAGCTGATGTCATCTGGTTAAGATAGAGAATGCGTAAGTCAAAGCAGATCACTGCCATATCCACTGATCTCTATAGGACTGAACAAAAGCTTGCTGCCACAGTTTCTCTCATGGCTGAGGCACCTAAGTTGTGCTACTTTTGATCTGTGGTCTGTATAACTATATCTAAGAGAATATTGGGTAACAGTATAGTACTGAGACATCCACTTTATGGCTTTTGAAATTTTTTTTTTTGATGGGCAGGAGTTGTCTTCTTGAGTTCCCATAGGACTTTTCAGCATGCATGTGCATAGATAGTTAGAAAAGATCCTGTTCATGCAGAGTAGTAGCTTTCATTGATGCATATTTTTCTTTTCTTCTGTGGGAGACCTAAAGAGGATTTTCCTATTCTCAAGGTGCAATGAACTGAAAACCAGATTGTTAGAAAAACTGCCAATGGCTGAAGCAATCTGTTAAAACCATGGAGCCACAGAATGGTTTGGGTTGGAAAGGACCCTAACAACGGTCTAGCTCCAATCTTCCTGTCATGAGCAGGAATACCTTCCACTAGACAAGATTGCTCAAAGCTCTATCCAACCTGGCCTTGAACACTTCCAGGCATGGGGCATCCACGGCTGCTCTGGGCAGCCTGTTCCAGCGTCTCACCATCTTCACAGTAAAGAATTTCTTTCTAATATCGAGTATAAACATTGCAAAAGCAGAGTGGATCTGTGAATGACCTGGTGGACTGACCTGCTAACCACACTTCTTTTGATGCAGCCCAGGATACAGTTTGCTTTCTGAGCTGCAAGCTCATGTTGCCAGGTCATGTTCTCAACCCATTCTCCACTCAGCCTTGTGCATTTGTGCTTGTCCTGGGGATAGCCCCAGCCCAGGTGCAGGACCTTGCACCTGGCCTTGTTGAACTCATGTCCTGAGGTTCACACAGACCCAGCTCTGAAGTGTGCCAAGGTAGATGGCACCCCTTCCCTTCAGCTTTTCAGCTGCACCACACAGTTTGGTGTCATCAGCAAAAGTGAGACAGAATACAGGTATTAACAGGACAGGTTATGGATTGTGTGATAAGAAGAAAACATTTCTCTTCTGCTTTAAATACGTGTTTTTGACTTGTTCAACCTTCTTGACAGTTGGAGAGAAGGAGCTTATTTTGTGGCAGCATTTGTCTGATTGGTACAATGCTTTTAGTAATACCTTTGGGAGTGCCTGATTGTGTCCATTGTCTATAAAGGAAAAATTGGATGCCATTGTGGAGTTATTTTCAAATAATGATTTCACTTTCTGTGTGTCCTCCTTGAGCTTTTAAGAATTAAGACTGTGAAGGAGCATTTGTTAATTAAAACCTCAAGCTGACCAAACTGTAAACACTTGTTAATGTAACAGAGAGCAGCAAAAGCGTGTCATGAACATTCCCCAAAAGCTGAAAAATATACCAAATCAATAAAATGTTACATTTGGGGTTGTATCTTCAAATTTAATTATTGGATTAGCTAAAGTGGAAAAGAGCGTGCTTGTTTGTTGAAGCACCCTTACATTTACAAATAAGAAAATTCCCCTTCCCTACATTGGTTCAAAAATTGTTTCAAAGCCTTGGGGCTCAGATGGTTAGAAGCATTCTGTAATTTTCAAAATAAATCTGTTCTCCAGTTTCATCCTGACTTGACTCTTTGGCAATATCCTTTTGCTGAGAGAGCCCTTTTCCTTCCTTTGTATTTATTTTGGCATGTAACAGAAGCAATATTGTTCACTTTCAGCCTTCATTTTGCCAAGAAAAATAAGGCAAGCTGGCTATCTACTCATAAGCTAAACAACTTGGAGGAAGGTAGTTCTTAACCATTTCTGCACCTACTTTACTGTTTAAACATGAGCGGGTAGAATTTTTTCCTTCCTTTTCCCAGAAAACACCTCTGCAGCCTTTGGGAGCATGCTGGATTAGGAGTCTTTGGGACCACAAGTGATCATGAATGCTAAGAATTAGACCTTAGGGTACCTGTCTGATGGTACTGCTCTTGAGACTAATGTAAAGAAGGCTGTGGTTATGTGAACAGATGGAGGAGCAGAATACACCTGGAGCACTGACAATAAAAATTAAGAGTTCAAACACGTTAAATATAAAAATGGTTTAAAAGTGTTTTAGGTTGAATGTTCCTGTCAGCAAAGATCTTGTTCAGATACTTGAGTATGGCTACAAGTTTGTGTAACTAAAAAAAGCTGAAAAACTGTTTTAAACACCAGTGCTTGCATCTGTTTGTAATGCCACTCATTTTTCATCCTATTTAGAAGAGTTTAGTGTTCCTGCAAATTGAATATGCATGCAGTCTGGTGTTGCTGAGTTTTCTGCTAATAAGAGAAGCTAAAATGGGAGTGTGGGGGAGAGATGACAAGGAACAGACATCAAAAATCGTCCTCCAGTTCTGCATCTCATTTTTGGGTGTAGAAGGTAAGGGTCACAGTGGCTGCTGCTCTGGGAAACAGAGCTTTAGGGTGAATTCCTCTTTCTGTGGTAATGGGATCTTTCGTTTTATTAGATGAAAATTAATAGCTTGATTATCTCCTTTCAGATGCTTACACACATGAGAACATCTAGCCATGCTACCCAGTTATGTGCCATCTCAGTTAATCACTCAGGTGCTTGAGCAAGGTCCCTCTCAGTTCATTGGACTAAGTCATAAAAAACTTTTAACTTTGCAGGTTTTTTAGCACACAGTTGTTTTGTTCAACTATTTTTTTAAAGGTTTCTTTTGTGTTTTACTGGCATATGTTATGGTAATTAGCGAGACTGTATTAATACTGTATATTTTTTCCTGAAGGAAAATTTTGACTTGCTTTACATAATAGAAGACAAAAAACACAATTATAATAGAACATGGAAAGCAGCTGCATAAATAGTTATTCTTTTTAGTGAGATTTGTTTTCATGAGTGTCTGTTTCCTGAGACAGACCTTGAACCAGAAGATCCTGTGTATTCTGGTTATCTGTTTGCCTTTCTTCCATCCTCCTGCATTGAAGATGTTTCTCAGCTTCCCTGGAGGGACTGTGTGAGGTGTCTTCCCGCCTCACCCTCTGTCTTCACTTATCTGCTTGTACTGAACCTTGCCATGAGCTCGATACATAAATTAAGCACAATATGCTAACATTATAGCGTAAAAATAATCACCATCTCCATGCTGCCCCTGTTCTTGCACAAGTTTTGGTTTAGCAATTGAGTTTGTAATTTAGCTGCTTCCTGCCCCCTCACCACACCCAAGACAAAAGGAAAGAAGAAAATTGTCCTTGGGCTAGTTCTCTGATCAAACACTTGGCTAGGAAGGGCAGAGTGAGCGCAGCTTTGTGCAGGGTGGGACCAAGGGTTTTCTCCCTGTGCGATACTGACTCTGGTGTTTTGAACAGGTAAGCACACAGCCTGCTAATCCTCTGCTGTCTTGTTCGATGGAGGTCTTGGAGAGAGAGAGAGAGAGAGAGTGATGGGCTGTAGCTGGAAAACCAATAGGCATTCCAGTTTGATCTGCACCTCTCCTGAAACTTGCTTAACAAGTCAATGGTCAAAGAACTTTTTTCCCACCAAGTTTTGCTTGATTCCAGGGTGTCTCACTAGTGACTTTAAATATGCTGTGAATACTAAGAGTCATTGTAGGTTCATTGTCTTGCAAAAACAGAAGTAAATAGGAAATGCCTAGAGAATGAGGCATTGCTTTCTGGCTGTGTGTGGTGACCCCCGATGAGTGCCCGTTGTGCCACAGAAGGTGCTGGCTTGCACGTATTATTTCATTTCTGTGTTTTGGCTCCACAAAGCAATACATGGCTGTTTCTGGAGTTATGCTGGGAAGCCCTCAACTCTGGCTGCCCCAGGACAGCTTTGTTTTGTACCCAAACAGCTGGTGTGCACATGCCTGTGGGGCGGGAGCAGTGTGCTGCTGGGAACTCTGGAACAACGGGAAATACAGGGCAAAACCTGTGGCTTTCTTCTTTTTTGCATAACTCTTCCTTATTTGTAGAAGTAAGCATTTGCCTCTGTGAGTAGTTTCTGTTTTGGCCATTTTAGCTGAAACTGTTGTCTCCATTCCCGAGTTGATTACTCTGGGTGAATGTTCGTGTTTTGCAAGGTACTGTCAAACGCAGAGGTTACCGTGTAAGACTATTTAGCCTCTTAAAGCGGAGGGAAGAGCAAGTGTAGCTCTCTACTGGATTTCAGTCCTTGGAATTACATTATTGCGTTTTTCTTTTCTTCTCTAGGATCTCGAGTAGCAGGATGGAAGAACTCTAAGTGATAGAGACAGAGAACAAGCTTTTTCAACATGGAGAGCGTCCCAGTTGATGGGGAACTGGATAGAAATTCAGTGAGTAACTTAAGTGTGCCTTTGCATAATGAGATTCATGTGAAGATGCTTTTGCAGGGAGAGAGTTAAATTACTCGAGTCTGTTCTCTTTGGGTTTGAATTTGTGCTTTTCTGGTGAATGCATTTGGAGTATCGTGTAGCATCACGTATCATTTACTAGATTCTCATGGCAGGAGGCCCGAATGTCAAAATACTTTAGGATTTTGGATTTGATTTTTGGATTTTGTCTCAAAGTCCCGAAGGAAAAAGGTTTTTCTCTGTCTAATTGACCCTTTGCTAGTTAGTGACTATGCACAATAGAAAAAAATAATGTAGTTCTTGATGGAATGAGGAGCAGAAAATACAGAAGGAGTGATAATTAATTGTTATCAGAGTAATCTGAGGTGTAAGAGTTGATAATCTGTACTGATTATAAAATTTCTGAGGCAATGAAGCTCTTTCTAAGCACAATTTAAAAACAGGAAAGGCTAGTGGGTACTATTGTGCTTCATCATGATCATAAATGTTGAAATTATTTAAGAGTTTGGTTTTTCCACAAGCTGTGTCATGTAGAAGCACTTCAATAGCTGAAGCAGGAAATGTTTTATAGTTTCCAAAGCATTACCTCCCAAAGGCAAAATAGGATATGTTTTTCTGTAACTGAGGTGAAGGTCAAATTTAGCACCTCATTACTGACAAACTTTATTTGTGATAGTCAGCTACTACATGGAGCTACTAATTTGATCAAGTGTTTTATTACTGTTTTTATCTTAAGTGATGAGTTTGGAGACAAACGGTTTTGCAGTGTGTTAGGAAAATTTTTGGCTTTTTTTTTTTGTAATGAGCAATTTGCTGCTTGGCCCATGCATTTATAGCCCAGATTCAGCATGCTATCAGTATCACCTGTCAACTGTGCAGTAGGGTGTCTTCATTTTTTAAAAAAAATGCTGTCAGTTCAGTTGCTGCGCTCCTTGTTTCCTCAAAATACATTAAAAAGTACCAGTCTACAAAACACTTCAAAGTAACATAAAATGTGCTACTTTTCTTTTTGTGACATGCCTTCAGAATAGCATGATCTCAAGAAGGTACCTCAAAATGAGTCTCTGTTTTACCAAGACTCCTTTAGAAGTATGCTAAGTGTAAGGATAGATTGCCTTTCATCCTGTGTGCTTCTGAAATGTCATCTCAGAATAATCTTTTTTAACTGATAATATATTGTTATAGGGTACTCTAAGCATTTCTTATCAAAATATCACCAGTGGAGTAATTGTCTGTCTGAATTGCAGTTAAAATGTGAAGTTTTGTGTGTTGCACTACAGTTGCTAAAAACGTTTCTGAAAGCTCTATTTGGTAGTCTAATATACAGCCTAGTGTATATCATAGTAAAAAAAGTGAAAATTAAATATTACAAATATCATATGTATTTTAAGAGAGATTGGCCCAGTAGTTTTGAAGACGTTTAGTCAGTGCAAATCCTGACACTTCCCAAAAATGGAAATTTTTTGAAATCATGTTTAAATTTTTTCAGTATTCCAGACTTTGAGGTGCAATCTCTTTGTTTGGATTTTTGGGTTTTTTTTAAGTTCCATTGTCATGATAAAATTAATGAAATATATGTGTTGCAATGTGCATGAGGAATACTGATCACCTTTTTTCTCCAGTTTTAAGTCTTTTGGGATGTTTCTAGGAGGTATCTAAATAAACAATTTTTGGAGGTGTCAGCATTCTGATTTGCTTTTTTGGCTTGCTTGTAAAAGAACAAGAGATGAGGAGATCACAGACCTTAATGCTGTGGTCTTTCCAGAATCAGTGTATGGAGAAAAGTCTAATATTAAATGCTCTTCCTGTCTAACAATTAGGTTGATATGTACTGAATATAAATTTGAAGACAAAGGCTGTGACAGCTCAGCAAACTATTTTTGTAGTCTGGCACCATTAAAACAGGGCAAAATAATTGATGCTTTGAGATTTTGTTTGAGAACAGTTTTTGTCTACTTTTCTATGAAATCATTTAATCAAGTCTCAGTGCTCCAGAACTTAGAACATTACGTGGAAATGTATGGTATAAACCATTCTTTTTTGAAATACATTTTTTGTCATCTTTAGTCACTTCTAGTTTTTGCTAAGACCTATATTTAATAGATAATTCACCTATGATGTAACTTGTGCAGTCAGTGTCAGTCCTTGCTTCTTAGTATATCAACAGAGATAAAAGTACCTTTTTTCCTTGAACCATTGGATAGAGGTCCTTTTTATTGATCAGAGTTGTAGGCTGGGTTAGTTATCCTGAATTTAAACCTAACTGGATTAATGTTAGTGGTTTACACGTATCAGAGACTGTCTTCAGCAAGGTGAAAACTCAAACTTGACTTTAGAATGTTAATTTAAACTATTAATAATTTAGCTCTATATTTTGATTGTAAAACCAATGTTTTTAGAAAACTTTTGTAGTCTGAGATTTCAGGCATGCTAGTGTGACATATGCTTTTACCCTAATATTCAAAGGGTATTGTTTTTTAGCAAAACTTGGCAGATATAACTTAAGTTTATAACAATTGCTACTAAACTTTTGCTTCTGAGAAATGAACATCTAAAAATAGTGCTTTTTTGAAGCACATGAGCTGCGCTTGTGTACAAACAATTACACCTGCTGTCTCATGTGTTGCTTTATATTGCTGGATTTATATTGCTGATTTTGCTTCTAAGTCTTAGTAAAACTACTAAGTAGGAGGACTAGGCTTCATCTATTTTGGTAGCAACATTTTAAAATAATTGTACCTCTGTAGAAACGAAATCTATCACGTAGTGTTGAGTACTGTCAAAGGACTTGTTCTGTAATCTGTAATCAAAGTCATTAATTATATAATGTGAAAATAAGGGTAGGCTGTGCCTCTGGGAATATGTGTATGTTTCTCTTAATTTTGTATATTTAGAATAAGAGTTGTGGGCGGTGATGGACAGGAATGTCCTGAGAGCATTCTTTTCAGAGAAAGCCCTGAAGTAGTAAAGCTGTCATGGCTTTTTTCCCTTAGTTGTTTGGAACCCCAGTCTACAATATGCAATATGAATTACAGATGATGGAGGTCATTGGAGGATTTTTTGGCCAAAATAGTTTCATTTCAGTACCTTAACGTCTTGCACCAATGTTTAGAAATGTATATATTAATATCTGCAGTTTTAGGTAAATGCACAGACCCAAATACCTCTGATGAAGAGAGGGAGTTGACCAGCAACAGAGGGAGTTGAGTGTGTAAACAGAATGCCAATTAAACAGAAGATCAAGGACAGAGTTAGACAGGCTTGTGTTTCAGCCTCTGGCATAGGAGCTGTTTGTACCAGTTCATGGGATTAACCATGCAATGCTAAAATATTTATATGAAAAGCCCCTGCATCATCATCTCGGGTGACGGGTTGCCCTGCTCTCTGGTGTCATGTTGTATCTTGGCCAGGGCTGCTTGCAGGGCAGGCAGTGAGACAGGACCTGCTGTGTTGCCTTTTCACTCTTATTTCTTCCACACGTAAGTAATGCACTGCCAGTGAGCAGTGGCTGAGTCTGAGGTACCTCTGATCCTATGTGTCTGTTTACCATGCATTTCTCCAGCTCTGTGCTCTTGTTTTCCAACTCCCAGTGGCAAATAAAGCAGCCCAGTGTGGGATGTGTGCTCCCAACCCTCCCCAGACAGTTGCTGGATCTCTGTATAGTTTCTGCAGGCTTCTTCTTCTCTTGTCAGCCACTATTCTCTTGAATCTAAAATCAGCATAGGGTAGGACAGTTCCAGTCTGAGCATAAACTGTTTCCTAGTCTGCAGTATGTTATCTGTACATTAAGAATAAACACTTTGCCTTGAAAACCATTGAATTCTTGAATACATTTCATGTACTACTACTCAGACCTGTCTGGTGAATTCATGGGTTTCACTCTTGGACCTGAATTTAGTCTCTGGCAGTAACAGAAGTTTATTTGCCAGCTGTGCTTATATTTTATTTCAGTTTTTCCTGTTCAGTAAGGTCCTGTTTCAGGAAGTGCAGAATTATGAAAGAAGGGTTCCCTCACCTTTCCAATTATGTGTACTGCAATTGCTGTAAATTCATTGCAGTACTTTGCATTTGCACATTGCACTGTCAATTTACAATTTAACACCCTTAGGCAGATGTGAGGGATTAAAAAAAAAAAAGGAAAATCAGTGTCAGGAGTGCAAGACAAGATTCTTGCTTGCAAAGATTTTGATTATGATTTTTCTTTTTTACATTTCCTGCTGTTAAGTCCTCATAAGAGAGGAAAGATTGGATCTTCTTTAAAGCAGAACAAGGATTTTGCTCTTTTTTGGAGCACAAGTTTTTTCTTTGGGATATAGAAGATAGATTATGTTTGGATTTATTTTATTTTTAAGGAGGAAATGTTCATGCTGATCAGTGTTCTTGTTTTCTCCTTTTCTATTATTCAGATTTCAAAAGTAGTAAATCCTTAAAGACATAAGTGGAATTTGCCTTTTATGTGTACATGGCTGAACACAGTGGGATCTTAGCCTTGATTGTGGTCTTGGTTAGCAAGGATTTAAAAAAGATTCCAGATCAAATATCAGAAAAGTGTACAGGCTATTACTGTGCAGTTACCCTCCTTTAGTGCCTGTATTTGATGCATTCAGTGAGAGAAATTTTATGCAACTTGGTTCTATGGAAATACTTAGGTATAAAATATCCTCTTAAATTTAAAACTGCACTGTTTGTCTTGTAGCCTAAGCAATTTCAAATGTTAAATGTTTGTAGATGAACTGAATCTGTGGCTTTTAAGTTTGTGTTTGTATGCAGAAGCAGTTAGGCTTGGATCTAGCATTAGTAGGTGCTTGCACATTACTTATGGCTTTAAAGGTGGTTTTTTTTTTTTCTCTTTCAAAACCCTTTTCTGAAAGTGGACTGGTTTTGGAAACATTTTGTGTTATTTCAGCTTTCTTCAGGGCTCCAATCTTTTGAAACTACTCCAACTTAAAATTTCTTAAAAAATGCTGTGTATCAAGTCACACAAGCACTAAATTGCTGCTGGAGAGTTTCCACTCAGAAGAAGTAGTTGAGGCAGTTGCTGTTTACTAATGATGGCTTCTAATAATGGCTTTTCTGTAAGCGTATTTGTCAGATTTGTTGCTTCAACTTTTCTGAACTGTGGAGTCCCTTGAGGTCTTGCCTTTGGCATTGAGGTGCATGTTGTATTTTAGTTATGAACTAACACTGTTTTCATTGTCCTTCTTTCCCGCTGCTGCTGCTGCTTTTTGTGCACTTGCTTCTTCCTGGCCTGGATTTTTATGTTTGCTGTTCTTCATTCCTCAATTGTATGTGTACACAGCATCATGGTGAGAACAGAGATTCTCCTGGACCATCAAGTAAGTGACTTCTCTCTCCTACATTATGTTTGCATAAATCTTCATAGTAGTTAGCATATATCTTTGCATATAGTTGCTGTCATAAATACTAGGTTTTCTTCTGTATCATAATTGAGAAGTTGAAGTGCGATGAAAATTTGCTGTTGGAAAAGTATTTTGCCTGGCATACCACTCATCCAAGTGTTTCCCTACTGTAACCTTTATTTTTTTTACTGGGAAAAGTTTATTCTTCACATCTCCTAATAATGGCCAGGAAAAATTATTTTATATCATTTATCTGGAAGAGAAAAAACTATTTTTATCAGTTTGAAATGAAACTTTCAAAAGCTATTGTAGTATAGATTGTAAAGATACAGAAATAATGGTTCAGAAACAGTTTTTTATTTTTGAGCTTGTAAATTTCTATTGCTATGTGTGGTTCACTTAATTTCAATAATTTTGTATATTCAGAATTGAACAGGTGCATATATAGTGTAATTCTTCAGGATTGGATCTGATGAGGTGCTGGGGAAAACTTCAGATAGATGTTTGTGTATATACACAGCACCAGTACTGGTACCATTGGTTTGTGGGCATTAGTATGATTGGCAGAGTAATTTTGTCTGGGATTAAGAGTTTGTGTATGTGGGAAAAAGAAAGGTGCAGGCACAAATTGTTTCTTTTTTCTGTGAGAAATCTGTGCAGAAGCTGTGGTCTTAGCTGATATGGCTTATTATAGACCTTAAGAAACAATGCTGAATTGTAATAAACCTCTTCCTGAATACGATGTCTTTGTGCAATTTTCAGTGGTATAGGCACTTTCACAGCCTCATTATAGAAACAGAAGTGGGAATCTGACACTTCAGATTTTTTGTGATTTTACCCAAAATGGCTATAAAGACCCCAATTTATGTGCCTTCTAAGATATGAACTGTGCTGACAAACTTTTGTATTAGTAATTTGATGACGAGTATGATGAACATGAACAAAGCATGTATTCTGGACTCTCAGCAGCCTCTAAAGAGTCACAAGGAGGCTTTGATATTTACTATTTGTTGTTTCTTCTCCAAAATAATGCCTTGTCTTCTCCCTTACTTCAGAGCAAACATCTGAACATTAGGATGAGGCATTTTGCAAGAAAGGGGACAACTTCCTCCTAATGGCTGCTGTGGTGTGGATAAATAGTTATGATGTTAACTGATTTATTTCCATTTGTTTAGTACTTTTATGATGCTTTGTATAAAAAGGAGATTTAAAAACTCTCCTGCCAATCATTCTTCAGCGTTATAGATGGAATTTCTCAAAAACCCACTTGGTTTAAGAAGTTCACTTTGAATCCACAGGCACGTGAAGTGCTTTGCCACATGGTATTTTATATTAAATGATACATAGGCTCTTTTCCTACCTGAGTTTTTCTGACAATTCTAGGAGTTGTTGCAGGACCTAATTGACTCCTAATGAAGGATATGAATTCTACAGTGAGCTTGAAGCTTGTAGTCCCGTTAGTGTGCCTGAGTCAGCGCTGCTGAATGTAGCTCATGCTTTAGTAACACTCGTGCGCAGACCCGCTTACCCTCCTGGTTACTGGCAAGTACTGCCTGAGAAAATACTGCATTGTGACAGCTTAAAGAAACCTTTGGAATTCCCAAAGCTTAAAGCTCAAAAAAGAGCTAGCAGTACTGCATGCTGCCCATTCCCAAACAAGCCTTCTGCACAGGTTACTCAGGAGAGGGTTGCTAGTGCAGCTCCTGCTGTGGAGCCCACAGTGTCAGCTGCTGCAGTAGAGCACAGTAGGCTGAGAAATCCCATTCCTGCAGAAACTAAGTGGCCAGCAGCTCATCAAAAGGAGTTTTCAGCTAGTTGGCTGAAAGTTGGTCCTCCTTCAGTGTACTGTACACCTTAAATCTTTAAAACAAGTGTAGCTCACTCTCCTTGCAGCAACCCATTTTGTGCAAACCTGTGAAGCAGCTGTTTCCTTACCTCCCCTTTTATTTTCACATACAAGACCTTCTGTAGTATAGTCCCTTCCCAAGACTTCAGCAACTGCCAGGCTCCCCTCTTTCCCTTACTTGTAGTTGCAGAACAATAAGCAGCTATTTTGGTACAACAAGAGCAACATCAGACACTACTTTGAAATACCTGCCTTCTGGCACTGATAGACTTAAACTCAGCTGGTAAAATGAGCTCATTGCCTGCCTTGTCCATTTCCTCACATATTTTTCCTCAGCAATAGTTCACATAGAGCATGGTTTGTCTGGAGCAGAGCTTTAGATAGCTTAAGTGACATAGAATAATAATACAGGTGGGTGTACTGCAGTCCTTGCATTCTTCATAGAATTATTTAACTATTATTTAGGATGGAAAACACATGTGAGAATCAAGTCCAACTGTTAACCCAGAATTGGTCCACCACTAAACCATGTCCCCCAGTGCTACTTCTGTACATCTTTTAAATCCCTCCAGGATTGGTGCCACTTCCCTGGGCAACCTCTTCCAACGCTTGAGAAGCCTTGTGGTGAAGAATTTTTTCTAATATCCAATCTAAACCTCTCATGCTACAATTTGAGGTTGTTTCCTCTTGTCCTGTCACTTGTTAGGTGTGAGAAGTTATTTGGGTCTGTGCCTCTATTTCAGGTAGATGTAGAGAGCAGTAAGTCTACCCTGAATCCCCTTTTCTCCAGGCTAAACAACTCCAGCTCCCTCAGCCATCCTCATCAGACTTGTGCTCCAGACCCTTCACTATCTTCCTCTTCCTTGCCCTTCTCTGGACACTCAAGCACCTTTTTATTTTTTCATACTGCTTTGTGTTCATTCCAGGTTTTGCTACAAAATGTTTCCACTACTGTAATAAGAGTAGTGATAAAGCTAAGAAGGCCTTTGTACTTTGCAGAGTCCATCCAGAGAATAGAACTTGTTTGGTTTGACTCAAATCTTCTGCTGAACTTTTAAGGAAAGCTTGGGAACTCTTAAAATCATCCATGTTGTAAGTTCCAGTCTTTTCTTTAGTAAATATTGCTTGTTTCCCTCTTTGAGCACGTTGTCAGTATATCTGCTTTCACACGACAGGTGTTACAGAGTCAGCCATTCTTTGACTATGAGAAAGGTACAGTTTTGTTGTGTGCAGCTTAATGAAATGTACAGGAACTGTAAAACAGGATGGCTGGCCAGGTGATCCTAGAAATAGGTAAGAAGACACCAGACAAGTCTTTCAGACTGATGAGGTTCAAGGGGAGTAACTTTTCTGCTTTAAGCCTTTGCCTTGACAGAATTTGTACATGATTTGTATTGCTAAGACTTGTTTCTTGAGATGTATATACAGACATTCATCTTAGTTTTCTGGGATGTTGGTACAGCTTGATCTGGCAAGCTGTTTCATGGGTTAGCTGAGTTATGGCTAGTTAAACCAAAAGGTACCACAAAAGCGGCAAAGAAAATAAGTATTTCAGGAGATAAACAACAGCTTAATGCTGATCTATTGAGTATCAACCTTTCCAAGCTCATGCTAATTTTTGTTTCCATCTTTTGCCTTATGTCTTTGACTAGTTTTACTGGCTTTTTTCTGCCATCCTCTCCAATGCAACTGCCTGATTTGAAAACCTCAGTTTTTAGAATGAAATGTTTTGCAACAGAGCAGTTGAATACCAGTTTCATAAACAGCAGTGAAGTTCTTAATAGAAATCTATCCATAAGCACATAACATCATTGAATGAACATCTATTTTTGTATTTCAGCAGTGGTAACAAACAGTGATGAACAGCCTGTAACTCCAGGAAAAATGAACCAGCACCAGGGAAAAGAAGCCTATTTTACTCCAACCAAAGAGTTACTCCAACCATGTCTCAGTCCAGGACCCACCCATAGCCATGGTAAGACAAAGTTATTTTTACAGGTGTTTTAAAGAACTTTAATTCTGACATGAATTATCTGTTCCAAATATTGGTTCCAAATCACTGCCTTTTACAATAAAAAGGTAAGGAGGAAACATACTGAAATTTTGTATGTGATTATTTGTATTTTTACAATGTGTTAATGTGTTAATCTGAAACAGGAAAAAAATGCATGATGTGATGCACTAATTTATTAAGGCATGCTATGATTTGTTTGATAGGAGAATAGTCCACATGATGATAAATGATTATTTGTGTGCAGTCCTGTAAAACCCACAGTAACATTCTTTTCTCAGTATTCAAGTTGTGTCTTTATGCAGCAGTGTTATGATGTACCACAGGTGGAACTTTTGTGGAAAGATACTTCAGCAATTACTTCTACTAAAAGATCCTTCTCTTTAGAAAAAGAAAACAAAAAGTCTCCACACTACTTTTTGTCAACTTTAAAGTGGTCCTTCTGCCTTGCTAAACACATTGAAAACAAACTCTATGGATCCATGAGAACTGACTGGATGGAAAATTAAACTCATTAGTAGACCTGACATGCTGATAGACTATTCAAGGAACAAAAAAACAAGCAATAGTTCCTCTCCTTGTGCTTACTTGCACTTGAAACTACTTGCATTTATTGCTTAGGAAATCATTGGACATCTTTCTTGGGTGCAGTTCTTAATGACAACTTCAGGCTTCTAAAATTAATATTCTCTTTCCTTTTACTGTTGGCAACTATGCTAGTCATTCATGCTTCCTTTAGTTTTTTTCATGAGTAGTGTTCCTAACATGTTTTTATATTTTTAACAGGTTTTGTTATGAGTCTCCCTAACTGCTATAGCTTGCTTTGTCAAAGTAATGATACCAGTGTTTCAGGGCAGTGTCTTAGATAACTTGGAGTCATATTCCTGTTTTCCCGTTCAGTTCTACTAGAAAAGAAAAAACTTTGAAACAAAGACAGTTGTTGCTGTGCTGAATCTTAGAGTATTTTGGTGTATTTTAAAGTTATTATGGTAGCATTTTTGGTACTGCACACACCTAGCTCAGACATCTTTTCTAATTCCTGGTGTTATCTCACTGGAACAGCACTTGATGTCCTCTGGCTTGAGTCAAGCTTAGCCTGTGAAAATATTTTCTGTACAATATAAATATAACTTGTTTGTAATTTTTATTATGTTGAAAGAACTTTTGGTTATTTTCCCTCTGTACTTTGTATCCTTTACTGGACAAATGCTGGAGTTAATGCAAGTATATTTGAATATTCTAATAAATTCTTCCTTTTAGTATTGATGTTCCTGCTAAGTTATAAAGTCAAACCATTGGGTTTTTTCAGGGCTTTCACTCATAGGAAAATCATTTAAATGGGCTTGAAAAGCACTAAGACTTGATTGTCCTGTGTCAAGCTCCTTGCAGATACTAAGTTTTCTCTCCAGATTTTTTTTTCTTCTGAATATTTTAGGGCTTCTGTAAGTGAATTTAAGCCAGTTAAATGAATTAGGGCCTTTTTCAGCATCAGTCATCACTGATTAGTTTTCCAGAAGCACTACTAGATATAATGCTGTGCTTTCATGAAACAATAAATTTGGCTTGCATTTGATTTTAGTAGAGAAATGGTACAATGTGGGCTAGGCTTCAGCACCCACAGTTACTGTCTTGCAGCCTATCTACAGCTGGAGAGGTGAATTTACAGAGTGGGTGGTGATTTGATGGTAGTTATTCCTATGGCAAAATTACAATGCTTGTGAAAATGTGAGCCTGTTATATTGGAGAAGAAATGTAGTGGAAGCCTGAAAAATGTGAAGTAGAACAGAGCTTAGTGTGATGGAGTACTTGAGGCTGACTGTTGTAACTGAAATCCAGTTAACCAAACTCTTTACAATGTGCCTGTGGTGTGGCATAATGAGATAGGAAATGTTTAGATAGAGAATTTGAAGGCATTCACAAGGAACTAAATGAAAATACTTGTAGTCACTGCCACCTTGAAGTCATGCTTAGGAGATGAGTAGTGTAAATAAACAATTCAATATCATGTTAGACACAGAATAACAGAGTCAAAACAGAAAAGTGTGTGATACTGTCTACAAATAACTGATTAAATATATATAAGGGAGAGCTGTGACACAGGTACTTAGCTTTTGCTGCTGGGCAGTTGGATGTTGTACAATGCTATTTGGCCACTTTTACCTAGGTTGTTTCCTGCTACCTGAATAAAAACCACCTGTGTTGCAAGGCCACTTTGGCATAAGACTTGTAGCTCAAAACCAGGTGAGTCGGAATGAAACAAAGCCTGTGATGGGCAAGTCTCTGGAACAACCAGCACTAACTTTGGTGTTAACATGGAAACCCCATGGTGGCTGTCCAGCAGCTGTCCAGGGACAAGCAAGCTCAGTGACCCTTTTTAGGAAAATCTACTGGAACAAGTTAAATTTGTGTCATCTGTTTGTGTTTTAAGTAAGGTCCTAATGACAAGTATTAAAAATATGGCTAAAACTACATGAGTGTTAATTCAAGGGAGGGTAGGTAAACATTTTAATATCAGCTTCAGCCACTGACTGCCTATTTGGAACAAAGAGAACCGTATAATATCTCAGTGTAAAGTTGTAAATGTTATGTGTTTTATCGTTTTAGGTGCTGTGTATAAATACTATTTTCATTTCTGACTATAGCTCTGGATTTCAGAAAGCTTCTATTTTCCTCTTCTTGGTGTCTTAGTTTAAGACATGTCTTCTTCCTCCTCCTTCACTTCTGTCCCTCTTGTGAGATGGAGTTTAGTATGTTGTCTGAGACAGAGATGGGGGTTTTCTTCTTGGAGTCCAGTGCAGATCTATTTTATAAATGCAGAATACTGTTTGATCTGGCAGCATTGTCTAGTGATTGTTCAGCAAAAGTCTATTTCATATGTCGCTGTTCTATATAATCTTTGCACTGTTTTACAAAATATTTTTGAGATCCTTGAAGTTATGCTGTTCTGTATTCTGAGGCTGAAGTAGCTTAGCTGTCAGACTGCAGACTGGCATGTGTAGGTATGGAGGTCACAAGAAAGGTTGTTTGATGGAAATGTATTTTTTAAAAAAAAAGGGACAGTGGAGATTTTTCCTGTATGATTTTAACTTGTTTCTGTAGAAAGTTTAGAATTTTGGTGGCTGAACTTACCCATATATAGCATTGATCCTGAGATGGGCTTTTAATTTTATTTTTCATGGATTTAATTTATTCCTGCCTTGCCCATCAAGTAGTTAACTAGGTCAGAAGAGCCTAGTCCTGATCATAATGCTAGAACTAATGTGTCTTGAATATACTAAATGTTTATACCATGGATTTTTTCCTCAATATTTTATTTAACTTGTCAGACTTGGAATACAACCTAAATAATTCAGTAGCCTTTTGATGGAAACTTTAATGAGCTGGTGGATTTGGCTTTATCTGTGAAGCTTTGCTTCTGTTTGTGGGATGGTGTGTCTTTAGGCTCTAGTGGGCAGCATGGCCTTGCCAACTCACCAAGACCGTATTTTTAAAGTGTAGTGCAATACATGTTAGTACTGCTAAATCATCTTTCAGTTCTAGCAGCTGATATACAAATAGTATGATGCTAATTTAGCTCATTTTCTGTGTTTGCATTCAGTGGTTAAAAATATTATTAACTATTAATGAACAAACAACTGAACTTCTATTGAGCTTACTTTTAGAATGTTTCCTTTTTTAACCTAGCGTGTGACCAAAAGGAATAATTGACAAAATTACTTTATTGCAAACTTAAATTTTAAATTTTTATTAATTATTTTAATTTTTTAATTTTAAAAATTATTTTTAATTTTTTATTTTTATTAAAAATTAACAATAAAAATACCAAGTACAAGACTGCATGTTCAAAAGTTGTAGAGCAGAACTCTGCTTGCTGATGTCATCTGTTTATGTCAAATTATCCTTGGTAAATTGAATTCTGATAAATCTTATTAATTTGGGCATACTGATTTATTTCTTCCATAAAATGAAATAATGCAGAAATAGTGATCACATAAGATTTATGAGAAAAGTCATCAGTCTGCTTATAAATGATTAATAATGTTTTTAACTTACCAATCTTTTCTTAAAACATATTTCATACCTTTTATGAAGACAGCATAAATGCTTAAATAGCAGTATTTGTGGTAAATGAAGTATCTATTTAAGATAGTATTATTAAAAATACTGTTATAGAATGCTTGAAGATGTCGGACTTTTCTGTATTTTTCATGTCTTTGTTCAAAACATCAGTGAGATGCAGATAAGGTGAAAATGTGAGTGTGACTGTGGGATTTGTGTGCCCAGAAAGGAGCCTGGCAGGAGATAAGAAATAGGATCTGAGCAGAGCAGTAGTAGTTGTTAATTCAATTTGCAATGCGATTAAAAACATACTGTGTTACATGACTGAGAAACAGAAGTGGCTTAGGTGCAGGGAGGAGGGTTGACAGTGGAAACAAAATTACATGTCTGCAGTGATGATGATGATCACCATGAATTGGAAGTGAAGGTGATTTGGGGGAAGAGTTAGGGTATTTTGGCTGTGCTAGGCTTGTACTTTAAACAGCTCCTGAAGAAACATTTAAAGGATGTGCTAGTGCTAGGATTATAATCCACAGGATGCTGCATTTTTGAAGAAGACAGGAATTTACCTATTTTTGTGAGAGAAGGTGGAAAGCAAAGAATAGGCATTTTCAAGCAGTAGGTCCTAAAGAACAGTTATTAGCTGTTGAAGGGATGAGATGCTTTTGGAGCCTTAATGACCCAGAAAATACCAAACTCAGATGTTACTGACTGTGCACCCAAGGCTAACAAGTTAAAGCTGATTTATTGTTAACCTGTGCAGCTTTAAAAAAACCCCATTTGTTTCAGTTGTTTGGCTCAGCTTGACAGCAGGAGCACAGTTTGTTACGCTGGGCAGTAACAAAGGTCTTGGAGCTCCTGTTCATCCCTGTTCTGGGTTCCTGATGGTCAGTGTACGAGAAGCCCTGGAGATACAGCAATGCATCTCCTCACCAGCTGTCAGTGGAAGACAAATTACTGTGGGCCAACAGAAGGAAAGATGCAACCTTGTGACAGTGAACTCAAAGCCTTTTCAAAGTACGAGCAACTCTACCTGAGACAGCACTTGGCTGTGGTGCTCTGGGCACATTTCTGCCAAGAGGTCACAAGGGCCTCTTCTTTCATATGGATGCATGAGACTGAAGCCACAGCAGAGGGGAACTGCCTTGGAGCTGGGGAGGGAAATCTCACGCCCATAATTACAGCAAATGGATGCATTGAGCACAGGTGAGGCTGTAACTGCACTGGGAGTTGATCACTGCTTAAATGCCAATTACTACTGTTGGTTTTTTTCTTCCAAAAACTCAATTAGACCTTTAACAGTTTCTTCTTTAGCAGGGAGACAATGAGACAGACTGATGGGAAACATGACATGCTTAGTAATAAATTGTTCTCACTGTGTCAAGATAGTAAGTTATTTAGCTTCTCTATTCAAAGAACAGATACAGTGAAGGGAAACAGGAGACTGCGTGAACTTACTTCCCATGACTAAGTTTTTTTCTTGATACTTCGATATTAACAGTAATTGTTGCTTCTGAAGTAAGGCACATTCTCTGCAGAGTAAATGCATTTAATGTCTTAGAAAAATATTAACACTTTTGCTTTCATCTGTTGCATAAGAGTTCTTTCTCAAACCTTGCAAGCCCTCATGCTTGGAGACTCTTGGTCTTTCTTGTTTTATTAGGATGCATTTTAATTTGTCTTGCCTTGCTTTTGATGACAAGTATTTTGTAATCAACACTGTGTGGGAGCCGTGGGCACTGGTTGATTTTTAGGTGGTATTGGATTAATGCCTCTTGTCCTACTGCAGGGTCCTGAGCCTAGGGACACGGCTGGTCACGTCTCAGTTTTTTGGCAGAGTATGGAAGTGAAGCCGCAGTTCCACAAAACTGTGTAACTTATTCAGAGTAGCTTTAGGGATGCTTGTCTTAAATGGGATGTGAGTGAGGCTCTGGTCACAGTAGGAGGAAGGAGCTTAAATAATCTGATCTTAGTCTGTGTTATAAAACTGAATTTCTTGTAAAATGTTTTAAGTTCTGCTGTGTGTGGTTAATCTCCTGAATACATTATCCTGACCTCCTGCTTTCTTACTCTCATGCGTACTCTGGCACATTCTTCTCTGTAAGTCATTGTGTTTATTAGAACTTGCCATTTCTGAAATGCTACTCCACCCAGTATTTGTGGCTTGGCTAAATTGCATATACTCCTTTCTGTGTGGGTTATAACTTTATGAAATTGTGGTACTGGGTTTAAAAGGCACAGCAGAGCTGATTGCTGGGAAACATCTCAAGCAAGTTCTCTTTCTTCATGACAGTCTCTGCAGGACTGGCCTACTTGAACCTGAGCCGTGACTTTGAGAATTTCATAAGGGTTGACATGACAGTGTTGAAACCTGAGCAGTGAGCAAAGCTATTTACTCCATATGGGAGGAGCTGAGCAGGCAACAGCCTGCAAATGAGGAGGTGCAGCTAGGTACAGTTGCCAGAAGTGCCTGGGAAGCCTTGGTGGTCATTCATCACCACTCTGAAGCTTGCCTCTGGAATTACTTCTCAGCTAAACTGCACTGGACTTGGAAATACCAGAGAACAGAAGAATATTTGGTGAAAAAAATTTGCTTCTCTCAACTATTTTCCAACTTGTAACCTCGTGGTTTAAGTATAATTTTTTTCTGAATCAAATATCAGTGCTGAAGGCAAGTATATCTTTAATACCCTTTTTATTAAATAGGAAAAAAATCTCTTTTACTTCAAATCCATATGTGAAAATCAGGTGTTGGATAAAACCTTCATAGATATGATAGTCCACCTGTTTTCTTTTTCTGTTTTCTGCACATAGAGAATTATTTATGACCTTTTCATGGACAGGGGGAAGAATTCTTCTGGAAAAGGTAGTAATGTTGAAATGTCAGGGCAAATTACTGTCAGTTGCAGGGCAAGTCTAAAATGCTTCTGCCTTCCTCTAATACACCAAGCTTTCCTTCCTCTTTCTTTTTCTCTAGCTTTCACCGAGTTTGATTTTAAGAAGATTTTGACTTTTCCTTCAGTACCTGTAAGGGCAAAAGGACTATTTTTTTTTTACTTTGCATCACTAGACATAGTCTTAGTTGTATTACTGCATCAGTATCAGTTTGCAGAATGTGCCAGTTATTCTAAATTTCTAAAATCTCTCTAAAAAGGATTATTATAGTGAAAATTTCTCATTCGGGTAGTCCAGATAAGTTTACTTTGAGTTCAGCTTCATTAAATTCATGCCTTTGCAATTCAGAGAGGTCTATTTTGTTAAGACTGTGGTTTTTTCAGCTGTAAATATTTTTCCATTGGAGAAATGTTTTAAAACTAAAACCAGACTTTGTCAAAAGTGTTCAGGTTATCGGAACTCCATGTATCTTCTGTTTGATTTTGTTTGGTACACTGAGATTTTACATTTTGTTCCAGGTAATATCCTGGAAGAATGTCTTATGCACGGGATTAGGATAGGTGTTTCAGCCACTGCTTACTGTTTACTGTTGGAGAAGCCCCAATTCAATATCTGATATGAGAAATGTGTCCTGTCCTTTAGAAAAATATATACGTTTAATAAGTTTTCCTCCTCTAAAGAGACTGACTGAGAATGGATTCTTCCCCTGGTGCTCCTCCCCACCTTCCTGTTCTGAGATATATGAACTAAACATTTCAGTCATGTTGGGATTTTTGTCTTCCTGCTGATATAGGTGTTTTATAAAACAGAGGAACCAGGAAACTATTTTTCTGTTTCAGTGGCATACTTAGTGTAGTGCCTTCTATTGTGACTTAAACTTTTGTTGTGAAAAAACTTAGATATTCATGTACAAATACACTGTGTCACGCACCTGATGCCTTTAGGCTAAGGTGCTGATACTTCTATATTTATGCAGAGTTTTTAGCCTTGTCTGACTGATGCAATTGGACTTGGCTGTAGTTCTATTTTTGAGTATCTGAAACTGTGTAAACTTCTTAGCTGTGTATGAGAGTGCATTTTCTAGTATATAAATTCTGAAAGCACTTGAAACTAATGCCTAAAGGATAGAAGGCTGCCTGGGACATTAGTCTAAGATGACAAAGTCTGTTTCATCAGTGGATGGACCTATTCTCTCTGAATTTATTTTCAGGAAGGAAAGAAGAAGAAAAAGGATTTATGGGATTTTTTTGGTCTTTGCAGGGGGAAGGGGTGAGGAGATGAAGAAAGAAGATTAAATTAGTTTTTTTCTTTTCCTCCTCTGTTGTAGTGGTTGAGATAGTCATATTTTGGTAAAAGGCTCAGAGCCTGCCTCTCCTGTATTGCTGTTGAGTTAAAGCAAAAGTTGCTTAAAATACTGGATAACAGCTTCCTTGGCTGGAGAGAACATCAGAGAGGGGAAACGTAACATTATATGTATTGAAATTCTTAATTTTATCTACCCAAAGAGCTCAGTTTCAGTTGTAGATGGAGAAAAGGGCATAGGAAGGACAAAGAGGTATTTTAATCTGTTCCTGTTTACAGTTTGGCTACATGAGCCATGTCAAGGGACCTGAGAGGGCATGGAGGGAAAGGCTTTCAGGATGATGTTGTTTCCCAAATCCCATGGGAATACAGCCACTCTGTAGCAGTGTGAACATAAGGTGGCAGAGAAGACCCAGTTGTAAAACAAGCTGGAGGGCTGGCAGGTGGGGCCCAGCAGCCGGAGGCAGGTGCCTGATGGAGGAGCCTCCCCTCCCTATAGTCTGTGTGACCCAGCCATTCCCGTTAGGAGAGAGACGTGGAAAGGCTGGATACCAGTGCCAGCAGAGTGTTCTGGGCAGGGTCACAACCCTGACTCTGAAAGGGGCAAATACAGCCCCATTAACTGGGCAAGGTAGATCTGTAATGAGAGGATGCAGTTCCTTCTGTATCTAAGGGGAGTTCCACTGCAGCTTTTCTTGATTTTAGTTAGGGAAAAAAAAAGAAAATGCATATTTTGAATAGATTTGGACCAAGGTATTTGCTCTGTTTTGTATTTAAGACAGATTTGGAGAGTTGATATAGAACTGTGTTTATTAAAACAAACAAACAAACAAAAAAAAAAAAAAACCAAACAAAGCCAAACAGAAAAAAAGTAGTTCTCCCTCCCTGCATTTCCTCCTCGTCCCTGCCCACTCCACTCCTTTAGTTTTTTAGTTGTTTTTTCTGTTCCTTTTGGAAGATCTGGATAAGGACTGTTTCAGTGAAGGAAGTGTGAGATGCAGGATTGGCTAAATGGAGACAGACCTGAATACATGATGCTTATCCAACTTTTCCTACTCCCTGTGCTTAAGTGAATTGTGTTTTTCATATAGTGTGAAATGGTTTCTGTTGATGGCTATCCATGCCTCATCTTTGTTTTTTTTCTGGTACATCTTTTTACCTTGTCAACTACACTTCTTTTTATAAGGAGATGGAGTAAATAGTATAACTTGAGGATTTACCATGTTCACGCTGCTATTGATTTAATTTATGGTGTGTGATTCGCTTTCTAAGAAAAGGAGACCTCTAGTATGGAGTAAGTTAAGAACTCAAGTTCTTATTTTCAAGGCAATTCTTGGTGTCCCATTGTCCTGTTTTTTAGTAGAGGCTTCAAAACCCGTTTTGTCAGAACTAAGGTTTGATGGGAAAATGGGACCAGCAGAGAAATGGGAAGGAAGTTCCACATTTGCAAGAGAGTGTCTGTGCACACTTGTCATTGTGGCAAAGAGGCTGCTGATATGACAAGCAGTGGATGAAGGTGGTGAGGGAGAGATTATTTGACTTTATTCTGGTAGCTGCCAGCAGGAGGAGTTTGGATCAGCAGATTTCCAGTCTTCAAGCACAGTTAACTGGAATATTTATTATGTTTAAAATTTAAGCTGGCCCATTTAAGTGTTTTATTAATTGAATAAAATATTTGGGGCATTAATAATAAAAAGCCTTTTTTTTGCAGATTATTTAGGGCAGCTCTTCCATGAGTCAGGCTGGTTTGTATATTAAAAAATGGGAGACTTTTAAGAAGAAAAAGCAGTTGCCTCACCTTTTAAAGAAAAATAAGAAATGAAGATGTAGAGGCCATGGCAGTCAGTTGATAAAAACGAGTTAGGTGAGGGCCTGAACAGAAGGTTCAACTTGGCTGTGTAATGCAAACGATGGACTCCCTTTTCAGATTCCCGTAGTGTACCACAATATCAAACAGGGAAGCCACATAGCTCATGAGTTGTCCTTTGTGCAGTATAAATTTGGGACTTGAAAGACTAACAGGAACTTGATTCAAGGAATCCTTAAAACAGAAGTACCATTTTTGTGTGCTTCGAAATGAGTAGGACCAAAACTGAGAGGTAAAAACTGAGATGTGGTGAGTTTCCCAGAAAAAAGGAGCTGAAGCAAAGCCATTCCACTTTAAGCATCCTAAGGGCTTTGCTAGAGCAGTATAGTGTTGCTTGGCTTGCTGCTGATTTGGCAGCCTCTGTCCCTTCACTGCATTTTTCATGTGCGCCCTTCGTTTGTTTCTTTTTTTTCCTCTTTTGTATCTTACTCATCAGAATATGAGGTAAGAGGCTGCTACTGCAACACTCTTGCTCCAAGCAGCTTATGCTAACCAGCTTTCACAGAGAGCATAATCCTTACACAAACACCTTAACTCATGAAGGAAGAAGGTCCAGTGCGACGTAGGTTTTCTTCGTGTGCTGGGATTTCATCAGTGTTTTCTCCAAGAGCTGATGGCCGAAAGCTCGTCCGGAATGCTTCGTTTGGTGGATATAACGAGCTCTCTCCTGCTTTACCAGGTTTGTTTTGGTTCTTGCGTTTCTTAAAATGTACAGAAGCGAATATAATTTCCACCTCGGATTTTCACGCTCGAACGAAAGTAATGTACTGAGATGTCAGCAGAAATCAGAAAGAGTATCGCTCGTGTGTATTTAGATAACAGCTCTTTGTAGTGACAGATTTGCAGACAGGGGAGGTGGTAAGTTAGCTTTTACACTGCCACAAATCTCACTTGAAAATGCACTGTTGTATTTGAGACTGACTGGAATGTTTGTTTTGGTTGTTTGGGCTTTTAGGACTGAGGTTCTGTGATGTGGTTTATAAATGCCTTCCTCTCTTGTACTTTCCACTGCCCTCCCTCCCCCCTTCCGCCACACATAATAGATCTGCTTTAAAATTGTAAGGTACAGCAGAAGGTTTTCATGTAGCTGTAACTACTGGAAAATCTGCAGGCTGGTCATCAATGTTTTGACAAAAAATTACAAGATAGAAAATGAGAGCTAAAAACATTGCCTTGCTAAACTCTGTAGTGCAAGATTTTGACGACTTACAACCCCTGAAAAGGCTTTAATCTCCTTTTGCTCAGATTTGTTGCTTTGTGAAAATCTATACTGGAAAAAGTACTGGAATATTGAAATGAATTTGTAGATCATTGCATGTCATTGTTCATACTGTGCACTTCTGACATAGGTACCTGAATTTCAGCAGTTTATTTCAGAAAGCTTCAGTGCTTGAAAATGTGTTACAAGGTCACCCATTCCTGAAGGGGGGGCATAGTACAAATTGTGCATTCTCTCCAGAATTGCTTTGGATGTATGATTTGTCTTGTGCATGCAGAGAGATGCACTTTATTGTGTAGCCCCGTGGGGCCAGAATGTTGTGGGCGAAGGAAAGGGGGAATAGAATAGTTTTCACTTTCTATTGTGTGGTTCACTAAATTTGGAAGCCCTGGTTCTGAAGCCCTGGAGCAGAGTTGAGTGCAGAGCATGGGGGAGGTTGCAGACACCATGTTTTATTAAACTTGTTTTATCCTGGAATGTTTCCTTTCACTCTGTTTCAGGAAATGATTAGCCTTCTACCAAGAGTCTAACACTGAGTTTTATTCAAGCTGCTTACAAAATAAAAGATCTCAAAGCATGAAAGCATGAGGTTGGCAACTAGACAAGTGCTTGATACCTTTAAAATAAATATGAGTAGTAGGGTAATCAGTGAGAAAAAAAGGGATCTTATTTTGTATTTGCTTCCTTTCTATATAGAATTCTGCAATTAAAGCTAATCACTGTTCATAAGCAGACAATGAATGACTACTTAAAATGCAGAACAAATGGAAAGCAGTTTTTAATGAAAAAATTCAAGTGTGTACATAGAATTAAAAAATGCTTTGTCTTTTGGAATCTTCCGTATAGCTCTTGAAGAATTTCAACATTCCTAACTTGCCTAATGAACACTGTTTATATACTCCTTCAGATTTGTTTAAACAAAGAGTAATTTTCTGTTTTAAATATACTCATGTATAGGTCCAGCAATGACAGTCTTTAGTTTTTTTTGTTTTTTGTTTCTTTGGGTTTTTTTATTTTATCTAGTGCTTACAAAAGAAAATGCTACTGTAAGAAAATACATAAAAGGACTTTGCTTACTTTTCTGATTACTTTGCTTTTGAAGTCCATGGAGGAATCTGAATTACTTAATATGAGATTGTACTCTCAAATCTGGTTGTCAATAAGCTTTTGAAAGTCAGTCAGTTAAAAAGATTGTTTCCCTGTGTTCAATTCTTTAAAAAGATTTTTCTTTTTCTTTCTGATGTGTTTATTATATAGCACCAGTATTGATAATTCTCTCATACTTCTTCCAGAAGCATTTTCCAGCTCAATTATTTGTTCCTCAAAACTGCATTTGCATACCAGTAATCAAATCAGGCTGTTCCTTTCTTTTGACTTGGAAGTCAGTAATACTGTTGCTTGGATTGCTGTTTGTGATCTTTTTGTGCATTGCATTGATTTTTTTACTGTTTTTGCTGTATGTTTGAAAAAGAGCCTCCAGTGGATAGTAATTATTTCTTTTATGGATAAAATAGATCTGACATTAAAAAGTAACATGCTTATTTTCTGATGTATTTTTCTCATGTATCATAATTGCAGATGGCATTTAGTGAGAGGCACAAAACCAGTATTCGAGATGTAAGAGTTATGTTTGGTTTTGGTTTTTCTCTTCCTTCAAAATTGACTGAAGGGACAGGCTGTGGGTGCAACTTCAAAAAGTATATGTTGTGCTTAAAAATTGAAATCTATTACTTAGTTTTCTTTGAAACTGTACCCTGCAACAGTCTTTATCCTAAATAGTCTTTAATTTTGCACTGTATATAGCCTCGGTTTTTGTCAATAACAGTGTTTTGAAGATTTTTTTATTTTTGTGGGTATTGACTGCATAACCTGTCTCAATCTCTAAAACAGCACTATTTGATTTTGCTTCATCGACCTCTTGTATGCAAGGGTTCTGGTTCCTCTGTCAGACTCTTAAATATCTCTGAAACCTCCTAATGAGTTTTAATGCAGATTTTCACCTGCAAATTTTGGAAGAACATGCTGAGTGCTCACAGCAGGAATGCACTAATGGACAGTTTCACTTGGGTTCTGAGGTCATACCATGAACTGTGACTGACTGCACTGGCATTGGATCAGCTTTCAGGGCCCATGGCACCTGTGCTGTTAAGATAAGGAAGGTCACACTCGGAGAAAGTCTGTTAAGATGTGGTATTGCTTTGAACGCTGTTGCTGATGCTCAGAACTGCTTTAGAGAGTACAGTAGTGGTGCTCCTAACTCTAAAGATTGCTTTCAGGATTGTAGATAGAAAATTATACATAAATTCAAAGGATTCAAAAGAGAGGAAGTTACAGAAAGAGACTGTCTTCAACACCTGAATTTCTACATTGTGAAATGTGGGCTCGGTTATTTCATTAAAGAGCTGCTGATTGACTTACAAAGTGGGAAAGAACAAGTAAGCTAAAATATTAAGCCCAAAACCACTGCTGATAAATATTGAAAAACTTGAAAAACTTTCTTTTTATTTACACCCTGCTTCTAACCTCTTGTGCTCTGGCAGTCTCTGCTCCAGACAGCTGTCTGTATTGTGAGCTTATCCCCCCACACAGAGTGAGGCTGCCTGTAGGATGCTGGGGGATGCAAGGCTGGATGACTGGGTTTCCTCACAGACCAAGGTGGGGCAGTGCAAGGTGTTCCAGGAGGTGCAGCACCCAGACTTGGCTTTCCTAATGAACCCCTGAAAGAGCCCTTTTCTGTGCTGTGGGTGAGCAGGGAACAGTCCCTGTGGTGGGTAAATTCATCAGTCAGCTGGCACACACGTCTCTCCAGCTCAAGACACTGAAAGCAAGGAGGTGAAATGCATGGAAATGTAACTAACTTTGGCCTTCATGTCCAGTTCTCTGGGACAGAACGGTTCTTTCTGGTTTTATTTCTTCTTGGTGATACTGATGCAAAGCTTGTTTGTGAAAATAAAAAAAGGTATGTCTGTTGGATAAAGGTGTATAAAGTCCATAAAACTGTTGTGCTTTAGAAAGCAAGCTTGGAATTATAGCTTCTCATCTGTAAGAACAACCTGATTTAGCAGTTCTTTGCTGATTCCCTCTCACTAAGGCTTCTATATGTGCCATTAAATAAGCAAAAGTGGGAAGATCATTAGAAAATGCCTGCACTGCATTCTCACTGGGATTTGATTCCTTTTGAGGAATTTCATTTGGGCACTGGTTAAGGAGGAAGCCTCCACTATGGTTCTGGTGTGTGTTTGCCTAAGTCTAGCATTGCATCCAGTAACTTCTCAGTGAACTAAGGCAAGTGTAGCCTCTGAGGCTTTAAACAACCTTTGTTTTGTTTCACACCCCATAACTAGTGCTGTAGAAAATGTGCTTTTGCATTTGGTATTATATAGGAAGTGTGGCCTCTGGTGTCTGGATTTTTTGTGGATTCCCTGGTACTACAAATCTTCTGCCTGTCAAGGTACTTCTTCCCTGTTGTCAAATGGTCTTTGACATAGGTTTTCATTAACTAAACAAATATATTGCAGGTGTGTTGGAAGAATTTAAAAATGAAGGGTTTAATGAACTATGCCCGCGTGGGGCTTCTATGAAGATGTGTAAAAGTGGTTTGTAAAGGCATGTAGGTTTTCCTTTCTGTGAATGTAAAATAAGATATTGAAGTGCAGTTTAAAATTTTTTAAAGTCTGATCTTAAAAAGGAATATCTGCACAAGGGTAATAAATATAA
Organism: Catharus ustulatus; assembly: GCF_009819885.2. Taxonomy (NCBI): domain Eukaryota; kingdom Metazoa; phylum Chordata; class Aves; order Passeriformes; family Turdidae; genus Catharus; species Catharus ustulatus. Next base: position 47,435,010 of record NC_046224.1, read on the forward strand.
AGGAAGAAAAATCCCTAAAAGACTGATTACCAGACCAAAATCAAGAGGAATCTTGAGATTTCTCATGTAACCTGGAGATCAACCTAATGCCCCTTTAAGTCCATGAATCTTCCCAGGATGTGTAATTGTGACAAATCAGTTCTGTCTTGGAATTTCTAGGTATTACAAGTTTTGGAAGGCTGAAGATAATAATAACCAAAAAAAAGAAAAAAAAAAGAAAAAATTCCTAGTATAGACAAACTACCCAACACTACTACAGAAAGTTAAAAATTCTTTCAAAGCTCATAGTTTCCCCTCGCATACACACATTCCCTTGAAGAATGTGAAATCAAAGAGTTTCTCTGGTAAGTCTTCTCATTTCAGGGATCAGAATACTGATTTCTGTTTTGAAGTTGGGACCATGCCCAGAGGGACACTCGAAAGCACTGGTGTTGTCCATGGGTGCAGTGTGCCTGCTGGTGCAGTGCCCTCTCATGGGCACAGCTCTTGGACACCCCTGTGCCTGTTCTGAAATCCATGCATGACTTCATGGTCCCATCTGCCTTCTCTCCAGAGGCTGTGTAAATGATGGCATGCTGATGTACTCAGATAAATGCATTGTGCAGTTTGTTTTATTCCTGTTTATAAAAGCTTTATGCTGCCACCACGCTTTTCAAATAAAATGGATCAACGAGTGAGATGTGTCTTGTAAGCACAGTAGGTGATTTTTCTGCAAGAGAGTGCCAGGTTCTCAGTGTATGTTCTCTGGCACATAGCAGCTGTGTGGCAGCACCCACACCAGCTGTGTCCCTGTTTTCCATTGTCACATGGACACTGACCTACTTTGCTTTTTGGATACTGGGGAACTGTGGGGTTTGTCACAGAAGAGAAACATGGGATTTTGACAACTGTTTTAATATAAAACCTTGTAGTTACGCTTCTTCAGTGTCATGTTGAAAGTATAAATTCAAGGCTAATGTTTTCCATTTTCTTGCAAAAAAATCCTGACTGATGATTTTAATCAGATTTGCTTTCATGTTGGTGATATTTAACAATTAACTAGTTACAGAAAGCTACAGAAATGAACAAACAAAAAAAAGGTTTTATTTAGTGCTCTTCTCTGTGCCTGCTTGTATGCAGGTAGGGGAGAATGTGAAAATAAAAGGACGAAAGTTGGCACGTTATATTTGCAATTCATCGGGTTATTGGATCAGGTGCAGCATGCTCCAAATACAGTGGACTGTTCTTGCCTCTTAGTGAGAAGTATTAAATTCGTGTATATGGTGGTAACTGCTGTTTTCAACTGATGAGTGGATTGGTATATATATGTTATTTGAAAATCTGATTTACTTGTACTTTTTTATGCTAAACACATTGGCAAATTTATTTCAAAAGCTAGTTCATATACATTTTGTTAATGAATTTAAGTCATTTGCAACAATACTGTTTTCTCTTTAAGGTTTTGATAAAGGGAAGGATGATACATCACAAAGTAAAGAAGATGGGGCGTATTCTATGTCAAAAAGCAAGGTAAGGAAAACAACCTCCTAACCTATGTTAAAAATGTTGGTGTGTATAGGAGTTACACATTTTTAATTAAAGGCAAATGTATTTAACTTTTGTTGTAGATAATCTTGAACATTACTCTTCAGATTCAGCTATAGATCAAGATTAAATGGAATCTCTTAATATGGTTCCCAGGATGACATCACATCCAAATCTGTGGTTCAAAGTAGTGAAAATTGAATACTAATTCTAATTACTAATACTAATACTGAGTCTTCTTGCTGTTGTCTTGGAGTGGGATGTTGCCTTGCCATAGATTTTAAATTGCTTTGCCATAGAGTTTAAAGGCTCTAATTTACCTAGCTGTGTGGTTTCCTATTTTCTGCTGGGATGTCCACTGTCTTTTAAGGAGGCAAATGTGGTAACAGACACTTAAACAGTTGGGATGCAGCAGGTGTGGGTTGCTCTGGAAGCTGATGACCTGATCTAGAGCACAGCTAGCTCCCAGGGGAAAGGGGGAAACTCCTGCTTTTTGCTGCTTTTGCACAGCACTTTGTCCTGGGCACAGGCAGCCTCACCCCTTGCATATAGGGTTTGCACTCAAGGTCTGGACACAGATTTTTTTTCTGTGGTATTTGATATATCAGAGCCATAAAGAGAAACATTACAAAGATGCTGACGAAAAAACAGAGAGACTTAAAGATTATAGTACCATTTCCAGGCTTAAATGGTGTCATTGAAATTGCAATGGGATAAGCAGTTTAGATTCTGCAGCTGATGCTACAGTTTTGTGTGTAGCTAAGCATTTCAAACTGTTGGTGTCGTACACATGACTTGGGATCACAAAACCTCATATATATTTGCTTTACTACATCCTAGAGCCTCACTTGTCAGGGCTATGAAGGAAGTGTACTTTACTATCCAACCATCTTGTGATCCAAATATTTATATTTGTCCAGAAACCTCAAAATCAGTTTGACTTGGAAATCAAGTTATTATGATCTCCTTTGACTTGGATTTATTCCAGACTCTCAAGAATCATTTATCTTTCACTATCCAATTCCCTTTTCCTCTCCCTTATATTTATTTTTCTTATTTCTTGTCTTAACACATCTTAAGTCTTTGGGTTCTTTGCTATTACATATTTTGTGTCTTTCTGTCAAAGATGAGACCAATATTACTATATTACAATATTACTAATATTATTGCCATTATTACCAATGTGGGGCTTGATTTTACTAGTGGAAGTTAAATAGCAGCCCTTCTTCCTAAGAGAATGGAAAAGCAGTCATGGGAGTTGCCTGGAATCTTGTACTGAATGTACCTTGCTGGGAGTTACAGAAGGTTCTCTTAAGATGTTTTCTTCTAAATTTTTTATCCCATCTGCTTTGTGTAGGTATAACAGAAGGTTACTGGCTTAAAAATATACAGATCACTGACCTTTCTCCTAACATTGAACAGCTAAATGTAGACCTTTACTCAGTGTTATATTGATGAGCTTTAAAACTGAGACAATGAGAAAATGAGGTTTTGTAGCCTAGGAAACTTACTGGTTTGGGGCTTTTCTATGCGTGACCTTTAGATTGCCTTAGCTTTCTGTTAGGGAGCAACTAGAATATTTATGAATGTTTTGCTTAAGTTGTTCCATTATAGCTTGCATAATGAGTTCATTACCTCTTCTTATGTGACAGTGATAATCATTTTCCCCCTCTTCTGTTACTGCATTTAAAGTACTGTATTTCCTTTAAATTCTAGAGAGAGGTATTTAGTTTCAAGTTGCGCACTCATCTTAAAGTGAAATTTTGAGTGTCAAGAATATGCCTTTATTACAAGATGATTCCTTCATTTTCCCAAGACAGATAGAGAAGTTAAAGAATATTTATTTATCTTTAAAAAGAATTTGAGCTAAAATTACTTTTTGCCAGATATTGCGCATACCTTTTTTACAGTAACTAAGTAGACTCCTGTAAACTCTTAATTCTGAATTAAAGATGTAAAGTAGAATCCAGGTTAAATTGTTCAGCTTGTGACTCTCGAGGTTTTGTTTCTTTTGTTTGAGCAGCCTCTGATTTAAGAAAATGCTCAAGTGCACTGTTTTTATTATTGTTGTAAGTTTTACTCTAAGCTTTCATATTTTTTGTCATTTTATAGTATTCCAAAATAGAAATTCAGTGAATAGACTTTGCACTGTAGTTTGGGATCTGAAATGTGGAGCATCTTGAGGGTCAGTTTTGATAAAATGTCCTTGAGTTTGAATTGGATGCACAGTTTAGAATGTCACATTGTTTTGGTTTTGGGGATTTTTTTTTTTTTTTTTTTGACAATGCAGAAATTTTGGGTCCACCAGGCTTATGCTTCAGTGCAGAAAGAAATACAACTCTGTAATTTATCTGAAGTTTGTAAATAGTGAATACCTACTCAATGTTCTTTGACCTCCAATAGGAATGGTATGAAAACTCTCACAGACTCCTCTTAGACTCGTCTTTCTCCCCCGCTTTTTTTTTCCCCTAAAGAGTGCTGTTCCCACAGTGTATATTGGGTGACTTGAGTTCCCTTTCAACTAGTAGGCAACAAACCCCTGGGAGTAAACTTTGAACCTTACAAGACCTGGGGGAGAGGAGGGGGGAGCAATCATGTGGTGCTGAGGCAGCTCACTGTCCTGCATGATCAAGACTTGGGTGTCACGAACAAACCTGGGTCTTGTTCTGCCTGGCACCACCGTGAGCTTCTTGAAGATGACTTGCAAAGTAATCAGAGCATGGAGTTAGGGTGCAAGGAGCAGAACAAGTGCTGTTAGTGGGCAGTTGTATTCTCATGATTTAGAGCACTGAATCCTAGACTGAAGAGGCTGTATTTTCCTTCATGAGTCACAGGGTAAGTGCCTCTATAGCTGTCAAGTTTTGGAAGAAGACAGCTGATTCTGCATTCTGATTTGTATATCCTGGGAATGACTTCTGTGTTAAAACACTTGGATTCTTCTAAAACACCCTCTCTCTGCTAAAATAATGCCTAACTATTCTAGCATGCTCTGTCTAGTAACAATCCACATGAGCTAAATGCTTACTGTATATAGGTCAGCTGCTTTTGAAGGAACCTCAGACTTCTTTCCCATAAAGCCCTTACAGAAAGAGTCTCTGTGAATAGGTGGTGAACAGCTCATGTTAAAAGTTGTGGTTTGTTGGTTTGTTTGGGGTTTTTTAGTGGGGGAAGCAGTAGAGATGTGAGAGGGAATGGGAACCTTGCAAACATAATTGCACTTTAAACACTTGCTGAAGTGCCAGCAGCAGTAATATATTCTTGTATCTATCATTGTCATTTATTTATTATGTGTGTTATGAATTTCAGTCTGAATCCAAGCTTTTCAATGGCTCTGAGAAGGACATCTCTCAATCTGCAAGCAAACTTACGAAAAAAGAATCTCTCAAGGTGAATTAATTTCCTAGTAAATCCTCGTGAACTATAAATGCATTCACATAGTTTTACCTTATTCTCTAATGAGAAAACAAAAATGCCAAATAATGATGAGACTTGGGGAATATTTAAGTATTGTGAGAAGTTGTGCTGTTGAGTCTCTTCAAGTTTTACTCTATTTTTACTTGAATATTGGTTTCTATAATAGTCTTTAAGATGGCACAATATTGTAGAATAACTCAGAAGATCATAGATTATTTCAGATTGGCAGAGACCTCAGGATATCTACATGTAATGAAATGACAAATGGAATGATAAAAATTGCAATTTGAGTGCATTTCGACTACCTTCTTCCCCCTGCACTAGAGCAAGAACAAATTCTACTGTTTGGTTGATACTGTTTCAGGAGAAATGTAAAATTGTTTGGCTTTAAATGAGGGAGATAAATTACTGTGAATTTCTCTCGGGGAAATATAACTGGTGGGTAAAGGCCACAGATCAGATAATGTACCTGTATATTGAAACTTGGTTTGGTTGGTTTTTCCTCCCTTTTGATTGTAACAGGAGTTTCAAATCCTCTTTTTAAAAGAAAATTGCAGAAGAACCTGAAATTTACTATGTCATAGCTGGTCTAACTATTTTTCTATATCTGTATTGCAAATTGAATTTAGCAGGTTTTTCCTCAGCTTGTGTTGGTCAATACCTTTTTGTGCTGATAACTGGCTTATGTCCATGACATGGTAAACATTTTTATTTACAGGTTCAGAAGAAAAACTACAGAGAAGAAAAGAAGAGAGCCACGAAAGAATTGCTTAGCACGATCACGGACCCCTCAGTTATTGTTATGGCTGACTGGCTGAAGGTCAGAATCCAAGTGTGCAACCTGAGTTGAAGATGGAGCAGTTAGTTGCTTGCTGCTTTCTGGCCAGAATAGAAAAGGCTCAATCTTTTACTTGCTGTTAATGTTTTTCTACAGGAACAGCAGTCACTAATTGCCTCCCAAGGTCTCTGTGCTCAAATCCTAGGGGACTAATAGAGGAACTTAGCTCCCACTTACTGCAGTCACCTTAGTCACATTGTTCTTGTGTGCATAGCCATCAACTTGGGATGAGCGGGCTTTGCAATTCTCACTTTGTCCTTCTCATTTTACCCTTTGAAGTGCCTCTGTTACAGACATAACAATTGCAAAAATGATTCAGTGAGATATTTCAAGCAGGTTTCTTTGTGTATTTCTGGTAATTTTCCTTTCCTCTCTTAAGAACTTGCTGGTACTGCTCTCTTAATAACAGCAGTTCATATTATCAACAGTAGTGCAGTTGAATTGCCATACTTCCCATTTCTGAATGAGTGCATACCCATTTGTAGAACTGAGTATTCATCAAGACAGAAGAACAAGCATACCTTTATATTCTTTAATAAACCTGGGTAAACTTTTGAAAGACCTGATAAACTTTGCTTTGAAATAAAAGCTAATAAATTTCAAATTTAATTTTGTTAAGGGGAGTGGTTTTGGTATTGACTTCACCAAGATACATCTGTAACTATTTATCTTCTAGATTCGTGGTACCTTGAAAAGCTGGACCAAACTGTGGTGTGTACTGAAACCAGGAGTGTTGCTTCTTTACAAAACTCCCAAAAATGACCAGTGGGTAGGAACAGTGCTGCTGAACGTTTGTGAACTCATCGAGAGGCCTTCTAAAAAAGATGGCTTTTGTTTCAAACTTTTTCATCCTTTGGAGCAGACCATATGGGCTACAAAGGTTAGTGGTAGCATGCATGGTTCTGAAGGGATGGCTAGCATTAATCAAGTGCAAGTAAAGACAACCTCAATGAAAAGCTGAACTGTGTTTTCTGTTTCAGCTTCAGTTTGTGTTGATTCTGAATATAAGGCCTCAACATTTAGTCCTATTCTTCAGAAAAAGTATTTGATTTATGCTGCTCTGTGTACTTAAAGAGCTTCAGAAGTGTGGTGTGCTAAGGTTTACCATTTAAAAGGTTGATGCCATCACTGGCAATCACAAATTAAAGGAATGAGTATTTAACGTTATATTTTGCATCAGTCAAGTCTGAGAAATTAAGGAAAGATGTGCCAGAATAAAAGAGTTTTGTTACAAACATTTCTTGGTATCCAACTCTGTATTCATGTAATAAAATGTTACCTTAGTTCAATTTACTTGTGAGAGTCAAAAAGCAGATTACTTGCTTGTGCAATAATAGCTCATATTGCTACTTGTTAGCCGAGTCTGTTCCTTTTTGTTAAGGTGTTAGGAAGATAAATGTTTTCATTTGGTTCTGATGTCTGTTTGTCTTGTCATACATGGCATGATATTGTGAGCAACTCTTACCTGTGTTGAAAAGCACAGGTGTGTTCTGCAGAGCTAAGGTTTATTTCAGTATCTTCTAAGGATCTTTAATGCTTGCTCTTACTCACTGTTTATAATCTGATAAACTATTTTAGTCCTTGTTTTATGTTTACACGTGGAGAGGGGATGTGGAAGCACAGCACAAGTGAACGTATTTTCCTTCTAAAATAAAGTCTTGCTTTAGATGAAATTACTGTACAATATTAGGACTCTTGTTTAATTAATTATGCCTTCTAAAATCTACATCTTACAGTCTCGCAGTTAGTAGCTCTTCTAAATCTTAAATTGCCAAGATGTACTGTCAGATCTGTAGTATATGCTGTGTTAAATTTGTCATCCTTTTCTCCAGAAAGTCAGTATAATTCCTATGCTTGTGGTCATTCTGGATTGTGATCATTTATCAGTGTTATCTAAATTTACCAAACTTAGATCAAATCACTTGTAGTTTATTTTGAATAATTTTATTTTATTTATATTTTATTATATTTTATTGTTGCTTAGGCAAACTTTTCAGAAATTAGTGGTGATCTCACATTTTCAGAACACAAACTCCATATCCTTTTCCAAAGCTATAGCATTTGGTGTTATGTGCTTTATTTTATATATATATATATATATACATTGCAAAGTGGCGGTCTGTCTGCAGAAGATCACAAATCAGCCTTATATTTCTTTATTGCTTGGCAATGAGAAATGGATTTGTTTGTTTTTTTAACTAGATATTTAGAATTTAGAGGACATGCCCCACCAGATTTTTACTTTTTTAAGGTAGGTCAAATTTTGAACCTGAACAAGTTGATATTGTCCATTCTAAATGTGCTGAGAGATGGAGTGGCATTTGTTCATTTTGGTATGGCTATTTGCAGTTGAGAATTACTGGATTCCATTAGATAAAAGACCTTTAAATTGAAACCCTTTTCTGCCTTGTTTACCTAGTCAATCATAATGTCCTAATTACAGATTTATTACCACGAGGCAAACTTGCATAAGTGTGATAGCAATTGACTGATCTAGAGTAGATTTACCAGAAAGAGCCTCAAGTCCAAGACAAAGTGAGCCTTGTTTGCAGTTAATGCAGAAAGATAGCATTGCAAAAAACATGTATAGAGGTATAAGTCCTGCAGGAGATTTTCTCACTTGAACACACTACCCATGGTGTGTCCTTCTGGCAGACTGCAGGTTCTCTTCTGCAGTAGTTTGTGGCCAGTCACTTCACATGCTCCCTTAAGCCTTTTGCTGTGGTCTTTGATGTTCCTCCTGTGCTCTGAGGTGGCTCATGTAATGTACCTTGTTCATCTTCCTTGTGTGCCTGGTACTGATGCCATTTCAGTTTTCTGCAATTAATAATTAGAAATGTTAATGCAAATAATTTTTTCTGAGTAAATTTAGTCATGGGTGACTGCGTAAAAGTTTTCATTGTTGTCTTTGAAACAGTGTTCATGGTATTTAAGTTTTCCTGGCATGAATATTCTGTAAAAGGCAACCTTCAACATTTTTTAATCTAATGGAATTTTTAACTCGACCATTGGCTTGGAGTAGTAGCATCATTCCATCAGAAACAGAGACAATCCAAATAAAGTCAAGCAGCAAGAAGGAATTAATGTGCCTCTTGTACAGATCACTAACTACTATACATTAGTTTTGAAACCATAATGGGTGATACCAAAGAAAAGTATCTAGTGTTTTTGGAACAGTAACCAGTTAGAGTAAATCAAGATCCATGAGCAGTTATGTAAAATAAGTCAACTTACTTAAATCTTTCCTAAAAATTACTCACTTGGTTTTAATCAATATATTGTTAAAATCCTTAGGGAGTACAACTTTCTTGCATTTTAAAATAAGTAAAACCAGACACCAAAACCGCCCTTCATCTCTAAACTGTAGTTGTTTGGTACAGAGTAAGTAGTGTACCCTTAAGTGCCCACAGTATGAACCCAAAGGGCAGATCTCATGAGCAGAAGTGTGCCCTTAATCTGCCCAGAGTCCTGTGACCCAAGAGTTCCAAGGCTTCTGGTGGCTGAGGCCTTTGCACGGTGCTGGCAGCACCCCAGCACCTCTCCCAGCCCTGCTGGTGTGGTGTTCTCCCCTCCTGAGGTGACACTGGGCTTCCTCCCTGCCCCCCTTCCCCCCTTGGGGCGAGGAGTGGTCATGCATTGGGGCTGTCCCTCTTGATTCTTGGTGCCCACTAACTCCTAATCCCAGCATTGCTCCTTCACCAAGGACTTTTTTTAGGCACACCTCTCCACTCTCTCAGAAGACTGAGGTTTGGAATCTTGTTTCTAACCCCCAAATGCTGTCACTCTGTAGTGACTCCTTGGGAGTTTCTGACCATCATTTACACCAGCACTATCTTGTCTGTATTGGTATTTAAGTGCCACCAAACCCACTCCTTTTCCACACTTCTTGCCCTCAGAAACCTTCTGGCTGTTTCATTTGCTTGCTTCAAAAATTACCTGCCTTTATCTGCTTTTGCTCAAAACTTCTGCTGGCTTTCCAATTCCCTTTTCTAAGTCTTGAATTGGCTTTCTATTAGGCTTCTCTGGGGCAAATCAGTAAAGATCAAAATATGTTAACTCATCAGTTAGGCAGGCTTAACCCAGCTTTCAGCAATAGATTCAAGTATGTTTAATACAGCCCTCTTTGCCTATCAATTGTCTTTAAACACTTTTTAGAAGGGACTTAAAATTGTTATTTAACATTTTATTCCAAAATGAAGGTTGACAGAAATGGAAAAGTCTTTTGATTTTTTTTTTTTTTAATGTGAAGTGTTAAGAACTTCATAGTGAAAATAAAACTCTGGCCAAGTCTGATTTATACACTAAAAAAACAATGCACCACCCCCCCCCAAAAAAAAAAACCAAAAAAAACAAAACAAAACAAAAAAAACCAAAAAAGGAAAACCCACTGCACCCAAACCAAAAACTAGTATTTTTTATCCCAAAGTCTATTCTTTTGAAAAGTGGGCTTGAATTGGGTCCTATACTTAGAAATTAAGTCTTTGAAGAAGAAATCCAGTGAAAGAGGGCTGTCTATCTTTCTATTCATGTCTTCATTAGATGTTGCTGAGTGACAGTAAATAGCCCTGCGGTGTGTCAGCTTCTTACTGCATTGAATGCTAAACTGTAAAACTGAATTAAAATATCTGATGCTGTTTCTTGTTTTGTGTATTTCAAGGGTCCAAGAGGTGAAGCAGTTGGTGCTATAACTCTGCCATTGCCCAGCAGTTACTTGATCATCCGAGCTGCTTCAGAATCAGATGGTAAACAGATACTTCCTTGACTTTCAGCAGTGACAACAGTTATGAGAAAGATGATTTCAATTGTCTTATGTCTGTTACAGCACTTTGATTGAGGTTTAATTGTTGTTGAGGTTCATTAATTTAGAGCATTCAGTTGTGTTGGTAGTAGTACTTTTTCACGGTTGTTAAAGGAGAATATTGACCTGAAGGAAAAGTTATTGAACTCCTTGCAGTTGACTGGGTAGAGGAGGGGAAAAGGGTTATCTATGATTTAGCTGTGTTAATGTATGTCTAAATATCAAGTGCCTTTGTAAAGTGCGAATATGAGTGTGTTCTTATTAAAGCATTTCTGTGTTAAGTGCAGCAGTTGCACAAAACTCTAGTAATAAAAATTCCTTCAAAATGTTGTTCTGTAAACGCCCTTCACTGGGAAGGCGGTGATCAGTGCAACTGTCTTCTAAAGTTACAATGTGAAAAAATTTAAGACTCTTGTGTAGCTCTTTCTAGCAGGTGCTTTTCATCTACTGGTTAATTAAGCATACCCTTGCAGACTTAAAAAATAGGACTTTTCTCTGACTTCTGTGGTGAGAAACAGATTAGATACATGGAAAAGAAGCAAGAAGAGGAACGAGTGCACAAATTTGTTGAGTTACTTTTTGCTAAAGAAAATTAGAATATCTGCTTTTTTATCCTTTGAAATGTTACATGCTATCATTATAACTCTTTTTCCACACTATTATCATATTATTTGGGCACATTTTGCCAAATGATGCAGTTACTTAATCTTCAGAGCTAGAGCAGGGCCTCAGGCAACTTGGGTACATTGCACAGTCATGGCCTGGGTGGAATCAGACTTGCATTAAGGAAGAAATACTGGAATATGCTCTAATAAAATCATGATTTACCTTGCTTGTCCTGCCCTGAAGCAGCCCTTGTACTGAAGCTGGGTGGTTGTGAGTTGTTTTTATGTCCCCACCAGACCGTAAAATCCAATGCACGTAACATGGAACAACTCTGAAGTGTGTCTTCAAAGGCAATGCAAGCAGGCCCAAAGGACTCATTTCCCCAGTTAGGAAACAGAAGTGATGTAGTTCTATTAAATCCTTAATTTTTAGTCTAATACTGAATTTGTCTTTAGGCAGGTGTTGGATGGATGCTTTGGAGCTGGCACTGAAATGTTCAAGTCTGCTTAAACGTACAATGATTCGGGAAGGTAAAGAACACGATTTGAACTCCTCATCTGACAGTACTCATGTTTCATTCTATGGTCTGCTTCGTGCTAACAACTTGCACAGTGGAGAAAACTTACCGTAAGTGAATTCATTACTAAACCAGATTGCTTTTTGGCAGATCCTTGTAGTGATAATTTTAGCACAAGGAGGCAAAGGCTGCAGTGTGTTTTGCTCCTGAGTTCTCTTTATATTCCTTGTTTGCAGTGTTTTATGCCCTGCACATAAAACAAAGTCTTTTTTTTAAGCAAAGTGGATTCAGGGGAAAGTTTGACCCAAGGAACTTGGAGTATTACATCCATAAGGTTAAGTACTCTGTTAAACTGTTTGAAAAAGAAAAAAATTAAAATTTTAAGTTGGTGTCTCTTGTTAGCTTCAGAGAGGTGATTGATGTCCCAGGCCTATCAGTGTCATTTGACAGTTCAGTGAGAAGAGTATACATCCTATATGTTTCCAGCAAGGCTAGTTTGACACTGCTGCCACCTCAGGCGTGATACTGGCAATTTTGGTGTGTATTTCATCAAGATCCTGGTTTGGAAACAATGAAATGATTGTGTAAAGTTGATGATTCATTTAGCCTTTGTTTTTAATAGGTTAAATGACAGTGAAATTGACAGGCATCACTTCAAAGATCAAGATACATACTCTGACAAGTCTGATAAGGAAAATGAACCCGACCACGAGGAATCTGATAACGATGGATTGGGGAAAAGCGAAGAAAGCGACAGTGACACATCAGAGCGACAGGATGATTCTTACGTCGATCCAGAACCGATTGATATCAGGGAAACTACTTACGTAGAACAGAGCCATGAAGAACTTGGGGAGGTAAGAGTGCTGTTGATGTATTGAGCAAGCAGCTTCTCCAAATAGTAAGCTGATGCTTTAAGGGTCAGACTATACTTGAAAGCTGACTTGCAGGATTGGCTTTCATATTTTCAGCAATAATGTATATATTCTTCTCTGCCTTGCCACTCTTGTGCTAATGTGTGAGATTTTAACAGAGGTAATGAAATTACATGGTGTATTGCTCAGACAGAAGGTACAGAAAGGGCCACCTGCAGCAGAAGTTCTTCATGACTACTTGTTCTTTTGTTGTTACTTCTGTTTGAGTTTTATTAACTTAGTCCTGGTTTTTTCTTCAGCCAAAAGTCATCGAGTTGAAGGTTTGAATGCAACCTGACACTTCTGTTTTTTGGGTTTTTTTTTTCCTGCAAGAGAGAAGTTAGGCAGTTGTAGTCTACAGAATTTAGTGGAAGGCTTGCTGTGCTTCAGATGTCACCTTGCATTCTAATGATTCCTCAGAGCTGCTATTCCACCTCTGCAGGTTGTTTTATATATTTGCCTATACAGGCAAATATGACAGGGATTTATAAACCAAAAATCTTGGTAACAGAAATTGAAATAAGTCTTTTCACAAATCTCTTTCTCCTTAAGAGCAAATGCTATGAGATTTTTTTTTGTACTCATGGAACTTGGATATCTTATGTTTTAGTGCTTTGTAGTACCATGTCTAAACAAAGCAGTATTTTAGGAAAAGCTGAGGACTTTTAAGTGACAAATTTTTGAGTATGCATTTTAGAACTGTTCTGGAAAAAGGGATGCCTTTCCTTGCTTTTCCTACAACCACTGCTCTTGATTTCAGAAATTGGGATAGTATCTCCCCTCATCTTTAACAGAAAGGAGCATGGGGTGTGGCTGCTGGTTTTGCTCAGTTACCCCTAAGTCATGTATTTTTTTTAAGGAAAACTACTGATGCTGCTGACTGATCCAAGGCAGTGAAAAGCATAGACATGCCAGCTTTTATGGGTGGGAAAAGCTGGCAGAATAACAGCCCTTTGGTGTATCAGTCCGTCATGTGAGAAGAGAGTAATGCAGTTGATGCCCAGGAAAAGGACTAAGGAAGGATTTCTGAGCAATGTTCTACCTCAAATTTTTCCAGCCTAGAGATGATGAAGACAAATGCAGTTTTTAATGCTGAATAGGATATCTATCATACTTAATTAAATATGTATCATAAGTGTATTTATAGAAACTTGATCTAACTTCCATAGTTGCTTCAGCATCCCAGAGTGATTTATTTTAAGTATCCATTTCCCATTCTCACTGTAACCTTAGAATGTGTTGACCTGTCTTCTGGAGGTTGTTTGCTTTCTCGTCTCTATAAGCAGTTTTTTGGTTCGTCCTAGGCAGGTGAGGCTTCTCAGACAGAAGTAGTGTCAGAAGAAAACAAAAGTTTGATCTGGACGCTGCTGAAGCAAGTCCGACCAGGAATGGACTTGTCCAAGGTTGTACTGCCCACGTTTATTTTGGAACCTCGCTCTTTCCTGGACAAGCTGTCTGATTACTACTACCATGCAGACTTTCTGTCTGAGTAAGTTGATCCTGGTCTCTGGTTTTTATTCTTACCATTTTTTAAATTAAAATAGGTAACAGTGTCAGATACTGTCGTTTCCTGAAAGCTAACTTTGAGCGCTCATATGGTAGATCTTGAAGTCTGGCCCCTCATACAGTTTCATAGCAGTCGTGTTGCAGGCATTTCTGGTTTAGCTTCTGAAGACTGGCTGAAAGACTTATGAAAATGAGTTTGTTTTTTTTTATCCAAGAAGCATATTTAAAATGAGAAACCAATACTAGTTAATTTTTTTTTAATACAGTGTCAAGTTCTGTCCAGATTTACAGTTGCTTGCTCAAATGTAGCTAATAAATGAAAGATTGTAAATTGAAATATTATTCAGCTCAGAGCTCTGCATGTAAATAGGCTGGTAGTAAAAAGATACAAAAGTAGTAACCTATAAATGGAAGAACTTGAGTGGGAGTGGGACAGAATTTAATGTTACAAAGAACAGACTCAAATATGGAGCTACTATTTTAGGCATTTTTGTTTGACTTCAATTTTCAGACTATTTGAAAACTTTAAATTTCGTGAGGTTGGGCTGAAAGTTTTGCAGTAGTGCAAATCACAGACCTGTTTTAGTCAGCTCATAGATTCAAGATATGTCACAACAATTGATAGCATGTTATAAATGATGCAATACTCATATTTGATCTGTGTGTGCTGTTTTCAGAGCTGCTCTTGAAGAGAATGCTTACAACCGCATGAAAAAAGTAGTGAAGTGGTATTTGTCAGGATTCTACAAAAAGCCAAAGGTATACTTTCATATACTATTTTGTCTTTAGTACTGTGTCTAGTTAGAGGACTTAGGGATATGCTGGAGTAAATTTTTCTTGTTAAATTTTTTTTTTATGCATTTTTTTTAAAAAGCAAAGTTAAGTTTTCATTGCTTACACAAACATATCATGGAAATTTTTGGTCCCTGCTTAAAATAGACTATATTCAATTGCATTTGTCCCTTGGAGTAGAAGGTGAACTAAATATTTTTTTGATAAAGTTGAGCCAGTTCTAGATTTACCATTCTTCAGTGATAACAGTCTGCAGTTGGAGGACTAATGTTTCCATCACTTCATTTAGCTTTGCCCTAAATGCTCTTCATGGTCATGTTGTTGGGAAATAGTATTGACAGAAAGTACTTATTACCTAACTTCAGACAAAAACTCTGTAATAATTCTGCAAAAAACCCCAAACCCTTATATTCTCTGTGTCCTTATGTGTAGAATAGTTTAGTGGATATACTGACGGTATGAAAGTTTCCCTAGAATGAAGAGCATGATATTCAAATTACTAAGTCAATGTACCATGTACTTTAGCATATATATTGTGATTTATTTTTTTTTCCTGTGTATCTTATCTTCAGTGATAGACTGATAAATGTTTTGTGACTTGCACAGTATGTTTACTCTCTATTCAATTTCTCTTTAGGGACTAAAAAAGCCGTACAATCCTATACTTGGAGAGTTTTTCCGCTGCATGTGGATTCATCCAAGGACAAACAGCAAGACTTTTTATATTGCAGAACAGGTAGATGCAAAAACTGAAATAAATAATTTTAGGAAAAATAAATGTATATTTGTGCTAGTTAAATGCTATGGTAGTTTCAGAAAATTTACTGAAATGTACAAATAGTATCCTAAAATCTCTCCTGGTGAGCATAATTTTCTTACAGATGTCTCTTAAGTGTGCCTTCCTAAAGAGAGAGAGGGAGGAAGGTGTTTCCAATATTTATGTCCTTCTTCCCCTGGAATAAGTCAAGTGCTGATTTTCTTAATTCTCAAAATTCAGTGGGGGATTGCTTGATCTTCTTCTCTATGGATTTCAGTCAAACTTCACATATGTTAACTGCATTCTAATAGGTGCAGCCTGAATTTTGCATTGTTGTTATTAGCTCAAAGTTTATACTATATTTACTATATTGCTTGTTTTTGTTTTTCTCAAATATGTGGTTTTTTCCAACAGGTGTCACATCATCCTCCAATATCTGCCTTTTATGTTAGCAACCGCAAGGATGGTTTTTGCCTTAGTGGTAACATTCTGGCCAAATCAAAATTCTATGGTAAATAATGGGGATTTTTTGGTTGTACATGTATTGAGGCATGCAAAATTTGTGCACCTGAGCTTTGTTGTTGTCAATGAAAGAAGGCTGTTAGAAGGGTCAGTGTTTGGGTTGTTTTATTTGTCCTTTCCTTACAAAGCTTTTGCTACTGGTCTTCAGAATTTTAATTTCTATTTTTGGATTGTTTTACTTTTTAATTGGAGACACTGTGTATTATAGTGGCTTCACTAGACAGGATATGTTGCAGTGTTAAATATACTGATGTTCTTAATTGTATTGCTTAGTTATAAGGGAATGTTGACTGCTGTCTTGCAGGGTGAGAAATGTGACAGTCTGTCTTTGAATTTCAGGGAATTCATTATCTGCCATACTAGACGGAGAAGGACGGCTAACGTTTCTAAATAGGGGAGAAGATTATGTAATGACAATGCCATATGCCCATTGTAAAGGTAGTGGGTTTTTTCATTCTCTAGGTGGCAAAGTTAAGAGAAAATAAGTTTGTTATTCTAAGTAGTTGTAAATAATGTGCTGTCATCTGGTGGAGAGTGTTCTGAACATTGGCAACATAGGTGGCTCTAGGCTTCCACATATTACATCAGGAGAAAAATAGATCTGTTGTGTCTGCCATGTTTTAATTTTTGACACAGGAAAAATTTTTTTTTTTATAACTAGTAGAAAATAGTAAGAGTGTATATATATGTAGTTATGTCACTACATGACATTAATTTACTGTTTGAGTTGCCTTTTTTTAGAGCAGGAGCTTTTCCACTATTTTCCTCTTGTAAACACGAAAGGCAAGGTAGTATCTACACCACAGTGTGATTTGATGTAAATCGTGAACATTCGTCCTTAGTTTCACTATGGAAAACAGGTCAGTGCTTTGTAAAGTTTTCTGGAAGGTCAGTAATAGCACAAAATAGATTGCAGAATTGCTCACTTTTAAGCTGTAACTTAATCAGTATTGTCTACCCATATACTCCAGAATTCCCTTTCAGTATACACAGAATCACACAGGAAAGTGAAAACACATTGAAAATACTTTTTTTTTTTCCTGGCACAAGCATGTTTACTCTAGGAATTGTACCCAAGTAACTTAGGTTTTGTTAACCATAAACAAACTTTGTTTTGTTCAATTAAAAGCATTTAGTTAAGGTGGGGGTTATTGGTTTTTTCCTTCTTTTCTCTTGCAGGAATTCTTTATGGAACAATGACCTTAGAGCTTGGAGGAGTAGTCAATATCACCTGTGAGAAAACTGGCTACAGTGCAATGATTGAATTCAAACTCAAGGTTAGTGAATGCTGTGAATGGGCATAAGAAGGAGAATTAACATAATGTCCACTTGCATAAGCTAAACAAGATTTCTGAACTACTTCTAGATGACTTCTGAAAAATGCAGTTGCCATCCTTGAGGTGGAAACTGATTGAAAACTGAAAAAACAGTTTTCAGGAAGTGTGCACATGGAGAGGGAAACTGTATTTAATTGAAATTAAAGGGTAAACATTAAACTTGGGAGGGTATGTTAACTGACAGTTTTACTTGTCAGTCCACAGGATCTATGTGCAGCCTGTCAAAAGGCCAAAGAAAATCCTTGGCAATTGCTGTTTACAAAAGATAATCTCTAGTAACAAATGGCCCATGTCAAAGCTGTGAAATTAGTAGCAAATGACTGTGTCCTTCGGGATATCTTGTCACGGTTTTCTGCATTATTTTATGTTTCCTTTCCACATATGCTAGACAATACTTTTACTCATTAAATCTTTTAAGAAGAAGGGAAGAGGAAACTACTTACTCTGGTTTTACACTTCTTTAAGATTAAAAGGTAGAAGGTACAATATTAAAGATATCAGGGCTGTTTACAGCACATTTCATAAATTCACATTTTTCTTTAAGACTAAACGTATAAACAAAAATATGTTATTAAAATAAACATGAAATATTTATTTTTGTTTTGCAGCCTTTTTTGGGTAACCATGACAGTGTTAACCAAATATCAGGGAAAATTAAGCTTGGCAAAGAAGTTCTAGCATTTTTAGAGGGCCACTGGGTAAGTAGTGAGTGCTGCTCTTTTATAAATTCTGACTCACAGTTGAGACAGGTGAAAATAGCACTTAAATACAAAAAAGACTCATGTTTAAAAAAAGTTAAGTACTGCTTTTGCTGAAAGTATTCAAGAAAATATAGAATCAACATTGTTCTATTTGCAACTCTTAAAAGGTGGAAAAGTGCATGTTTAAGTAGTTTAAGAAGAAAATTAAATGAAGCTTCACAGTGAAGCTTGTGAAATATTTTGATATATTAGTACTGTGAACAATTTTTATGGCACCAGCATGAAATATTTATGATTGTTTCTGTTCTTGTGAAGTGACTCATTTTTGGATATGGCATCTCTGTTCCAAGCTAGAACCTAGCACAGAGGGCGGAAATTGAATTTTAAAGTTAGCATATCTCATTATTCTTAACTGCCTGCATTCTAAAGAAAATAAATTCTTCTTACAAAAAAAAGGTTATTCCTTTTTTGTTATTTTGGCACTCTTTGAGATAATTACAATTAAGATACCAATCATATCTGTTACAGGACAGTGAAGTTACTATTACTGACAAGAAGACAGGTGATTCAGAGACATTCTGGGACCCAACATCTGATATAAAGCAGCGTAGATTACATAGATACACTGTGAAGTTTGAAGAGCAAGATGACTTCGAGTCAGAGAAGTAAGTTTACTTTAGAACCATGTATTTATTTTGCTGAAATAAAACTCATAATCTTCTCCAAATTAAAAGCAAATTATCATTACTTTCCCATGTTTGATGATACTAGCCTTTGATGATAAAAGAAAGTAACACTGTTAAATATAAGATCATTATATATATCTTACAATCAGGGATATTTTGATAGAAATGTAGATAAAACATCCATTAAAATGGTAATATTCTCTTTGGAGGGTGGTCCATTTACTTAGCCTATAATTGAGGAAATTGTTTGCAATTATTTCTATCAACCAGATTGTGACTCTGTATATTGTTCATTTGTCAGGCTTTGGCAGCAAGTGACAAAAGCAATAAATAATAAAGACCAAACAGAAGCTACTCAGGAGAAATATATTCTGGAAGAAGCTCAGAGAAAGAGTGCCAAAGAGAGGAAACTTAAAGGTGAAGAGTGGACATGCAAGCTGTTTGATCAGGATGCAGTCACAGGAGAATGGCACTACAAATATGCTGAGTGAGTCCTGGAGTGCTTGGTAATATTGCTGAACCTCTTCCTGTGGTGTCAGTGGCAAAAGAACTGATCCATATAGCTTATTTATGTATAATGACATAGCTGTGCTATGTTCTAGATTTTTTGGGGCATGGTAGTTTGGGGTGCATTGTCCTCCTTTTTTTTCCCACTAGACTGACCAGAACATCTACACAGATTTTCCCAAACTGGAAAATATGGTACATATGGGCATACCAACTGGGAATCAGAAAATCTAGTGTCTGAAAATCAGAGAAGCCTGTGCTTAGTTGTATTGAGCTATTTAATTTGTTACATATTAGAATAACTGTGGTTATTGTAACTGTAAATATTGGTTTACAGCAATAGTTAAGGCTGGGACCAGGTGGCTCTGCTTGGCTGTCAAATATGTTCTGCACATGAGTGTCTGTGAATCTCTTCGTGTGATGCTCTGGTCAGAAGCTGAAGATGTAGCTGTCTCCCTGACTGCTGGAAAGGATGTATTCTGTGTCCTCACCAATGTTGCAAAAGTCATCTTGAAGCTGAGCCCTTTACTAGTGATGGTTTTCACAGAGCACCCATGTTCTGCTGATTTTTTTTTTTTTTCCAGTACCCAGCATGCTTGTGTATTGTAGGGATTGTAAAAGTAAAAGAGCCAAAGATGATACACACAAAGTTAAGTAACTGAATCTGTAGATGCTGGAAGCATATTCCCATGGCTAAACCTGAGAGGCCTTTACCTCTCTGTACAGGAAGGGTGATACTGAGGTCATGGCCTAAGTGTATGTACAGGGAAGAGTATAAGAATCCTGAGTACTCTACATGTCTCCAGCAAATTTGCAATTTGAAGGTTTCCTGAAGCCAAACAAGGAATCGGTATTTACCAGCCCTCAGTAAATTTATATTCAATGAATTTCATTGGTTTCTTATTAAGTTGGTGCAGACTTTCACCACTGAAAACATTGTGCAGCAGGGAAATTCCCCCACTAAATGCTCAGTGAAGCACCCTTTCTTGGTTTGAATCCTCTAGTGCTGTTTGTGCCTTTCCTGTTGGAAGAGTTGTGAATAGTCCAGCTGAACTGACTGCCTGTACTCTTGAACCCTGTTCAAAACCATTAGGAAGAGAACTATTCTTGAAATCTGTTAGACTGTGCCCTGCAGCTTTAACACCTATTTTGTTAACCTGCATTATTTCTGATGTCCTTGAGGCCTTGTGGTTCAAGGCTGTGCCACAGAAATTTTGCTATGTATCAGAAAGAAGTCTGCACTGACAGCATTCCCTGGAAGAAGCCCCTCTCTCCTTTCAAGCATATAATGCTGGCTCACCACCTGGTCCATGTAGAGAGCAGTCTTCTACAGTTACTGTGAAAGATGTGTTCAGTGAGCTGGAGCATTTGTTAAGGTATCTGGATTATGGATTTAGGCATCTGGATTACAAATAGAGAAGAGAGCAATGCCTAGTTCTTAACCCACTTACCTCAGATGACATTTAATTCAAGTCAGGTTAAGCTAAGATGTAAGTGTAAGTCTGTGTTCACAACATCTGAAACAGCTACAGGTATTTAAAAGGCATACAGGACACAGAAGGAAATCCATGCTTAAGATACTCTCACTAAAGCTGTGCGACACAACATCCTTCCTGCAGCTCGCAGTTTCTGTCCTGAAATGTCTGTAATCAGTGGTGATGTTGGTATTTTCCTTTGGCTGCTTGCTGTTCTCCAGTGAGCTATGTGTCTTATGCTGTTGTGGTTTTTTAAAAATTCTGTATCAGACTGTAATTGGAAAAGCACTCTTAAAAAATCAGAATAAGAAAACTGTACATAGCTCATTAGTGTTTCATTAAACCAGTCTTGATTACCATTAGCCACTTTGGGATGAAATCAGGTCTGAGGTAACTGATTCTTAAAATCTCCTTCATAGGCATCTTTTAAAAGGAAAAAAAGAAAACTCAACAAAAAGCAGTCTAAATATTTTTAAATTCCCCTATTTTCCCTGTAGCTTTAAAATAATAACTGTATCTGAAGCAGGAAATCTTTCCATGTTTGCAAATACATATGATTGGTTAAAAAAAATATCGTAATGATATTGTTGGTTAATATAATATTTGTACTCCTGTCTGCTGGCTGGAGGGTTGATCTGGACGTGAAGTTCATTTTTTAGCTCTATTGACCCTTCAGGTAAAGACTGGACCATAGGTAGAAGATCATGATGCCTTACCTGATTTCTATATAGGGAGAGTTTTAAACACTTCATACTGAGTAGTTTCTGAGCAGGAAAGTATTTCTTATTTAAATTGCTGTAGTATTAATACTATTTACTTTGTCTAGTACCAGACCATGGGACCCTTTGAATGATATGATCCAGTTTGAAAAGGATGGCACAATCCAGACCAAAGTTCGACATCGAACACCAATGGTATGTTCCAGTTCTGACAGCACATGCAAGATCCAGGAACTTGTATGTATTATACATTATGTGTATGAAGATTATCAGAGCAATGGGATTGATGGGAAATGCTATTATCCTAAAAAATGTTGTCTACACAGTCCATACAATGTCTTTCACTTCTGTGTTGCTTCCTAAGCAGTAGAAATTACTTGATTGGATAGGAATATAAAATATGCAAACTTGAGCTCAGCAGCTTAATATGTATTTTCCCTTAAATGGGAAGATGCACAAAATTCAGACTGCTAATACATCAAAAATTTTAACTTGGACTTCTATTAGATATCGTGCTTTAAACTGTCATTGTTGAAATGTGCTGCTTTGCTACAGTTCTGGTTCTCTGGAAATAATGTACATTTATTGATTTTAGGTTACTGTTCCAAAAATCAAACGAAAGCCAGCCAGTCAGAAGATAGGACCAGAGCCTGATAACCAGGATTCCTCTGGGAGTGAAGGTATGAAAAGATATATTTACATACACAAATAAACTGAAGAGTTCCATGTCACACATACTCTTATCTCAATGTTTTTATTGTGCTTTAGTTCTATCCAGTGAAGCAGGTTCTGGAAAACAAAAGGAGAAGAATTGCTCATATTTTTAATTGCAAATTTTCCTGCCTTTTAAAATGCAGTGTGGGTTGGCTTAAGTGCTGCACATATTTAATGTGTAGGGAAAAAGAGTGGTGTTCATAAACTGTTTTCTTTCTTAAAAAGTTAATTGTTTTAATTTGTAGATTAGTATCTGGCTAGAGAGTAGATTTTTGTTGTTGATAATGTTTGCAGAAGCTAAACAATATGATGAGGGTTTAAATTATATTTCAAGAACTTCAGTTGCTGTTGTGTGGTATAGGTGACTCTGAAATGACGTTTTTACTAGAAGCTAGTTAGAAAATTTTCTCCTCATTTTTACTATGGGTTTAGTTTGTCATTCGTACTTTGTTCCTTTTATGGCAGCAGTCACTTACATCTGCCTTCTGTTTTCTTCTAGCACAACTGAAGCATAGTACAAGAATCAGGAAAAAAGGGGCAGACCTTGGTGAACTGCAGAGTGCCATTGAGTCTATAAAGGAGACGCAGGAAGACATTAAGAGGTAGTACTAATTGAAATGGTTTAGAGAATAGTTATCTCATAGGTTTGGGGTTATTTTTTTTCTCTTGGAGGCTGGTATGTAGCTTTACTCTTCTCAAATATTGATTGCTCATTGATGTTTCAGAGTTTTCCTCTAAAGCTGCCTTCTGAAGGGAGCCCTAACATAGTAGAAAATGTCAAATTGTCTAGTCTGTAATTTACTGGATATTGTTTTCTATCTTACAGGGAGATCATGGCACTACGAAATAGAGTCATTTCTAATTCATCACCCTGGGACTACCATTCCTTGCAGTTTAAGCACTATGTCTTCATTGTACTCATGGTTCTGCTACAGCTTATCATTAATTTCTTGTTCAAATAAGAAGCATGAACAAGGGCCTTCTTGAACTGGAATGATCAAACTGTTACTGGGGACCATATTTTAAGCTGGACTTTAAATGATGCAATATTATGTACAAGAACTGTGTAGCAACAACTTACAGAACTTTGCCTCAGCGTTCATGGTTCAGAATCATACTTCTGTCTACCCAGTTGCAGTAAGAATTGTGTAAGTGCCAGTACACTCTTGCTCCTGGTGTGTGCCTCTGTCTTGCAGTCATACGACATCAGCCTTGTGTTTATATTGCGTCATATTGGTGAATCTTCACCACAGAATAGATCAAATTAAACTTTGAGGTCAGACCCCGTAGGTATGATATGACTCCTATTATGGTAGAATGATAAACAGGCATACTTCATTAAATATAAATATACTGTTTTTGTAACAAAGAAACTTTTGAAGTAGCCAACAGTTTTTGTAAAATGGTATTGGGTGTTTGGAAGTAAACTTTTGTTTAAGGTCAAACAAATACAATATTATACGAAAAATTGTGAGCGTTAGGAAATGGCAAGTAAAAAGCTGAAGTCTTTGGGAAATCTGCAACACAATGTCCTTGTTATGGAAGTATGAGGTTTTTATCCTGAATTACTTACTATAGGATTGTAAGCCAGCTGTTTTATAGTTTTAAAATTTCAGATTCATCATAAAAACATTCCCACATCTACTGTACAGAGCACATTTTTAACAGTACGACAGCCAGGGAGATAGTTTTAGTCTACTCTCATGAATCGCAAATGTCATGGAGTGCTGGTATGTTTGTAAGTCTTGAAAAATCTACAGCTTTGGATTTACATTTGTGTATGGCCATGTCACGGTAAGCAGACAGACTGCTGATTCCAGGACTCACAGTTATTTTTGAAACAAAATGTGAAGAGGTGTGCTTAGTGTGTAGGTTGAGCTGAATCTCCAAAAGGCAGTGGAGCAGGATTCAGGCACTGTGTTGAGTAGACTTGCAAGTGACAATGTGTGTGTTTACACAGGGCAAGCTCAGAAACTGTGTGATGGCTAACACCACGCATCTCAAAACAACTAAGAGGAAAATCCAAGTGTTTGTGAAATCCCTCTTTAGTGCAACTATATACTACCTACCAGAATACATGGATGCACCTTCTTAGTATGCTGTAGGCATAAAAATTCATTCAAAGCTTCAGTTTAAATTCAAAACCAAGGTTTCTAACCTTTTTTATCTGAAGAAATATATGCATGTATAGAATTTGTAAAATTCCAGCAAAAAATGTAGTGCTGGTGAGTTCCCTGTGCCAGTCAAGCATAGCAAGGCAAAAAGGGGCTGTAGAAATGAAAAGGTATTTTCAGTACCCCAGGTGAGACAACAGGAGGATGAGTGACACAATGTGAAGGACAGCCAAGTTTGATTTCAGAGGATCCTCTCAGAAATCAAATTCATCCTGGGCAGTGGAACAGTTCGATAATCATGTTTGGCTTTTTGCCGTGGCCAGGTTATGCTTCTGCCTTGGGCAGCTTACCTGACTGTCCAGGTGATCTGCCTTTCTGTTTGCATCAGTCTCACTAGTATTTAGTGAAAATACTGTTTACTTGGTTATCTGTCCAGCATATATATTTCTGTGGCTGACTCTTTCAGACACCTCCTTCTCATTAACCTTCCTCTTCCTTGGGCCTCAGCTATGTAAAAGTTTATTGTGTAAGCAGTGAACTTTAGATATTTCATATACCTTCACCTTAGCATGGTTTGGTCTTGAATAATTTTTCTGGAACGTGTTACGTTAACCAGATCTTGTAGCCATGAGCAAGACCAAACCTGGTTGGACTTCTATTAAATCTACAGCTGATGGGGCAAGATTTGTGAACATAGAAAGTCCCTTCATAAACAAACAAAATAATTACAAATGCCTCCGTCTCTAAATGGAAACTGAAGTTGTTATCCATGTATGAAAAGGCATTAAGAAAGAGTATTACAGCATTCACTTTAACATTCATAGCCTGGAATTTGGCTGCTCATTATTGCATTCAGATGTCAAAGCTTCACCTGTCTTAAGATCCATTACAAGCCTTTAAACATACTCTGAACATGAGAATAATCCAATGAGTGAGATTTGGGCAATAACTTAAATCCCCTAAAATAATACTCTGCTAAATTTGTGGTGCTGAAACTCTTGACCGATAGTTACAAGCTTTTATCTTCCTTGTAAATAGAAATGTCCTTCTGCCTTTTCATGCTGATTTTTTTCAATCACTTCTATTCAAGACCAGTGAATAATACAGTCTGCATGCATTTTTACATGGGCCACATGGTAGTGACTGCATTTGACCCAGCCAGCTGGCTGGCTGGCAGCTTGGTGTTGGACACTGTCAGACTAAAAAGATATTCCATAGCTGAAGTTGATGCTCAGCTCAAGATGAGTAAAACACTTGAACAGAGCAAAACAAAATCCTTATGCTTATTTTCCTTTTCAACTTATTTTTTAGAGTTGAATTCTATTGAAAAAGTGGTTTTAGTGATGATCTGGAAATGTCAAGGATATGTGATGAAACTTTGTTAGCAATTCTTATTTTGCTGAGTTTTGTATGTTCCCTCATTTGAATAGAGCAAAGACACTTCTTCCCTCATTTTTTACTGTACAGTTGGTCA
Source organism: Catharus ustulatus (assembly GCF_009819885.2). Taxonomy (NCBI): domain Eukaryota; kingdom Metazoa; phylum Chordata; class Aves; order Passeriformes; family Turdidae; genus Catharus; species Catharus ustulatus. The sequence continues at coordinate 47,460,925 of NC_046224.1, forward strand.
CAGACATGTATGGATCCTTTTCTTTAGTGTGTCACCACTGTCCTCTTCAGCCATGATGTACAGCAGATCTTGACTACTACCTGCCTAAGACTGACCTCTGCACATATATAAAAATTGATTGTACAGTTTGCAGATGTTTGAGGGCTGTGGCCTTCTAGTTTTTAAAGTTTATAACAGCACTTGCTTTCACATTTGATTTCCAAATCCCGTTTTTCTTTGGGTTTTTTTCCCTGTACAGGAAATATCTGCAGAATTTATTGCCATGTGGTTTTGTTGGGTTGGTTTGTTTTCAGATGCACTCTATGCCTTTAATTTGCCATTTAGGTACAGGTTGCCTAATTGGGTAAGATAACCTAAGCTAAGAAAAAGTAAATATGCCATGTGAAATGCAACAAGTATCATTTGCAGTAGATGATGTTTCTTAAATTTCATGTGTTGATTCCTTTTTAATAGTTATTACTTGATGAGGGTGTATAGCCCGGTTTTCGTGTCCTTCCTCTCACTTGTGAAATCTCACAAATTGTTTGCAAGGTTCTCCTGTAAAATGTAAGGGTTGAAGTTTCTTCTTTTTGTTTGTTGCTTGCTGCCCTTCTGTGCCTTTGGCAATTTTTTTTTCTTCTTAGACTCATGATGATGAAATAGACTTGTAATTCAGTGTTTCTTAAAGCCTGTTATTTTTAGCTATTATCATTGTTTGTGTAAATAATGTGTAACAAAGACTCTGTACATCTCTAAGTTTTAATTATTTTTATTTCAAGAGTACCCGCAAATCACAGAAAATTTAGCAGATATTCAAGTATTGTAAACAGTGCCTTCTTGCTGGGTTTCTATGCTGTTTGGAGACATGTAAAGATTTGTCAAGTTTGTGCCATATGTATCAGACCTTTTGTCCGGGCTGTTGTGTTTGAGAATTGATGTTCCTGCTTAGTCAGTCCGGGGGGGCGGGGGGAAACAAATATTGTAACATTACACTATTCCTTCTTTCTGGCTGGTGAGCCGAGAGTGGAAGATTTGGGATGTTTACAGTGAAGCTGCACTACTTTGTGGTAATACAGAAATAGCTCGAACGATGTAACTTCAGGGCAAGATTATTTGGACTTTTTCTCCTCTGTGCCCTACCCGGCCTTTCGCTCTGCCAAGCGGGAAGCCTAGCCCTCAGGACACAGCGCCCCTTCCCCGTCCTGTCCGGCCCTGCCCGACACCGGGCTCAGCGCTTTGTGTGCGGGATCTGAGCTGTTACAGCCGCCTCCAATAAAGATGTGTCGCACCTCCGTCTCCGGGCTCTGTTCCCCTGCGGCCCCGGGCTCCCTGCGGCGCGGTTCCCGGTTCCCGCTCCCCGGCCCGCGCTGTCCCGCCCTCAGCCGCGGCCGGGCGCGGCCGTGACGCGCGGCGGGCGGAAGGGGCGGCCCGGGCGGGCCATGGCGGCGGCCGGCCCGGAGCAGCCGCGGCTGTGGCAGGAGGCGGCGGCGCTGGCGGGCGCGGTGCGCGGCGCGCTGGGGCCGCGGGGCGGGCGGGCGCTGCTGCTGCGGCCCACGGGCCAGGCGATGCCAACGCGGGACGGGCGGCGGCTGCTGGAGGCGCTGAGCGTGGAGCCGCCCGCGGCCAGGTACCGCAGCGGAGGGGCCGGGCGAGGCCGGCGGGGGCGGCTCCCTAACGCTGCCCGTGTCCCCGCAGGGTGATGGCGGCCCGCGCCTGCAGCCACCGCGCCGCGACGGGGGACGGCGCCAAGAGCTTCGTGGTGCTGCTGGCGGCCGTGCTGGGCGGGCTGCGGGCGGCGGGCGGCGGCGCCGGGCTGCGGCGGGCGCTGCGGGACTTCGAGGCGCAGGTGCTGGAGCGGGCGGCGGCGCGGGGGCTGCGGCGGCACCTGCGGCCGGCGCCGCCCGGGCTGCCGGAGCCGCCGCTGGAGCCGCTGCTGGAGCCGCTGCTGGAGCCGTACCTGGCCGGCCGGCTGGGCCCCGGCGAGCGGCGCTGCCTGGCGCGGCTCTGCGCCGAGATGTGCCGCCGCTGCGCCCCGGCCGCCGCCGCCCGCCCGCGGGTGCTGCGGCTCCTCGGCCGGCGGTTCGCGGAGCTGCACGCCGCCGTGCCCGGCCTGCCCCTGGCCAGCTCCAGGGTCCTGCCCGGCATCGTCCTCCGCAGGGACTTCGCTGTCTACTGCCCGACGGACGGGGAGCTGCGGGCCCTGCTCGTCACCGAGCCCCTGCGGCCCGCCCTGACGGCCCCCGGTGTCGAGTTTGTTGTAGACTCCGAAGGTCAGTATCAGGCTTCCCTGCGCTGGATCGCCAGAAGGACAGAAGCCTTAATGAAACACTTGCAGAGTAACAACGTGAAGCTGTTACTGTCGAGTGCGAAGCAAGAAGAAGTAGTTATCTACTATGCCAAATTATATGGTGTGTCTGTGGTAGAGTGCTTATCGTCGGAAGAAATGGCCCTTATCAGAGAAATCACCGGTGTCTGCCCTTACGCACCTTTCGGTGATAACATGGACAGAGAAATAACCGAAACTGCAGTGGTAACGTTTTGCCAGCCCTTGCTGCTCGCCTCCAAGAGATGCGCCCACATTGGCTTCACCAGTGTGTGTGCCTTCCAGCCCCACTGCCTGATCCTTTGTGGGCCGGTGGATGGTGTTAATGAGCAGCACGCTGCTGCTTTACAAGAGGCGTTCACAATGCTGCAGCAGCTGTTTAAAGCAGTTCATCAGAGGGAGGAATGGAAAGCAGAAGGTGAAAGCCAGAGCAAAGCGTCAGATGTTTGCACTTGGCATTCTTCAGCAACTCAGAAACAACTGGTAATAGAAAATACTTGCAATAGTAACCAGGTTTCTGAATGTCAGTTGAAAGCACTTGGTGATGAAACAGAAAGAAAAATTTTAGACCCTGATAAAAGTGATCTGTTGGTCCACAGTCAAAAGAACCACGGCACCGCTGTGTTAGTGGCACATAACACTGATAGAGTCACTGCATGTGAGTGCCTGGATGCTGGCAAAGGTCTGGAGAAAACATGTTGCCGTATAGTTCCATTTAAGCAGGAGGAGAGTTGTGCAGGTATTGCACAGGATTGCCCCAATTGCCTCATACAAGCAGGATCAGTTTTGCCAGTAGGAGGTTACTTTGAAATCCTGTTACATTATTATATCCAGGACTATGCAAAACAGTGTCAGCAGTCAGAGATAATCGTTGTATCTAACGTGGTCGCTGATGCTTTGCTAAGCATTCCCAAGGCCTTGTACCGCACAGCAGAACGAGATGGCTTTACCAAATTCTATCTTGAAACCACTAATTTACTCCGAAAAAATCAGCCACTACCTGTAAACGATGAAGGCTTAGAGTCAGTGTATTGCAAGTACCAGTTAGTCATTTCAGTTCTCCATTGTGTTACAGAGCTTCTCTCCATAGACTTAGTAATTGGTATTAGGCGGCCACTCCAAAAAATTGCAGATCATGATTCAGAAGATGACTCTTGAAATTGTTAATAAAGAATGATTTTCATTATGTGTTGTTTCCTTATGTCTTCTTGCCAAATGGACACCCTCACGTCAGTGCTAGAGACTAAAAGATGCTGCTTCTCTTAGAAGAAAAAGGCTTTGAAAAATGGGTTGTGAACAATATGAACTTGAGGAAGTGTAGCCAATTTCCACTGCAGAAAATGTGCCATGCAGTCTCCATCCACATGCTGAAGATCCTGTGTACATTCAAGCCCAGGGTCAAATTCGCCTCTTTTGGTAGATTGAGTATTTTCACAAGCTAGATGTGATTTGTGTTCTTGGCATGTTAAAATTTGCCAGTATGGCAGAGCCACTGAACTTCCAAGTTACAAACCAAGGGGTGGATTTTGTAGACTTTATAATTAGCCAGATTAATTTTTTTTTAATAAAAGTATTTTGTGTACATCATGAGTTTGACTATAAAGGGAGAAATATAACTGTTGTTAGCCTGTTCAGCACTGGGGCAGGCAGCGGTAAACCACTGTTGTGTATCCCAGTGAACCTGATAGGAGATGCAGCATTTAAATTTTCCATTGAGTTTATTTCAGCTGAACTAGAAGAGTTAAGAATAATTTCATACTGTGACTTCAGGGCAGTTTCTCTGGAAAATTAGTTTATTTAAAATTTGTTTATTAAAATTGGTTAGTACAACTATAAATTTTAACTACCATGGGTTGAGTTGAAGTCCTGCTGTAAAAGGCTGTGTATTTATGGGAAAAGTTTACCCAGTTCTGTGTTAAAAACATGAGACAGTTCAGTCTTTGATCATTAGGGATTTTATTCTGGGTTTGTTTTTTGTTTGGTTCTATTTTTCCCTAATTCTTTTTTCCCTAGGATTTTTACCGTAATAATACTTGCTGTAAGCCCAGTAGCACCTGCATGTGCACCTCCCTTTCTGCTGGGTCCTAAAAACTACAGGTTTGATGGAGAAGATTTTTGAGTAATTGGACCAGCTGCAGCTGATAGTTGGTTCTCTGTGCATCTCCCGGTGTTGCATAATACTGAGAGTAATGGGTTTTTTTGATTTTTTAAAAAATCTACCATTAAATAAGATTTAGTGGGGCTGTTTAAAACCATAGGAATAAAAAATATTTACCTGCTATACCTGGGATGATTATAACTAGAGATTTTTCCCCTCCATTAATTTATGCTTTTTCAGTTTCTTCAGAAGACTCAAATTACCAAAGTTCTTTCAGATGTTTTGTTGTTGAAGCATTGTTCAGCAGTGCTTTGTTTGACTACAACTTTCCATTGACATTTTACATATATTCCTGGTAGTACAAAACACGGTAGGTTTTTGGATTTTTCCTGACTAAATATACTCTTACAGACATCTACAGATGAATAATATGAAACTCGGCTCACCAGAGTGATTTCTTTAATAAAGAACTAAGGACAGTAATTCTTTTTGTTAGAATCTTTTGGCAGGTGTGGGGGTGGGGGAAAATTAAACAGGGAGGAAAGAGAATCCCATTCTTGTTGCTGCCATGAGCTCTTGAAAGCTGCTTAAAGTCACAGTTCCAGTATGAGCCAAGAGCAGTCTCCATTGTGGAAGGTTTTGGAGCTGTGTGCCCTGTTCTGCCTGGATGGCATTGGGAGTTCCCACCAGCCCTGGCACTTCAGCAGGCGCTTGGGTCTGCATTTTACTGCTGTGATGAGCTGATGAGACAGTTTTGCTCTTGCACAAGTTTCTCCAATACTCTCTTCAAAGTGCTGACAACTTGCTGGCCAAAGATGAGTGATTTGTTCTGTGGTTAATCTATCAACTGTGGCACTGAACATGTGAAGCCTGGTGGCAGCAGGGGTTCTCTGCAGAAGCAGCTTTTGTATTCTGAATCAAGGTGCTGTCTGAATAAAGAGAGTACTGTGTCATTTCACATTACTTTATACCATTTGCACATCTGATTACTTTGAGATTTGCTGCAGTTTCTTTGAAAGGTTAAAAATATTTTGTTACATGAACAGCCTTCTGGTCATTTGATTTAAATTGTGTCATTCTTACTGAGAAGAATAAAGTCCAGAAATTTTATCATATCTAGAACTCTTACTTTTGCATGCCAGGATGCAAAGGAGAATTTAAAAATGAGTTACATAAAACTTCTTTCTGACCTGTTTTTGGTGAAACCTCTTGAGTCTGAAGATTCATTGAAGCGGGAACTGTATTTCTTTGACTTCTCTGTCCTTTTATATTTTATGAAAGATCAGTTTTCCATTTTGAACTACTGTTTCCCTGTTCTGTCTGCAGAACTGGGAAAATGGCAGGCTTTTCTCTTGGAGAGGAATGTCCCTTCCTTCTTTGTCCTGGTCTGCAGAAATGGATGCTTGTTCAAGATTTGGCTGTTTGGTTCCAGTCCTGGAGTCTAAGCTCATTACAAGATGTGCACCAGCTCAAGGGGAAAAAAAAAAAGGCATTAACTTAGTCTTTGGAGAGAAGAGCAGATTTACTGCTGGATTCAGCTCTTTCTTATCCTCAGGAGTCTTCTCCAGTAATTAGCCCGGATGTCTAAACATGATCTAGCTTAGAAAATGTTCTGGGTTCACTGCTGTCCCATCTACCCTTTAAGTGAAAGGCTGCTTGTAGCCCTGAGAAGCAGCTCAGTCTGTCTTCTGAGCTCTGGCTCAGGTGCTGTCACTGCCATTTCTGCTCTGCTGATGTTTCTGACCTGCTCCAGCAGCACGCTGCAGAGGCTGCTTGGGCTCTTAATGTTCCTTGGTGCCTAAGCCTTAGGTATGCAATTGTTCATGACATCTCACAGCTATCCCGATTTTTAAAGCTGCCTCTAGCTGTAGCTTGCCCTTTGGCAGGGGGACAAAACTTGACACAGTGACAGGGACCAAAGAGATTACCTGGGATAGCTTGAGACAATGTGTTTACTCACTCAGAACTACAGGGACAGGTATGCTGGTGTGGATGCTGTTAAAGGGTCAGGGAAAGATCCTAACAGGATTTTCCAAGGCTGAGAGCTTTCTCAGTCCCTGCTCGGATTTTTTCCCAGTCTTGAAGCTTTCTCAAAGGTAAACATAAAAAGAGAAAGAATTATAACAAAAGATAAACACCTGCTGCATGCATGAGAGCTGTGACAAGGGGTGTTGCTTTCTCTGGACCAATGAGTTACTGTTCTTTCCCTGTCTCCGATCCTTTCTATAAATGTAAGAGTGGTGTGTAATAAAGTGCTTCTTCTGCTGCTTCTGCATGAAGGAAGTCTTGTTGCTGCATTCTTCTGCCGCTCCACAGCTCCATACAGCAATGTTGGGACATTCACTGGGGTTGTAACAGCCTAAGCTTTTTCTTCATGCACTGTTTCACACAGATTATTTATATTTTGCACCATTATTCTATTATTTTTATATTTCTAAATATGGGTGGGCTTCCACACAAAGTGGAAGTCAGGTACACATGGACATGATTTTCAACTCAGATCCAGTCTTGAAATACAATATAAAGTTCAGGGATACTGATACTAATAGCCCAATATTAAAAGAATGACTTTAAAAAATCTTGATGTTTAACTTTCCTTTCTGAAGCCCTTAGAAAACTTAGATTCTGCCCCACATACAATTCATAAGAATATTTTGAAGGCATTCATCCCACCCACAAGGACCTTTAGGTCCTTCACTCTTTTTTCTTAAATTTTAAAAAGCCCAGTTTTAATAAATAGTGTCTAGTAATGTGCAGTAAGATTAGGTTGAAACTGCCTCCTGCATGCAGTTCTTGAGAATAGGAATAATCTATTTACATGACAGGATCACACTTTTTTATTTGTTGATTTGTGTGGGGGTCGAGTCTGAACAGAGTTTTGCAGGTGCTGGGTCCACACTGAGGCGGGCTCTGTTCCCCAGCTCTCCTGGAGGTGCTGTCCCCATGGCTGACCCTGCCAGCTCCTCATTGCTCAGCACCTTTCCTGGCCCTGCTCACTGCTCTCCATGACACCAGCTCCCTGGTTACCAAATAGGTACTGCTTAACTTCTCTAGTGGAAGTTATGCAACCTGAGTGTGGCCTTACATTTCCATCCATGCTTAGCTGACCTTCAGCGGTTTTGGCAGCTATGCAGAGAGCATCATTAAATAGGAGCCAGGCACAACAAGGAATTTTGTTCTGTTGTGCCATAAATCTCACACTGTGGAATCACATTTGTAAGAGGGGACAGGAGAAAGCAACACTTTGTTTAGGAACATAACTGTATAGTGGCATATTTTATATTTTTCTGTATCTTATATATGCAGAAAAATTTATTTTGTTTGTGTTGCTATCTCTAGAAGTCATCTTCCAGAGCCCATCTGAGAAGATGAAGGAAGATTAAATTCTTCACTTGATATATCTTCTGGACTTCACTAGAATTGCATTAATCTGTTCTGAATTTCCCTTTTGTTTCATGAGAGATCTGCTGTTCGTGGTAGAAACTTCTGTTTTCGTTGCTGAATTATTTCTATGTGTGTTTAGGTTAATCTATTCTCTTGCATATTTTTTTAATCAAGTTCTTTTAAATCTCATATTAAGAGAGAGAAGCTTTCACTGTTCAGTTGCAAAATTCTGATTAGTTTAATTTTGATCTTGAAATCTAAGAAACTATATGGTTTTGTCACTAGTAAACCCAAATACTAAATAGTTGCTCTATTTACTATAGTATTAATCCCATTATTGCTATTAAAACTAAATAAGGGAGTAAATGTCTGAATTTAACACCAGTCACTTTGGAAATGCATTGGCTGTGATTAACACAATTATAGTTTTGCAGTATCACTTTGTGTAAGGTGTTTTTCATATTCTGTTAATAAGACTAGAAATAGATGTTTAGATCTAGGATTATGCAAATTACTTCTTCCTTAATGGAATATTAAGCTAATAATTACTTCTAGGATTAAGAATTTAAATTTTTGCATTCCAAAACTAAAAACAATAAGAAAAATGTAATAGGTGTAATACATAGTAGCTCCTTCTTTATTATATGTTTCAATAAAAGACCAGACTTTGTAAGTGATGCTTGTTCCTGTAATAGCTCAAGCAGTGTACTCTTTTTAAAAACAGTCCTGGCAAAAAGAAAACAAAACAGTTTTCCATAGGGACGCCATTTGTGCTGGTTCAGCGAACAGCTTGTTTCTCACAAAGTCACCAGCAGATAAAAGAACTGTTACACTGAGGCTTTGGTCCAGTGCCGGATTAAGGGCACATCAGTAATGCTCTGTCGTGCATGGCTGTGTCCTAAGCCACCAACAGCAGGAATAACTATAAAAGATAAAATTTCCATTAAAAGTATTTTAAAAACAGTATTGGTTTACAGAACAAATTTTCTAATCTATTCTTATTTTGAGATTCCTGGTAAAACAATCCAGCATAGTGATCTTGCTTTTGATAAGAATCATGACCTACTTTCAGTGCGTGTCTTCATTTTGCAGGCTAAGAATCTGCTTAAATATTACCTTGAAATGGGAATCCAGAGAGGAAATACAAAGCAGGGCTTCCTCTGTGTGCGTGGGGGAACAGACAGCTCCAGATTAGAGTAATATCCAATGAGATATTAACTTTAGATTTGATACATGTCTGGTATCATGTATAAGGATTATATTTATATGCCACTGCTTTTGGAACACTGAAAGTGATTGTAGAAACTGCTTGATTATATTTGTAGAGCAAATAAACTGCTTGTAAGCTTTTTCCTAAAATCAGAAATACTCTTAGACTTTTAATTACGTATTTATGCAGTTTTGAAAAAGTATTAAATAGTCACAAAGTGCTGAAACAATTTAAATCTATTATCAGTGTTGACTGTACCAGAGATGTTATTGGCATGAGTGTTTTTAATGTCCTGGTGTTAGGAATATAATCCTGAGGAGAAGTGCCCCACAGCAGGGCTGCTGCTACTGCTGCCATTCCTGTTGGTACTGGAGGTAGCTCTGCCCTTGCACTCCAGCAGTTGCACAAAGAGAAGCCTTGCGGTGCCAAGATTAGATGGGGTACAGTACGTTCACCTTACCAGAGTGTTTAGCATTGAATTTCAGCAGCTCAGTAAATCTTGCAAGCTGTGGTGTAGGTAAGCAGAGGGGGTTTTGGGGCACTTCCAAACAACCACTGTTTATAATGCAGCAAGTATCAGAAATTCCATTCCCCATAATCTAAGACATTTTTGTCACCTTGCAGAATTTTTCAGTGAAACATGTTTTAAACCTTGGCAGTAATTAGCAAGTAGTATCAGGATCATTTTGTTCTAGGACTTCCCTCTGTTGAAAAGTTTGCCACCTGGGCTATAATCCTAAGTGCTGCAGAAGTTACAAGAGGAGCCAGTGTGCAATCACGCAGAAAGTAGGATTTTTTTCCTCCCCCTGTGTCATTGCTTTTTCTTTCTATTTGACTGTAGAGCTTATGAGGCAGTGAAATATGGTAATAACTCCATGTGTGTGTGGGTGGAGAGAAGGAGGGAATAAGAGAAGACAGGAGATAAGAAAACTCAGTTCAAAAGGAAGAGGGAGGAAAGATTAAGGTTGATTGATGAATAGAAAATAGAAAAGGACTGTTGTGTAGAAGGAAGAATAGAGTCTCAGATACATGAATGGGGAGAAGCAGCCCCACCTTCCACACCTCTCTCCCTGAAGAAGCAGTAGCAAAGGGAAGACATTAAGTTCTCCACTCCCCTTGGAAGACTGGTTGCAAATTGCAGTTGCCAAATGGAAAATTATAAAATCCATACAACTGTTTTTCTCTTGTCCTGGTGTAGGGGACTAGCTTGGAAAGCGTTAGGAGCTGTGGAGACAGTCTGTCTACGTATCTCAAGGTGTCCTGGGCTGTAAAGTTGCAACAGCCTGAGATAAAGATTCACATTTCTGTTCCCGAAGCTCAGTGTCTAGGAGTGGGTAAGAAATTACTGGGTGTGGATTACATTTATTTAGATAGCACATCTTGTCCTCACTGTCCTGAGCCTCTGGAATGTGCTTAGATCCTTAGGTCTTTTGCAGGTACAGGCTGGTATCAGCAACGCAGTTTGGCTCCCCAGCCTCTGCAACGAGGGGCTCCTGCCTTGGGCTTGAGTGGTGCCTTGTGCCTGGGGAACGCGCCCAGCTTCGTGTTCAGGGCACCCAGAGAACAACACAGGGCTGCAGGGGAGCTGCTGGGTTTACTGCTTTGAAACTAATTGTATGAGCTCTGATTTAAGTCATAAATCATCAGCTGATAAATTTGCCATCTGCTAGGCCTTAGATAATGAATCTAAATTTACTCGTGTTAGAGCATAGAAAGCCTGCCGAGGACCTCCAAGCTTATTTTTCAGTGCTTTTAGCCTCCTCATTGAATTGTAGAGAAAAAATAATTTTCTTGTGTAGTTCTGACTTCTCATAAGACTGAACCATTTTAAGAGAAACAGTTCTTGTAAAAATCATAGGTTTCCAGCATCTCCAATACCAATCCAGTGCTGGTAGCATCTTGTCTGTTTAATAGCAAGCACTTATGAAAAATGTCTGTCCCCTGCTGAAAACAGCAGGTTTCAGCCTCTGCATATTCAGACCCCAAACCTCTAATCCAAATGTATTCAAGTGATTATAAGCAGAAGATATTGACTTGACAGACTACCAGACCAGTAAAATTAATTGCCTAGCACTTTAGAGCAGATGATTGATACCAGATTTTTTTAGTAATAGTTCACATTGCTTTTCCTGCTGAAAAAAAAATACATGGTTGAATTAAAATGCATGAACAAGATCATAAATCATTTTCCTGCTATTGTATTTAACATATTTGAGTTTTAACCATTTATTCAGTTGTGTCTCTAGGGTTTTGTAAATATATATTTCTTTAATATTTCTTTGTAAATATATATTTCAAAAACCTTTTATGATTTGGTAACTGACTGACTTTGGCTGTAGCATTTTAACTGCAGAGATCAAATGATAATAAAAATGTAGGAAAATTCTCTGAATATTTTGGAAACCTGACTCTGTGAACCATTGGGGGAAACTAGTGGATTTTTTCTTCTGGAGTTTTATAACAATTTGAGCCTGAAGTTAGGATTGGATCCTGAACTAGCAGCATCTGCAAATGGCATTTGGGATCTCATAAACTGTACAGCTTTTTAAAATTGTACCTTTACATTTTGACATTGCTCAGGCTTATAACAAAGTCTGAATTTATATCAAAATGCAGAGAAATAAATTTCTCATCATTATTCCCTCTGGATTCCTGTTGTCAGAATGAGTGGGTGTTTGTGTCAGAAGGTAGAATAAATGCTAGTGCCTTGAAATGCTGCCTCTACAGCTCCTAATGTCATCGTGAGCTTTCCAAATGCTCCAGTTTTGAACTTGGAATAAATTTACTCCACTCGTAAAAACACCCACGTGTGTAGGAAGAAATGTGTGCATGTACCTTTCTTTAGTTTCCATAATGTGACATGTGTTTTCCTCCATAATTTTCCTCCCTGGCACTGTTTTGATGTGCCATGTGACACTGGCCATTCCTTATCCTTATTCTTTCCTCAAGGTTGAGACTTGTCATATTTTGTTAAAATCTTAGATGCCGAATTTCTCTTGACTTACTATTTCCCTGTTCTCATTTTTTTAATCACCCTATTCAAAAATTATGTTTAAGAGTAATTGAATGATTCAATAGGGAACAGCAGATATGAATATTCAATTTAAAGAAAGCAAATGCTGAGGACTTTCCAAACTTTTCACAATAACAGGCATTTATTGTAAAAAAACTTAACCAACAGTTGGTCTTCTGCAGGAATAGCTATTAAATGCCATGGAGTGACAATAATCAGCTAGAGGAGGAGGCGGAGTTTAGGAGCCCAGGGTTTTATTACTGCTGGCACTGATTTACTGCATAGCGTGGAGTAAGTCAGTTAATACCCACGTGATTAATTTTTCATCATAATTGTGGGCTTCATATTCATAAAGGTTTCAGACCATGCTTTAAATGATTGGGAATTCAAGGATAGATGCAAGTGCAATCACTGTCTGTTTAGGGACAAAAAAAAAAAAAAGTAATGTATTAGATATCCTCTCAGTCTCTCAATTTTCTTTTTATGGAGTGAGGAAAACTATTTCTTTCAGGATTGTGGATATTGCATATTGTATTCCTTTACCCATGACTGCTGTAGGAAAACTGAGTTGCTAATGAGGAAGCAGGGACCATTTCCTACATTCCTTTCCCTTCTAATAAAAAAACAGCTCCCTCACATGCTAAGGATTTCTGCATACAGCACAGAGAAATGTTTAAAATGCAATGGTCTTAATGAGTCCTTCCCTTTTTTCCCTCCTGTTTTTCTCTGAGCCATTGCTTGTGATTTGAACTCCAAGCAACTTGTTCCAAGTGAGAGTTTGATTCTGTGATTCTGTGAAAATCAGGATATGTGTTGTGTAGCCCAGCCAGGACAGGAAGCAGTGACTTCCAAAAGGTGCAGAGGAAGCCCTGGTATCCCTGGCTGAGCCAGCCTTCAAGGGCAAGCTGCCTCCCTTCTGGAGCTGGCATGGCCTGTGTGTGGTGTAATGATGCCCAGGTCAATGATATGTCCTTCTCCATAGTCAGCCAACCAGGAGTATTGCCATACTGCCTGGCACCAGCTCTGTCTCCTAAAAGCAGTGGAGGAAAGGTGTATGGAAAATCACTGCCTGGGAAACTGTCTCTTCTCCCCTTGCAGCCAGATCTTTCATTCATTTATTCCAAGTCTAGGTCTAACTTTTTAGGGAACAACAAATTGTTATGTAGTGTGTCACTTGGTTTGCTAGGAGCCTGGGTTAAGTGTGCAGCAGACCACCCATGTAACGTGTGGAATTTTGCTTCTTTCTCCATAGATACTGGAGATCACATTTTAAAAAATAATACTAGAAACTTGTAACTAATAAGTTATAATTTTTAACTTTACACTGATAACAGCTCCAACACAAACCTCTAGATCAAAATCAGGTACTTATCTGAGATCCTAATCCACATTCAGTCCTTCAGTCCTAATCTACAAAAGAGAAGGAAGTAATTTTGCTCAGATTTGTTCCAATGGACCAAAAGCAACATTTTTTGGGTGTTATGAGAGATGATTTTGGTTGCTTGGGAATCTGCTGTATAATACTTAATTCACAGAATGCCATTTCTATAGCAATTCTTGTACTCTGAATGAGTATTAGATATTTATTCATAGAATTACATGTTAGTTGTAGACAGGTTGTTAAGATGTTCTGACTTTGAAATTAAATTTCCACAGGTACCTTGACAGAACATCCTAGCAGCAAAGACAAGGACAGAGAGGCATGATTGTGTTAAAAAGCTGATTAATTATCCTCAGGGTTATATGGGAAAGTCAGAGAGAACTGAATCATATGCCATTAGCAACTGAAACCCCAATTTTGTGTTAAAAAAAAAGAAGGTTGATGCCTATTGTTGCTCATAAAACAAGCAACAAATTTTGATTAAAATCTGACTGCTGTTGCACAGGAGATTGACTGGTGAAGCCCAATCCCACCAGTGCACAGAGTATTAAATGTCAGAGTACTGATGGAAGTGGGAAATGGGGGGAAGGTTTTTTCAGCTTTCCTGTGTCACAGAGGGGCAGACTGGTTTAATGCCCTGGGCATGGAAAGCTGTCTGGAAAGCTGCCTTGCCTTACTGCTGCTGAAAGAAGTCTCTTGCAGTGATTTGCCCTAATATATAAAAATCAAATCCCTGAGTACAAATAGGGAAAAAATTCAGAGTGTACAGTCCTGGAGCTTGAACTCCCCTTTTCATTTGGTGAAATGAAGAGCTCTTTTGTTTCCTAAATTCAAGATACTCTACAGAGCCTGGGTTCTGACAGGATAGCAACTTGAAGGTTTTAGCTTTATGAGGCAAGAGACATTTGGGAAGAGCTGATGCTGAACTCCAGAGAGCTGATGGAATACTTGCATGGACTCTTCAATTTGAATTCAGATTGCAGGTGCTGTGAAATGGGAATGGGAGTCGGGGCTGGGCGGAGGGGGCCTATTTGCATTTGTCTCCTGTTTTGTTGAGAGCATCCTATGTGTTTATGGAGCTGAGGATATCTGCTGTCTGCAAGGCAGTGACTCTCAGTTCCTGCTGAGATGCCAGAACTGCAGGAGACAGAACTGGCTGTCTTCCAGAGGCCAGCTAACATTCCCTGTGATGCAGCAGCCTCCCATGCTGAGGCTGGCAGTCTCTCTCTGACTGCTGTGTGTGGCACTAGAAAACCTTCCAAAGAAGAGAATTTTTTAAAAAGAAACAACACTTTGTATCAGTAATGAGAACAGATGTTGGCCTCAGATGCCACATCTGCTTCAGGTATCCTGGATACTCTTCTGAGCTGTATGCAAAAGCAGTTTAGGTGCTTTTATTCTAAATTAACCAGGCTCCCCTCTATCTTTTTGACCCAGATGAAAGGAAGCCTCTTTCTTTTCTCTTTCCCTGAGGGCCTTCCTCCTATCCCAGACACTGCCTGTGAAAACAGGTAAAGGTTGTGCACACTTTCTCTGTTTTTGGTCTGCTTGAAATGTCACCAAATGATGATGGAAGAACCAGGAATCCCAAGAAGCTTTGCAAGCATTTGCTTGGTAGGTGACAGCCAACAGGTTAAAAGACTGGAGAGCCTCTTGGGCTGAGCTGGTACTCCTGCTGTTATCTTATGGTGCCCTTCTTTCCATCCCCTTCTTTCTTTCCTGTTAATGTATTTTTGTAAACTGTATGCATCTGGTCTCCTCCAGGCTGCTTCTTGCTCTTGGTTCCTTCAGTTCTTTGAGGCTGAGAGGAAAACCAGCTCCACAGTATGGAATAATGTGGATGGACATGGTTTGGGTCTTAGATTTTTTAGGTCCTGCCTGTCTGCAGAGTTTAGATGTGAGAGATGTGCTTCCTGGAATTGTCCTGGTGAGCTGGGTCAGAGAGAGCTGTGAGCTCTCCCTGTTTCTCATGAAGTTTTGGATATAAGAGATAAGCAGACAGCAGGGCTTGGTGTTTCATAGCCAGGCAAGCTGCCTTTCAGTTGACATTTGCTGTGTGTAGGATAGAGTGGCACAGCTCTATCTGCAGCTGATATTGCTGGTGGGATGGGCTGGGGGGCAGAAGAGCGTGTCGTGGTCGGAAATCTGCCCATCCCTCCTAATAAATATAAACCAAGAAAGGCTTGCCTTCCTGACCACTGCATGGCAGGTGACTGCACATGAATGCACACTGCTAAAATTCATAACTGTGTATAATTAAATGGTGTTCTTTGCTCGCTTTGTCCATTTTTCTACTTCCTTCATGTATAGTGTTCACTTTGTGTTTTTACTGAGGGGTGGTCTCAGTGCAGTTTGCAGTCACAACAAACAGCAGAGGAGAAAGTTCCTTCCACAGAAAAGACACAGATTAAAAATAACATTGCCCCTAGAGGAGGCAGTAGTTGACACTGGAACTTTTCAACTCTCTTCATTTGCTAATGTTGTAAAAGTTGGCAGGTATTTAAATTAGTGACTGCCCTATAAATACATCATGGGGTTTGGTTTGTATTTTTCTTAAAAAAGTAATTCATAAGAATGGCAAAACACCTAAGGAAAGAAGAACATTGTGATATTAAGTTCATCCAGAAGTTACAGAGAAAAACACAGCCTGACTGTTAATTGCTTTACTTCAATGCCTTTTGCTGATATTGAGAGCTTAGAAGAGCTCAATAGTGCTTTCAATTACTTGGGTATAAATCCAGAAAATGACAGTGGAGTTGGTCCAGATTTACATAAGGACAAATAGGATTTTATGGAATGTCTGTATAGTTTCCTTTCAGTCTTTAGATATAATTATCTTAATTAGCCTCTCAATTCAAGGGTCTAATTTCCACCATGGTTAATGAAGAACACTTATACTTGGTGGTTGAATTATCTGACTTGAATTATCATTTTTAGGGAATATTCTATAGACTCCTAATGAGAAAAAAAAAGCCTCAGAGTTCTCCAGCTTTACTTTTCCAAATATAAAGACTAAATATAGCATGTGTTCCCCAGAAAATGTGAGTGACAGGGATTAGTAATTCATGAACAACATGGCCCATTTACAGTCCTACCAGCACAGAATTCACTGTGCCATGGAGAATATCAAACAAAACAACTCAGTTGACTTCCATGCATTTAAAACAATGAGGAATAAAGGCTTAATTCAGACTAAAACCCCAAAAGCTCCCTGGATTTAGTTAACAGTAATGAAAACATTGAATAATAGCTAAGAAATAAGCTGAAACCTGAATTTTAAAAGGATGAAAATAATTAATTAAAACCCAAAAGTATTAAAAAATGTTGAAAATGAAGCTGTGTTCTATCACAAGGTTTTGCTCAAAAAATACTTTTCAAAAGTCCCACCAAAACCCACTGATTGCATTTGCCAGTGTTTTAAATCCCTGCCAGCCCATTCTAAGAGGTGGTACGCTGTGACTATGAGCAACCCATCGAGACTATTGTGTTTCTTAGCAGTTGATCATTTTTGCATGGTTTTCTTTTAAAATCCATCTCAGGACTGGGCTGCAGAGGCCCCAGTTCCTCAGGAGCCATTTGGAAAGGGAGCATTTTAGGCTCAATGCCCTGGGCAGGCATGGAAAACAGAGCAGAGCAGTGGTCCCAGGCAGGCTGGCTGTGTTCCCTGTTTTTGGCAGAGGAAGGTGCATTGTGTGGCAGCTGCTGCAGGGGCTCCAGGCCACTGAGGTCAGTGATGGCAGCAGGTCTGGGCAAGGATGGCAGAGCGCTCTCCAAACCCCTGTGAAGGGACACCAGGCAAGTGCCACCGAGGCACTTGAGTGCTGCAACTGCCTTCACATCTTGCTGTCTGCATAGTACTGCAGTGCCAGCAAAGGAGCAGCAAGCCTCAAATGTCCAGAAATTTTTGGGTAAGCTAGGGGATCAAATAACCTTTAAATGATTGGCATAGCTCCAGTTTTTGGGACTCGTACTGCAGGCATGTTTTTCTGTGTTGTCATAAAGTAACATGGCAGCTTGAGCAGGAATTGCTGTCCTTCTTAACAGAGGTAACGTGAATTACCCAACCAAAGCACTCCACCTTAAATACTGCATATTGTATCCTCAGAACTGGCCCTTTCCCTGATACCACTTTGGTTTGTTCTCCCCAGCTGACTTCTTTGAGACAACCTGCTATTTATGCCTGCCCAGTCATGCTTCTGGAAAAGAAGTTTGTCCAGCTGTAACTCCAGTGGCTGTGGATAGGAGGAGTTCATGTGCTTGCTGCCTTCTCTCCCCTTACAGAAGTAGCCCAAGTCCTTGCAACTTTGAGTTTCATTTTGTACCTCTGCTTTGCTTCAGGTATAAATCACCCACAGCAGGCATTTGCTGCCTGCTACACTACAAAGCATCAGGCATTATCTGTGAGCACTGCACACAGTTTTGCCGCAGTTCAGTAAACAATGCACATGGCTGCTGTGCTCCAAGTGAGTCAGAGACCTGGAAATGAGCTGTTGCTGAACAGCAGGCTACAAACCAGGTCTTTCTTTACCCAGTCCAAGCATATAAAGCAAGTTATTGCTGTAAATATTTTTCACAGTGGCTTTTCTTCACTGCAAAAAGAGGTGCTTTTCTGATGTCTGCTGGAGATCCAAACCACAAACATATGAAAATATATTTGCTTGTTTATTGTATATTTTTAATCTGCCGTCTCCTGTGATGCTAATAAGAATGAAAAGGGCACCTTTCCCATGTGTGGTTTTGTCCTTGGTGTACCCAGGACAGCAGCTTTAACTTTGGAAAGCTAAAGCCATGCTTTCACAATTCTTTTTTTAACTTGTTAGGAAAAAATCTTTACAATACTTGTGCACTAATCTGCTAATAATCCTGTGTCCATAAAACCACTGAGTGAAGTGGTGCAGGATGGAAACCTCACCTGGTCTCAGCTGCCATCAGGAGCTGGCCCTGAAGGAGGAGTTAGGCTGGCAGCCTGGCCACCAGCCCCTGCTGGCTCCTGCCAAACGCTGACCCTGTGATTCACCCTCTGGGCTGGTGAGAAAGCAGCTGGTGTGATGGGCATTTGGCTTGTTGCTGTGCCACAGCAACCCTTGGCATTAGACAAGCACAAGGATAGGGTTGCTGCTGAAATCTCCAGCCTTTCCTGTGGTAAAGCCATGGATTAAGAAGCAGGAGCCTCCTCAGATATGTGTGAATGATGCAATCAATGGAAAGTGGATTCCAGCTTATTTTTGATGGCTGACAACAGATGCCTTGCTGTCCCTCACCTTCCCACCCAGTTCTCTGTCTTCTGACTCCCCCTGCCCAGCCTATTTGTTTTTTCTTAATTTTGTTTTTTTCCCTTCTGGTATTAACTTAATCTTTTTCTCAACAAATAAACAAAACTTTCCTGTAAAATTTGCTCTGTGTGAATGAATCATTGTCATGCTTTTTGTCCCTTGCCTTTAATAAATGTTACAGGATGAATAGTGTTGCCCATGTTAAATAAATAGAAAATTAAGAAAACAAAGTGAAAGAAGTCAATCTCACTGTCCATTTTATCCTGACTGTAGGACAATAGCAGGAATCATGAGCTATCAGCCATGTGTGGCCTGCAACCAAAAATCTTCCTGAAAAGTGGGAGCAACCTTCTCATGCCTCTCCTGTGGAGGGGCGCACACTCACCAGGTACAAAGACTGTGGACAGTAGCTACTGGCACAGATGCTGCCAGAGAATCATGCACAGTTCAGTAGTAAGGCAAACTGCAGGAAGAGTCAACCTATAATTAGGTAATTCCTGCCTGAGCAATTGGCATCAAGCAAGTGAGAAATCAACTGTGAAAGAGAGGAAGTAACTGGCTTAAAAGAGAGGCAGATTGACTGGCTTAATTCTATGGGGGTTGGTTGAGTATTTTTGGCTTTTGTTTTGTTGTCATCTTGGCTACTTTTGGGTTTTTTCCCTTTTCCTTTATTCTGCCCAGAGCACCACAGGCTGGTTAGGGCCAGCTGCCCAGTGCTTGGAACAGGCTGCCTGCTCACTGGTGTCTCCTCCTTAAGTGTTTCCACTCTTTGCATGGCCCAAAGCAACAGCTTTGGTCTCAGAGGAGGGATGCAGGTGCAGGTGGGTGGTCTCCTACAGCCCACATGCGCCTCCTGCACCAAGTCTCCACAGGAAGGCTGCTGCAGGTACTGGGAAACCTGCTGGGTTTGAGTAAATCTTGTTACTCACCAGGGGAAGGACAACTGCAAGGGAGGTCTCACAGAGCAGTATTTTGCAGCAAATTTTTCTGTTCTTTGTGCATGGGTACAGGTCCTACCCTGTATTGTGTCAGTTTTAACACCTGTACCATCTGCACATAATAAAAGCATCTGTTCCCTGAGACAGTTTCTGGAGAACACATGTGAATTCACTGGAAATGTGAATTTGTGGGGTTGCTTCAACGTACTATGCAAAGCTCCTTTCCCCTGCTAACTCAGGCCACAGTGGTGGCACAAGAATTATTGCTCAGGCAGAACTAGCTGCAGAGTTTGTGGGTGCCTGATCCGAATGAGCTCCGGTTGGTTCACCTCCCCTAGGACTGACCTGAAGGCTGTAGTGTTTCAGGCAGACTCTAGGAGACCTCTGCCTCCAGTCCTGCCTGCATGGTGCCCGTGCATGGCTCTGGGGTGTCTGGACACACTGCTGAACATCCAGCTTGGATGTTCCTTCTGCCATCCAGAAGGGGAAGGAGATTAATCTGAGAGCGCTCAAGGCCAGGCTGGATGAGCTGCCTGGTGTGGTGGAAGGTGTTCTGCCCATGGCAGTGG
Organism: Catharus ustulatus; assembly: GCF_009819885.2. Lineage (NCBI taxonomy): Eukaryota > Metazoa > Chordata > Aves > Passeriformes > Turdidae > Catharus > Catharus ustulatus. Next base: position 47,481,093 of record NC_046224.1, read on the forward strand.
CACTGCATTAGATGATATTTAAGGTCCCTTCTAGCTTGAACCATGATGATTCAGTGAGTGATCCCTGGTGTTTGTGCTGTCCCTGAGCTTTGCTGGAGAGCTGGCTGCCAGTGGGACTGCGGGGCTGGCAGAGGGGCAGGACACGCTGTGCTCCGGCAGGCAGCCAGTGCTGCCCCCGCCAGCTCGGGCTTGCTCATGGGCAGCACGGTCATCCTGGGACACGAGGAGCCCACAGGGGGGGCAGTGCTCGTGATTTGAGTGGCCATTGCTAAATTAGCCACAGAACTCATATGCTTGGCCACGGAGCACAAAAGGCACGTCACCTGCTGTCCCCAGGGATGCTGCACCCAGACTCAAACATGTTTGCCCAAGGCACTGGAGAGGGACTTTCTGGAGGTGCAGGTGTCTCATGGCTTGGTGGTGCAGCTCTCCCTGTTTCTGCACCTCTGGAGCACCATGTTTGCCCAGGAAAGACTCAGCATCCATCAGGGTCTGACAGGTCCCGTGCTAACAACGTGTATGCACAAAGCCTCCTCTGCCTCTGGGCACAAGGATCTCTGCTCACTCTGGACCACACACAGGGAGAGTGCACAGATACAGCTATGTACGTGTAGGCTTGTGTGTAACAGCAGCTAAACTGGCTGTGCAGGTCAATGCCCTCAGTCTCAATGAACAGCTCCCCTGCTGCACAGTCAGGTCTGGGGAGAGGACTGGTACCTGCTGGCCATAGATAGGGATTTGAAGATGGATGGTCAGCACAGGAAAATGTTCAACAAGGGCCATGCAGGCATCTGGAGACCTGTGCTAGGCTAGTGACTCATTTTGGACTGTAAACAAACAGCAAGAGTGTCATGGTGTTGTGAGGAGTGCTTCACAGCCATCTGAATACAGTTAATTTCTCATTTCCCATTGCTGGTCAGTTGGTAACTAGAAAGTGGCAGTGGGAAAGTGGTTTGGGAGGTCAGGTCTGCTGTGTAGGAAGTCTTCACTTTGCATGTTCTGTAGGTGAGAACACACAGGTGACCAAGGCAGGTTTGGCTCACAGACTCCTTAATTCACTTTCTGCTTAGTTAGTAGGTGATATCACTGCTCCATGGCCGCTGTGAAGCTCCAGCAAAGCCTCAGCATTGCTGACTCCAGCTTGATAAGCGGGAATTCCACAGCAGCTTTGACTCTAACCCAGAGAGTTATCAACCCGTCCCTGAGAAACTGCCCCAGGGACACAGATGGAATGTCTAAATGGGAGTACTTGGCAGCTCATCCCTTGTTTGGGAGGCTGGTCCCAAGAATTAACACCTAACACCAAACCTCTGTCTGCCTCCTGTTGTGGGAGTGTGTGTGTGCTGGCCTGAGAGCAGCCTCCTTTGAACTCCTCTGAGCAAGGGCCTGTGGTCCTTGACAGCTGAGGTCAGTGACCTAGGCTGGCTTCAGAGGCTGCATAAACAACAGAATCACAGCTGAGCAGAAGCAGCCCATCTGTCCTGAGTCCCAGCTGACTCTTGCTTTGTTTTGAAAAGATGCCCTCTCAATGGTGTTTACCATTGCCAATTTTTCTTTGTTTCTTTCTCTCCCTTTATCTCTAAAGAATTACTGTTGCCCTAAAGAATCATCTTGAACAGCCTGGAAAGAAGGGCCTTCAAGACATCACTTTGCCTTCAGAACGGCCATACCAGCCCAAAGCAGCTGCCCAGGCTGTTAGTGCAGCACGAGGCCCCCACTATCAAGATGTGTGTGTTCTCCAGAACTAGAGAACAAGAATGTCACACCAGTCTTGTTATGCCTTTTGGGCTTTCAGGAGGAATATGGATCTTCTGCTTCAGGTGGCTTATTCTTTGGCATCACAGCCTGTGGTGTGCTCTGATGGTGTTGATGCTCATCAGACCCTACAGAGGTGTCTGCCCTCATCTCAGCTCTGCTGCTGGTCCCTGTCTGGGTCCTTGGCTGCTCTGAGTCCTCGCCAACAGAGAGGGAAGTAATCTCCTGCAGCATGCAGTCTCTCAGCCCAGAGTGCCAGCTCCAGGGGCTCGTAGTGTTGTGGCTGGCAGGGCTCACAGCTGCTTGCCCACGACCGGGGGCTCCAGGTCCACCCCAGACACCTCATAGCACCATCCACAGCAGAGGGCAGTGGCCACAGCTACTGTCTGTCATGCCCTTGGAGAGGTGAGTCACCCACAGTGATTTCTCATTTTGCTCTTCTGAAGCTCAGTACAGAGTAAAGGTATCTGGAGGTCAGGTTCCTTCAGGACATCTCCTGGCTGGGATTGGAGGTTACTGAGGCTGCCGCATCTCCTGACTGACTGCCCAAGTGCTGATGGTTTTAGTGCTGCTCTCAGGACCTCTGGAGCAGAGTCATCCTGCAGTATGGATTGCCTGGCACATGCCAGCCCCGAGGATATGGCCTTCATTATGCAGAAAGGCAATTTGCCCAAGGAGAGGAAAGCGGGCTAAGCCATGTCTACCAGCACGCTCCCTGCCAGACTCTGCTCCTGGGAAGATGAGCTGCTGGTATCTGATCCAGTGCGAGACAAGCAAAAGCCAACCAAACAAGTCCACCTAATCCACCTCCAAAAATATCCCCTGGCTGTGAGAGGAAAGGCCCTGGGAGTTGCTGGCTGCCTGTTTCGCTTTAGCACATGGAAGGAAAGAAACACAGACCACGAGGAGGAGAGTGTGGGGGCATGTGGGGTGTTTCTGAACTCCCCACCCAGGCAAGGCTCAAGGGTGAGCAGCCCTGAGGTGAAAGCAGAGCTGTGGTTTCACTTGGGTTTCGCTGCAGGGTGGTTTGCCAAGGTCACCCACTGTCCCTGCCAGCTCTTGTCCTTGAACTTGGAGCATGTCCCCTCCAGGATTGCTTATACTGGCCTTTCCCTATCAGGTTGGAAAAAAGATAAATCCAACTCTTTCTGCCTAGCAGACCTCTGCAGTTTCCTCGTCTTTATTTGGATTCAGAACTGAGCAGACATTATGCATTAAAAGAAGTAACCACATGAGTTTCCAGAAATCAGACTACTTGGGGGAGGAGTGGCATCAATTTGCAAAATTTTGATAAAATATTCAGTCCTAAGAATAAAGATGCTACATGTGACCATAGGTGAAAGGAAACTGCTTATGTGTGGGTGTGAAAATTGAGCACACTGAAGGAGCTGCCTTGCTGCCCATGTCCCCCCTGTTCAGCCAGGACACAGAGTGGGAAGGGAGCTCAGGGATGGGTGATCATTGCAGCCACTGCCTCCAAAGAGCAATCTGAATATAAGAGCAAGTGAACTCTTTCTACGGTTTTGCCCTCTTTTGATATTTTTGCAAAACTGGAATAAGTCTGAAACCATAGCAATCTTATTCTGGTGAGCTATTTAATCTTTGCTCAGGGAAACAAGCATTTTCAGCCATGGCTGCTCCACAGTGTGTCAGCAGTGCTAGCAGAGACCTGAAACCATTCTGCCCTCTCTTTTGGGCAGAAGGAGAAATTATTCTTGCCTCAGTACTCAGAACCCAGCTGCAGGGCCCAGGCTCCCAGGGACCCCAAAAGTGCAAAGCAGGATACTGTCCCATCCCTCATGTGCCCAGCATCCAGCTGCTCCTGCTGGTGTCCCCCTCCCTGGGGCAGCAAGCAGCCACCTGCCTCCCAGGGATCTTGGGGTGAGGAGAACCTGGCCAAGGAGATCCCAGCCTGTGCTCACCAGGGTCCAGTTTGAGCTGCACAGCCCAAAGGAGGATAGCCCTGGGATGGAAAAACCACAGCTCCCTGCAGACCTTGTCCTCTGCACTTGGACAGGCTGGGTACTGAGGGCTCTCCCAGCCCAACAGGGCAATTCTCATGCCTGGGACTTGACTGTTGTGGTTTGATGCTGGCCAGATGCCAGGCACTCGTGAAAGCTTCTTGCTCACTCCCCTCTACCGCTGGACAGAGGAGAGAAAGTTTAATGAAGGATTCATGAGTGAGATAAGGACAGGGAGAGAGATCACTCATTAAATACCATCAAAGCAAAACAGGCTCAACTTAGAGATATTAGCTGGTGTGGCTGGCTGGTGGGGACAAAGGCAGCTGGCTGGTTGTGTGTGTCTCACAGCACATGACTAAATACATACAGTGCTTCCTTGCTCTGGGGTTTGTCTATACCTGCTGGAAGGCATTTGGAGACAATTAGCTGACCAGGTGGCTCAGTGCCCTCGGTGTGTCTAACTATGCAAAGGACTGCTTTGCACAACAGGGAGGTCTCTGCTGGTTGGGAGTTCTGAGTCTGCACCCACCAGAGGATGTGGGAAGGCTCTCCTGGGACTCCTGAGTGCAGGAACAAAGCACCCTGCAGTCTTTATGCTTACCAAAAGTGCTAGAGCAAAGTGAGCCCTTGGCATCAGGAGACAGGCTCTGTCAGGAGAGCTCATAGCTTTTATAAGATTATCAGACAGGCAGGAGAAAAGAGCGGGCAGGTTTTGGGGATTCAGGTGTCTCATTTTTTTTCTGAGTGTATTGTTTGGTCTAAAAGACACAACTCCTCCTTGCAAATCTTGCTTCTCCTTCGACCTTAGACCATGGCAATGGCAACAGCCTTCTTGGCATTGTCCTTCACAGAAATATAGCAGTGAACAAAAAATGGTGGGCACCAAAAAGTGCTCTGGAGAGGACAAGTGAGATGGAGGGGAAACACCACTGTGACTAATCAAAAAAGTAAATTCCCACTTTTTTTGTGCCTTTTCAACTATTTCTTGGGGGAGACACAGTCAAGAAGAAGGTTGCTGGCTGTGCTCTGATCCTGCTTTTGTTCTGAAAGCTTCCTACAACAACTGGGGTTTATTTTTGTCCATAATAATGATTCCAGTCCTGCCCTGAACTAAGCTGGGATTAAGCCTGAGCAACTGGGACATCCTCGCTCAAGACTGTGGCATTTTTTTCTCCTTGACTTCTATCACTGACAAGCAGATATTCACAGAATCACAGAATCAGGTGAACTGGAAGGGACCCACAAGGATCTTTGAGTCCAACTCCTGGTCCTGCACAGGACCATCATCAAGAGTCACACTGTGTGCCCAAGAGCATTGTCCAAACGCTTCTTGAGCTCTGTCAGGCTTGGTGCTGTGACCACTGCCCTGGGGAGCTGTTCCTGCACCCAACCACACTCTGGGTGAAGGACCTTTTCCTAATACCTAATCTAAACCTCCCCTGACACAATTTCAGGCCATTCCCTCTTGTCCTGTCACTGGTCACCACACTGAATACATCAGTGTCTGCCCCTCCTCTTCCCCTCATGGGGAAGTTGTAGCTGCCATGAGGTCTCCCCTCAGTCTCCCCCAGGCTGAGCAGCCTAGATGACCTCAGCTGCTCCTCATGAGGCTTCCACTCAAGGCCCTTCACCATCCTTGTTGTCCTCCTTTGGGTACTCTCTAATAATTTAACATCTTTTTTATATTGTGGTGCCCAAAACTTCACACAATATTCAAGGTGAGGCCATCCCAGCTCAGAGCAGAGCAGGACAATCCCCTCCCTTGCCCAGCTGTGATGCTGTGCCTGATGCCCCCAGGACAGGGTTGTCCCTCCTGGCTGCCAGGGCACTGTTGGCTCTGTCCAACTTGCCACAGACCAGGACCCCCAGGTCCCTTTCCCTGGCACTGCTCTCCAGCCTCTCATTCCCCAGTCTGTCCGTACGTCCAGAGCTGTCCTGTCCCAGGTGCAGAATCCAGCACTTTGCCCTGTTGAACTTCATGTGGTTGGTGACTGCCCAGACCCTGATTTGTGGAGTCTGTGCAGGGCCCTCCTGCCCTCAAGGCAGTCAGCAGCTCCTCCCAGGTTTGTATCATGTACAAACTGTTGTTTGAAGCTGCTTTGCCGTCTGCAGCTATCCCACACAACCCCTCCTGAGCCCAGCCCTAAGTAATTGTTCACACAGGCAATCAAACTCCTCCACAGGTTGTATCTGTGAGAGCACACATTAACATTGCCTGTTGTTGTACACACCACCCCAGTACCTGCTTTGATCTACAGCAAACAAAACCATGCAAATAGCTTGTCAAAATCATCAGCCTCTGCTTTTGACCTTGTGCTCTCCCTACCATAAGCAGTACTCTCAGAAATTCCTCCAGGTTTTCCTGATGATTGCCACAGAGAACAGGATGAAAATGCCCACATTTTAGCTTATGCAGAGCCAATGTGTGGTACCTTGGCTTCAGAGACATCTGGTATGGAAAGACCCTTTGTCACCCTAACTCTGCTGTAGAAATCAGTTCAGATGATTAAGATTTCAAGCTAGCTTAGTATCTGTCAGAGGAATCAGTATTTCACTTGGATGAACAGACATTTGCCCCCTTCAGCAAGATAGCTTTGGATCAGGACCATATTTACTAGAGACTAATCTCCCAGTACCCACTGAAATTTCAATTGCCAATTTCAATGAGTCAAATGTTGTCTTTAAAAGAAACACATTTGTCACTTGAATGTATTTTCAATGTGTAATGTTAATCTTTCTTATTGTTCACATGAGAACTCTTTAGTAAATTACCGCTAATTGCAATAATTTTCTTGACAAAGAAGATTTTTGCATTTCTCTTGCTCAGGTGAGGCTCAGAAATGACATAAAATGAAACCTGAAGCATAGAAGGAGGGAAAACAGCCCACTGGGAGAAGCAGCCCTGAGAGAGGTGATGGTGAGCAGAGGCTGAAGCAACAAAACCCTCAAACTGACATTCACTGAGGAGCCTTGCAGCCTCCCCACAGAGCCACAGATCCCATTCATCTTTGGACAGAACTTTTCCTCACACAACTACAAACCTATTGCCCATTGAGATGTTGCACGATGCCCCAGCCCTTGATTCATGGATTTCCCAGGAGAAAGACTGGGGAAAGCATCCAGACCTTATTCCACCTTTTTGACCAGCCAAAGGGGTTACTGTGTTTTTTGCAAGTTTGAAAACTGTATTTTTATATTTTTTTTTGCACCAGGGAATGTTTTCCCCCTTTGCTAGCTGGCCACAGCCCTTCTGGAGCTTGCCAGTTCCAGTCCTGCTGGATTTCTGATGAGGAGTTGTATGAAAATATTAAAATAAAAATAGAGGCTTTTGCTGCACTCCTATATGTTTGCTGGAAAGCTCTCAGAAAGTACATTGAATACTGAATTTTTTCCATCAATGCTTTCAGCACTTTCTTGACATGAAAGTGATGTGATAAAAAGTATTTTCAAGGGCACTTGAGTGAAGTGCATCACTCTGTGTCATCTTTCCGGTAGAAATTCCCCAAACGGAATAATTTAAGATTTTTTTGCATAGCTTGATGACTGTCAGAAGTGTCTCCACGTCAGCTTTGCAGAAGGTTGTGGATATTTGCACAAAATATATAAAATAGGCCGGATGATTTTCAAATCATACTAACCTCTAGAAGAGAAAAAACGCTTGTTTTGCGGGGTGTTCTGCCACTAAATAACAAAGAACCACTAAAAACAAATTTAATGCAGAGGATCACCAACCTGACAAAAAAAAGCAGGAAAGATCACTAAAGTGACATTTAGAAAACATTTTCTGACTAAAGACCACAGAACATCTGCTGCAGCATCTGAATTTGCATACCACAAATTAAAACAAATAAAATATCCCCGAGCTGTCATCTGCTCTCTGTTATGAGAGCACAGCCTTGCCTCTCCCCTGATTTTTGGGGTAGGATGTCCTGACTGCCTGACATGGCAGGAGGACAAAGTTTTATCTGGCCCAAGCTACCCTGACCTCCTCAGCACAGGCACGGCTGATGATTTGCTGACAGCTGATGGGCACAAGCTGCAGATCCGCCCCCCCAGCAATGATTCTGAGCAGCACTGGGGATGCATGAGGGCAGAAACATGGATCTAAGGAATGGCAAATTCCCAGCAAGATCTTCTTGTCACCTCACAGCTGTCTAGGCCCGGCATCAATCCATTTTCTCTCCAGCTACACTGAGGCATAGTTCTATTGGTGATGCACTCACTGGCTTGTCTGTTGTACTGAGTTGTTGCCTGTGGTGCTTGGTGCTGTATCCTGCTTGGCAGGATCCCAGCTCTCAGAGGCTTTTTGAGGAGCCTCTCCCCTTACTGAAGGCCAGAAGGAGTAAACACTATTCATTGATTTGTCTCATGGGGAGAGCAGGTCTTCAGCCAAATTCAAGGCCAGATGTGCAAACACCAAAGGGACTATTCTAAGCAGTTCATCCAGACAATGCATTAGGGGCAGCAAAATTCTAGGAGGGTTTGTCTCTATTCTGCAGCTTAGGAGTTTATGTAACTTCCTGCAGAGATCACGGGAAACATTAGGCATGGCTTGGATTTGAATTTATGTTGCTTGAACTCTGCTCTGACTTTGGCACACGAAGGCCACCTGTAAATCTGAAATGATAATGAGCACAGAAGAAAAACCAGCCCAGCCTGTTTTTTCCAAGTGCTGTTGCACACCTCTGGGTGCCAGCATTGGGTGCTGGGTGGCACTGTGACAGAAGAGTGACAGCAAAGCAATAAATCTCTTCAGACATAAATTACCATTCATGGTCATAAAATCAGAAGAGTTGAGCATAAAATAAAGAGCTCTAATTTATGATGGCTGTGTCTCAAGCAGAGCTTTCTGCTGCCTGCAGATCAAAACATGTGGATACTTTAAACTGGGTGTGGGAAGATTCCATTTAGCATAACCATAGGACTCTGTTTCTGGAGAATGTGCCTAGTGTGATGTAGCCCCTGTTGCTCACCAGGTGTGGCACAACATCTACCAGGTCAGTGATCGTGGTGACATAAACCACTGTCTTGTCAAGCTGCCTCTGCCATGGAAGATCCTCATCACTGGCACAGGAAAGCCTGGCTTTGACAAGTTGCCAGTGTAGGTGCTGAATCATCCAAGGAGCATTCAGATTAGGGGTGTGAGGACCTCATGTCTCTGAGCTGCTCAGGCATCGAGACACCAGGCTGACAGGGCATTTGCTCTGAGCCATCCCTGTGGTGTTGAGATGCTCAGCTGCTGTATCAGCCACAGCCAGTGAGAGTGGCCAGGATGGCTTCACCTGTCTTGTTCCTACATGCAGAAGGCCCAAAGCCTCCATACATCGAAGTTTTGTTGCTGTTTCTCCTCCAGTGCTCCCAGGTTTGGCAGTGCAGAGCCATTTACACCAGGCCTCTGTTGATGCTGCAGGATGAAGGCTCTCCTAGGGACACGTGCAGTCCCCAGGTGGCTTCACTGGGTGTGTGAGCTACAGCCTTGCCACTGGCCTTTCCTGCATGCCAGGCTGTAAACAGGCTCTTTGTAGTAAAGTGGGATTTCTCTTCAGGCTGTTCCCAACTGATGTAATAAGCAATATTATTGAAAAACCTTCATTGGGGGATTTTTATGCCCAGAATTAATAAGAATTTGCAGTTATATGGCTTGAGCATCATGTGTCTTGAACAGAAGTCGCTAACACAATTTGTACAGCAGCTGGTACCAAGTGTGTTGCTAGCCCAAACGCCAGCCAAGCAAAGTCTCTTACCACAGCTTAGGTTTGGCATCTGAACAGGAAAGATTTTATGCTATAGTTTTCAAGCGTGGCTAGATTTAATGTGTTGGGTTTTCCTCTCTCTGTCATATTCTGAAATCCATGGAGGACTCCTGACTGGCTTTTGGCACAGTGCTAATTTCACCCTTGTGATTCCACCCTCATCTTTTTTCCTCTCTCTCACTGGCAGAGAAAGATTTTTTTTTCTTTTTTTTGTCTTCCCCACTCCTACTGCTCTTGCCCAACCAGGGAAGTTCAGGAATGACTTCAAGGAAAATTGGAAAAAGCCTTGGGTGGCTTTTCTTCATTAGTTCTGGCTCCAGCTGTGGCAAAATAGGCACAGAGCCTAGCTGCCATCTGGAGCTCCTGCTGCCCAGTCAGGAGCTGCCTCTCCCAGGCTGTGTCTGCAGGGTCCATGGCACTGATGCAGTAGTGAGGTTGAGATAGAACAGAACTAGATTTTCCTCTTTATTCATGCAATGACATGTTTAGCCAGAATAAGGACCCATTGCTCAGCTAGGGGGGAGCCCAGCCCTCATTTATTCTTCTTTGCAACGAGGATGAGGTATGCCAATGCCTGGACTGAGGGCTTGGGCTGAGCACAGTGCTGGACTGCATGAGTTAAGGGCACTGAGGTGGATCACAAGTTATGTCTTTGCAGGGCACCATGGCTTTAAAGATTCACTGTTTTTCTCTTGTAGCATATTTGGTATATCTGCATATGATAGCTGCATTCAGTTCAACCTAAAATGTCTCTTGAACAGGGGTAGGATCTGTCAGTTTAATCAAAAAAGGACTAAAAATGGAATTTTTGAAGCTGCTGCAGGGATCGTACAGCACATATCAGCTTTGCACCAGCCCTGCCTGTGTTAGCACTGTTCTGTCCCCGGTAGTGACAGCGAGCCCACGTTGACTGGTAGCTGGCTCTCCCGTTCTCAGAGGCCATGGATCATCAATGACATCAGAGACTTTTCTAAAATTGGTTCAGACTATTAAAGGAAGGGCCGTGGCAGAAAGAGGAATGAAAAAGTGACAAGCTGGTGACATGTTCATTCAGTTCCTCTTCCTCTACAAATGAAGGAGCATATAACTGTACTTAAAAGAGACTGCTGAAAAAAAGTCATGTGGAGACCATCAATAATGAATCATCCAAGGAGATAAGCATCCAGCAACAAACTTTCTGAAGAACTAGTATCTCCTGCTATTACTGGATTATCTCCAATCCCAAACATTTCTGGGTTGTGTTCTAGTGACGACCCCTACCCAAAGAGTTTGCAATCCAAGTAGGGAAATTAGATGGTGAGTTGGCAGCTATCCAAATCTCCTTTTACTTGTTCTGCCTGTGCCCTGTCTGTGATGCTGGCAGGGTGAGCAGAGCCCCTGGAACCTGGCTCTGGGTGGGGGCTAACAAGCTGTGTGCCCTGGCACTGCTCTGTGCCACCACACTGCTCTCGGTGCTGGGCTGCTCATGCCCAGCCGCTAGGAATGGAGCACACTGCCTGAGATGTAGGTGCTGGTATCACTGGGGGAGCAGATCCACGGAGTCAAATTCCCATTGACTTCGGCCCAATGAGTCCAGTGGCTGCTCCCCAGGCAGTCAGGCACTTGGAGAAACATGAGAGATGTTTTATTCCTGCTCAATGACTTGCAAACACTTGAGCTCTCCCACAAATACTACTCGTGCTCCAGAGAGGCAAAATATTGCAGGCAGCATTTTGCAGAAATTATGTTTCTCTATTAAATGAAAATAGTGTCTCCTCGCCTGTTACTTGCCTCTGACATTCAGCACATATTGCTTGAGCTGCTCAGGGTTTAGAGTTAGGAGTCCTCATGTGAGCCCCATCCATCCTTTCCTTCCCACTGCAGCCTCTCACTCTCTCTTCTCAAGCCCTCCTGCCTGCTGCCTCCTTCTCAGCTGTTACCTAACACCCAAGGAGACTGAATAAATGTTAACACTTCAATATTTTCTAGCCCTTAGGCCTCTGATCCTGCAGCTTTGATTTCCACAGAGGCATTGGAAGCAGTCATGAATTCGGGGGCTGTGGAAAGGAGGAGGGAGCCCACTGGGTGCCATGCCCTGCTTCCATGGCAGTGCAGAGGGACACAAAGGCACGGGGCAGCTGTGGGGTGCTGAGAGTCAGCCCCTCGAAGAGAGAGCTCAGATGGGTTGTTTCAAAGGTGGGTCAGGCTGTGTGTCAAGTGCTGGAAGATTAAGTGATAACAGAGGATTATAAAGCAAGGCTATAGGGGATATTAGAGTACAGGGTGCATATTTGCATGAGTACAAAATAGAAAGGGTAAAGAGGTTGTGAGGAAGCAGCAGGAAAGAGCTCAGCCCAGGCATGTGATGGGGGGAAGTGCTTGCATACTCACTCTTGTTCCTTTTTGTCACATCATTTATTCATCACAAAGTGCTCTTTAGCATCTGTCTTTTTGGGTTGGGGGAATTATGACACAGCATTTTCAAAGCATTTCAGTAATGCTCATTTCCATCTGAAAGGCAACAAGGACTTTTAGGTGGGTGCAACACTGCACACCAGGTGCAGTTCCCCACTTGAGTGGGGAAAGGCCCTTCTTCATGCTTTGCTCTTGTGTTTCCCTGCAGGGATCCCTCAGAGCATCATTTCACCTGTGTCCCAGAGGTGCATCCCCCACTGACCCCTGCCTGCAGAACCACCTGCTGCCCACAGAGCTGCATCAGCTTGGGCAGCCAGGCTTTGCTCCAGCATTTGACAGGTGGATTTGCAGCTCCATGTCTGTGCCATGGTGACCCTGTGCAAAGGAATCCAGCATGACTGGCAGAGCCTCTATTGCATCCTCCATCACAGTCATCATTCCTCCCTTTGCACAAACTCACACACAGGGGCCTGCAAGCAATTGCAGGCAATGCATCTCCCTGCCTGACCTCTGATTTATTAACTCATAACTCCAACTAGAAGGTGGTCCTTTTCCAATCCCCATCTTGGTCCCACCTGACACTGGGTGCTGGCATCTGTAGCACTGTGTGCCCTCTCCTTCTCCCTGACTTCACAGAGCTTTGAGTAGATAAACACCTTCTTGCCCCTCTCCAGGAAAGCTGTGCCTAACTGACAGGTGGGCCAACACCTCATGTGTGAATGTCTTCCTTCAATTTCCCTGTTTCTGAGATGGCAGCATATTTCATAGCCAGCAGTGAAATCCTGCACCAGCTCAGGCTCTCTTTTTGACTCTGAGAAGCAACTTCAGGGCACAATTACACACCCCTGCAAAAACTCCCAGCATGTTATCCTAATCCTCAGCAAAATAGATCAGACTTGGGGATAAAGACCAAGACCCAGAGGCCAGGATAGAATCATAGAAGACTTTGAGTTGGAAAGGACCTCTAAAGGAAACCTGGTTTGACCCCCTGCACTAAGAATGCCCCCCTATCCCCATATTGCACAGGTGTGCATGAACTGTGACATCAGGATTTGCCAATGGTCTCGTTTCTTCAGCAGCAACCTATTTATGAAGCCACAGAACACACAAAAAACTGCCTCCAAAACAACAAATCCACGCTGGAATGCACTGAGGGAAAGTACATACAGAAACATTTCTTCCTGATCCCAGCCAGCAATTATGTTACGGAGATAAAAACACATCAGGCGTTGATTATTGTAAGACTATGAAGGAACTTGGGAAAATAACTCTATAAAATACTTTATAGACCTAGAAAAATTATTTCTTGGCTGAAATGTTCATCAGTAAAACTTACAGATTGGTATTAATTACAAGAAATTGCCTAATCTTTGTGCAAGTTTTTATTTAAGTATTAAACTTTATGTTTCACCGTCTAAGTACTTGTGTGGCTTTTTTGCCCTCAGCAGATCTGAATCACTGTCAACAACAGGGAAGGAAAGCAAGAAGATGAAAGAACATGTAGTGTGGAATACTCCTGTTAAAAAGTGAAAAAAGACATGAAATGCAGTATAAAATTTTGGAAAATAGTTTTCACAGATTTTACTGGTTTCCCTCAGCTTAATAACGTTCCACAAACTAATGGCATTATATGGACCCCCAGTGAGGTCAAAAGCCATCCAATTCAGTCAGGTATTTTCCCCCTGGACTGAAAAAAAGCTTTCAATTCAAGTTCAAGTCCCATCATGAGCTTGCATACATGTCCTCCCAGCATGTGTGCCGACCTCTGTAATGTGAAATGGGGTGGAGCTGACAGGGGTGGATGAATCCCTGTCCTTCTCCTGCCCAGTGCCTGTGCTTTCCCCAGAGAGGCTGGGGCTCCTGACACCTTCTGCAAGCAGATCTCATTACCTTGCCATCCTGGAGGCCAGCCACCAGCCGTCTGCTCACCAGAGAGGCCCCCCTGTCTGGGAGCACACCTGCCAACTCTGCTCCCGGAGCCAGGAGACAAATCGAAAATGCAGTAACAGCAAATAACTTCTGCAATCTACAGAGGTGGCAAATGTGTCAAAAGCATTTTGATATTGAACTCTCACTTAAAATCAATGATCCAAATGAGACTCAACCTGTTCTTTATTAAAGGCTAAGAGCAAACTGAATATTTTGGAATTCATTCACACATGAGTTGGATGGACTTTATGAGTAATTGCTTTATGCAGCACTTTCCTGCGCCATGCATTATTAAAATCCTGCAACTGGAGGAACAAAGATGAATGGGGCTTGCTCACCCATCCTTGTCTAGCACTGCACCAGGATGGGTGACCTCCTGACCTCCACACTTTTACCCACACGAAGTTCCCAGTCCCCTGTCCTGGCCTCTCTTGGATGAAATCCCAGAGTTTTTCTCCTTATCCTTTTGCATTTAATTACTGATATGAAAGGAGAGAGGTAATCCTGGCCCTCACCCAGGTTTCACTCCTGGAGGGGGCTGAGGAAAGGTCAGAAGGAGGCCAGGAGCATTCGAAGTACAGGTGGTGTTTTTCCCTGACGCCTGCTTTGAAGAAAACCTTCAACCCCAGAGATAAGCATGCAGACCTGCCTGTGGAAAAGAGGAGCTTGTCAGAAGGCATTTCTCCTTGCAAACATGGCCCAGTCCTGAGGTGACCTGCCCTGGCTGCTGCTTTTCCTGCGTCTTGCACAGGACACTGCTGTGTCAGCATCCTGCAAAGAGGTCGTGTGACACACAGCCTTAATCTCCAAGTTTTTGTTTGTGCAATCAGCGAGGTGCCAGGGCTGGGAAATCAGTCATGGGAGCTGAGTATTTCGTGTAATTGGGCTGCTGGACTGCAGCAAAGCCACAGTGCTGCTCCTGCTGGGTAAGTCATTGGCAGGGGACCACACGTGGTGAGTGAAATGTTTTGGAAGTCCTTTAGGGAACACCATGGTGGTGTCACTTCTGTATTGTCAATATGAAAAACTACTCTAGGAAATGGTCAGGAAAAGCCTTGAGCTTTTAAAGCATCGCACACGCCATGCAGAATATAAAATAAATGCCAGCCCAAGAAGAGTGTCCCACTGGTGAAAAGACATGCTCAACATTGAACAGATCAGCCAAAACATTGCAGGAATAAGCCCTGCTCCAGTTAAGTAAGCCATTTAGATCCTTCATTTTTGTCTGGTGTGAGTGGATACAACTCTTTGGAAAACCTGACATCACCATTATGCTCCAGGATTACATATCGCTTCCAAGATAGAATATTGAAGCATGAACCATGGCAGATACGGCCCCTAAAAGATGCCATGGGTCAAAAAAATCATGTGTTAAACAGTTGTAAGGGAAACTGTGCAGCTGGTGAGCCCTTCCCACACACATGTTTTCAAGGAGATGAAACTAGTGTTGATGCATACTGACTTTATGGAGCTTTTTGAGTTTCTGGTGGACAAGCAACCACCTGAGCCCGTTGCACAAGCCCTCCCAAGGCTGTGGATGTTTTGCAATGCAGCAGTGCAGTCCTTGAGCTTGGTTCCCTTGCAACACCAGGGAGAGGTGCAGGGATGAAGGTGCCTCTCCCTCCCTGGTGCCTCAGTGGCCAAGGCACTGCTGAGCCAGACCTGCCACTCCAGGCACTCTGTGTGTGCTCGTCTCTTCTCAAATGACCCCCAAGAAGAATCAAAGTGCCTTAAACATCCCAAACAGCAGCCTGTGAGCAGCACTTGCTCAGAGGAGAGGTAAAACCCCCATACCCTCTTGCCAGAACGTGTGTGGTTTGTCCAGATGCTGCCCAGAAAGGCCTGTTCTACTTCCCTGGGCTCTTGTGCACACACAGTAAGTCTTAGAAATGTATCATTAATTTTGTTCATCTAAGACCTCTATAAAATATCTGGTTCTTTCCTTAGACTTCTCAATTCCTTAAGGAAACTAAAGGAATTAAATTAAACTAAATCAAAAAGTTCAGATTTGACCTTTTAAAAAGCTTTTTCTGTAGCTCCTTTGAATGAACAGTGATATCTTTGAAAAATTTCTTACATAGTAAGAAAATTTTCCCGTATAGCCATAACTGGGCCTGGGAAGGATCCTCCTTGGCCTTAGAGTGCTAAACATTGTGACAATTATTTTGCAAGGTTGTGTCCTATCATACAGAATTATATTTCTGACACTGTAGCCCAACAGATCTGTCTTTATCCTGGGCAGTGGTTAATGACGTACTTTTTGGGAGATTATTTTTTTTCCTAACAATCACTGGTGACTGAACCATTCTGGCAGTGTTCCCTTAGGATGACAAAGGGAGACACCTTTGTGATGGAGAAATGGTACAGTCCCTCTGACTGAATGCTGACATCTCCTTTGGGGTGAGATTAATTATGCCCTAGAAACACCTGCAGTCCCTCTGGTGACTTGCACCCTGACATCCTATACCCTCCTGTATAGTCACTTGGACACAAAGTGAGTTTTACCCTCTTCCACTGCTCATGGATTTTCTTTCTGCCCCAATGGCAATAATTCTGGCACTTGACTACCTGAAGATATTGAAGATATCTTTGGATTTCAGGTTGGTCCCTCCCCATCCCCGTTTTGGGAATTCTCATGGCTTGGAGAGGCATGTGCATATCATTTAGGGCTGTGATCTTTGAGCTGTGTTTCCAGGTCTCACCATAGTGCTGAGGGCTCTGCACCACCTGCAGTGCTGGCACACAGCTAATTCAGACACAGCAAGCCTGAGCCAGGAACTTGTTTGGCAAATCCTACTCAGAAGCCCAGGGCTTTATTCTGGGCTGTCCCTATGCCTCTGTGAGCGTTTTGTCCCAGCCCTCCTCACCACCAGTTAGACCTTCAATACAGTTTCATGTTTTCTGGGGTGCTTCAGCACTGGCATGCCTTTTATGAAGTCCTTCCAGCTGGGGTGGAAGGGGTAGTCTGCAATTTGTACTGGGCAATGGTGTCCTTTTGGAGTGTTCTTCCATTCTCTGCTGTGTCTGTGCACTTGCAGAGAGAAGAAGCTGGTGTCCCACAGTTTGCTGGAAGCATTTCTGCCCTTCCAGGCAGTCTCTGCCTGCAGGTGCCTGTCACAGAGATGCACGTGTTGCATCTTGTGCAGCAGGTCACCGTGTATTTACTGTCACTTCATTGAAAAAAATGACAAAATAGTATCTGGAAGGGCGCTGGAGGCAGAATTTGTTCCTGATGGCTAGAGGTACTTACTCTGCCATCCACCAAGTTCTCCTACACTAAAGAGATGCAGAGCTAAAAATAAACACATGGCCCATTAACGCTGAAGTACCTTGAAGCAATTGCCTGGGGAGAAAAGACAGGAGAAATTGGTAGAGTCTGAAAAAAATAATTAACAGTGAACAGAGGCTGAAAGAAAAACATGGATGAGGTGGGAATTACAGTAAAAGACTTTTCCCAGGGGAACTCTGCTCTTTGCATGCAGAAACTCACTTGCACCTCCCATGCAGGGGCTTGCAGCAGGAATGTTTTCTTTGCAGCCAAAGGTTTTCTGGAGAAAGAGTTCTTTTTTGCCCTTTGGATTTGGGAGTGGATACTTGCCTTCATTTTTACTGCCAGACTGGCTCTCTGTGCCCTTAGCCTGACCACACACGTGTGACATAAGGAAACTGGTGACATTCATTGCAGGGAGAGGGAGCAGCAGGAGGGAGGGCCCTGACTCCCTCTCAAGGGCACTGGGGAAACCTGTGGGTGTCTGGGAACCTAAAATCTAGGAGTCTGTGTTGGGCTTATTGATAAAACCTGCAGAAACCAAAAATATTTTGAAAAACTGGCCTTTTTTTTTTCCCTTATAAAATGTCGGTGGAATTTTTTTTCAAGCAGTTGTGTTTCTTATGGAGTAAAGCAGGGCTGTGAATCACACAGCTGCAGTGGTTCTTGGCATCTGTACTTGGGCTCAGCTCTTGGGCAATTCCTCTCATGCCAGCTTTGGCCCCTGCCCTCATCCCACTAAGGTGCTTCTCTCCTGCACACACACCCCCTCACCCATGGAGTTATTGTCAGCTCCCACTGCTCAGACATTTGGCTCTGCCCACTATCCCTTTGGAAGGAGCATGGCCCAGGCTGGAGAAGAAGCTGGGGACAGCAGATGCAGTCGGTAGCCGTGCAGACACAAAGAGATGCATTTCTTGGGCACTGCATCCCTGCAGTGCATGAGGAGGAGGCATGAGATGTGATCCTTAATCCCTTGGGCTCTCTGTGCCATCTACAACCCAATATGGCTATTTGATACCTAATGATCTCACCTCCAGATATTGAGTGGTGTTTGCAAAGGGCTCAAGTGCCTGCCTGGAAGACCCTGCAGAGGACCCTGCTGTTCTCTCCTGCACCCAGTGCCCACACAGCCCTGGAACAGGAAGGGCAGCAGTGCTGTACTTGGATCTGTAGCACTTTATTCAAAACAGATGAAAATACTAAGGAGAAACAGGCTGTTCAAATTTTAAAAATAGGTTTTTGTAAAAGTGTAACAATTTCCTTTTGCTTTTTGTTTTTTTCAATTTAAATGAACCTTTAATTACATCTGAGTAACTCAAGGCAATTTTCAAGAAGCTGGGGAGTTTTTGTTCACTGTTTTTGGAGTATTCAAGACTCTGCATCTCACTCTTTTGAATTTATCTGGTTTCCAGTGAAAACATAATTTATGGCTACAACCATTTGATTAAATGGTGCTCTGGAGAACATACCTGCAACCAGTCCTGAAAGAGGTGTCTTGTAAGGGTAAATTTTCCACAAATCCCACAGTGATTACCATTCACCCAACAACTGATGTGCCTGCAACAGAATAAAGCAAATAGCAAAGCCTACACTTCATGCAGTTAGAAGAATTTTTTTTAGAAGTGTAGCTACTTTTTCTAATTGGCTTCTCTCTCCAGAGAATAGGGAAGGAAACACCACTAGGAGCACTCCTGCTGCCCCAGAATTAGACAATCTTTGCTTTTGTATCAGCCATAGCATCTGGAGAATGTTTAAAAACCCTGTTAAATAGATAGTGACCTTTTCTTTCTTTCAGCTTGATGGGTATTCCCCAAAAAATAAACTCAGTTCGATTTCTTGACATTTCTTCTGCTGTGTGCCCAGGTTACCCAAAGGCCATACCTACATGGAAGAGAAAGAAGGAAGAAAACAAACCACCTTCTCAGGGCTCTGAGGCTTTGCATTAACCCAGCTTGGAATGACAATGGCCTCTCTCCTGCGCTCTGCAACACCTAACTGTGCCTCCCCTCTTTGGTTTCTGAAATTAAATTCCTAAAGGTTTTTGGCTTGTTTTGGTCTAGTTTTGCTTGCTCTTTCTGGTCTTTATTTCACTATGAGTCTTTATTTTCACTGACTTGAAACTGGAAGAAAATCAAACCGTATGCCCAGACTGGCATGCAGGAATCCTTGCTTGTGTTTAAGAAAGGCACTCTATTTCTATTCATATTGCTGGAAGTGATTGTTTTCTAAAGATAAAAAGACTTGAGTTTTGACATAAATGTAAATACCCCTTTCTCAGACCATAACATCCCCTTCATTTAAAACAGGTACAAAAAACATCTTACCCACAGGAAGCTACCCAATAATAGTGGTGTCCAGGTTTCTTGGAGACAGCTGTTCTAGGCTGCTTTTCAGAGAGGATATAGCTTGGCAGGCAATGCCAGCTCAGTATTGCCAGTCTTCTGCTTCTTGCTAATAACTGGTGCTTTATACTCTGTCTTCTGTATTTTTCCTTTTTGTTTCAAAGCAGGTGCATGTAGGTAGACATGGCATCCCAACAGGACTTCCACTCCTTTCCATCCATTCTCCACCCCAAATCCCAAACTCTCAAAAAGTTGCCTTTAACAACATCTACTCTGCCATGGCAAGGAACAGTTAGATGAAATAACACCGAGGGAGATGCCAGGGAAACCCAGCCAAAATCCATCTCTCCTAACCACATGGCTGGGCTCTGAGGACAGGCAGGAAGCAGATGTACTGCCTGACAGTGGAAATGGGGCTGCAGGTGCACCCATGAGCCCGAGCATGGCACTGAGAACAGCACCACCACCATCACCATTCCACAGGAGTATCTCTACCAGAGAGGGGTGCAGCTGCACCAGAGCAGCACCATCAGGCTGTGCCACCTCTCAGCAGTACCATCAGGCAGGCAGCATGGCAAACTGCTGAGGGCTCTCTTGTTTTCCACACTGCACAACATGAATTTGTCACATTTTTCTGGGTCTTCTGCAGGTAATCTTAAAAATATTTTAGCAGCCAATACATGTTAAATTATGCATGGTGTTTACTTTCACTCCTCTGCAATTCTGCCACCTTTCATGAACATGAAAAGGAGAACTCTAGAGAGCTGTCTTTCCTTTGATGGCAAAATTTTCCAGGGTGTTCAGTCTGGTTATATAGTTCTGTACTTGTGCAGTTGCTGACGTTTATTTGAGCAGGATTTCTTCAGTGAGTGGGAATCACCTGCGTGAGTACAGGACAGGTCTGCACTGCCTGGAGATCACAGTGGATGCTTGAACCGCCTCAAAACACCTCCAACAATGTAACAGAGTCCAACAAAATTCATGTTGAAGCCTCAAAATAATGGCAAGGCTTAGAGGTAATCAGTAATGGCTGTGTGCTAGGGGACAGAGCTGGTGTTTCAGCAGTGGTGAAGGAAGGGGCACAATCACAGTCAGATATGTGAAACCTGTAATGTGTATTTCCTTCTATTTTCCATTAAAAACTGCTTATGGCTTTCTCTTGGAAGCACTGCTACATCTTCAGGCCCTGTCCTCAATATACAGGCTCCATGTTCCCAGATGTTCTGGGAAATGTGGGAACGTGAATTTCCCGTCTCTGGAAGCGTTCAAGGTCAGGTTGGCTGGGGCTTTGAGTAACCTGGTCAAGTGAAAGGTGTCCCTGCCCATGGCTGGGGGATTTTTAAGGTTCTTTCCAACCCAAGCCATTTGATGATTCCAGGGTTCTGTGATTCTATGCACAAACAGGTAACATCAGCCCAGGAGTGTACACAAGCATCGTACTACTTTGCAAAACAGACCTTCAATCACTTATGGGGCATGACTGGACCAGGCACTGGATTTCCTGCTGCTGGTGTAAAACCACCATGGTGGATGTTAAAATCATGCTTTTTCTCAGTTGTTGCCATACTGAAATTAAGAATGTGCCAGTCAAAAAGAAGTCAAAAAAACCAGCAGCTGGGATTCTCACACTCGGAGCCAGCTTACTTAAATTAGATCAAGGCGAGAAATCCCTAATTTTCATATATTTTCTGGAAAAAAAATCCAGTTTTCTAAAAATAAGTGCACAAATTCACAGTAATTAAAACCCTTGTTATTTTTAAGGAACTCTTTGAAAGAAGCTTCCAGCAAAAATACTTATTCTTAAACGAGTAAGTATTTAAATTCATACTTCAGAATTCAAACACAGAGTTCACCTCTCAAACTATTTAGAGATTCTGAACAAAAATAAACCCAAGTAAATAACACCTTCCTGAAAAGTAAATAAAATAGTAATATACAGAGAGGAATCTGTCTGTTTAGCAGAACTTTCCCACAGTCAGCTGGGCTGCCTGGCCTGCTGAGCCTGCTGATGGCAGGCAGGGTGGGAGTGTTGGAGCAGATGTAGATGTCTAGCAAGGGAGTGAAACAGGCACTTCCAGGACATGATATGCCTTATCCCAGAGTAGTTCTCTAAAATAGATCAGACACACTGCAGCTCCTAAAATACCTGCTCCTTTTCAACTTCAGAGCAGGCCTGGTGGCAGGCTCTCACAAAGGAGTCTGGATGATGTAGGGGCTGTCCTCAAAGGCAGGTGGGGCAGATTCCAGCCAGGAATGAGATGGCTCTCCATATCCAATCCACTGCAGTGGCATATGGCATGTACCAGAGGCAGGACAAACTCCACACCAAAGGCAGGGAGAGTTTGCTGTGCTGCTCTATGTTTAGTCTTGATGTATTGATAATCTCTAACATTTATGATATTAATAATTCATAGTCCCAAACTATTAAAGTGCCTGAAGTTAGCCACTGTCTCATATTTCCCTGCCTCTGGAAATACATCCCCAGGGACCATTTGAGGCTATCCCACTGGCAGCTATCACACATAGTCTCCCTGAGTTTGGCTGCTGTCCCCAGGTGTTTCTCCTCCTCTGCAGTTTCCAGCTGATGTGCTCTGAGTTTACCATCTTATTAGTCCCCTGGTACTGGTCCTCCACCTTTCTCTGCTTCATACAATTTGATTCCTGCTACTTGAGCCCTCTGGGCCATCTGATTACCACCCCACCATCTGCCCCTGGACCAACAAAACCTCATAAGTTTGTGTCAACACCAGATTTAATTGGCACCCTCACATACTGAGGTGATAACTGAAGGGCTGACCCCAGAACACATTTTAAAGAAGCTGTTGGATTCTTTGTCCCAAACTGTAGCTTAAAAGTATTCTAGTGCTTAGACAGTTCCTGGCAAATTATGCCTTGCCATACTAAAAGAATAATTTTATGATTTGTTCTTTTAAAAAAAATTCCGTATAAATGACCTCAGTATTATGTAGGATTACACCAGTAAAATTCTGCATTTGTTGTATCTATTAATGCATCAAACAGGTATTTTCCTATAGAAATCTTTCAGTATTGCAGTATGACACAGAAGTATTGCAGTACCAATTACTAATATGTTGCCAACCATCTCAGTATATTGAGATCATAATTATTTACCATTCAGCCTCCATAGCAACACTGAAGGTAAATATATTTCCTAATATTCTTACAAAGGGAGATTAAGGCTTTGCACATTCCAGCTGCGAACATGCCAGGAGATAAAACAGGGACTCCATCTGCTATTGTGTTTGTTCAGTTGCCTGAAGAAAATCAAACACCAATTTAAAGGAATATTGCATTAAAGAAAAGGGATTTTATTCTTTGAAAAAATTCAAGGCTTTGGTCAGCTTCTGGTACTGTCCTGGTCCATTTAGAGCTGCTGCTGGGCAGGATAACAGCATGGATTTCTCTGGTTTTACTGCAATTGCTGCTTTGTGCAAGCACATTAATTGTCAGATCATTGTGGTGCTGTCGGATTTCTGTCCGGGTGTCCCTGCAGTGCCACACCTACCCCGCAGAGCCAGGCACTGCCAGTGCTCACCGTCAGCTGCTCCCAGCAGCAAAGGCAGCCCCACAGAAATGCTGAATTAGCATGGGAGGTGGGAAGTGCTGAGTGCACTGAGAACAAACACTCATCCATCATCCTATAGGTCCAGCAAGGAGCGCCAGGCTCGCCTCTCCTAGTTTATGTTCTCTGCCCTCTGTGTTTAATAAAGTGCAGCATCACATTCCAATATTTTATAAACCTGCCCACCCCACCAGCACTATGTGAGTTCTGGCTCCTTTGTGGAGGTGGCACAGGCTGCACTTTTAATGAGGTTCCCTCCGACTTCTGTCGGGAGCCGGGAACTTCTTGCAGTAGGGAAACAAAGGAATCCAAAAGAGAAATTGGCTGCTAGCAAGAAAAAAATGGTATGCTACTGGGGCCTGCTTCTCTTCTCCTTCCCAGCAGCTCTGTGCCAGGTTAACCCTTGCAGGCTCAGATGAGATGCTCCTGATGCAAAGGGATGTAAAGGAGCTCGCAAGCAGGTTCTTGTTTCTCTCTCCTCTAACCTGAGTCTTTGCATAACAAAGCAAGTACTTGATTCGGCAGTGTGAGCAGTACCTACCTACTTCCTAAAAGCAATTAAGAACCCAATTTAAGAACCATCAAACAGGCTCTGCCAATCCCCAGGAGGCAATGATGTTTAAGCACGTAAAGGCAAGATAGTTGCTTCCTCGTCACATTCCAGAGACGGAATTAATAGTTCCGAATATTTGCCTTGACTGACAAAATTGGGAATTAAGCCTACCATATCCAGTCCCAACACTGGGAAATCTGACTTGTCCTGCAGGCACCAGGAGGGGTGAGTGCATGCAGGAGAAGCATGAAGTTGTCACACATCAGGCCATTCTTCATTATTCTCTTCTGTGAGTATTATGAGGCAGATAAGGAAGAATGAATACTACTGCCCACAGATTTTTCCTGTCTTTGGCAAGCTGCACCCAGATGCTCCCTGTTTCCCTCTAAGCATTGCTAGTGGTGATGTGTCTGATTCAGAAGCTGCAAGTAAGGAACAATCTGCAGCCAATGTGCTTACACTTCTGCAAAGAGAACAGCTGGAAAGACTGGTGCAAATTCAGCTATCAGTGGCTGCCATAATCCTTTCTCGGCAGGAAGGATGGCCAAAAGAGATAACAGGTTTTCCATTTGGAATATCTATAAGCCTGAAAATGGTGCTGAATTGATATCCTAAAATAGTACTTAGGGACATCACTGGGCACGTCCAAGCAGTAGAGGCAGGCACAGATATGGCACCTTGTCACCACACGCAGTCTCATGCCCGGGAGCCTCCCAGGGAGGTGGCTGTGCCAGCCAGCTGTCTGCAGCCTGCTCAGCACTGCCAGGCACAGCTGAGAAGGTCCCAGCTCTGGAACAGGGTCAGCAGGAGCTCAGCACTTGCTGGCCACACTGTGCTCCATGTCACAGGTGTGCCTCTTCTCCTGCCTTGCTCCACTGGCAATGTGATGCCCCTGACCTCCCAGGAATAATACCTCAACAGGTCTTTGTGAAAACCAGGTATTACAGCAGTGGGAGTATTAAATGAATGGCAAAGCAAGGTAATTTCCAGGCCTTGTTATTAGAAAGCTATCAGGAAAAGGGGCAGGAAGATGCTGCTGCTGCTGGGAGCAATAGGACTGCATGACACCCTGACCTTGTTAGCACAGATCTTTCCAAAAATAGGACTAAGGCTGCGGTGGAGAAGATTGAGCTCTCCAGTCTTGCTCACCCACAGTTGTTTCTTGACTCACTGTCCCTTGCAAGCAGAAGCATGTGCTGTCCTTGAGTTTCACCTCCCAACCCACAGCCTCATGTGCCAATCTGCCTGCCCGTGCGATCTGTGATCAGCTGCTGGGGCTGGGCTCCTCAGTGCCACTCAGCACAGGGATTCTCCCTGAGCTGCAGCCTCTCCTGAACTTAATGTGCTGCACATTAGGTCTGATGTGTTAAGGTAAGCCCATGTGTTCACTGCACAGCCCAGCACAGTGATATTTTCCTGGTGGAAAAGAGCAAGGACACTGGCTTGGTAGGGAACCAGGAGATTGGGCTAGGCAGTAAGCACATCTGGGGTAACCATAGAAAGAGAAGCAGAGCAGCTGCATCACTGTTGCAAGGTTTGTTTAATTTCACTTGGTCAAATACAACTCAGCACTGATCAGGAGATCACACATAGTTCATATACGGGGGGGAAAAAGCATTTATCAACCTGTGATTTTATGCAAACTAATCAATAAATGGTGTTTGAGTGGTAGCATTTCTAAATCCCTAAACTGGTAGCATCCCTGCAGTCTGATGTCAGCAGAGCCTTGTACTCAGCCCAAACCCCATCTGTCATCCTGTCTGTAATTTAGTCTTGCTCAAAAGATGAAACATCTTTTCAAAATTCATAATGGTTAGGGAAATAGAAATAGCTACATTTTTATTCAACGTCTTTTAATTTTTTTTTTTCTTTGGCTTTCTACCCCCCACCCCATTCTGAGAGAATAATAACCACTAGGAAAAGCTCTTTCAACAAGCATCTCTTGATTCTCTGGAGCTTGGTCAGGACAGATCTGTACTAATATTTTTCTTTCTCTTGACCAGATGAAGATTATGATTTTGCTGTGGTTTTCTGAAAATTTAGGATTTCACTTGAGCACTTCCAGCCTTGCCCTCTAGATGTTTACATGGGAATTATTTCTACTGAGCCATTCTTTGAGTAAAAAAGAAAAAAGTCACTCTTCTTTTTTAAGAAGGAAAATTACCTTTTATCTACAGTGGAGCAGGGATCCTTCCTTTGACCTTACTCCTGAGAATGTTGCAAAATAATAATAGGATAATCCTATCCATACACTCACATTTTTGTTAGCAGCCTGGGTGAGGCTTTGCATATTCAACAGTGTTTTGCAGCCATTAATGAGCACTGATTTTGCTATACTGGGGGAGAAAAATATGCCTCCCCTCCACCTGTCAGTACCTGTAATTTTCTAGCTAAAAGTTTTCTCTTGAAACAGTAGTGTGCTTGATTCCCTTTCCTCAAAAGCCATCTCTCCCCCACACATTGCCCAGTCTCACACTAATGCCATGTCTCTATCTCTGTCCTTGAACAGCTGTCTCCTGCAAGCTCCATCTTTCCATTTACTTTTCTCAGCCTTGGAATGTCTTGTTGCCAAGTTTTTGCCAAGGTTGTCCAACCATCCTGGAGTAAGAGTAGACACAGCCCTTGACTCTGCAGTCCTCAAGGTCCTGCTTTTATTATTAGACTTTGCTCACTGTTTGGCTACCATGTTCGAAACCCAATGTTTGAAACTGAAATGCTAGCTCCACCTCAGCCTTCCTGTTACAAAAACCAGGTAGAAATCTGCTGATCCGAACTTCCATGTGCTTCTACCAGGCTAGGATTTCAGCAGGCTGTCTCTTTGAAACACATCTTTCAGTACTGGATCCTTGCCACACACTTCTGGGGAGGTCAGTCCTTGGGAAAGGTCACTGGCAGCTTCCAACCCGCCTTTTTTTGTTGTTTCTTGTGTTTCTGAAATCCTGTACTGACAATGCACTGGAGTACAAAGATAACCTTTGGTCTTCAACCAGTACACTGCAGTAAAACCTTGAGCCGAAGTGTTTCACTGGATTTTCATGAGGACGCCATACACATTGCAATCCCACCTCAGAGCAATGCAAGTTTAAATATTAAAGAATGCAGCATTTCTTTGAAAATGTCTGTCACAGTCTGCCACTGTGAAAACACAGGAACAGACTGCCAGCAGTGGGACAAGACAGATGCCCAGCATGCCTGCCAGTGCTTGTGCAGACTGTGTGCAGCACAGAGCCCACCTCCGCTCCTCTGAGCTCTCTCTGCAGTCGTGCAGCAGGAGGTGTGCTGTGTGCCAGGGCAAGCAGTGGGATTTTGCCACATTCCACTTAGCTCTGTAGCTGAGATGGTTTAGAAAGATCTGGGTCAGGTTCAAAGGAAAAGCACTTTAGCAGTCAAAGCACTCTTTTTTTTTTCAGGATGCATTTGTGAAAACAAGGCATAATATACAGGCAGGAGAATCTCTCACCCTATACTCAGCAGAGCTCACAAACCCTGGAAAAAGCACACTCCTTGTCCTGCAGTCTATCCTGCTAGGATAGTCTATGCTCTGACCCTTACAGTGCTACTAAAGAACCCAGAGAGAGCAAACTATAGAAATAAGGAGACAAAGTGCTTTCTTCAGGACTATAAAATACCTTACTGGGTCACTCTGTGCATGTCACTGTAGCTTTCTGAGATTTTTTCCTGTTGGTAAAAATGAAGCTTGTGTTACAAATTTCCTCACCAGGTCCTTCCACTGGTCAGTCATGCATTTGCATTAGCACAGTTTTTTCATCTTTAATGTTACATTTGCATACCTGGATCCTATGGCCCCTATTTACTTCTGGCTTGACCTCCTTGTTCCTATTCCCTTTGTATCCAGGATAATCACGATCATCTGCTATCCACAGTCAGCAGCTTTTCCAGATTATGCAGCTTCTGAGAGAGTGTTGGCCTATTTTATTTTGTCAATATGAAGGCAGAGGCTGTGTTTACCACCCGAGCTGCTGCAATGCCCTCTGAGATGTATTCAGGCAAATATGTTTCTCATGTTTTTGTACTCTGCCTGGTACAGAAATAGAGAGGGAATAAAATTCCATTAAGAAAGGACAAAAACTTAGTTTGCTTGCTATTGAAGGTCTGTACCTTAACCTTATCTTGATACAAAGAAATAAATAATAACCTCGGGGCGCTTTGGAGGATGACACTGCATTAGAACTGGGTACTTCAAAATAACCCAGAAAAAAGGGGGTCTAGACAGTGCTGCGTGATGCTGGTGGTCTGGAGGGTAACAGACAAGTGAGGATATATGGATTTGGATGCCAGTGTGGCAGGTGAAGTGCAGCTCTTGGAAAAAAAAGGCAAGGGACCTGAGAGAGTGCTGTGACACCTGGCTGAATCAAAGACAAAACACCTATTTATTCAGGACAAGTTATCTTCTTTCTCTTTTTTTCCCCCTGAGGGAAATACAAGGTAATTCTGTTGGTAACACTGGATTATCTGCAGATTCACTGGCGTGCGTGGGCTCAGTAACCTCCCTTGTGTAAGCTGAGGGCTGTGGCATGAGAAAAGTGAGAGTTCACCTGCCAGAATACGATAATAGCAGGGATAAGGAGATTTTCAGAATTCAGGTCCATGGGTAACTGGTTTCACATATATTTCATAAAAAGGCTTTTAGATCCTAAGTTGTACTCATTTCTGAGTAGCCCATATCATCACACTTTGCCTTTCATATTTGCTTGCTTGCCAGGTTGTGTCAGTTGTTAAAAAAACCTTGCCCCTAAGGCTTTCTGTGCCCACTGTGCTGCTGCCCAAAATGGCAATATTCTCACCTGTTCCTGAAGTGTCAAGATGCCTTTTTTATCCTATGGGATAGAAATAATTTCTGAAAACCAGACATCTAAATACTCAGCTAAAGTGAACACCAAACCTTCCATTGCTATTTTTGTTTTCATTTTCTGTATTGTATTTTTGTATATAGGTCCAGCCCCAAGATACTAAAAAGAGATAGTAGTGGTTAAAGACAATACTGTGACAGTGTTGTGACCATTACTTCATGGCAGTTTACAATTCATTGCCTTGGAAACTCATTAGTAGTGATCTTTTAAATCATCTTCTGAAGGGTTGTCCCGAACAATTTGTGTTCTGGTGTCCTGACCGGACAGCTTTTGAGTTCTATCCGCTTTTAAAAGTTGGATTAAACAGCTAGGTAAAACAAACAAGAAGGTCATTTGTAACACCTCATTTTAGCCATCTGCAAAGCTATCCCACCAAAAAAAGACACACCCTGCCCAAATTCTGCACTCTAATTCTTCAGTGAAGTGTTTAGAAGATTGGACAAAATTTCACCAAAAAGCCTTCACAGAATACCTGAAAATAATTTGATGAGCTGTTGAACCACAGTGTTTGTTATCTTACCTGTCTTGACTTTGTTTGCATTCACTACCATAGATTTAGATCAGAAATTTGCCATTGGAACAAGTGTTTGGGACAGATTACATGGGTTACACCGGTGACATCCTGTCAGCTGGGTCATTGTGTTTCACATCATAAACATAACTTTTAATGCAGCAAGAATTACAGCAAATGACAACACAGATTCCATATATAGTATGCTACATTAAAAAGAAACAATAAAAAATGGACTATTTCTAAGAAATTAAATGGCTTTTTCTTTGTAGAAATGTTGTAACAGTGTGGTAGATTGACCTTGGCTGGATGCCATGTGCCCTCCATAGCTGCTCTACCCCTTGTCTCCCCAGCTGGACAGAATACAATCAAAGATTCCTGGCTGGAGATAAGGACAGGGAGAGACCACTCCGTTACTGTCACAGGCAAAGCAGACTTGACTCGGGGAAATTGATTGAATTTGTTGCCAATTAGATCAGAGTGGGATAACAAGAAATAAAACCAAATCATAAATCACCTTTCCCCCCTTTTTCCCAGGCTTCACTTCACTCCTGATTCCTTCTCCCCTGGAGCAGCGCAGGGAGATGGGGAATGGGGATTTTGGTTCACACCAAGACCTTGCCATGTGAAACCAATAAAAACAGTGCCAAATAATCCAAAGATATGCACACACTGGTGTCCCTATGCCCCTCAGTGTGCTCCTCTCCTTGAACTGCAGATTGAGCATTTAATTTTTGTCATTTTTACCTACCAATGCCCCGGATTCAATTATTGTACACATGCATAATAAGAAACAGCACCATTGGTTTTGACAATTTTGTCCTTCTGAAAACCAAACTGCTGAGGAGAAAGCAAAATTCCACCATTTTCATAGCTTCTCATCAGGTGTCCCCCCTGCAGGCCCCAAGGAAAGGGAAGAGCAGAGGGGTGCAGTGAACTCCTGCTGCCCAGGGGTGCAGGATGCAATTTCGCCACTGCAACAGGGAACTCGGCACAGATTCATCTGCCCTGCTGAGAAGCATCCTCTATGTATAATGCAAAGACATGGCAAAAATGAGTGGCTCTGAATGTCTTCTCACTTTGGAAGCCCCTTGTCACATTCAGTCTCAGGGTGAAGTTTCAGGATGGATTATTAGTTTCTTTCCCTCCTCCCTAGTATGCCCCTTTGGGACTGCTAGTCAGAGATTTTGCAAGAGGACTTTTAAATTGAGATGGACTACAGAAATGTCAGATTACATAGCAACTCCCTGATGGAAGATTGTCTTCTTCCTCACCACCTGCAGGAATAGCTTCAAGCCAAATAACTTGCTCTTGTTGGTTTAAGCCCAGCCAGCTGCCAAACCCCACACAGCCACTCACTCACTCCCCCACCAGCAGGACTGGGGACAGAATCAGAAGGGTAAAAACTGGAGAACTTGGGGGTTGAGATGAAGAAATGTTAATAGAGAAAGCAAAAGCCACACACGGAAGCAAAGCACAACAAGGAACGAACTCATCCCTCCCCATGGGCAGGCATGCTCAGCCATCTCCAGGAGAGCCCCACCTGTGTAACAGTGACTTGGGATGACAAACACCATCACTCCAAACATTACCCCTTCCTCCTTCTTCCCCCCACTTTATATAACTGTGCACCATTTCATACGGTCTGGAATACCCCTTTGGTCAGTTTGGGTGACATGTTCTGGCTCTGTCTCCTCCCAACCTCCCGGGCACCCCCAGTCCCCTCACCAGTGCGGCACCATGAAAGAAGAAAGAAATGGCCTTGGCTTCCAGCACTGTCAGTCTGGCACCTTTTCTGAGCTCCAAATTCTCCTGGAAATGTAAATGGAGACGGTGAGGATGACAGCTAAATGCAAAATTGGTGTTGTTTTTTTTGCATCAAAATTATAAGTTTAAATAATTTTCAGTAAGAACTTCCCTTCTTTGAAGATTAATTTCAACTATGAGAGACAAGTACATTGCTAATAATAGAATATTTTCCTTTTAATCAGGAAAGAAAATAAACTAGTGGAGAAATTCTAGGATAACATAAACACATTTAATTAAATGATAGCATTCCATATTAAGTTTGTTGGTTTTTTTCTTGTGCTTGGGATGCTTCCAGCCAAAGATCTGGCAATTTATAAATAAACAGATCAATGTATTGTGAACATCTTTTTCCTTTCCAAGAGTGGATATAGAAACAACAACCTAAAAGGGAACAAGCACTGAATGATCTCTACAACTGCTGCAAGGACTGCCTACTCAAAGTTGGGATTTATGGGATTTTAATGCATCATCTGACCTTCCAAAAAGTATGAGCATGTACTTATGATCTCCTTCAGAGAAGAAACTAGGATTGTCTGCATTTGTTCCCTAATGTTTGACATCCCGGAAGTGAAGATTTAAAATAATTCACATGGAAATTGCATTGCATATTTTCACACAGCCCATTTCTTCTCTCTTCAGCATGTCTCATTCAAAAATAATGGTGCTAAATGGCACTAAGGAGGAAAAACCCTACCCAGACAAATGGTTCAACTGCTAAAATTCCACTGTACCTGCACATCATCTCTGCTCATTTAGCATGAACTGAAACTCACACAAATAAGGGGAAAATACACTTTTCATTCCATCCTTCTTCCCATTAGAAGCCATAAGGGTGAAAAGAGCTAAAGGCAAAATTCTTAATTGCTTAGGGTTATTTGGTGCTTCTCCAGAGAATTATTACTGAATGGACTCACCTTGCTAAGTTTTCTCTTATAAGGAAGGATCATTTTTAGAGGCCACTTGGAATGTGAATTCCAGCACTGGAAGTGCTTACCCATGTTGATATAAAGCTGTAGAAAAAGGAACATAAACAAAACCTGGAAGTCCAGGGAATTTCCTTTTATTTAATGTTCGGAAAACATAGCTGTGGCCTATCAGACAATGCATCTTTATTAAATTGCATTGATTGGGAATAAAACAGAATTGAAAAAACATGAGTGAATAGCTAAATCAGTGTCCTGTGAGAGTTGAAAGGAAGGACATGCTAAGTCTGATGATATTCTGATTTTAAGGACTAAGTACCCATTTTATTTCAGCTGTTCCGTATTTATTCTTTTTTTTCTTACACAGTTCTACTGCAAATCTTTTTTTTTTTTTTTTAATCACCTAAGATGCTATGAGCTCAATGCATTCTTAGAGGGATTCTGACTCCTTCTTCCTTTCCATGAAAAAGGATGTTCCTCTGAAAAGAAGTAGGTAGCATGTTTCCTTCCCACCACCTTGTTCCTGTCATTGTCTAATTAATTAAAATTTGATTCATTTAAGGGATTTAGCAGCTGCTTAAATAAAATTAAATTAAAATAACATTCTAAAAATTATCTAAATTCAAAATGAGGACAACTCATCTTCTCCTCCAAAAAAAAAAACAAAATGCAAGCTTTTGTCTAGGGCTCAGTCCTTTCCCTTGATGTGCCTGGGAGGCGATACAGACCAACCTTCAAACATCTCTGTGGCTTTGGGTTGGGAGATTTTTTCAGGCCATTAACACCCTTTCCCTAAGAACCATGCTACTCTAGAGAGCAAAGGGAGAGTTTTGGCATATAAGCATCTTCTCCTAAGCATCTCTGCTACTGACTTGGGAATGGAATTGAAACATTCTGACATTCAGAAAAATTAACACTTTGAGTGGTTTCCCTCTCTGAGAAGGTAATCCTTTTTTGAAGAATTTTTACATTCCTTTGATCATCCCTAGTTCTAGTTCATTCAAATCAACACCTGCCTCCAGGGCACAAATATTGACTTTCCACTAATTTTTGTATAGAAAGTGGGAGACATTTTACCCAACAACCAAACCGATTAACACTTATGCAGATTTCTGTCCCTCTTTAAGAGCCTCTTGCAAGTTTTATGGGATTCTTGTCCTAACTCCTCACATTTCTGTTAGTACTATTATTGCTAAAGAAAAGGAAACAATGGCAACTGTAGTAATTGTAATAATAATAATAAAAATTATGATGTCTTACATCTTTCAGTCTATAAATCCAGATTTCAGCCTTCTCTTTTTATCTTCACTCATTTTCTATTCTGGTTTTCTTCCTATCTTCTTCCTTTTTCATGAATCTGCTATCCCATTCATTCCCTTTTCTAGCAAATTTTTGCCTTAATTTGCACTGGCCTTGTAACTTGCACACTGGCCATTTACTTGCTGTTCCTAAGCTTTGTTTCTCACACTAAAAAGAATAACTCTTTGGTTCCTCTGGAACCTTCTAAAGACCTCTGCTCATCTCACATGCAAAGATGAATAAAAACTTTGATGATAACAAAGCCTGAGTTAATATCTTCTTGGATCTGTTGGCTTCCAGCAGACTCTCCCAACTGGATAAATGTGTTCATTTCAGTATAACCATTAATCACATAATTCTTTGTTGCTCAGAACCACTACCCAGCTGAATATGCAGAAAGAGCACTGAACCATTCAGGAGTATGGAAAAAGAAAAGGAAAGGCAAAAAGCCTATAATTATACTAAAATACTATAAATACTCTAAAGCATTTCAATGCACACAGAACTATGTATTGTTCCTAAATTTACTGGAGCTTGGTTGGACTTTGGGAAGAAGATATTGACCCAAATGACAGAGCTGTATTTTAAAATATATTTAAAATAATTTAAATAATTTTAAAGTATATTGAAATAGAAGAATCTGTTTCTTTCAGAATACAATAGATTTAATTCAATATTTGGTTGAACTGATGGTGTCTGACAGTTAATCTCTGATGTTTCCTTCTCACACAGCTGTGACTCTTACAAAATGTCTGAAACACTCATGAGAAAATTAACAAAGGTTGATGTCACTTCCCTATTTTTTGTTAAGGTTTGAGATTATTTTTTTAATCTGCTGCATTGTGTGAGGCCTGTCTGGGAAATATTGGTCTCAAAGGTGGGTCAGCCTAGAACACAGCCTGTGTTGGGTGTTCCTCAGTCTCCTCTCATTCACTTTGTGTAAATTGCCAGGAAGAAAGAGAGCCTATTTATCCAAACTCCTCAGGAAAAACCCTCTTCATAAACATCAGCTGTGGAAAGACCATGTCAGATCGAAAAACACTTTCACAACAGAAATCAATGAAATGTGTTTATTTCCAAAACAAGTATCTTTTGAAAATTCACACTTCCCAGTGAACAGCTGTTTCACTGGAAAATTCCTGACCAGCCATAGCATATGGAAAGACAAGGTCATCATGACTTGGTATTGTCATCCTGACTTCCTTGGAGGATTAATATGGATCAGTAATAACAGCAGCAGCCAGAGCAATTAATAATTGAAAAGGTGCTAATGAGCGCATTGATGAAGTCAGCAGAGTCAGAAATTTCTTACTCACTTCTTACTCATAGTATTTTTGCCCTTTTTTGATCCTTTTACACCATGTGGTGAGCACAGAATGGAATTTGTCTCCTTATAAGCCCTGACCATCCTTTGCAAATGAAATTCTATTTGATGATATATGACTGCAAGTAGATTCCTGACTATTAAAATCCTGCCTGAGTTTCCCCAGTTTTCCTGCTTCTCTTTTGAAGTTCCATGTAGTCCATTAATTTAGGGACCTGATGTTATCTTTGTTCTGCATATTACTTTATCTGTCAAATATGCAGGCCATCAAGGAGGGGTGAATGATTACACATTCCCTGTACATGTCTGTCTTCACCCTTCAGGGTGAGCGATCCTACCTGGTTAGGCTCTTTACAGTGCTTGCAGGGTCTCTAGTAAGATCCACCAGAAACAGAGGAAAATCTTAATCTCTAGGTTTATCTGCCATTTTTGATGTAAAATCAGCTTGAGCTGTAATCCAGGAAATCCTTGCTAGATGCTCAGGCTGATGCTCTTAATGGTTTTGCTCTGCTGAAGGCTCTGGGCTGGATGGTGTCTTAATGAAATGACTGTGCTGCATAGGGGAGCTCCTGCCTCTCAGATCAGTTCTGTAGGGAACAGAAAAAACCTGTCCTCAGAGTCACCTCTTGTTGGTTAAGTGCAGGATAAGGAATGATAGGGCAAAGAAGAAGCAAGAGCAAGTAAACAGTCTCATTTTCCCAGCTTTCTCATCTTTTCCCTTTGTAAAATAATTTCAAAATTACGTTCTTCCTACATAAAATGTCTTTGGGGCTTTATCAGAGATACTTTACATTAGAATTTACATAGGTTTTTTTTCTTTTTCCACAAGTCTACATTTTATTTATGGCATCTGCAAAATGCCACCTGTGGTTGACAGGAATTATTTTGAATGCAACACGCAGATCAAATGGAACATCTAGCGCTCTGGAAAGAGTTCTAAAGGTATGTCATAACCATGAAGTTAAGAAAGGGACACACAGCCTGCAACTCTAAGATTTTCCCCTAAAATTACCAGTGGCCATTAGTAGCCATGTGCCTATTGAAGGAACTTCTGAAGTGCACTGGGCTCCTGTGGAAAGGAGGAGAGAAGAGGAAGGGGAGAATCAAGCTGCAGTTTGCAGGGCTGCAAGCAGAAATTTCTGTTTTCAGGAGGAAGAAACTAATTTGTCAAGGTAAGAAATAGTACAGAATAATGCCTCTCTTTTATCAGGAATGCTGGAACAGAGTAGTAAGTGGTCTGTCCTATCCATGAGGGCAAAGCAGCATGTGGGAAGGAAACTGGGAAGGACTGTGTGTGTTGATGTCATGCCATCCAGCTCCAAGAGACCCACTTAACAGCTGCATGTTCCCAGCAAACATGACTAATGCAGATGAGGCAGACGAAATACACATGCTCATACCAAGGAAGAAAAGAACTTCAATTATGCTGTTCCACTGCAATAGTCCCATTAAACAAATGTTGCACACTAACTGGATGAAAAATCAAAGCAAGGAGCAATTCTAGGTGTGGCTGAAAGATGCTGGGCTGTTCAGGTTGGGATCTATGCAGGAGTGCTTCCAAGGAGCAGTGCAAAGATGTGTAGCTCTCTCCTTTGCTGATGCATGCCCTGCCTGCTGCTTAATCCTGGTGGGTTTTTAATCTTTTTCCAATGGCTATGCAGGACTTTCAATACTTGCTTTTTTCCACAGATTTCCTGCAGTGTACAGGCTCTTATCCAAACACTTCAACCAGTCTTGACAATATCTAAGTCCAAAGCAACAAGTGGGTATTTTATAGACTATAAACCAACTTCATAATTTTTGTTGCTGAGCAATGCATGAAGAAGATTAGGCCTCTAATCACCTATCACTGCATCTGCTTCAATTTTTTTTCCAGAACACTCTGACAGCAAAAAACTAAAAAAAAAAAACCAAAAAACAAAAAACAAAAAAAACCCCAAAAAACCAAAAAAACCACCCAAAAACCCACACAAAAAAACCAGAACAAAAACAACAAACAACCCCCCCCAAACCCACAGTGGTAAGTAAACTAGTTAGAGTAGAGAGCACATTTATACACATAGACAGTGCAAGTAGTTAATTAGCTGAAGCAAATGAATTAAAATTCAGGAGGCCGCACATTCTTATTTCCTTTGAAGTTGTTCTTTCATTTTAGCTATGTCGAAAGTGCCTTTTATTAAGGTGCCAAAGTTCAAACAGAAAATAGTTATTGTTTAAATGGTTTGAAAAACTTGTACATCTTTCTTTACAGAACCCTCTGGTTCATGCAGCTGCACTTTGCTGCACCTGCTTTCCCAGCCACCATCTAGATGTTTTCAGTCCCTTGGTAGGAATACAGAAACAAATACATGTAATGCTAGTGAGACGTTAGATAACAGTTATCAGTCGTAGTTATTGATTACAGGAACTGAAGGCTAAATGTGGAGCCAGGAGCCAGGGGCAGAGACTCCACTGAGCAGCAGTAACAGCACCAAGGGGAACACACAGGAGGGAGACTTGAGCTGCCTGAAGGCCACACACACCAGAATGTAGAGAAACACAAGAGCACAGCAAGAGGCTGAGTTCAGAGGGCAGCACAGCACTGCCTATTTGGGCACAAGGAGTCAGTAGGACTGGGATCAGGCTGACTGTTTAGCAGCAGGAAGGAGGGCAGCAGGAACAGAAGCATGGCTGGAATACTCAGCATCTAATGAGATCCTGCAAGACTGAAAAGCATTCAGGTGGCTGTTGCTGTCTGCCTCATGGGATTTGGGAGGAATAGCTGTAGATGGAGATATTTTTGGAGTAAGCAATCAGTTTAATGAAGCAGGATTCCTCCAGTTCATTGACTGTCAAGAGCATATATCTGCAAAGCATCAACTCGTATTTTTTATGATTTAAAAAAACTAGAGCTTTGAGCATGCTAGACATTCATAAATATTTGGAGCACTGATTGCCTAAGAGCTTATATCCCATCTACTAATTACTTAATTATTGTATTCCTATTCCTCTAATGCAAGTAATTCCACTCTAATGTTATAAAATGCTATGTAACTTGTCAGATATTTTAAATACCATGACATTCTAATGAATATATTCATGTCTGAATATCTAATAGGAAATTATATTTTTAAAAACTCGCTTTATTGATAGACATAATAAAATGTTTATAATAGTAAATGTTTATATTAGTGCTTTATGGTACATAATATATTGATATGTGAAATGCCACTACTTGAGTAGCTATGGATAATTTAAAACCAGTATGTTATCCTAAATGTAAAACTGGTTTGGTAAAGAAATCACAAGAGCTCCAGGGTAGAATTTACTTTGTGAACAAATAAATCTTCCCTAGAAATTTCTGAATTCAGGAATTTACTGAAGACTTGTCATAAAAGTTGATTGTATAATCTTGAATTTACACAGGACACCTGATTTTTACAGAACAAATGTAATTATGCTTGTCCATTCCTAAATAAAAAGTGGGAATCCTTTTAAACTATGTCTGTATTTCCAGTCATGGCTAATGCTTATAAATTATTTATGTTGTAATCATTATTATTTTTCATTGTGCATTAGCAGTGAATTAATGACTGGATGATCAGCTATTAAGAAATTGGGGAATCTGGCCTTTGACACGTGGGGAAACATTTTTTCAGAATCCCTTAAGGGATTTTGAAGAAAGGATATTTTCACCCGGTCTTCTGAGTTCTTTGTTATTTTACCTACCATTTATTATTCCTTTTGAGCTGAAAAAAAAAGCTATTCAACAGTGATGTTTTCTTCAAGAAGTTGTTTATGTAACAGATGCACTTTTGGATTAATAAGTCTGCTTTCTGTCTTTTCTCTCTGCATAGCTTGACTGCTGCATCAGATTGCTTCTTTACTGGTATGGTGTCCTTTTTGGATGAATTCTCCAGGCTTAAATGATGCTTCAAAACCAGGTGTTTCTAGCTCAATGCAGATTTGTTCACCCAAGGGTCACATACACTGTTCTAGGCTATCATAGAGATCTTTCAGGAATCTTGACCATCTTTCTTGTCCTTCTGGCATCAGCAATAAAACTAAGATACCTTGCTTCCTGGAGTAGCAAATTAATGAGAAAAGCTATCGTGAGGATAAACACCACATCTGCCCCAAAACAACAAAGCTGTGCTAAGGGAAAGGAGAAACATATCACATAATATTTGCACATCTGCCCACACCTGGGATTTTGCAACCACCATAAATCAAAGTAGTTCTGGAGCACCTGAGGAAAAAGGTGAAGCTGGACAGAGATGTTATGCTTACAGATCCAAACACAAGCCAAACAATCTACTAGCTGTATGTACACTTTCTGCATTTCAGTCCCAGACACCACTGTGGAAAATAGAAAGGAAAAACAATACTAATATTGCAAAATAAATATCCTGGGCAAGTTTTGTTCCAGGCATTCCAGGGCACTCAACTTTGGCAGTACAAGCTGCCCAGACTGCTTGTAACATTCAGCTTTCTGTTCTTCACTTCAGGTGTTGAAAATAGTGCTAGAGAATTTATGTTGAGTCATTAAATGCACACACTTACATTTGAGATCATCCTCTAGACCTTGTATTGTTAACAGACAGAAAGAGGCATTTCTAGGGCATAAGTCCTCCCACCTTCCAACAACTGAAACAGCCCAGGTGAATTATACTGTACCAAGGCTTATCTTTCTCCATTATTAATGCAACACAGGAAAGTGGAGATTTTGAAGCTGAGGACACCTGAAGTCAGGTAGAATTAATTCCACCTTATTTTCAAAGGCTTTGGTTACTTCAGTCACCAAACTTCCTCTCCTTTGCTTTTCTCTCATACTTTGCAACTTCCCTTTATTTTTCTGCCTAGTTTCTGCCCTGCAACCTTTTTCAGCTGATGTAGCAATATCACAGAGTTCTTAAGAACCCCAAGTCTGCTTATTGCAGTGGAAGATAGAGAAAGATGAAAAGCAAAAGCATCAAAATAAAGCAACAAAACAGAATGACAAGCAAAAAAGTCAAAGCAGTTTTAGCAGTACCATCAGCATTTAAATACTAGTATATTTTATAAGAAAACAGCCTAAATTAGGCTACAGATATTATTTGAAATGTATAGAGATTATAAAGCCAAATGATGCAGTAGCAGTCTGCTCTCCTGCAGAACACTAAAATGCTATATTTATAACTGGGACTCAGCATGGCTTTCTAGAAAGAGACCTAATAAATAACAGAGAATATAGCCAATTTCAACTTCCCCAAGTATGAATGCTTTCTTTCCCCATGCAAATCATAGTGAACAATTTTGATTTGCCTTCTTCATGGACATGTTTGAATTAATAAGATGACATTTGAGCATGGTGTATGTTAGGCATGCTGTGCTGCTGTTCTGGTGGTTTTAAACCAATGGTATCACACGGCATTTTCCATAATGAAAACTTCAGCTGAGAGGTTTTTCTGCAGCTTTTCCATCTCACATCCTTGAACATCAAATGTCAACAAGGCTTTTATGCAATTATCATAGAATCACAGAATAGTCATCTAGTTTAAACTCCTGCTGAAAGCAGGAACATCTAGAACAGGTTGCTGAGGGCTGTTCTCAATTGGGGTTTGATTATCTCCAAGGATTCAAATTGATGTCCTGTGCCATTCACTCTCAGAGTGAGTAAGTTTTCTCTTATGTTTAATGAAATTTAGCATAGTTCAATCTGTGTCTGTTGCCTGTTGTCTTTATACTTGGTACCACTCAGAACAGTCTGGCTTTGTCTTCTTTATTACTCCCAGCAGGTGTTAATAAATATTGATAAAATTGCCCTTAGCCTTTCCTTCTCAAGACTAAACAATCTCAGTCTTATCTCATAGGAGAGATACCCCAGTCTCTTAATCAGGACAGCTCTTTTCCAGAGCTGGTATGTATATCCATGCCTTACTGAAGAGCCCAGGACGGGATTCAGCACTACAGATACATCTCACCAGGGCAGACCAGAGGGGAAGGAACACCTCCCTAGGCCTGATGAAACCCTGGAGGCTGTTGGGTGCAAACTTTCACCCTGTCAGGCACCTGGAAGTTCTGAAGGCAAATCTTATCTGTGCAAACTGAGGCAAAGGCAACATTGTGCATTTTGGCCATTTTAATGTCATTTGTTTGTCCTATTCACCACATGGCCCTTCCTGCTGAGACACTTCTGGCGGCCTTTCACGTCCCTTAGCAGGTTCAAGTCCTGGGAGGCTTTGCCTTTTCTAATGCTACTCTTGCATGCTCAGACAGCATGCAAGGGAAAGAAGATTTTCTATATTTCTATATATTCTATATATTCTCACATATCCCTGTTGCCACCTCTTGTGATGCTCCCTTCATATGACAGTGTTTTTTCAGGAGTTCCTTGTCCATGAAGACCTCCTGCCACTTTTTTGGCTTTCTGCAAATCAGGATGGACTGCTCCTAAGCTTTGAAAAATTAGCAAACTGATATGGACCTCTCCTCTCTGCAGGTCCATCTCCTGTAGGATTCATCAAGTAGGTCCCTAAGCAGGTTTTTTACCATGAAAAGTGTGAGAGCTTCCCCCATAATGTTGTTATCTTAGCACTTTCTTATTTGGGTGTAGGGGCTGGAGGTCCCCTTCAGTCCTGCGGTGCTGGTTTCACGGTCTTTCTTGTTCACCCTACATCTTTCACTTGTCAGCCCAGCCAATCCCTTCCTCACTTGACACTTGACACTCTCCCATCTTTCCCATTTTCAAAATACCTTTACCATGTTGGCCAGCCTGTTGGCAAAAATGCTTTTGGTTTGCCGACTATGATGGGATCCCATCTCTTCCCCAATGATCTTTGATCCTCACAAAGGATCTAGGCTCATAAATAAAAATCCCTATCATTGACATGAGGTACACAACCACTTGTTGATCCAAAGGATTCATTCATTCCATGTCAAGCCTTTCCCCTCACCAGCAGGATCAAGAACAAACCCATCTGCCCTCCATGCTCTGCCCACAGTCAGGCAGACACACTCCATACACCAACTCATGTCTTCCCTGGTAGCAGCTTTGGTGTCCACCTGGAAGCACAGCTGGGGTCAATATTCCGAGGACAAGGCATGCCACATCAGTGTCTCCACAATGTCGCAGACCAAGCCCCTAGCAAGTAACAAATCTCCCTAGAAACCAGTTCAGATGGGTAGAGGGGGGCCTTGAGCAATACCAATATCCAGCACAATTTTCCAGTCAAAAGTGCACTTCCGTTGCAGTAGACAGGATTTAAGCATCTGAGAACCCCATCGGTACAAACTCTTTCAGACACCCTCTGGGACAGAACCGGTGTCAGCCCGTGACAGACTGTCCTAAGAATCTGTATGCAAGATCCAATGCAGCTATTGACCCAAACTCAGACATCTCAGTGGAATATCCTTGCCTTTCCTTTCAACTCCTCTCAGCTCCAGTCCCGAGTCAAAGCTACAGAGGAAGCAGTACAGGAGCAAAGAGAGAAAATGAGCCTTACACAAAAGTTTTAAATATGCACCATTTCTTACAAATTTACTTGTTTGTATCCCTGCGTTGGCATGCTTCAGGTAGCTTTTGCCATGGAGCTAATCAGCTTTTGAATGTCATCTACTTGAAGTGCTGTGTTTTGAACTGTAATTTAGAGGCACCCTTAATTTTTTTGCTGACTGGAGTAGGTACAATTCTTTCCACATGTATTCTGTACTGCTATGTGGTGACAATGCACCTGCCTTCAGAAAAAAAATGTTT
This sequence comes from Catharus ustulatus, assembly GCF_009819885.2. Classification (NCBI taxonomy): domain Eukaryota; kingdom Metazoa; phylum Chordata; class Aves; order Passeriformes; family Turdidae; genus Catharus; species Catharus ustulatus. The sequence goes on from NC_046224.1 coordinate 47,523,088, forward strand.
TACTCATGTTGTGAAGAAAAAAAAGAAGATTTAGATAAATGCACTGAGAAAAGCAAGTAGTGTCTGTGTCTGTCCTCATTGAAGGTTCATCACCTTCTGAGAAATCAGAAGGGGAAAGAAGTAGCTCTCCTGTGCCAGGTCATACTCTGACTAGAGATGCTGAGAATTTTTATTTTAAAGGTCAAGGTCATAGATTAAATTTGTAATTGTCAAATCATTGAAAATACACTGCTTGTCCAAAAGGGTACGTCTTAGCAAATGTTTCAACCTGATGTGTGTATGGGACAAAAGCGCTAATATTGCCAAAGTTTTTTTAGTATTTTTAGATTATAAAATATAAGATTTGGCTTTATTATGATTTTTGATTGAAAACATTGGAGCTAACACTAATAAAGAGATAGTGAAATAGTAACAATAAAACTAAACACTTGAAGATAATCTGGATGGAATATTTGTAATTGCTCCATCTGTGATTTTTTTTTAGAGGGGGAAAAAGCATGGAAGGAATTCTGCCCGCAAGAACGGGTTATTGTTTTTTCCCCATTATTTTGGATGCTACTTTTTTTCAAATGGCTCCAAACCATTTCCTGCCTCACTTTGAGGTTGAATATATATCCAGGGGTGGTAGTGGGCACTTTAACAACAAGAGAGTTCTGCATGGCCAGTATACTCTCTTACCATGAAAAAACCAAACCAAAACAAACCCAATTCCAAACCATTAAACCTGGGAAGGTCAGAGAACCAGAGTAGTTTAAGGGAGTGAGCTGCCTCCTTTTATGTATAAGGTATTGGACACCCTTTAAGCAATATATTACTTACATCCTTATGATACCAAAGCAAACCCCTTGACTGTAACTATCCATTTCCATGGCATTTATTTTATCAAGCGAAGTGAACAATAATACTAGAAACAAGAATCCCTCTGGACATAGTTTTACTGTTAGTGTTAGATACATTAGTGTTAGATACTGTCTTATTGTTAGATACATTAGCACCGATCACAAGCACTACAAGAGATACAGCTTCTTTTCCTCTTATTACTTAACTAATTTACATTCATTAAAAAAAGGATTTTTTCTAATATAATGGTTTAATAGTTCATGAGTTTTCACATACAGCTTCTTTAAAAAGGTCTATTATACAGTGACATTTCAGTTAGGACTGTTGATTTTTTTCCCAATAAATCTATTTCACAGTAAGTGCAATATTTTGAAAAACCTACAGTGAGTGCTAGCCACCAGCAATGACCCCAAAACCACCAAGTGTTCCATACTTGGGATTTTAACTTTTGTACTACCTCTAAAGTAATTGTACATATATTTCTTCATTGCTGTCAGTACACCTGAATAATTACTACACATCATATCCCTATATTCTCTATCTCTCCTTTTTTTTTTATCCTTTCTGTTAGTTTTCATTTCTACCTTCTGTATCTATGAGCAATTACTCTAATATAAGAAAGAGTCATAATTTAGTCCCTAGACAGTAAAAAACATTGAAAAATTAAAGATTTTACTGTATCAAAAAGTGCATATTTAATAGAAGTGTTATTTCAGCATTTCACTTTTTTTCAAACCATGTAATTTTTCTTTGTCTTTCATTACAGTATGTCAAAGGTTACACGCACTGTATTTCTTTAGTTTGCTGCTACTCCTGTGTTCCCTGAGGGAAAATTTGCACTCATTCACAAAAAGCAGAAGTAAGTGCAAACCAGAAACCTATGAGAGCTGTTCACTCAGCTCTGCATGGGGATTTGCATGATTTGCCATGTGTTAGTTCAGCAGAACTTTCTATGCTGCCTGTGGCACTGTTTCTAAACCATGACTTGCTTTCTGGGATGATGTTTTCCTTTATAAAACAAGTAACTCCTCAAAAAGTAAACAATACATGGGAAAACTAACCAGCTCTGTGCTGTGTCATTCATTGTCTAGCCATGTAATTTGGAATAATCATCCAGTAAAGTGCTTTCAGCCACAAGAAAGCAATCTAGTCTTTTTAAAGGAATACTCTGGATTCTCTGTTTTCACTGTGTGCTGATAAACCTACTAGTTCCACACAGGGTTTCAGTGCTGTTTGAAAATGTACCAAGGAAAGGGCACCTCTTCTGACACTTGTAGTTTTTGCTTTGTAAATAGTTCAGTGACTGTTCTCATTTCCAGCGACTGATGATATCTTTGTCTGAGGTTGCAATACAGGATGTGACCAAAAGTATGTATTCTATCACCATCTGCTGAAACCAGGTAAGGCAGTGATCCTTATCTCCGTGGGAGATACTCTGCCAATGGGCCATCCGTTAAAACCAGGTGAAACAATCGTCTTTATTTTTCCACAACTCATCCTTCCTCCAGGAAGATGTTGGCTGTTAATAGGCCATTGAGTCCCACTGCATGACTGATAAAATTACACCATCCCATTGGGAGACGCTGCAGCCAGAGGGAGGAGCCAAGCCTTTCGTACCTAGATAAAAACTGAGATTTGAAACACCAAAGAAACCTTTTTCCACTGGATTCCAGTGGAAAACAGGACCTTTCCACATCATCACTGGTCCTTTGGAGGAAAACTGCACCTTGTACAGGAGCACTGCTTCAACTGAATCACATCTGTCACTGCAGGGGGACTGCAACCATCATTTAATGGGACTGCTACCAACACCCTGACTGAAGGAGTGTCAGGTTGTATTCTGACTCTGTCAGCATTTTGGGTTTGATCTTTGTAATACTGTATTTATCTTTATTTTATTATCATTCTTTTCCTAGTAAATAACTGTTATTGCTAATTCCCATATCTTTGCCCAAGAGCCGCTTAATTCCAAAATTATAATAATTTGGAGGGAGAGGAGTTACATTCTCCATTTCAAAGAGAGGCTCCTGCTTTTCTTAGCAAACACCTGTCTTTCAAACCAAGACAATTTTCCATGGTGATTGTAAGTTCAGCCAGCTACCAGAGACACAAATAGACAAGGAATGCTCATATCATCCATTGCTGTAACTCAGTGCTCACATCTGCCAACAGATTTCAGGAGATGGTAACCTTGGGTAATTGATCCTTTGGAAAATAATCAGGGCGAGCTGCTCTGAAATCAGCCATGATCAGAAGAGAATGTGTAGTCACAGTTTTTCATACATTGCAGGTTTGCAGGACTGAGCAGGACATGAATCCCTTAAAACTGACCCTTTGTTAGGTGCCAAACCTGTGGCTAGTGGTCTGAAGGCATGTCTAGGTGTCCAGGTAATCACATCCAGGTTCATACTAAGCACCTTCTGCATTTTTCTAGTAGTACAAAAAAGAAAGGAGCTTTAATGTTCAACGAATGATCTGCCACAGTGGAATTCTTGATCTGAAGTAAGCATACTAAGCTTCAAAACCAACACACAAAAATGTGCTAAGCTAAGGCACAGCTGCTTTAGCTTGGCTGTGGCCTGAATGCAGCACAAGCATGCTGGAGGCTGTCCTTAGCAAGACTGAGCCTGGATCTCAGTGCCAAACCCGTCTGTTGCAACAGGCTGTTACAGAAATACTGGTTTAGCCTCCTGCAACAGCATCAGTGCTTGACCTTCTTCAGGGCCCTCCATGTACAAACCCAGAGCTGTGCTCTGTCCCTGAGTGCCCTCCAGGCTTCTGGAGACAGCCTCTGCTTGAGCCCCTTTCACAGGCAATGACTGAGTTAGTGATGCAAGCTCCAGGGGACTGGATGCAGAAGGGAGCATTCCAATAAGTGCTAGGCACTGAGGGAGAGGTCAGATTCCCTGGTATTGTACAGCTCTGTGTAGGAGACAGTAACCTAGCATGTGAGGGACCTGATTCAAACTCTGCTGATTTGGAGCAGCAATTTGATGTCAAGTCACCGTCCTCAGAAGACATATCCCAACTCTTATACCATAGGGAAGTTCTCTTAGTGTCTCTTACCAAGGTTCTTTGTCCCAGCTGGGAGAACACTGTGTCTCTGTGCACTCAGTGACCACACCTGAATGTTTCTTACATGCTCTAAGTCTTTTAAAAAAGCTTCAAGATGTAATATTAAAAAAACCAACCCCAAAACCCCTCCATGTTTACAAGGCAATATATCTATGTCAATATCTAAGGTATTCTCAGGTGTTTTTATTCCCATTATTCAAAAAATGGCATTAGTATGATGTTCTGTGCATTTCCAAGGCAGTACTTCAACTATCCAGACAGACTGAAATTACAAGTTACATAGCATGCACATGGGAAACACACAAAAAGCAAAGAAAAATATATCAGCCATCAAAACAAGTTTAACTACAGTTTCTTTATTCAATTTTCATGACTGTACAAATGTCAGGATAAAGTGGAACCATTTGACAGCAAAACAACTCAAACTATAAATCTTGCATGTGCATACAATTCAGGTAAGAAGTAAGTTTGTCTTTTCCTCTTTCCACCCATCTGTGATGGCAGGTGCCATGTGGAAGCAGGAGCTGTGTCCTTATAGCCTGTCACTTGTCCCTTTCTAGCTGGTCACAGAAATTGCACCCCAAGAAAGTGGAAAAAACCAGTTCTGATTGCATTTTGGTTGTACTTACTCTGTATTGGGGTAAAGCAGTCAGTAACCATGTTGTCTGAATTCATAATGTCTCTTGGGGTGGAGGCCTCCATGTGTCTTGGGTCCCTAGGCTTTTTTTATTTTTTAATACCTTTCTGGTCCCTAGGCTTATTTTCTTACCCAGAGATAGCTCCAGTAGTGTCCCTAACACTGCTGTTTTTTCAGTAGAGGTGCATGGATTAGAATAACTATTGTGCTGGGCTTGGTGATAATGATTTACAGAAAGTTTATAAAGCTGCTGGAGTTTGTTCCAGGTATGTTTGGTTTATGGTTTCTTCGTCCTACCCTGCGTCCCAGTTCCGATAGCATGTTTTGGGGGTTTATTAGTAATTGCACACAGTTTGTTAGAGGAGGAGCAGGGGATGAGGCTTTTCAGCCTTTCCTTCTTCTCCTTTGAATCTGTTAAGTCATTTTTTGAGAATGTTCAGTTTCCCCTGACTGTCAAGGATATCACCTTCCTGTCCCCGAACAAGGACACTTGGCTAATTCAAACCCCCAAAAGACATTTCTGAATTCTTGTTGAAAAGGCATTTCCCTCCAACCTAGAGGTACGTTTCCAGCTCAGACATGCTTAGTGGCTGTCGACTACCTTATGCTCTCTACTCCACACTGCTGGCTTTCTGCACGTCTCATTCCTTCCACACCCCTTCGCAGGGGCCACTGGGTGTCACCTCAGGGCTCTGCATGTCACGAGGTGGCAGATCTCAGAAAGACAAGCAAGGCGAGCCACTGCCTTGTGAATCACTTGTTTACAGTCGATTGCCACTTCAGCTGATTGAATAAAGGGAGCGCCTGCAATGGCTTATAATTGTTGTTACAATAATAGCAATCGACTGTTCATTTTTACCAAATGCCTTCTGTACATATCTGTCCTCTTCGTATTCCCAAGCACCAGACATTAGTATCCAGTACAATTTTAAAAGGGTTGCAAGGGAGGGTACAGGTATTTTAATTTTAGAATCATGTGGCATCTCCATCTCTATTTCTCCCTAATTCCTACCTATTGGACAATGCTGTGCAACCCTTGTCCTGGATCCTTCTTTTTCCTCCTTACAGCTTTGTAGTTTCAAACTATTTAAAATTGCATGATATAAAGAAGCCTGCCTTCAAAAATTCACTGTGCTGGGGAATAGGAGGGCATCCTTAAGTTCTGTGCATAAACTTCTGCCCTGCAGATGGGATTTATTTCCCCCATAGACACCTGCTTTTGGGGGCTGAGATTTTACTGCCAAACACTGGAACAAAGCTGGTGCAGCACCATAAGGAATAGAATCCTTTATAGTTTCCTTGTTCTTGATATAGAATGTGTTGCAGATACTTGGCAGATCCACCACTTTTTCTTCTTCTTTTGCTTTCTGTTGTTCATTTCCATTATTTAAATAGATACGTTTAGGCTGCAGATTGCTTAGACAAGTAGATAGGATTTGGTAAATTCCAAAGAATACACATTAAGTATTTGGCAATATATCCTCAGCAAACAGCTCTCACGCCGCCACACCATGTGTCTGGCCATCCCACCTAATTATATTTGGAATCACTGGCTGATTGCAGCCAAGGGGAGCTAGAAGTCTCAAAGACATTTACATTTCTGTAAGTTTAGTGTAGATCACAGATGTCTTCTCCAAGCGTGCTCCGTGTTATTACTCAAGACCATGAGCATGGGAGAGAAACCCTAGAAAGGGATCGGTTTTAGGAACGGCTTTGTTTGGAGCCCCAAGTCAGGCATGACAGGCATTTGCAGGAAACCAAGTCTGGCAGGCAAGTACTGCGAGTCAAAATGGGAGGGCTGGAGCTGTTGCTGCCTTTGGCTGCGCATCCCAGCCAGGGCAGAAATGGTCGAAACTCTGATGAACCACCGCGGTGCTCAGCTCGGTCTTTCCAGGTAAGCTAGCACCGACTGTGGTTTTGTGGTGCCTGCCCGAGTAACTCCTGCTTATGCTCAGGCGCCTTCAGAAACCCCCGCGCTCGGGCTTGGGGCACACCGCAGCAGTCGGGGCGGCCTCGCACGCTGACCGGGGGCGGGTCCGGCCCCCCGCTCCCGGGGCAGCACCTGGCGGCGCGGCTGGCGGCCCCGCGGCCTGGGCCCTTCTCCCGGGCCGGGGGCGGCACGGGCACGCGGCGGGCACGAGGCCCGGGCACGCGGCCCGGGGGGCGGCGGCGGGGGCGGCTCCGCGCGCGCCCCGCTCGGGCCCAACGGCCCTCGGCCAACGGCCGGCGCGCGCTCCCGGGGCGGGCGGCGCGAGGGCGCGCGCACGCGTTGCCATGAGACGCGGGCGGCGGGGGAGGGGGGTTACGTGGTGACGTTAATTCTATATGAGCGCGAGCGGCGGGAGCGCGGGTCCTTTCACCGCCGGCCGCGCGGCGCCTCCGCCTCGCTGCTCCTGAGTCACCGCCGCCCGCGGGCCGCGCAGGTACCGCCGGAGCGCGGCCGCCGCCGCCGCCCGGGCCGGGGGTGTGGGGGGTACGGGGGGCGGGCGGGGGGCGCTGGGTTCCCGCTCCCTCGCGGAGAGGCCGTGGATGCCTGCCCGGCCTAGCGGGGCCCCGCGGCTGGCGGGACGCGGGGGGCCGGCGGTGCCCGTGCCACACCGAGCACCCCTCCGCGGGGCGGCCGCGCCGCTGCTCGTTTCCGGGCCCGCAGCGGGCAGCGCTGCTCGCCGCCTCCCGCGCGTCTCTCCGCCGCGCCCCGCGGAGCGCCCGGGCCGCGCTAGGCCGGGGCCCGTGGCGTGGCCGGCGCTGGGGGAGGCGGGTCGGCCCCGCAACACGTGGGCGCCCGAGCGGGGCCGCGCCCGGCGCGGCCGGGGAGCGGGAGGGCGGCGGGGCCGGAAAGCGGCGCGGGGAGGAGCGGGTCAGCGTCCGGCCGGGCGCGGGAGGGGCTCGGTGCCGGTCCGGCGCGGGGGCCCGCGCGGTGAGTGCGCACATGGCGGAGCGGGGAGCGCGGATGGCAGCGCGCCGTGCCTGGGGCCGCCTCCCGCGCCTTGTTCCCGCTCCCTGTTCCCGCTCCCGTGCGGAGCCGCGGCGCGGCTGTGTTGTGCTGTGCTGCTGGCAGGGGGACCCAGAGATTCAGCAAGGGGCCGGGCAGCTCCCGCGTCCTGCCTCAGGGTGCAGCGGTGTGGTGTCCGGGAGTGCAACATGTCGCTTCTCCGGGTGCCTGTTAGCTGGTGCTACCCAAATTAGTGTCCCCAAGGAACGCTGAGATAGTACCTGGAAGGTTTAGTTACTACAAGTATTATCTTGTGTTCAGCTTGCATCTAGATCTGTATACGTGTAAAACATACTTTTGTCTGTTCTGTATTGAATGTTTAGGGGCCTTACACTGCCCATACTTGTGAAACTTTCAATAAAGAGTAAAAAATCCTACCTCATTTGCTTGCAGAAAAAAACCACAAACCAAACACAAAGCAACTGGTATAATAGTAATACCTTCCACAGTTTGTCTTCAAGCTCACTGCAGCCCTGTTGAGATACACTTAATATTTCATATTCCAACTCATGCGTGGAGGGTAAGAGAAGCAGGCACGGTGTCTACAAGGTATGACAAATACTCTCCTCTACTTGGCCCCTCCTGGGATTTTAACATCTGCTGGTAGATGCTGCATTAATCAGGCAGGAGATAGTGCCTGATAATTTTAATTACAGTCACAAAATGAAACTTGAGAGAAGATTTAAGGCCTAAGGCAGTGAACTGTTGAAGGTAGTTTTTGACAAAAATGTTAGTAGCTTTTTAGCAGCCTTCCTGGTGTGCCCATTTTACAATAGTACTCTTTAAAGAATGAGAGAAGCACTGTACTTTGATTGAAGCAGGCTGAGTGGTTTCCAGTCTCTTGTAAATGCAGAAATTATATTAATCTTTTGGGGAAAAAAGCATTTAAAATACAGATACGTGGAAATTTAAGTGACTTGGATGCTCCTGTACCAGGCAGAATTTGAGGCCTCTCAGGCTTTGGGTACCTGAAACTTTGATATAAATGCTCAGAACAGGGCACTGACACCTGAGCTTGTGTGTCCCATTTAGTCCTGTGAGAGTGATACATGTTAGCTACTGCCCTCCACTCTTTCTGTGCTTTGTGACAGTCACGTACTCTTGGTTTCTGAGGACAGAGTATTATAGAATGTTGGTCCTGTGCACAGTAGGTAGGTTGGTGTTTTTCAGAGCTCCTGGTCTTTGACTTTGACAAGACTAGGAAGTGAGTGTCGGAAGCACGCAGAAGTACCGTGCTGCATCTGTGCTGCCAGCCCGGTGTTGCAAGAAGTGCCAAAAGGGCCGGACCTGCTGCGGAGCTGTCTGTTTACATATACACAGTAATGGTCCCACCATCACTTGTGCACCATCTAGCTCCTGCCTCACTCAGAAACTATTCCTGGAAGCAGGTGGGGGACTTGTTACGGTGACCTGCTTACTGAGCACCCTGGAAAGGGGTAGTGTGGTTTTTTTCTTAGTTTTGAGCACGTGTGCATGAGCGAAACTGAAACCAAGGTGCTGTGGGCATGGTGTTATGAACCTTTGTTAACTCTGTTAGGAGTGAGACCTGGATCTTCCAGGCTAAGGCTATGTCCTCTAATACACAACTCCACGTCTGTAAGGAAACTTTGGCTTACCCTGTACATTTGATAAAAACTTGTTTTCACTAGGCTCCTGAATGTTAAAGCAATTGTAACATGAAGAACTCGATTCATCATGGCAGAAATTGTATTCCTTCAGGGAGTAAAATAGCTTGAGGCTATTAATTTCAATAGTGAAAAATCTTAGGGGGGAATAAAACAAGTATCTTCTATTTTGAATTTTGGTTCAATCCTTTGGTGAAAGCAGTTTATTCCAGTAGAACAACAGGTATAATGGACTTGTCTCTGGTGTCTTCACATTTTTGCTAACGTAGTTATAACCCAGTTCATCTTCAGGTTCTTGTGAAACAGCTGCAAACATGGCATATCTCAAACTAAGGATCTGATTCTAAAGGAAACTGCAGAAATTGGGCAGGTTACAGAAAATGGAAATGCAGGTGTTCTTTCAATGCCTGTTTGTTTTTCTGCATCCGTATACACGTTCCATGGAACTTCGGCTCTGTGATTTTCCATGAGCTGGGAGTGCTTTGATATTTGTGAGGTACTAATAGCCATTTACACAGAAGGCAGAACTGTGCAGACAGAAGTGAGACTGTTTAATGCTGGTTTTATTTTAGTACAGCTGAGGAGACTTCTCAGTTCGTCTGGGCAACTGCATTCTATCAAGCTTCTCCTTAGGGAAGTGGCTAGTAAATAATAGAGTGGGACTTCATGATATGTGTTTAATCTGAGGAAGGGTTGTGATGCTGGCTTTAATGCTTATAGGTCAGTTTTCATTTGTAAATTACTTAGCATTCAGAAGTGATTATAATTAAAGCTAATTCAATCTAGCTGATTCTCACTCAGCTCAGAGGTTAGTGCACTTCCTCATCACCCAACATTGCTAATCTGGAGAGTAGGTCTGGTGTCATAATGTGTTTGTCTAGAAAACCAGACATGCCTGGAAGGCATCACAAAAGTTGCTTGGGGATACATTTGATGACCTTCTGAAAAATTAAGCTATTTAGAAGCAATGTATGAGGGCTTCCTATACTAAATGTATTTTCTGAATCTGCAAACTTAATGCAGAAGGAAAAATCCTAATTACTGATGTGTGACCTTGTGTATTTAGTCATAACTTTTGACCTTAAGTTTTCAGGAAGACTTCACATACTGTAGATTAAAGCTTCAGCATAAAAAAATGAGAGTTTTCTAATATAGCTTTGCTACTCTAGAATTACTTAAAAATATAAATGATTTAAGATATGAAGTGACTTGTATTTTTCCAAAAGATGAATCTTTTAAATGAATTTGCATCATCTGCTTAAATGAAGACATCATCTGCATCTTAACTACTTGTCAAAGGTTAAACTGGAGGTCTGTTCTAGATGGAAAGCTGTTTAGATTTTAGTACTGGAAAATACAGATGCATTTGGGGGCTGTGTGTTTAAATGTACATATGCATGGACATGACTTGCAATGACGATGCCTCAGTTTATATCTCAACTTGCCGGAGTGAATAGACAGTTCACACATCGACTGTTTCATCTGGTCATTGAGGACTATGAACAAAGTACTACCACTTTCTCCTTGGTTTTTTCAAAAGGTGAAAGCAAATTTTAGATCAAAAAATGGTGGGTTTTGGATATACCTGTAGCTTTGAAGCATTCACCTGATGATTTTACATTTATTCTTTAAAAAATTATCACTACCACCACCCAAATAACAAACAAATAATGAAGCAACCTTCACCCAAAACATGAGAGATACTAGAATTAGCCAAGTGTTGGAGATTCTTGCTAAGAGATTTGACTAAGTGGGTGCCTGTAATCCGGAATGGAAAAACTGCTAGACTTCTAAGACCCAGGTTAGAAACATAAATGCTTGTTATCTTTTCTGACCATCTGCACTGTGATTGGTTCAATCCACTACTTTAGGTGTTGTTTAAGTATGCAGTATTTCAAAGGAAGGAGAAGCAGTTCTTTCAGATTTCTTATGGGATGACTTGCCCGTGAGGGAAAGTTTTGGTTTAGTTCAGACCCTAGTTAAAAACCTGACAGACATTGAAAAGTTAAGTTGTGGAACTCAGTGAAGGTGCATGAAAAAAAGTTGTTCATATTGAAACCAAGTTTGAGTCAGTTCTTTTTGAGCTTCTTGTTAATGTACGTATTTTTGTGTAATTTCTTGTGGCTGTCCGCTCAAATACTATTTATATAAAACATGAACTGCTTCTGTTGCTCAGGTATTCATGTTACTGGGCCCTTAACTGAGCTAGTTCCTCTTGTCAGTGTTGAGCAGTGAATACAGTATTTTCATTGAGAATATATTACTGAAGTGCACAGTGATTGATTTTTGTCATGTGTTTTGGTCACTGCACATTCATTTCAGTTCTTGCCACTTCTGCATGTTGAGTAGAAGTCTTCAGTGGGCTGCATGCTATTATATGTCTTTACATAGCAGGTTTTGAGCTTTTGAATTCTGAAGTAGTTGGAATTGTTTTATTTGTTACTTTAGATTTCAATACTATTTATTTTGCCTCACTTGGGTCACCCTTTTAAGCACTTGTTAAGTCATGATACCACAGTTTTGGAAATTACTCATCTTTGAATGTTTGTGAACTGGTGTAGTGCTTTATGCTGTTTCTTTTGTATGCAAGGTGGCTTTATCGGAAACCTGCTTGCTGTGTTTGAACGGGTGAGATCTTCATGACACAGATTCTTTTACCACCATTTTCAGTGTTTTGGAGGTATCACATACTTCTGTATTGGTTCCAAAGGCAAGACTGTGTGAGATTCACAAGAGAGCATTTCTGGAGATAACTTTGTAAACAGTGCTCAAGTTCTATGGTTCAAGTTCTCTACAGCCCTACTACATGTTTACAATCGCTTTTTAAACTGCACCTCTATTCATTTGAAAGTGACTAGCTGAAACCATAACCATGGGCATTCTGTTGGGTTTTACTGCCAGTTGTAACACCTCATCCCAACAGCCTCCAAAATGTGTTAAAGTTGTGGTTGTGTTCTTTTTTTAAGTGCACACTAACTTGGTAGTTGAAAACTGGATGTTTTAAAGTAGTGGCCTGGCTTCCATGGAAAAAAGTACTGAATGGAAGCTAACAAAGAAGTTGCTAAATACATTTTAGGAATTTCAAATACATTTAGGAATTTCAGGCTTCTTGGTTAGTGAATGAATTTAAAATTGCATTCATCAGATGTTCTAGCAAAAAGCAAATTTCTGAAACCTGTATGTAATTTTTAAGTATTTTTAAACTTCTTTTCACATAAGAGTGCTTAGGTGTTTTTGAAGTCAAATTTGATAAAAAACTTGAATGCTGCAGCATGTGGGTTTTGCAGATAGCAATGTAATTGCCAATATGGTTGTTTCATTATGTGGCCATCTAGGCAGCCAATTAATGCTCTCTTTCCCCTTGTCTGATATTGTGGGACGCGCAAGTTTGGGTTTTTTTAAAGCTGTTAGAGTGTGCTCTGCCACCTGAAGAACTTTGTTAAAAGATAATTTTTTAAAAAATTATTTTGCCACTTTTTAATGAACTGAATACCTGTACCAACATGAACTATACTGAGAAATCTTAGGAAATTTAAAATACTTCTTTATACATGAAGATTTTTATTTCAACCCTCTAGGATGGCTGTTGTTCGTCCTGTTATGCCTGATGGGAAGTAAAACCATAAAAAACCTGTAGCGAGTAGTTTGTTTTAAAAAGAAACAAAGATCCTTGTTAATTTTTTCCTTGGTTTGGATTTAAACTTGTTACCTTTCTAATAATGAAAGATTGTTCTAAATAGAAATTGTTAGGTTTTCTGCTACAAAATCTTGGCATTCAGAACAAAAGCAACATTGTGTGCTAATTACCCTATTTTTAGAACATGATCAGGGAGCTCAGGTCAGTAGCATAGACAAGCATGCAGATATGATTTAGTCCTGATTTTAATTTGTAATTTTGTGGTCCCATCTTCTCAGTATGGAGACTTTTTTCTGCTGAAAGAGTTGACAGGCACTATCTAAAATGCAGTAAAAATACTATAAAGACACGAGTTCAGTATTTGTTGATTGAATCCTCATTTCCTGATTGAAAAAGCAGTACAGGGGAAAGCTTAGAATGAGTTTCCATATGAATGAAAACAAATCCTGCAGTTACTAATAGCTGAGTGATAATATTACTACATATATATCATCCCTCTGTTTTGTTTTGCAAAATTTGATTTTTTCCTATCAACTGACATTCTCATACAAGAGCAGAGCACTTTTGAGTTGAAATGTGGAAAATGTGTTTTCATGCTGTAACACACTAGTGAAATAGTTGCATTGGAAAATGGCTGAAGTTGATGCCTTTACCTCAGGAGTGATGAGGGAGTGCAAAAAATACCACTTGAAGGGGAGAGAACAGTTTCAATTGTGTTGTGTTACTTGGTTCAGCATTATCCTGTTTCAGTGTTGTTTTGTTCTCTACAGCCAGATTCTGAATTTTGCTGTATTACCCTAAGTGAGAGGTAACAGTGGTTTCATAGTAACTTCAAACTTACCTAACCCTTGTAACTTGTTATAAAAAGCACTTGCCTGTGACAGCCTCTGTCTCTTGACCCTGCTGTTACTCTTGTAACTGAAGGTGTTAACACTGTACAAAGAAATGCTTTGAACATTTTTTAACTTTACTGTCATTCAGGCATTGATGAAAGGAAGGGAGTATGGGATTATGCATAGCTAAGGAAGAACTACAATAAACTTTTCCAGCAGGCTTTACTTTCTCTGACTTGAAGATCATTCAGAAGAAAAACTGGGTGTTCCCTTTATGAAAGGAATATATCCCTCACATGGTGATATGAGGGCTTCCCATCTCAGTTATTTAAACTCATGTGCATAGCTAAAAGTTCCAGGTGGTTTTGTGAAACAGTGCTTGTCCAAATTTCTTGCCCTTTTCTGCTTTATCAAGATACCTTACTTCATCTTCTGGTAAAGATTCCCATAGATTGCCATGCCGTTTAGCATTTCTGCAGTTAACTGTGCATGTCTTGTGCACGTAGTGGATGGGTTGGTACTAGCACAGTTAAGTTGTGTCAAAATTAAGGGATTTGAGTTACTGCAAGGGTCCAGTGTCACCTTCTTGTTACTGTATTGAGGCACCTGGATTCCTTGCTTCCACTGACCATTAGCTCCTCAGTCTCTTTATGCAGAACTTAGTAGCTTTTATATTAGTATTGTATTTTTTATTATATCATACTCCTGTTTTCTATGCTTGTATTTGGGCAGACAGTTTTAATTATCTATTCTAAATTTGAAAATTTAAATAAATTTTGTCAATTTTTGTTCCTACGTTAACAGTTAGAAATATTTTGTTAAGAGAATAACTTTGAGGCACTAATAAAAGAATTATCTCTGGAGAGTTCAGTGGCTGGTGATGTCTTTCATCACACAGATGTGGTATCTTGATGTTCTAGTGCTGCATTATGCTCATTTGATTGAGATTGATATTTTTTGAGGGGGGAGGGGACCTTCAGCTTTCCTCAGAAGGTATATCTTTTCTCCAAGATAAATGATACAATCTGTTTAACATGTTTATCTGCTGTATTAAACATAGAATTGTTTAGGTTGAAAAAGACCGCTCCTCTAAGACCGAGTCCAGCTGTTAACCCAGCACTGCTGTGCTGATTAACAGCTGGAGTCACTGCTTAACCATGTGCCCAAGTGCCACATCAACACATCTTTTGAGCACTGCCAGGGATAGTGATGGCAGCACTTCCTTAGGCTAGTTTAAATGCCTGACAACCTTTTCAGTGGAGAAAGTTTTCCTAATATCCAATCTAAACATACCTGGCATAACTTGAGGCCATTTCCTCTCATCCTGTTGCTTGTTAATCTGGGACAAGAGACCACTCCCCATTTGGCTACAGCCTCCTTTTGGGTTGTCGTAGGGAGTGATGAGGTCTCCCCTCAGGATAATAATACCAGATCCCTGGTTTCATGATCAATGTTCATGCTAGTGGTAATGGATGCATGAATTTGATCTCACAAGCATAAAGGAAACAGTTGGTCTTCTGCTTTATTCCCTTTTAAAATGACATTTTTAACCTACTGCATTATTCTATTGCATCTTTTTGAGAAGAGCTAAATGTTCTAGTTACTACTGAACTGTATGATATTTTCGCTCATAACAATTTCCCTACCCAACTTATATTAACCGGTTTGGAATGGGTGATGCATTTTTTGGTTGTAGTTCCAAGACATTTGAAGTGTGAAACTATACCATGTACTGTGCACTTTTTAAACAGTTCACTCAGTTCTCACAGAATTGTTCAGGTTGGAAAGGACCTTTAAGACCACTGTGCAGAGCATCTGAGCTCTTTAAAGTTACAAACCTCTGTTAGAGGTTTTGAGTGAACTATCCCAGTTATTTTGACCATCTGCAATTAGTGTGTTCTAATGCATCTCTACACTATTCTAATTTTTGTTTTCTGTATTTAATGATGATGTAAGGAGAAATCTTACAAGTTATCCTGGAATTCTAGGCAAGAACATCAGTTAAAAATAACTTCTAGTGAATGTATTGCTCTTGAGTTTTCCAGTCTTTAGTGACAGTTGAACTTGGCTGGTATGATGTCATTTGTCTGGCACCTTTGGTTTCTGCACACACTGCAAATAGTTTACCAGACTTAATCCTGATGATTATTTTTAAATACAGCTAGCTGTCCTCCAGCTGGACCTCTTTTTTTCTTCACTGACATCTGACTTAGTCCACCACTTAGTTTGTTACCTTATGTTGCAGCCTCTGAATCCCACATAGGGCTCATTTGTGTTACCTGTTTTCTGTTAATGTATTGCTTTCAGTTGCCCAAGGCTTGCAGGGACAGGAAGAGGCTGATATGCTATTTTGTGGACAAGTTGACTTTTATTTGTAGTGCTCTCAATTACTGACTTCTGAGGAAATCAGTTTGAACAAAAGGATAGTTTTGTTTAAAAATGTGAATTAATAAGTTTGGCTGTAGTTGGGGTCTGGTAGCCTCAAAAAACCTATTTCTGACTTTTGAGCAACATGAAAAATTTCTTTCCATTGCTATTCCAAGGTAATTGTGTGAACAATCTGTCTAGAGAAGGGGAAGAGGTGTTTCCTGAGAGAGAGGGCATGGTTACTGTTTGGGGTGTGGTATGCTCAGAGATGCTGAACACAGCTGTGTTGTCACCCTGCCAGCCTTGGGGCTTGTGCAAAAATGCCGTTTTTTTCTGGAGGAACTGTGTCTCAGGAATGTCTTGCTACCTCAGCTGACTTGCAGTTCACCTCGCTGTGACCCATCTTCCTGAGGGCGTGCGGATGTCCGGGTAATCTAATAGTGGTGTGCTTACTTGGGACATGTAAAGCTGATCTGAAAAAAAGGCTTCTCACCAAAGCCTGCACCCTAGCTGTAACGTGGCTGGTGCCTCTGTGCAAATTCAGGTTAGTTCCTGTGTGGATAAAGGAAAGATTTGGAACTGCTGAACACTTGTATTTCTGTCTTCACTTATGCAAAATCACTTAGCAAATTTTCACACAGTTTTGATAAGTTTTAAATTCTAGCAGGGGTTTTCCTAATTTTTAGGAATTCTGCAGGATACACTTACAACTGTGGATAAGATAGTGCTTAATTAAGTCTTCTAACCTTTCCATTTTGATAAAGAAAATGCTTTCTTGTGATGGCAAGCAGGCTTAAGGTACCTCTATGAAAGAGGTTTTAAATTTGAACCTTTAGGAAACTTGCACTGTAGCTGGCTTTTCTGTACTTTGGCTTTCTTTTTGTAGCATGAACTTCCTACACATTCTCTTTCAAGCCCTGAAAAGATAAACTGTTGCTTTTCTTCTGCAAATTTTTACAATGAGCAGCAAAACATTGTAAATGAAGCCTGTGGGTACCTCTGTATTTGACCATAATGCAGTCTACTGCATTAGAACAGTTAGTGGCTGTAGCTGTTCAAGTAACAGGGAAATAAAATATTTTACTAGTAATGTTTTTTGCATGCTGGCTTTATACAGGCATGTAGACTACCCTTTATTTGTGCTCATAAATCTCTTCACACAGTCAGGAGGCCTAGATTCCAAGCAGTATCTTAGTCCAAACCAGTCACCTAGACACTGAGGATTGAAGTAATACACCAGGTTTGTTATAATCCTGCACTGACAACTGGTGGACTGATATCTCCCTGGCATTACTTCAGGCAGTGATGCTAGTGGTTTTGTTGCTCACGTGCCAAGATGCAACTGCTATTTACGAACCTAAATGCACCTCTGAATGAACTAGGAAGGACAGCTGTGTCTTATGGAAAGTGGAGTGATAAGAGTCCTATATTTAAATATTTGCTCTTGAGGAGATACTGCAAAATAAATACTGCAGTGATCTAGTCTAATGCTATTGATTGTGGTATATAGTGTATTTGAAACTCTGAAGACAAGACCAGGACCCTGAGCTGAGCATTGCACAGATAGTGGAGTTTGTTTGCTCTTAAAGACTGCATTTTTCTCAGTGCCTTTCTGTAATGTTTTTGATTCTGTTTGGGTTTTTTTTAGCCAGTAGAACTGTGTTTGCAGAGAAACTTATGGTTGTTTAAGTAAATGACAGTAAACAAAGTGTGATGCAGCTACATCTCTTCCATGCTAGTGGGTTGCACAGATTAGCCTAAATGTCTGCCAGCATAGTTTTCTTGGCAGTGCCTTGTAGTCTCCTTACTCCAGAACAGTTGTCTAGAGCTGGCAGATAATTGTCATGACAGACACTAGTATCTCCTCAGTTTGCAGAAGAACTCTTCCAACTGTGTGCATTTTGATACTGAGTTGTGTGAAAAGTGGAGGGAAGATTAAAGGATGGGACATGAAAAAGACTGCTGCAAGGAGAATAAGGAAAAATTGGATGTGAGAGAGAAACACACTAGAGGGAGGCTCTGAAGTTGACAGCAGCTTTATATAGTCTATTTTAATTTAAAAAAAAAATCTTTGAAGAATGTTATTCAAAGTCTTCCAGTAAACTGGGCCATAATTTGAAAACATACAATGCTTGCATGGATTGTTTTAAGAGCTGGAAAGTGGAGGGTGATAACTGCCCATTGCAGTGACAGAGGGAGGCAGACGCTGGAGTCCCACAGGGTGCTGTAGTGAGATGAATGCCTTTAGCATGGTCAGAAGTGATCTTGGAAAGAGGATGAACAGTGAAAGGATGGATGAAAGTTTGTGATGACAAGTAGAGTTGTTCAGAGATGAAAACAAGGGCCCAACGAGGAATTCAGTAACACAAGACTGCTGGTGAAACTTTCTCTGCTACACAGTAGTGTAGAAAAACATTAAAACTGGTCTCTGAGATGAATATTACAACTCAAAAACTTAAATGATATCATCAGCTTACCTGCATGGTCTTGGACAAAATGAGGACTAGCTTCTGAAATAAAAATGTGTTAAGACATTGTCAAATAGCTTCAGTTCTGATCCAGTGTGTTTTTTCTGAATGTAATTGATAGCTACAAGTCTTTCTGGGGGAGTTCTTACCATGTCATTGCTTTTTTTCCAAGATATTGGCTAATGGCCCTTGTTGGAGATGGGTTATCCATCCCATGCCTCTTAAAGTTTTTAGGCATCATTTGTTCATAGCCAGTTTTGTCTTCGTTTAGGAAAAAATGTTTAAATGAACTGTGGAAGTTGGTCTCTCTCAGAAAACCTCTAAGGTGTTTGAGCTGCTGTTTCATCCAGCCCGCTGGCTTGGAGAGTCCACAGGATTTGTGCTGCCACTGGTCACACCTTTGTTGAAAGAACTGCCTTTTGTTTTATAGAAATTTAAGGGGTTTTTTTGATAGGCAGAACAGAGAAAGGAAATACTGGTCTCTGCAAGGAGCATCACTGTGTTGCATTTTCAAAAAATGTATAAGAGACTGCATCTTGTATTGTTTTGCACAGCAATACTGTCAGTCTCCTTGAAATGATCCTGCATTAAAAGCAAGTTAAGAGTAAGTGTAAGGAAAAATTGTATATGTTTCATGGATACAATGTTGTGTGCATCAAAAATAATGCTAATTGTTACATCACTCAAGAAAAACAGGGACTCATATGTGAGAGTTGTAATTGTATGCTTTCAGTTTCTGTAGGTCTTCAGTTCATGCTATCTTTGGAATTGTTACATGTATAAAACTGAAATCACAAGACAAGCAAATGTAATCTGAATAAAATGAGTCAAGAATATTGCTGTAATTCCTCTTACTGAATTGTTAGATGTTCTTTGGTTTATAGCAGTGCTGCCATTCTATTTATTAGCAAATACTGTATTTTTCTGAAATAGATGGACAAGTACTTGGTTCTAGTTTTGCTGCATATTAGGGAATGCAGTCTTCTTGATTACAGTCTAGATCTTTATTTGGCACTATGAAATTGTGGTCCTAAATGTGGACATCAGATACTTTTCTTTCCATGTAATTGTTGGGAAGTAGTTACGACACCAGAAAAATATATTTAGATTATATTTACATAAAATGTAGGTGTTTAGGTTCTAAAATGTTTCTTCATATTGACTGTTAATATCCTGATCTTATTGGGATTGTGTTTTTGTGTTACACTTTGGACAGATCAAATGCAGTTTTCACTTTTTTCTGGAACACATCCATCCAACCCTTTAATAAAATTCCCCTTTGAATACATTGTAAGGAATTGTAATTCCTGAAGGAAACTTGAATTTGTTTAGCTTACAGGACAGCAGGTAAAATGGAGACTCTAAAACTTTAAGTTCCTGGCTTTCTGGGCCAGTGAATTATTCCTGGTAGTTGGAACCTCCTGAGTTACTAGCAAATGGTAGTTAACAGGACAGTGTTTTCTTGTGCATAGTATTGTGTTAGACTTCAAGTTACCCAGAACATCTTTTTGGAGACTAGGCTCCCAGGTGCTGTTTTGCTGGTAGAATATGTTGCTCATTTTATAATATATTTGAGAACATAGGTTTTTCATGGTATGCGAGATTTGTAATAATCTTTGAAATAGATTTGTAATAATCTTTGTTACATTATTTGTAATAATGTAAAATGTTTCTAGTTACTGTGTATAGAATAGGTCAGTGATTATACTGAGATAGTTAAGAAAATTGAGATCGTTCTGAACATGGGAATTAGTCATGTTAAATAGCCTGGCACCTGACATAAATTTTTTTTGGTAAAATATTGTAATATTGTGGCTATTCTGAGGAACTACTTGGATGGGTTTTGTAAAGTTGGGATTAAAAGTAAAGCCCCAAAAAGGCATCTTCATTCCTAAATTGTTTTAGCTGTAAGTATGCTCTGTCTGCAGTCTTATGCTGGAAATTAGTAAACTGTTACCAGCACCATTTTTGCTTCAGTTTTTCTAAGGTTATATTCCAGTTCTATACTTAGGACTAATTTTCATACTAGTACAGTCCTAAGATCGAAAACTCAACATGGCATTTTGCTGGTGCTTGGTACTTCAACTTATGTGAGTAGATCTGTAGGTTCTAAATGAGAACAAAGTTTTTTCAATGTTTCTGTGTGTTTTAGACTGAGAGCACAAGATGTGCAAGGGAGATGTGCCTCTCTTCAGACTGTAATATGTATTTATCATGTTTCATAAAACTGACATGTTTCTTTTAGTATTATGGAATATGACCGTAGAGTTTATAACTGGAATCTTGTGCTGCTGTTCATATAAGTTATTTTGTTTTTTTGGTTTTTTCCCCTAGTGTTTGAAATCTAGCAGAATGGCAGACATAGACAAGTAAGTAAAACCTGTAGGTTACTGAGGCTCTGAGTGTGTCCTGTGCTGTATTTTACATGGGTGGGCTCTCCAGATACTGGATAGTCAGTACGTAGATACTGACCTTAGCACTGTGGCAAGACCTGAGGTTTATAGCATATGGGAGAAAAGCTTATTTTGCTTATCATAAATGGGTTTGTGATCTTAATTTTAAGTAAATATAAACGTGGAAGAAGACATGAGTCAACTTCCTCTATTATTTGGAATTCTGGAGGGGAAAAAGAGATATGATTGCCCATTCCTGTTGTTTCACTTTATGTGGGGTTTTTTTCTATACTTCTAGTGCTCTTATTTTGTGATACTTGAGGTACAGTTTAGGTGATCCTGCCCACAGTTCTCAAGGCCTGCACATCTTAAGGAAGCTATGTGGAGCAGGAGGCGGCTTTGGCTGGTTGATATGAATAAGAGAAGAAGGAGTTCTTTTTACAAAAGAAAACTTTGTAATTCTGGAAAGTTGCTAATTCTTTAAACTGTTCTGGGATTGTCTAAAGGGAAACTTCTATGAAGACAAATTTGGCTTTGCTTGGCTATTAAGACTTGTTTGTCATAGATCAAAAGATGCAACAGTTTGTTTCTACCCAAATCTTTAGTTTGAGATCATTAGTATCGTTATAGTATATTATAAAATTAACTTCTTGATGCTGTTATTGAATATTTCTAAAAGCAAAGAACAGTCTGAACTTGATCAGCAAGATATGGAAGATGTTGAAGAAGTAGAAGAAGAAGAAACTGGTGAAGATGCCAACAGCAAAGGTAATGTTGAAACTAAGTTTCTAAAGATGTACAATTGTATTTAAGTTGTGAAGCAAGGACTTTTTTTTTCAAATTGTCTGAGTTTTATAAGTTGTCTGCAGTTACTCAGTTTAGTTATGGTTACTACCAGATTCAGGCAGTGCTGCCCACCTGTGTAATTGGAAAAGACAGGATTATTGTGGATATGTGACTGAATTATTTCAAAACTGAAAGCAGTTTAAAACTTCACACATGTGAAGCTTTGGGTATAAAAAAATAATGTGTATATATATATGTGTGTGTGTATTTCTTACTTTTCATTAGTTGCTAATAATTTGCTGATAAGTTGACAGTGAACAGAGCAAATCATGTGTAGTGTTACCACTCTTTGAAATTAATAAATCCCTTCCTCCCCCCCTGAAAAGAAACATAAGCACATATCAAAATACTTTCATTTTGTCAGTGCTGAACAGTCTTACTCAGGCTTTGTATTTAAAATGTGGGAACACAGATGGAATCCAAAGAGCAATTAGCCAAAAGAGAAATAACTAATAATCTCTGCAATAAAATTACTTGGACTGCTAATAGTGCCATGTTACATGCCTGCTTAAACAGAGTAATAACAGTATAGTAAAATATTTTGCTTAAGATGTTACGCTTTGCTAATCTATTAAAAGAAGGGTTTTCAAAACTGGATGGCACAATTTTAGGGAACACTTTCACTAGCTGAAGTAATTAAATGGCATACAGTAATTAAATGGCAAGTACTCAGGTGTCCCACAGGAACCTAGAGAGGACTAATGTCTTTTTTTCAGTGGTTTCTCAGCTATTACAAGTGAGAAACAGGGGAAATTCTACTCTAGGAATCCTGGAGGGAAGTTGGATTTTATAGATCAGAAACATGTTTTGATAATAGGAGAACTTGCTACAGTTTTAAACAGCTCTTCTGCATCTGTAATTCTTGTCTAATATTTTTTTATGCACAATTCTTTCTTTCAAGATTGGTCCAAAAGATGCACTTTGTGCTTACATAATTTTCTTTTTTAATTTAGCTCGGCAGTTGACTGTGCAGATGATGCAAAATCCTCAGATTCTTGCAGCCCTTCAGGAAAGACTTGATGGTCTGGTAGGATCATCTGCAGGATATGTAGAAAGGTATAACATTTATTTAGTATGAGCAGAGTGTTAAAATGGTTCCTTTGTTTCCTGCACAGTGTTGTCTATGACATTAGTAGTCATAAACCTCTGTGCTGCTCAGATAGCAAAAAACCTAATACAGTCTGTCTGTAGTGCATCTCAGAATTGAAGAGTTTTTATTTGAGGCTTCATGAAGAAAATAATGCTAATATTTACTGTAGCTACAGTATGTGACACTTCTTAGGATACTATCCTGCTCCTTGGAATCTGTTTTGTAGCTTTGCCTTGGTCATGAAACCTCAGCTGTTTAAACTATAGTGGTGTCTCTAATACAGTAATTTTATGCTTAGGCTGTAATCATTAGCTGATAGAGGAATGTTATCAGCAGTACTTCATGTGATTTTCTCATGTATCAAAACTTGCTATGAATTCTTGCCAAAATTTTTGTAGTTGATCTGCATTTATGAGGTATGCAGTAATTGCTTTCCTTGTACACGTTTGTAATACAGTGGCTCATTTAGCAAACCAGTTTTGGCTCACTTTGGGTCAGACAGTGTGTCTGAAGACAGTGCTGCTAGCTGCTGTGCTCAGTGAAACAAAGCAGCAAATTTTGGAGATTAAATTTCTTGACAAAGAATAACTCAGCTGTCCTGAACTTTTTCATAAAACCAAGCAAATTAATGGTGAGACCTTTCTTAGTTGTACTCAATACTATGATTTTACTTTGGTACTCATTGATAATGCAGAACCTGTTTTTAGAATGAAGATTTATTGCACAAATTTCTCTCATGATTTACCCAGGTGTTTGGAATACTCTGGTTCTAACTGTGCTTGAGCCTCGGTTTAAGAGCTTGTGCTAAGGATTTCACTCTCATTGGTGTAATTGGTTGCAGCTTTGATTTAAACTTCCTAAAGCTTAAAACAGAGTGTAAAATCTGTTGTCGTACAAGTTGGTTGATTTGCAAGGGGTCTGGTTAGGGAGAGATCAATATGTGCTTAAAATGCAGTGTTAGTAACAGTTCTATCCCTGAATTTTTCAGCTTGCCTAAAGTTGTTAAAAGACGTGTGAATGCTCTCAAGAACCTTCAAGTTCAGTGTGCACAGATAGAAGCGAAGTTCTATGAGGAAGTTCATGAGCTGGAAAGAAAGTATGCTGCTCTCTATCAGCCCTTATTTGACAAGGTATTTTAATGCCACACTGATTTGTACTTTAACACTTCATCTAAAATACAAGGGACTATTAAAACCAGAAGACTCATGTTCCAGTTTACTTGGTCTCATGTGTGTCCCTTCAATTCAGCTGATACAATTTTGCTGTCCAAGTGAATATCAACCAAGAATAAGAGAGTGAAAAGTTAAGTCTGTTCCATAGTTACCAAAATTACTTCAGTATATCAGACCTCATTTTAATTGAGCAAATGTCAGATGATACTGTAACTTTTCTGGGACTTTAGTGTTTATTATAGTGTGTTGAAAAACGCCTAACTGCTGAATCTATCTTCTAGAGCCAGAAAAAAAAGTTTTGATAAGTAGTTAATGTATGACTAATTGTTTAATTTAGGGTTAGGAATTTATCGGTTAGGGCACTGCTGATTGCAGTGACGAGGACATTTGAAAATATTCTTCATTTAATCTTCCAGCGAAGTGAAATCATCAATGCCATTTATGAACCTACAGAAGAAGAATGTGAATGGAAAGCAGATGCTGATGAAGAAATTTCAGTGAGTATTGTAATTGGTTCTTATCAGTATCTCAAGCTTTAGCATGAAACAAGATTCAATAAGCTGAAATTTTTAAAAAGCAGATTTGTAATGCTTACTTGCTATTAATAATGATGCTAATACTTAATGGATCCTTAAAGCATCCACATGATTAAGATTGCATCTTAATTGTACTGGTATGAACAAAGAACTGATGAACCTTATGGGCTCTTAGTTTAAGGAAACCCAATTTTTTTATTTTCTTAAGGACGAAATGAAAGAGAAAGCTAAGCTTGAAGAAGAAAAAAAAGATGAAGAAAAAGAAGACCCTAAAGGAATCCCTGAGTTTTGGCTGACAGTATTCAAGAATGTGGACTTGCTCAGTGATTTGGTTCAGGTAGGTGGTGGTCTAGTCTTGTTTAAAGTTGCATTGGTAATTAATCCAAGGGTCTTTAAGAAACCGTGGAAACACTATGATGCTTGATATGTCTATTGGAGAGCAATAATGGAATTGTTACTTGAATGTCATCTCTGGTAACTTTTCAAGTGGGAGTACAGAGCACTGAAATACCTTCCTGCTGTTTTATTTTTTGAACCTATTTTTCAATACTATTAAACTTCCAGCTTGTAGGAGTGTGTGTGAAAAGTGTATTAGACATTACTGAAAACTGTACATGGTGTTTACATGAGTTTTGATTGTGTACTGTATTGGGGACTCTGCACCCAGCCATTGTTGCCATCTGCTGGTCATGTTCATGGAAGCATTTCAGCATTGTAACAAGGTTTTTTTCCTAAGGAAAACTTGTTCTAAACATGGCTTTTTATCTCTGTGAGACCTTAAATCTGTGTATAATTGAACGTTACGAAAATTAAATACACTGTGTTTTCTCTGCAGGAACATGATGAACCTATCCTGAAATACTTAAAAGATATAAAAGTGAAATTTTCAGAAGTTGGACAGCCTATGGTTAGTTTGACTTATTAAACAAGATTACTTTTGTGTTATCTTAAGAATTATTTGTATTTTAGCAACATGGTCTGTGATAGCCAATTGTCTTGTGGAAATCATGAGAAAATATACAGCTGCTGCTTTGGGAAAGTCTTGAACTAGTCTAGTGCTAGTCTTGCACCACCCTATGAATGAATGTATACTAAATTTAACCTTCAGCTTCTGATGAGATTGGCCTTAATATCTGATAACTTAAGTTTCACTATTGCATCTTGATACCTTTGGGCAATTTTTGTCTAACTGCTGTAATTTCATATATTTCCTTGGCAGAAATCAGATAGTTTTCCAAGTTCTAATATTTTTTTAATTCTCCCTGTACATTAATGCTAGGAAAGCTATGTGCTGGGAGATCTGTCATTATTGAACTAGGAAGTGCAAGATCAAGTAAATGAAAATATTTAACGATTTACTGTGTAATTTGGGCAGAAAATTCTAGAATAACTTATGGATGTATTGGAGAAGAGTGCATTCTGTTGCATGTGTATTGTTTGGATTTATGTGTTAAGAAGTTAAAGGTGTTTGTCAGTAACTAAAGTTATTGTTCTGCAATTCTTTTTAAGAGTTTTACATTAGAGTTTCATTTTGAACCAAATGACTACTTCACAAATGAAGTGTTGACAAAGACATATAGAATGAGGTCAGAGCCAGATGATTCTGATCCCTTTTCCTTCGATGGACCAGAAATCATGGGTTGTACAGGGTAAGTGCTAATTAGATAGCTTTAAGGCAATATAACAGTTCTTTTCCTTAACATTATCCAGCTGTAGAATTTTGCAGCATCTTGGGGAGGTGCTGGAAAAGATACTTCCCCATGTAACTTGTGAACAACTAGGTTTGACATAAGTACACTTGGGCCTGTTGAGTAGTTTTTGTGTTCGAGTCTCCAATGTTCTGACTGCTTTTCTGAGTGATAACAACTAAGTTACAGCCTATCACTGCATAGACAGTTTGGTTTTACTCTTAAATTAATCTCCAGTTGTTCATACTGACTTATTTATCTCTTTCTTGCCCAGTCATTTAACATGTTTTGCCACGTCCTGTAAGATTTAGTTTTAAGTGCTTGGGGTAGCTTTGGTTAAACTGTTTTGTCTTCCCCAGTTTGGACTGATTGGAAAATCATGAATCTTGGCAGAGTTTGGTGTGAGATGCCACTGCTTCTGTAAAAATTATTAACTCCTAGTCCTTGTTTTCTCTTTTAGCTTAGACAGCCCCTTCTTGTCCCAAGGCAACTCACTCCATTTCTTTGAATCTGTAAAAGAATCTCATCAGAAACTTCTGCACATGCAGTTTGTTTCACTGATGTAACTTTCATTTGTGTCTCCAGAATGCTTTGACTGTTAGAGAAACAGTAAGCATGATTTTGCTCTGTAAGCAGCGTAGAGTTAAAAAATCCCAGAACAAAAAAACCCAAAGAAATGAATATAACACAAGAAGACAAAACCCTCACAAACAACTCAAAATCAGTCCAAAGCTACATGCCTGCTTGATGTATTGTTTTAAGGACTTACTGGTTATAATGATAGATGTGGTGAACTGGCCATGTTACTAACGTGCTCAAATAAGACAGTACTGTGTAATGGATAGGTGCCTTTAAAAATGGTGCAATACTAGTTGTTGGTATAAAACTAGGCACTACTTGGTAGCTAATGAAAATTAGCATTTCAGAGATAGAGTGGAGAAGGAAAAACTTCTGGATGAAAATAATCCTAAAATGAATCTGTTACTCTTGTACTCAACCAATAAACTAATGAAAAGATAGCACTAAATAAATACTACCATAGTGTTTTCTCTTGCAGTTGTGATAATCTCAGTAACCTTGTAACCAGGGGAACGGTTATTAAGCTTCAGGTAGTTGTGGGTTTTTAGTGTCATTTTTTATTTACTCTTTAGTTGCCAAATAGACTGGAAAAAAGGAAAGAATGTTACTTTGAAAACCATTAAGAAGAAGCAAAAACATAAGGGCCGCGGAACAGTCAGGACAGTGACAAAAACTGTTTCCAATGACTCTTTCTTCAACTTCTTTAGTCCACCTGAAGGTAAGCTGAACGCTACTTTACATGTATTAACTTTAAATGTAGAATGTATCTTACTCACTTGTATCTCACAAGTGTTTCTTCTGTTCTTTTTTCTACAGTTCCTGAAAGTGGAGACCTGGTAAGTTGGCTTATTTAAAAAATGATGATGGAGTGTTTATGGAATTTTGGAATTTGTTAAATGACCTCAGCTTTAACTGCTCCTGTCTTTAACTGAGAAGACTAGTATGTATTTGAGTTTTCTTTTTTAGAAGGCGTGTTTGAGTTGAATGGTAGAGTTTAATTTAGTCAACTTTAACAGTTTATGCTTCCTGAAAGTCACCTTGTGAATTGTTAACAGTTGTAGAAACGTAGTGATCTACATTATTAGTCTTCGATTTAATGGGTGGTGTAAGTCCCTTCAGGTGTTCTTCGGATGATTTTATCTAACGGCAGAATGTATCCAGTTTGTATTTTATTCTGTTAAAAATGTCTCAAGCTGTTAACTCTTGAAGAAAGTAATACGAACAGAAAACTGCAAGCGCCTGCTTTTCTGTGTGCTCACTATGGCAATAAGCCACGTTTTGTAAGGAGGAAAAAACTACCAAAAATACTTAGCAGTAGGGAATATATTATGCAGTTTGAGTTAGAAATGCAAAATTAAGGCTTCCAGAAGCATGCTGTTAGAACTCTAGTTGGCATGGACACCAACATTTGTATGTTCATAATGTTTAGAAAAACAAAACCCAAAATGAAATCTTTTGAATTGAAAATAATTGCTCAGATGGGAGACAGCAGAACACTTGATATGAAAACAAGAGGAGTGAAAGTCTGGGATTGGATCTGAGAGCATTTTTAGGGTGCTCAAGTGCTTCAGTAGTGGCTTTATCTGATGGGGGAATCAAGGAGATGCACTGTAGGAATCAGAAGTAGGTCGTAAAATCTTTAATGTGATAGGCTCACCTGGCTGTTGCTCAGTTCTTAAAGAATATTGTGCATATGAACTGAAAGCCTATGGGAGTTACTAAATAATCTTTATACTTGGAACAAAAGAAAATTCAGAATTGCATATAACTAGGCTTACTGAAGCAGCAGCTCCTCACTGTATAATGTGGGTGGGCTGTTGAAAGTGTCAAACTTGGCCCCTCAGTTTCAGTTCTGTAAAACAGCTCCTGAAACAAAAAGTCAGTTACAGAATTTGTGTAAATCTGACCACATCAAAATCTATTTAACTTGTGTGTATGTGTCAAAAGTAGTTACCGTCTTGTAGTTTAGGAAATAATATTGTTTTATGCAGGATGATGATTCCGAGGCAATCCTTGCTGCAGACTTTGAAATAGGTCATTTCTTGCGTGAACGTATAGTGCCCCGGTCAGTACTGTACTTCACTGGAGAAGCTATTGAAGATGATGATGATGATGTAAGTATAATGTTCATTCAGAACAGTAAAAACCTTGAAATAATGCTGTTTGAAGACCTTGGGTAATTTCTTACATTAGTATCTGCAGAATGGGATCTAGTAATGTTGGTTACAGCAGAGCTTTCTAGATTGTACAGGAATAAGCAGCATAAAAATAATCTTTGAAGTAGTGACTTCAGAGTTTTGTGGCAAAAGCAATGGTGGAAGCTGATCACCTAGAGGATGTCATAGTAGCATTTTGTGTATGAGACATTCCTAGAGAAGTGTACCCAGTACTTTGTGGAACTGTAATGAGCTGCCAAAGAACAAATGAAACTGTTTATCTAACTGCTCAGCCTGTTCTTTGTGCTTACAGTGATACTGGGCTATGAAGTTTTAGGGGATTCAAACCTCATCCTTTCAAAAATACTCTTACTTTAAAAAAAAAAAAAAAAAAAGAACTAGATAAGCACATTCAAAGCGTGCCAAAAAATCAAAGCAAGTTCTGCAAAAGCTTAAAGTGTTCTAAGTGTTTTAAAAGAGCTAAGCTTGAAGTTGACAACCCACGAAGCCTCAGAACTTTATACAGGTGTAAAACACTTTTATGTCGCTGCCTCCGCTCAGACAAGGACAGTGTGACTGTAAAGGTGGCTTAGATATGTCCTGTCTTAAAAATAATTTTTGGAATCCAAACTGTTGGCCCTTGTTGCAAAGGCTTGGCTGGGGCTGAGGAGGAGGGGGTACTGCCAGGACGGGTTACCTTGGGCTCCGCTGTCCCCTGCCGTCCCCAAGTGGAACCACAATGTAATCAGCTCCTCCTGGGCTGCGTGGAACAAGGACAGTCTACCCTGCCAGAGCTCACCAGCTGAGCATTGCTTTTGTGGTTGCAAAAAGTATTTTTAAATCTGACAGACACAGGAGCTTCTGGGTTCAAATTGAGAGACTAGGTTTAGATTAGATATTAGGAAGAAGTTCTTTACTGTGAGGGTTGTGAGACACTGGAACAGGTTGCCCATGAAAACTGGATGTCCCATCCCTGCAGATATTCAAGGCCAGGATGGATGGAGAGGATTGGATGAGACTCTGAGCATCCTGGTCTAGTGGAAGGTTTCCCTACCCATGGCAGGGTGGTTGGAGCTAATGACCTTCAAGGGCCCTTACAACTCAAACCATTCTATGATTCTCTTAAGATCACAATATTGAGTGGTCTCTGACATCTACTTGAGCTATAAGTTACTGCATTTATGATGCTATCAAAAATATTTATTTTCTCTTCTAGTATGATGAAGAAGGTGAAGAGGCAGATGATGAGGTAAGATGACAGATGCCCTTGATTCAAATAGTTTCCCTGTTGTAGTTTGTTATCTGGAATAAGAGTTTCTTTAATTTTTGAGCGCTCTCGACATTAAGTTTAAGAATTACTTCTGAAATAAGATAGAACGTGTTGTTTTGTGGATCTCAGATGAATAAGTAAAAAAAAAAACAAAACAAGACAAAGCAAACAACCAGCAAGACAACAACAGAAAAACCCAAACCAAGCTAGGACAACCCTTGAGGTATCTTAAAAAATTAACCTGCCACTGATGTCAAAAGATATGCTTTATGGAGGATAAACTAATACAATATTTATAATGCCAAGGGGTAATTAATGCATTTCTGAGTACAATTGAATCTTAATTTTCGTGAAAATGGCTCAGGAAGCTGAATGTGAATAAGCTAGAGAAATATTAAGTGTTTTCTTTCAGGAGGGAGAAGAAGAAGCAGATGAAGAAAATGATCCTGATTATGACCCAAAAGTAAGGAATTAAAATGAATGTTTAAAGTTTGTGTATGCATACAGACATTTAAAATTTTATGTGTGTCGAATCTTGATTTTAGTTTAAGTATTAAACCAATAATCGCTTTGGGTGAGCATGCTTTGATTTGAGGCTAATTCCGCCTAATTCCGACAGACTAGAATTGACAGAGAATTTTTTAAAAAGTTCTTCAGGAGTCATTTTCTAAAAATTACTTTTGGCTTTGAGTGCTAAGATTAGTCAGGCTTGGTTTTCTATAAACTTGTCTTGCACCAAATTGCTGCCTAATGATGAAATTGCTAAATGGTTAGTTATAAGGACATGGAAAGAACTGTGTCATCCAGCTTCAGTTTTTGGGAACTTGCTACAAGCTGGCTCTGGCACAGTTTTTCCCAGCAGAATACAAAGTAGGCTCTTTTACATTAGGTAAATGGCAAGTCTTTCATTGTTTGAAGTAGCAGAAGTCAAGGTTCAGGAATGCGTCTACAGCCAAGTCCTAAAATGTGAACAGCCAACAGCAACTGGGAGCTTTCTTATTCCACGGGAAGGGAAAATTACTAATGAGGCTGAAAAAAAGACTGAGCCACACAATTCATGGCTTTTTAATAGCTGAGGGAAAGGTACATCTGGCTACCTGAAAGCATCTGATTGTGGTAGGTGAAAGTTGCAGTCATGAAGTCTGAAGTGCTCCAAAATGCCTGGTGTTCAAAGGGCTTGTCATTTCAAATAAGTGTTTTTCAGTAGGTTTGAGCTATTATCAAAGTACTGTTGAGAAAATTACATAATCTTAGCATTGTGCATAGAAAGGCAGGGTACAAACTTGTAATCAAAATGTACAGCCGTCTTGGTGCTGTTTGATCTGCTGTAGTGTATTCAAATTGCTTCCTAGTCAAGAAAGTTTTGGAATCTAAATGAAACAGTTGCAAGTTGGACTTACTTCCACCATTTCAGATTGTTTTTTTTCTCAGTGAAGCAGAACTGAGAAAAGGGAAAGACTATGCTCAGTTTCAGAGAGCTGCTCAAGGGCTAGAGATAGTAGTGGTATTATAGTGTTGCAAACTGATCTCACCAGCTGAATCGTGGTCCTGGATTAGCTGTTCAGGTCAAGGAAGATAGAGTAAAACCTGCAACTGAACTCTGCCCTCCCAAAAACTTTCTTGAATTCCCATATTACTGGGACATATTACTGACTCTCTGTTTCAGGAACAGAAGAAATTTTCCATGTTAGAATTTTTTAACAACTGAAAGTTATTGCAAAAGATGCTTTCAGAGCATTAGGAACTGTGATATGGCATTTCATTGCATTGCTCTACAATGTCTTCTGGTATAGACTATGCTCTTGTTACTGCCCATAGGAAGTTTCTTTTGTCTCAAACTGTGAAGAGGGTCTGCATGCTTCTTCTGTGTTGGGCTGTTTCTTCCTGCACATCTCTCTTCTCCTTTTTCCAGTTACAGTGTCTTTTAGAGTACTTTACCACACTTAGTTCTGAACAGGTTTTTGTTCTGGATTGTATCCTGATGTGCTAACAAAGCCAGAATAAATGCAGTGTGGATATTGCTGCATCCAAAGACAGTAGTGTTGCTAATGCTGAACGACAAGTGCAAGGGAAAAGATGAAAGAGCTTGAGTATTGCAGCTTGAGAAAGCATGCTTAGCAATATTGATAGTTCTTTTAAAATACCAGTTTTTGTAAAATGGTATTTCCTTTTTTTTCAACAGAAGGATCAAAACCCAGCAGAATGCAAGCAACAGTGAAGCAGTGTGTCTGTGGCCTTGAGGATTACCTGCACTGTAATAGCCTAAACACAACTATTAGTTACTTACAGCCTTATGTTTTGTATCTTGGTAGAATTAAGTAACCAATTTGTTAAAAAAAAGAAATTGAACACTTAAGAACCAGTTTAAAATGTAGGTTCAATCTACCTAGCATTTTAACAGTATAATTTTCTGCCAATATGTAGAATGCAGTAAATGCCCTAAAGCATGAATGTTAATTCATTGCTACATAGTTTGGTTCTTGTGAAGTCTTTGTCATGTAGCTATTAGACTGCAGCTGTGAAGATGATCAGAACTGTTAATTGAGACCAATATTTGTTTAGAGAAAACTCTCTCCTGAAGAACCAACCAAAGTATTTTTTCAGCCCAGTAGTCTGAACGGGTTTAAGTCTGCTTGCACTAGCTGTGCCTTCATTACTTTGTTATAGAAATGGCAGTGACTTGTACTAACTAGAAGATGATGATGCATTTTTAATTTGACTACTTGAGAAGACTAGTATAACTTGTTTAATTTCCCAACGAGACCACATTGAACATTCATAACTGTCAGCTTGTTTATGCTATTTTATGTTTTGTATTTTATGTGACATAGTGATCTACAAAAGAAACCTAGTCATCATATTAAGGTTATTGTTTACCGCAGGGGTGTGAATAAAGCCTAGTATTTTAAGAAGCTAGTCTTGTTTTATTACTTGTGTATCTGCATGTGTAAACTAGTAATGCATATCTTACATGCTGCAGTTCACGTTTTACTAGACATAAAAGTGATAATTACTGAAAAGTAAATTATATAGCATTTAAAAAACAAACACAATAGTTTGGAAAGTTTAATCCATACTTTGCACTTGCAGTGTGATACTTGTGAATCTGAGCTCAATGTTTCAGTGATTGGTCCACACTGCCATTTTACAGAAGACAAGTTCTTAGAAGTGGGGCTAGATCTGGTAAAGGACTTCAGTATTGCCGTGCCTGAGTCTAAGGCATTGTCTACTAGTATGAAATCTGGAGCAAAGTGCCTTGGATTTTCCGTCTGTGTAGGCGGAGCTAGGTGGTCCTGAAGAAAACATGCCCTGCAGCCAAAGGGAGTGCTGGAAATACATGGCTGTATTCTAGTTTGTCCTCACTGTATCAAGTATCTACGAGGAAACAAACCCAAAGAAATTCTGCTTTCTTCACCTAATGTTCTGTTCACTGTGCTTGTGTTTGCACATTCTGGTTCATACTTTGTCCATATTGGATATTTTTGTCAGTTGAAACATGGGCTAGAAGATATTTCTCGTCTTGTTCTGACCTTGTCTCTGACTTAGCAGTGGAGGTGCTTGATGAGATGTGGATTTAAGCATACTGAGCTGAAATAGGCTGTGAACTGATATATTCTGGGTTTTTCCAGTCAGTAGCATGCTAACTGTACTCTGTGTCTTGTCCTTCACACAGCTGATGTAAGTTCTGATCTTTTAAACAAGTAGATAACTTTTTCAGGGATGGAATGGTCCTTGTAGTGTTGGAAAGAAATGTCTAGCTAGCCATGGATCTATTTCTGGAGCAGCTACGGGGGTTTTTTTTAATGCCACTTAACACACTTAGCCATAAAGGTTTGAAAAGAGCAGGGCAAGCAGGAGGCAGCAACCACATGAGGATAGGGCTGGTGGAAGAGTTTTTGTAGCATGTTTCTTGCCTGGAGGATAAGTACTATAGAATGAAGCTTATCCCAAGTGCCCTTCTAAATCCTCAGCCCCCCCTCAAGAAGATGTGGGTCTAGTGTCCTCTAACTAAATTGTTTTCATTTTTTAACTTTTTTTTGACTCCTTGAAGGCTTAAATACCACATTCCTTCATTTCAGAATCCCTGTCAGGCTTCATCTGTCTCATCTCCAGTATCTGTGGATTTGGGAGAAGGAGCTTTTTATCTATAGCTGTATGTAAAGCAGGACCATTAAAGCTGTGATCTTGGGTGGTTTTTAGGTAACACAGATCATAGCATAAAAAAAGCAATTACAAAAGGTGAACAACCACTCTCAGTAGCTATGTGTTAAAGTGTAGATGTGTTTGTGTTTTTGTGGTATCAGAATATGCTTATCCTTTGAGGCACTGACCCTGCCAAGTGTTTTGAGTTTCACATGGTCTCTTCTCTAAGCATCTCCCAGGGTTAAGTTTAAACTTGAGGACATGTAGAGACCAAACTGTGATGGTATGTTCTGAGCTTGAGAAGTTATGAAGATGGGGCTTTGGGGTTCATACTTCTGAATATGGGAAATCTCTGAAGTCCTTACTTAGATCTAGCCCATTTTTGCTAACAGCATCTGGTAGTTGTATTTTAAAAAGGAAAGGAACTGTTCAAAATTGTAAGTTTCAGAACTCACTATTAAACAAATTTGGCTTGCTCTTTGATGACTTTGTTTAATACTTTATAACATAAAATGGGATACAATATTTGGAAAGGGAAGTTGTTAGATGTCAAAGCGCACCTGCAGCCTGCAAGATCCAGGGTCATGAATACATCCTATTGACAGATTTTGGTAAGCTTCTCTCCAGATTGACATGCTAGTTCTAAATCAGCAGTTCTTGTGCTCTCCAGACTGCAGCAAAAAGAAGAATATAAATGAGGTGCCAGTTTTTATGGCATTGGTTAAATTAAAACTGTTCTGGTGCTTACTGTAGTTTTGTTATCAATGACACTCTTGTTTAGCAGTTCTGAAAGGCAGTATGTAGCAGGAACATTAAACTTTCAAGATTGATTGGAGTGTTGTGACTCATTCTTTTCACTTTTAATTTATACCAGCTATAGAGAATCTCCTCATTTAGCATTTGAGTAGGGTAAGTTACCTTGTTAAGAGGTTCAAGCTGGAAAATGTGTCACTGAAATAGAAAGTGCTGTCTTTTGCAGCAGTTGCAGAAATGCACCATAATTTAACACCTGTGTAAATGGTGTCTTCTGTCCAGTTTTGTTTGCTGTATTGAAGGGAGAATTATTTTAGGGGGAAAAGTGGGAGGTTCATGAGGAAAGGAGAATAAAGTGAGACTTTGGATGACAGGCAAGGGTGTTCAGGACTTATGCTCGATGGATAGGGAGGCTTCTTTGCAATTCTTTCATAATTGCTTTTATCAGTCTAGATTTGATTAGCACTGCAGAGATTGCCTGTTTGATATAACTTTGTTCATATTAAAAAAAAACCAAAAAACAACAGCATTCTGAAGCAAAGGAACCCAGATTTAAACTTTGCATTCTAATTTACTTTTTGGAGAAGAGTGATGTCATGTGCCATTGTATTATTTGAACACTGGGCATAGCTACACTGCTTACCAGTGTCTCCTAGCTTCATTAACTTAGATTCTGTTCTGGGTTCTTGAAATTGATGTTTCTGAAACTAATAGCACATACTGTAATTCTGACATGTTTCACTTTTTAAGTGGAAAAAACCAGCAGAATATAGAAAAATGCAGAAAAGTATTGCGTTCATCTTTGTCTTCAAACTAGTAGTCAAAACTTTCCCTGTATTTCAGGGCTCATTGTTGTTGATCTGATTTGGAAATTGATAAGAATCTTTCATGTGGATGAATGATTAACCTTTCTGCTAGAGGTTTCCTATTTCTGAAGATGTCTGTGCAGCAGTTGTTTATCAAATGGCGTCTGTTGGGCAGAGGATTGTGCTGTGACACTCAGCAGGAAGCAAAGGAAGCAAAATGCTACACCCCTCAGTACAAAAGGCACAGCCTGATAATGAAAGCATGAACAGCCTTGATGGCCTGCTAGGCTGGGTCTAGAGCCACAATGGATGTTGGAGTAGGTAGACTCAGCTCTACAGCACCTTCTCCTTTTTTCTGTATGGATGTGGTCTTCTCTAATCCAAGACTTTCACAGGTCAGAAGTTTTTGCAACCACATTTCCATTTTCATTTCTTAATAGCTCCTCTGCAACCTGTTTGAGGTTACCCTAGGATTTCAAGAGGATGTTGAAATAATTGACTTTTAATTGCTAATGTATGCCTAAGTTGAGCATAAATTATCTACTGAAAATAATAAAGTTTTACTTCTATACACTATCAACAGGAGGTACACGTGTGTCCACGGCACTTCTCATTGCTCTTAAAATCTTCTTGTCAGACCTTTGCTCAGGCCTGGTAGTCTTCCACGTGTGGCCTGTTTTTCAGTTTTTGTAGGAAAATCAGAGTGAGTATAGCAGACAAGACAGGGTACACCAAGCACAGATAAGCTATTCGATATTTGTGCCAGGTGTATACCAGGGATGGACACACAAGGCATGAGAGGCTATGGCAGAAGGGCTCTTGTGTTTGAAGGTGCATAACCAAAGCCCATGAATTGACAAGACAAGTTGGCTCTGCAGCTGCAGAAAGGGCTTGATTGAGTCCTGAACTTGGTGTTATGAGCTTTGCTTCTGTGTGCTCAAGTGTTGGCAAGTAATTGCTCAGATTTACATTTGCTTTGTAGTGGAGGAAATGTTCTGAACTCATAGCATATTTTACTGCAGTGGCCAAATCTAAGAAGCTTAAAAGCTCCTTTACAGCCTAGTTTTTCTCTACAATGTGTGTGCTTAAGTTGCAATATTTTTGGAAAACAACTGCCTTGGAAGTGCAAAGAACTTTGGAAATGCTGGGCTGGAGAAGCTGCTACGCCAATAGCTGGTGAATTGCCCACAGTTTCTTTGTTTGGGTTTTAGGGAATGCTAAGGCCTGGGGTAAATGTTATGTTAGTTATGGTAAATGTTTCATTTAGGCTTTGTTTACTGAGGGGTATATGCAGGTACCAGAGATGGAGTTCCTGAAAGGAAAAGTCTGCACCCAAGGTCACATTTTCAGACTGTAGTATTTCAGGTTTGACAGTAGGAGGCATCTTAACATCAGTTATTTCTGGAGGAATGGCTGCAGAACCTGCCTGGTATTTACTAAAACTTCAATAATGGGAGCACATGTGAAGCATTTACTATAAATGCAGTGGTTTAAATATATATTTCAAGAAAAGTAAGATCTCAGTGGGATATCGTAGTGTGCCTGTGTTGAATGTGGTTTTTCAAAATAGTAATGTAAGAAACATTTACTAAAGTTCATTTTTGACTTCATTGAGGAAAACAAAGTTTGTCATCCTTTACTGGCAAGTTCTGGACAATATTTTGTTCTTTTGTCATGGAACTGTCAGTATTTCATCTTGCACTAGTCTTGTAACTTTTGACTGATTTGGGGGTTTTTTTTGGTCAAATGTAGTGTGTTTTCAATGGCTGTTAATGTTTGTTGGCTTCTAGAGTACAAATTTAAATGGATGTTGTGTATATGTGCTTCTGACCACATGCTTAGGTGAATTTCACCAGGAATAAAGAGTGCTGTGAGTCTTTATATTAGCAGAGTATGTTCATCAGTGTTTGGAGATGGTTTAAAAATCTGACGTTCAATGCTTTGTCATGGAAGGGCAAAGTAGAAGGAATTTAGTCTCTTTCTCCTGTATGTTTGATGAAAATATTTGGCCTTCCACACTAGTCATCATTTTTCCACTGGATTCATTGCAGTTTACTCTCAGTACTGAGAGCAAGAGAAAAAGCTCACATTAAATTATACAGATACAGGTTGTATGTTAATGTCCTCAAGTGTTACAGTGCAGTGTTGTGGGGTGGGGGCAGAGTTTTTGAATGCTGTTACAGTGTAAAGTGGCACCCTCAAATCTACTGTGAGTTTCTACACTACTGGTTAGCTCATTTACCTGGAATCAAATGGCTGCTTGCTTACAGCATTGGAGCAGCTACCAAAACTGAACAGGTGAATTGTTAGAAATTGGTCTTCTCTAAGTTTAGTCTAGTGTCCTGTGCCTTACATAAATTCAGTATTTTATTAAGCTGTTCTGTTTAGGTGAATGCTTTTTAACCAGCATGCTTTAGTAGGAGAGTTTCAAAAGTGTGTGTCACATGAGCAGAGACCTCATCAGGAGCAAAGAAATAGGTGCAAAACACAGGTGAAAAGGCAGGAATTCTCTTATGTTGCTCCAGCTGTTTTTGAGACCTTGTATTTGCACAATGCAGGAAATTTAGGTTCAAATGGCAGTGAACTGCTGGTGGAGTCAATTGGTGAATGGTGTTCAGATCTTTTGAAAATTAGTGCTTCTGTTAAAATAGGCATAAAATGATTGTGAGAATGACCTGTATCTTACAGTGTATCTATTCAGCTCTAAGGAGAAGGGACTATTCTTTATGTAAATGGATGTTTTAGGATATTGATTTCCTTTTTCATCTAGTTTATAGCTAGTCAAGTTACCTTGGTTACTGAGTGTTTTCCAGTTACCTCGGGAAGGGTAAATCAGCTAAATTTTAATTGCTTTTATTGCCTTAATTTGTTCACCCCTCAACAGTTATCAGAATTAACTTTGAACTTCAAGAGGAAAAGATTATAAGAGGAAATCCTTTTTAAAATGTTATCAGCAATGAACTCCATTGAAGCTATCATTATTGTTGATTTTTTTTCTAATCTGTTAGAACATAGCACATGCTCCAGCATGATCTGCTTCCTAGCTGCCAAGATTGATGTGAGGAGGGGTTTTTTAATGGCCATAATAAATGTAAGTGCTCTCAGACATAGTATGAAACTTCTAGCATTCAGTTTACATTGGCTTTGTCAGCCAAATTCAGCTATGTGGAATTTTGATTTGCATCTAACACATCAGAGGATTAAGAATTAAATAGTTTCATGTTAACCTTAGGTCACTTTACTTTTCTACTCAAATTTATTCAAAAGATAACCTCGGGGGAGAATCCAAACAATAAGCAAATGTGTGGCTGCAAAGCAGAATGATAAAATCGCTACTAGCTGCTTGCCAGTTTGGTTTTGTTTGGGTTTTTTTTTTTTTCTCCCAGTCTGCTTTTGCAGTTTTCCGTAGGGAAGCAGTGCGGATGTCTCTCTTTAGACATTAGTCAAGCTGCTGCAGAAAGTAAAGATTTATTTTGTATATGCTGTTAAAGCGGCTTCTCCCCAGGCCACTGTAGGGATCAAGCTCTTGTACCAGGTTCTTTCAGGCTTTCTTTGTTTAATGGAGCCGTGATCGCTTAAAAATCAGGGTTCCGCTGAAAACTGGGACCGTTTCACTGGGCTTTAATTAAAGACACGCGGAAGAGGACCCTTTACTGTTCTTGTCCAAGGAGGCAGGCTGAGGAAATACGTTTCAACTAAATAATGCGGGAACACCCCGAGGAAGGCAAAGGAGCGCTGTCGGGCATTTGCCGCGTCCTGTCATCTCTCTGTATCAGCCCCGCGCCGGTTCAGCACGGCGGGGAACCCCTTCCTTCCGTGCGGCGCCCGCCGTGCTGTGCCGTAGCCTGGGGCGAGGGGCGGGGAGCCGTGCCGGCCCCGCTGCCGCCGGGGAGCGCAGCCCCCGCCCCGCCCGGCCCCGCTGCTCAGCGCGCTGGGCTTCCCCGCGGCCGGCGGGCGGGAGGAGCCGCTGTTTCCGCTGGGTGTCACTCTGGGCTGGGAGAGGCGCGTTCAAAAGCGGAGGGGAGGGAAAAGCCCGCCGACAAGCCCGGCCGCCCGCACCGGCAGCGCCCGCCGCTCGCCACGCCGCGGCACGGGCGGCAGCCGCTCCGCTTCCTGCGGGCCGGGGCGCTCCCGGCCCTCCGCCTCGGAGCCGGCGCCCGGCGGAGAGTGCTCGGCTGGTGCCGCCTGCACCCCGAGCCCAGCCCCTGCGGGCGGAGGCCGTCTAACCCTGCCAGAAGGATGCTGGAGAGCGGCTGTAAGGCGGTGAAGGAGGGCATGCTGGAGAAGAGGAGCGACGGGCTGCTGCAGCTCTGGAAGAAGAAGCGCTGTATCCTCACCGAGGAGGGGCTGCTCCTCATCCCCCCCAAGCATCC
This sequence comes from Catharus ustulatus, assembly GCF_009819885.2. Lineage (NCBI taxonomy): Eukaryota > Metazoa > Chordata > Aves > Passeriformes > Turdidae > Catharus > Catharus ustulatus. Next base: position 47,563,367 of record NC_046224.1, read on the forward strand.
CCCGCCGCCACAGCAGCAGCAGCAGCCGGCACCGCCGGCCGAGCCGGCGGCCAAGATCAAGGAGCTTCACTTCTCCAACATGAAGACGGTGGACTGCGTGGAGAGGAAGGGCAAGTACGTGTACTTCACGGTGGTGATGGCCGAGGGGAAGGAGATCGACTTTCGGTGCGCCCAGGAGCAGGGCTGGAACGCGGCGATCACGCTGCAGATGGTGCAGTACAAGAACCGGCAGGCCATCCTGGCCGTGCGCTCCACCCGGCAGAAGCAGCAGCACCTGGCGGCCCCGCACGGGCCGCGCCTCCGCGGCGCCTCCAACTCCGCCTAGGCAGGTACGGCCCCGCACCGCTCCCGCTCCGGCACCGCACCGCGCCCGCTCCGGCACCGCGGGGCTGCCGCCCGGCGCTCCGCCTGACGGGCTGCCTGCCCCCTGTGCTCTCTGTCCCACTGCAGGTCACGGGCACGGAGCGCTTCGCACGGGACGGACAGAGCGCGTTCGTGGCGGACCTGCACCCGGGGCTCAGACGCTGGGCAAACGCCGGAGCTGCAGGTACACCGGAGAGAAGCGGCTCGATAGCCTGAACCTCAGCCAGCTGCTGCTGCTGCTTTGCCGACCTCGGTGCCGAGAAGCATTTCAAATCCATTATTTATGAACCTTGGAAAGGATCCTTTGGTGCGATGGGACTTCTAGGAGACATGATGTAACTTTATTTTAATGTATTTTATTTTATTTATTAGGGTTGTTTTCTTTTGGTTTTGTTTTCCTTTTTATTTTTTTTTAAGGCTTATTTGCAAGACGTTCCTGAATGTAGGCCGTAGCATAAAAAGTAAAGGAGAAGATAATAATATGCATGTTAGGTCCCTGAAAAAACAAAAAAGTTCTGGGTACTTTGACTGTGTGCAATTTGACAAAAAAGTTATTCATTTTTTACCCAAAATACACTATATTCCACCAGCATGGAAAATGTGATGTGTGTTTCAAAATATGGCTGAAACCCATACTGCATACGAAACCTATTCTCTAATGAGAACAACAATTATAATCTGGGGTTTAAATTATTTTTTTTTTTTCATATTAAATGTCATGGAAGATGTTAAAAAGTTAATAATGCTCGGCTGTTCATGCTTGTCATTCAGAGATTAAAACCAATCTGTTTAGTGTATGAGCAGAAAAAATCTGACCAACTTATTTTGTGATACAGGAATCTGAGTTGGGTTCCAGCTATCTGTGTGGTGTGCTTGCTCCTAGGCTGGTGGGCCAGAGCTGGAAAGTGTTCATGAACATTTCTTAGTGTCCAGGGCTCCCTCTGCACGCTAAGGCATCTGTGTCTAAGGGATCTGGACTCTAAAGCTCTGTTGCATTTTCATGGCGGTTTTTTAATGTCTTGCATTAAAGCAGCCCATAGTTTAAAATCCATTTTATGTATGTTTTAGTGTGCAAATGGATTATTTTGGTCACAGTTTTCATAAGCTGAAAGTTGCTCTCTCGCTGAGATGAACTAGATTAATTTTGGTGTTCAGCACTGTCAGATGTTGAGAGAGGCGTGCCATCTTGCCTCTAAAAACGTTGATGAAGCCATGAAGTTGGAAAACAAAGGGCTAATTGCACAGCTGGTGTATGTTTCGCTGCCTCTTACAAGTCAGAGGGAGTTTGGCTGCTGGCGGGAGCGGGTCGGAGCTCCTTGCCCAGTGCAGAGGAGGGAGTCGGGCGTGGGCAGTCAGCTTTCTAGGACAGGGTTCTAATGAAGGGTGGCTTCACATTGGGTGCTGCTACCACCCAGGTTCTCTGGTTTAAATGAAATAGGGAGGCTGCAAGAAAGACAGAGCAATGTGGCCCATTATCTCTGGTCCAAGGTAAAATGTCAAAGCCATGGAGATATTTATTTTAGCTGGTGTGGTGAGGAAAATGGCTTTTGGCCCCTTTACAATTTACATTAATATAGAAAAAAGTCTTTTAAAGCTACACATCCAAGGCTTTTCTTTGTGTGTAAATGAGGTGTAACTTGACAGCAAGAGCCTTACATTCTTGGTACAAGCTTATATCTGTAAAAGCAAAAGTTTTTTCAAAAGCAAAAAGCTGAAGTGATAGCCAAAGGAAGATTTTAGAATTTGCTACTGTGTATGCCAGTCCCTTCCTCTGCACTCTATGATTAAGCTTAGTCCTGTCAGGAGTAAGTTGAGGTCCGAGTCAGGTCTCATCCTTTGTTCCTTCCCCCAGGGGTCAGGGTCACATACCTAGACAAGCAAGACATGTCATGGTGCAGAATCAAAGCCCTCTGTAGTTACTCCTGAGCACTTCTTTTTGACCTGGCCCTTGGCAAGGCTGAGTGATGAACTTGAGGTGGTAGGTTACAGCTGTCCTAATAAAGCCGTTATTTTGTGATTAATTGAAATCGAAGGTGCCCCGCATCTTCGAGGATTAGGTTCGTTGGCTTGGCAATCATAATACTCAATTTCCACATCTCCGTACATCTGCCATTGTCATTCTGCTAACGCTTGGATGTTAGAGCTGCAAGGGGATTCTCTAATGAGCTAGTCAAAGACTCACCAAATAGACTATAATTTGGCTCTTCTCTTTAGAGTGATTAAGTACAGGTTACTGAGAAACTAATCCACCTTTTCAGGTATACAGATGTATTGCTGGTCTCACCTACTAAAATGCATTTTAGCCTTCTGAAGGATAAATGTAACTGATGAGAATTAATTCTTATTTGATCAGAGACACATGTATTTCTCTGAGAGAGGCAGTTATTATTGTCCTCAGTGGATGCAAGCCTCTGAATGACACAGAAGTCTATGGATGTAGCCTAAAGCTGAAATTTTACTGTTCTTCTGGAAGTCCTTGTACTTTGAAAGCTAAAGATGATAATTTTAGTGAGAAAATTGACATGAAGGTATGGGGAAATGACTCTCATTTTGAATTTGCTGTTCCTTTTCACTGCTTCAAGGTCAATACCCCACTTTTATGTTTCTTGTTTTAAGTTGGTCTGAAGGATGATCTGAACACCTTTTGGACTAATGTAATTCAACAAACTTTTGTTGCTTGTCATTGCCTGCTGTGTTACCTGTTCAAAAACTGTGGTGTCAGCCAGCCTCCTCGTGTGAGAGGTGGTCACATCACAAAATCTACCTTCATAACTCCAGCCTGAGTGGGTGGGATGAGTGTAAGGATCAAACTTGTGTCTCCCAACTGTCTCCTGGAAACTGAATGGGAAGAAATTGGCTGGGGTCCCCTGGGGACAGCTGGACCGTGTGGCTCATGCTCTGTCAGTATAAATAAGGCTAAATTGTCTGATGGGGACAGTCTGACAACTTTCTCACGCTCTGAATTCCACGGCATGTGGGTTTTTTGGGGTTTTGGGGAATTTTTGTTTGGTTTTTTTTTTTATTTTGTTTTGTTTTGGGTTTTTTTTTTTTGGTGGTTTTTTTTTTTTGGGGTTTTTTTTGACTGATAGTAATTTTTGACCAAGAAAGTGTTTGATATTATAAAGGGTACTTCTGGGTTTTTTTTCATCTTCATAAGCAAAAATGCTGGTAAACACACAGGCAAATGCTTGGTATAGATAGCAAAATGGGGGCAGTCTGTTCATAAAAAGGTCAAAATTACTTGTTATAATTAAAAAAAAAAAAGAAGTACTCAAGGGGCAGATTCAGCAGGCTGTGGTGATCAAGACAATTTAGGAACTGGGGGGGAAGGAAGATCAAGTGGATGTTCTTTCTGTGACATCCTGAAGTAATTCCTCTTTTTTAAGGTTTGTGATATTCAAATGCCAGCTTCTGAATTATGGCTGCAGTGATGTACAAAATGTTTTCTAGCATATCCTCTCATGAGCAGAAATACCAGTGTCGTCAAAAAAAATTGTGTGTAAATATGACTCATAAATGATTTCTGAGAGATGTGATTTATTTTTCATATTTTTCAAGATACATTCCATTTCAAATAAAGAGGTATCTATTGAAAGAGCTCTCAATATGTTGGAAGAATGGTTGTTTGATGGGCTATTTGTGATGATTAAAGCCTGGTCTAAGCTTTTCCTATCCCTTAAGCTCAGTCTAAGAGGCTAAGAGGAACACTTTGAACCTGAGTAGGTACTCTCTGAAGAACCACTCCAATTAATCTTTTTATATATAGCACAATTATGAGACTCAGAGTCCTCAGTTTTGCTTCTTGCAGTGTGTGATGTGTGAGCACCCACACCAAGTGTAGCTGTTTTCTTAATATTCAGTGTCACAGTTCATGTACAGCAGGTCTTTGGGACACAGAATTCAGGCTTATCACCGTTACCTGTAAATGCCTTGCTCCGTGTGACATTAGGAGTCTAAACTGAAGCATTAAATGTGCTTTGTTTCTCTTTTCTTCATATACCTTAAACACTGTGATTGCATTTCAAGTAACCTGAAATTAATCCAGAAAAAAAAAAGCACTTCCACCATCTGGCTTAAACTCCAACCTGTTCCTTTCTAGCTTCATAGGAAAAGAAGTGAGGTATGACAAGAAGAATGTGCTGCTTTGGGCTCTCTGTAGAGCTGCAGCTGCTCAGATGTCTTGAACTCCCCTGATATGTATTTGTATTGCAGCAGGTCCTCATTTTCAAGCATTTCCTGAAGGTGTATTACTTTCAGTGACAGTGTACATTGAGCTAGACGTGTTGGTGCTGTTTGCCTTCACTGGGGAGATGTCAGTAACCTCTTCCACAAAAAGGCTTTTGCTGTAATAAGTACAAGTTCTCTTTTCAATAGTAAACACCCAAAATACAGGCATTTTAACCTAATATTGATATGCAAATTATAGCTTAAAGATCTGACCTCTCACAAGCACTGGTGCTCAGCAGCTTTGAAAAGTCAGTTCAGCATCTCTAAATTTCTTTTCTATTCAAGGACCCACTGTTGCTTACAGCTGTTAGAGGTATCCCTTAAAAGCTTTTAATAACAGTGGTGAGTGTCTCCGTAAGGATGTAAATATACTAGAACAAGAGTTTTATAGTTTGTGGTTGTACCTGATCCATCATCATTGGTGGTATCTTTACAAAAGTCCATGAGTACATGCTTCTCTGCTTTAACTTTTGATTAAGAGCATGTGAAATAAGACTGCTTACATATTTATGGTACATATGAAATGGTCCTAGAAATAGGTGCGTTATTTTCCTATTGGGGAATATTGCCTTACTAGCGTTTTCTCTGAAGTTTTCTCTCATCTGAAGTACAATGTGGGGTACAGAGAGAAAATCTGAATACGATTCAAAGTTCATTGAATCAACCAGAATTTTTCCAGACTGGAACAGATACTGACTTTTTTCACAAATGGTGGCTGCTTCTCTTTTGAATTAGAAAACTCAGCAATGAAACCCACCAGAAGGAAGACCTTTGCCCATGATCTGTGTCAGTATTGATGGCATGTGGTTAGGGTAACACTGACATTCTGGCCTTTCATATTTCCCAATTAAATGACAGGGAGAGGAAGATGAAATAATGCCTATACTTTTTTTAGAAAAACAAAATACAAAAGAAGGCAAATCTAAATGTGTGTGTCCCCTTACCCCCAGGTAAATCTAGACCAGAGTGCAATTTCACTGAATTCACAGCACAGCTAAAACTGAAAAATTTTCTTTGTAATTGAACCCAAACCAGAATTATATGAAAGCCTTTACTCCTCTGATTGCTTGTTTCTAGCAGGAACATCTCAGTCCTTTTTGGAAAATGCCAAATTGCTTTCCACACCTATCCATATCTTTTTTTTTAATAAAATCAACTATTGTAAAGACTTTCAACTTAGGTGTTTTATAAATTTGAAATAAGCTTTAAAAAAAAAGTTATAGACAGTACCATGGGTCTTTGTTATATTTTTTTTCTGTGTGGCATTTTTGATGTGTTAGGTAAGGACCCTGGGAGTGTTGCTTTGTGCCTTCTGTGCTGAAGATGAGCAGAGCAGAGGTGCCTTTGGTCTGCTAAGAGCTGAACATCCTCAAGGTGTCCTGGCACCCAAAGGACCTGGGAGCTGCTTGGGATCTCAGCATGGGGCTTAATTACTTGTGGAGCCTTGGCCTAATGGTACACACAAGGAAAGGGACATCAGCTCCTGAATGAAGCACTGCCAGCTGGCATCTGCATGAAGCTTGTGCTCTACCTCAACAGCCTGGTTGGATTGCAGCACCTACAAGTTTTCCTTTGGAGATTTGTAGGAAAAGCCAGAGGTGAAGTTTCTGTGCTTAAGTACTTGGGGTTTTTTTGGTTTTGTTTAGGCTTTTGGAAAAAAGCATCAAAGCAGAGATATGTATCCTGGTACAGACTCATCATGGGAACTTTAAATTAGCCACTTTTACAGCCTTTCCTGATCTAGATGTCTCTGGCCATACCAGCTACCAGTGCAGGGGAAATGATTGTTCAGATTTACCTTTTGTGTTGTATTGTGCTACGACCACAGTGGATTTTATATAAACAAAATTTCTAATGACCCTGCTTCCCAATCTTTGTCTTGCAAAGTTGTGAGCGGTTGTAGTAGATTAACTGAACCAGTAAATATGTATAGAATGACTAACCATTACAATGAAGCATACAGCTCTCTGTGGTCAGCAGAATATTTCAATTGAGACAATTTACCCCATGTTTTGTAAGGCTTCCAGTGAGATGAAGAAATCACTGCTTTTGTTTTTAAGATCTTGTCTGTGTTTTGTAAATATTTCTGATATTTATGACTGTACATATGGCTTCGATTCTAGCTTGTAGGAGGCTCAAGAGCTGGGTCATATGCATCTAGGAGGAGATAATTTCATTATTGGTAATTGTTGTCAGGTTTTGAGGCTCAGCCTTTAGGATTTCTTGTACCTACTGCCATTTACAAAGGTGAAAATATAGCAGTGAACCTACAGCTCAAAGAACACATCTGGCCTATTCTTGGGTTGGGTGCCAGAGCCAGGGTCCTTTGAGGGAATGGCTCTCCATGTTGCTGTGTGCTTTGGACCTAGGCCTGGGATGATAATTCTCTGTACCAGCGATAGCACCTCTCTGCAAGGCTCTCAGCCCACTTGTATATCATATCTCAGTTTTAGAGAAGAGGAAACTCGGGACCGGAGAGCCCATGCTGCCTGCCCAAGGTCATGCCTTGGGAGCCAGAGAGCAGTGCTCCATCCACAGCCAGGGTCCCTGCCCTGTGTGAGAAGTGCTGCCTCTCACAGCAGTGCCTGCTTCATTTTCTGTGCCTGGTAGAGACCTTCCTTACAATCACCTGCACATGCAGTGTCCCATCCCCCTGCCAGTGCCACGGCTCCTTGGATGGAGACCGGAATGAGTGACTGCCTCGCCATTTAATTACCAGCCTTAAAGATTCATCGTGTTGCAGTTACCTGTCCTTGGAGACAAGAGCCAGTCAGACACACTTGGGCTTCACTTGGGATTTAGCAGAGTCTTGGATGACTTCAGATTATTAAATCAGCTTCTGGCTATTCCCAGCACTAGGCATTGTGCTAACAGCGTACTAGGAACGAAGGGATCTGCAAGTTGTTCCCTATTTCCTGAGTGATTAAGCTCCTCTATTTACTGTGGATTACAAGGACAAAGAGAGGTTATCAGACCCATAATAACTTGAAAGGACTCTCTAGATATGAATCCAGTGTTAACCCCGCTTTTCCAGCCTGATACCTGCTTTGACTAAAACATACAAAGGAAAATGGTGGAGGGGGGGAATAATTTTCTTTTCCCTACTATTCTGCTGTCATTTAACCATTTCACTCAGAAACAAGGAGTTTTGAGAGAAATCCTTTTAGTCAGAGACACCCCAATCTTGTTTTCCTAGCAGAAAAAACCCAAAACTGACTGGTGGACAAAGCTGTAGGAACTAACCCACTTATCCTAACTTGCTGCTGGACCGTAGTGGGGCTCTGTGAGTCTATCTTTGTGGGCTTTCACAACAGCTCCTTCAGCCATCTGTGGAGCTGAAAACTCTTTGTCCTTTCCTGTGCCAGTAGCTACTGCAATATGCAGATGACTTTGCTTAGGGGCTTTTTCTTGTACGCCGATGAACACATGAAAAATTACTGTTCTTATAAAAGTCAGCCTTGAATTGGAAAAGCTATTTCTTTATTGTTTTTTTCAGAGGCTGCTGCTACTCACAGCAAGTCATAGAGCTGTGCCTCCAGCTGAGTTAAATGTGTGCTGGCTGCTTTTTTCATTTTTATCACAGATTGTTAATATTTCCTGTTCTACTAAGCCACGTTTCCCTGGTACTCTTTCCTAGTGCTTGGCTCCTAAACAAAGTCACAGCTCTTGTCACAAGGCAGCGGCTGCATACTTATCCTTTATGTGAGTGATGACTGAGGGCTCAGCAGTAGGGAAGTAACGCTGACAGCTCTGCTCCAGGACGGCAGATTGTCAGCATTCCTCACCAGGGCACCCAGCTGGCCTGGGAAAAGGCTGCTGTTTTGGGGGTGGGGGCTGGGGCTCTAAAATAAACTGACTGTCCTTCCAGAAGTGAGCAGGATGGACAGGGATGGTCGGATGACCTCTTTCTGGTCAGAGGAGAGTCAGACCTATGCATCTGCAGAACACAAAGCAAACACCACGATTCTGCAGGCACAAGCTGAGTTGTTGGGTGCAAAGAGAGAGGGGTACCTCATGGCTGAGATGGCAGTAAGACATCATACCACAATGGCAATTATGAACAATTAGCCATTTTCCCTTTCCACCCCCCCTCCTGACTAAGAGAAAAGTGCAGTTTGCATAAGTGAGAGGATGACAGGTGGGCCTGTTCCTGTGCTGAAGATTTAGCCCAGACAGTTGGGAGCAGCAGCTGCAAAGGAGCACTTAGCTTCTGCTGCCCCGGGGAAGCTGCTACAATCACTCCCAAGCAATTTGGAAAGTGTTCCTGTGTGTTTTCCTGAGGGCTTAAGAAGCTTGCAGCCCACAGATGGCTAGAGTTGTGAAACTGCAGCCATGGGGCAATCAGCTGCCTGCCACCCTCACTGTCATCCTTAGTCATCCGGGAGGGAGGCAGACAGGAGCTGATGGGTGGGCTCCAGACTCACCTCTGTCCTTCTGCCAGGTATGTCTGATCAGAGAAATCTTCCTGCCCCACAGAAGAGGAACAAGGGTTGTCACAAATGACACTGAAGGCACTTGCTAGCCCCCCTGGGCTGTGTCATGGCACTGCCTTGCTGGCAGCTTCCCCAGCGCTGCCACTCCTCACCAGGGTTCTGTGAGCTGAATGAGGTCTGAAAGCTTCACAGGGCTCTGCAGAACACCTTCAACCCTGCAGTTCTGCTGCTGATACGCTCAGAAACAGCTCCAGTGCCGTGTCTTGAACTAGGCTGGGGGAAATTGGTGCTCTGAGCTGGAGGTGCAAGGTGAACACACCTTGGGAACAGAGGTCCCCTAGCCCAGTGGGCTGGGTGCTAGTCATCCCAGGGGTGGGACTATAGCATCCATGCTTAGTGGCACCTTCTCTTGCAGGGTTGGGGTCTTTCTTCCTAGTTTTTCCCTAATTCTGCTGGTTTCATCCAAGAGCCATCTACCAAAGGGTATTTTCTTCTCAAAGGTAATTCTAAATAACTTGGTCAATTTTCCTGACAGTAGAAAATCCTCAGCAATCACTTTTGCTGCTGAAATACAGTGCAAAAGGGTGAATGCTTATGCAGGTAACCTTAATGTAATATTTCATTTTGGTTCTGGGCAATGGTAGAGATCTAACACAATGCAAAGCTTGCATAAAAGTAAAGAATAAATAATAAAATTATAAAATAAAGAATAAAATATAGTTGCAAATCTGTCATGGCTGCAAAGATCATTTTGCTGCCTTTGATTTCCTAATGTTTTAATTTAACTGAATCTAAGCGGATTTAATGGTTAATCTTCAGTATATTCACTTAAGGATTTTTTTTCACTCAAAGTTGAAACCTTAAATTAAGCTGAATTTGGGAGAAGTAATTTACTTTTTGCTGAGCTCTGGATATGCTTCATCCTGTGTGGCTTACTGATGAGGCTAGTGTCTCCTAAAGGTATGGTAGCCCTGGAGCAGCCACAGCTACGTCCCCTGCTCAGTCTGTATGCAGCCATCCTCTATTAGCTTTGCCCTTGCAAAATGAAATTCCAGCATAGCTGGAGCTTGCTCTTAATTCAGCTGTCACAGTCTGCACCAGGCTGGCCCAGGGGTACTTGGTAGGCAAAGCCCTACACTAGCACTGCTGCACCGGTGTCCTTCAGGAAGGTCCTTTTTATTGCCACACCTTTGTTGCAGTCACAAAAAGCATTCACAGGCGTTAAGGAGATGGTGCTCCCCCTCTCCCAGCTGCTAACATTGCTTTCCACATGTGATTGATTAAGGTGAAAGCTGGTTTGCCTTTCCTGCTGTCACTGCTGCCCTTCTGCTGCAGGCAAGAGTTTAGGTGCACTGAAAGGCAGGAATGCTCTAAAAGCACTGGATAGTTATGTGATACTCTTAACAGGTCTTCCCTTACTGTGTGTGTGGCCTTTCTTCAGCCTAGACTTCACAGAACTGCTGCAAAATTCAGTATCTCACTAACCTGTAGCCTGGGAGAGGTCAGGGTGGCAAGGTTTGTATGTACCTCTTGGAAGAGAAAAATGTTTTTACAACAGAATTCCCAGTTTGTGATGCAATGCAAGCCAGGTGTTGTTCAGTATGATTCTTATGCAGGTGCCTAACTCCTAATAACACAGCATTCTCTGGAGCTGGCAGGGTTAGCCCAGATTTAGGGCCACTCATGAGGGCCACCCCTGTTCCTGTGCTGTTTTCAGCTCCCAGATGTTGACTACATGACACCAGAAAGCTGTATCTGAAATTTACTGTTGCTGATCTATTTAGCAGTATTGCTATAGATGCTACAATGACTGAGCTGAATAGCTCAGAACTGCAGGGAGCTGTATTAATTGCTGTCCACTCTTGAGAGGAATGTTGTATTTGTCTTTACAAACGAGCTGTGGATTTGCTGGCAGATAAGACTAGCACTGAGAGAGAAAAGAAACAATGGGATTGATTCCACTGATTGATGAATGGGAAAAGATGTTTGCATTTACAAACAAACTGTAGGTTTGCTGATAAATGAAACGGGATATTTGGAGATGAAAGAAACAATGGGGGAAAACTATGAATTCTGTAAGAATTAAAAATTATAAGAGAGGGTTGTACATTAGAGGGGAATCTTAGATATCGGGCATTCTGGGAAGTCTGTGCCTCTCAAGTACCTCAGCCAATGGGGAAAGAGAGAGGGAAATGCGGCCGGGAAAATAGGATATAAAGGAGGCTGCAACCTCCAAAAATCTGAGAGACTCTAGGGGAATGCCCCATGACCTCTCCCTTAATTTGAATACAGCAAAATGGACTTCTCTGTCTCCTTTTTGGAAATAAACCTCTGGTGTTTGTGGATTAATTTTCCTGATGCTCTCAACCCATAAAATCCTTAGCTTTTATAAACTTTGTCTCTTTTTCTCCAACCCTTTACATCCTTTACTGGCTTTTTGAAGAGTAAAGCTCAGTTTTTATATGCTCCCTTCTCCAAGAAACTTTGCTCTTAAGTTTGTTCAGCAGCTTCAAAGAGATCTCCAGCCCCTAGGTTTGCACACAGCCTACTCAGGGTGTTCAGTTCCTTCACGTTCACAGAACACGTACAAGTGCAGTGCTAAGACTGAGGAAGAGTTAGTCTGTTCAGCAGCCAGAGAGGTTCAGTAAATGCCCACCCTTGGCAAGCTGTCATATTCCTGCATCTTGCAGCTCAGGACATAGGAAGTGGATGATTTAAAAGTTCTTGGGTCTACTCTGCTGGAGAAATGAATGCCTGTACTTCAGCGTGTAGGAGGGCACAGGAGTGGAAATGTGCACACCCCCAGGGTCACTCATGGATGTGATGGAACACAGAGGCTCCACAGCAGGTGCCAGAGCCCTGCTGCCCACAAAGGAGGTAAATCCCTGATGGACACATGGAGATTCCTCCTCTCTGGTCCCCTGGCACCCTGCAAGGCTATTCAGCAGAGCATGGATTTGTTGCTGGATTTGATGTTGATGGAAAGTGGATGGTGGAGGGGGCTGCATAACTCACCCCCCTTCCTCTGACTTACAGCTTGGCCTCCTTGGCAATTTGATCTCAGGCTGGCCCAGAGGGAAAGGCACACCATACTTCAGCATTTGCCCTTCAGCCTAAGCATTACCCAGGGGCACAGGGAGAGCCTCGGTCCTTTGGTGGGAGCGACACATTAGTGAAATGGCTTAAGAAACAGTGACTTCAAACACAGCAGCTCCATGAAAGGTCCTGAGGATATGGGACACCAAGGCCTCTCCCTGCCCCTCCCTGCCTCGTAATCAGATAGTGCCCATGTCTGAGGGAGTCTTTCTAAGAGACTTCCAAACATGCTGATGGGAGCTTTAGTGAAGAGCAGACCTGGCTTTCCTCAGATATGCACAACCCATGGAGATCCCTTTGACCCCAGGTGAACATGTTCCTGGTGCAGCCCCCTTTGCCATGCTAACAGCAGTGATTAAACCTTTCCAAAAATTTAGAACAGCTTAAGTGAATGGGGCATTCAGGAAAATAAAGAATAAAGCTCTAGAGGTGTAATTATGGCACTGCTGAAATTTGTGACAGATTTTCACTGACTGAAGGATTTGCCCCTTTAGGAAATCTGTGATAAAAATGGGAAACTTGGAATCCTACTCAATTTATATTTGATACAAAAACGAGATTTAAAAAAAAAAAAAAGAAGTCAGTTGCATTTGCCATTGTTTGCTTTAGCTACTCATTTATTGGGAGGAGATGAAGGCACCCAAAGGGGAAGTACCAGATATTCAGGCATTCATCCTCTCATAGGCTGATTTCTGAGAAATGAGTCCTGTTGGTCCCAGAAGAAGCTCCAGTGCTTGTTTAGATAATGAAGAAAGAGTTTCATTGGTACATGGTACCCAGTTGTGCACCCTTGAAGAGACAGCTAGCCTGGGTCCAAGTCTTTAGCAGCCATTTCAACACATTTCCACTTTCCAAACTTCCCAATTTCCCAATTGAGTTCCTCTGGGAATTCAAAATTTGTCACTGGCAACAAAATTGTATTGTTCAATAATGATGAAAGTTTGCTGCCTTTCTCTTGGCTTACATTTCTTTGCAGGATGCTGGAGTTGAGAACTTGCTTTGAGGACATCAGAGAGGAAGGTAAACCTCTGTCACACTGGCAGAGATGGGTCTATATGGCACCAAGTGGCTGAAATACTGCTCTTGGTCACTGGTTCCTCAGAACTCTTAAACCACAAAGCCTGGCTTATCTCAGTACCTCTGCCTGCTTGCCAACAGCTACCTAATGATTCTTTCCTCTGTGCAGCATAAATAATTACTGAGCTGTCTTCTCCTGTGTTGCTCACCCTGCCTCTGAGCCAGCCCTTGCAGCCAGAGTTGTATTTATGCTAAGGCTGAGTCTGTCTGCGAGCCCTGACATGCTGTCCCACGCAGCCTGCGAGGAAAGCTGTGCTGGGGGTGCTTGCCACGGAGGAGAGCCAAGGAGGAGATGGCACTGTCCCACCTCCATGGCTGCCTGAGGATGCTCTGTTGGGCAGCTGCCTGCTCCTGGCAGCCAGCACCCTGTGCACCCCACACTTGGATTCACAGCTGCTGCCTCCTTTGCAAAAACCTTATCACTGCTGGGGGAAAAACGTGGAAGTCCAAATTTGTCGCAGGAGCAGGTCCTTAATCTGCCTTTGCATGGTCCTACATGCCCTGCCCTGGCTGCAAGTCCATGCTGTCATGCTGTCACCTGTAGGACTGGTTGGTCAGGGAGCTGGCTGCCTGGGGGCAAGCCAGGGCAATGCTGGGGGACGGCTGCCTCCCCAAACTCCAGCACAGCAGTGCCCACGGCAGCCTGCCACACTGGGGACTGGCTGCCGACCTACTGCAGGCTGGCCACAGCTATGTGCTGCAGCTGGGCCACCTAATGCTTCAACTTGGAGAAAAGCCCCACCTCTAAAGACTGTGGCTTTCCCTGTGAGTACACATTGGCTGTCAGACTCCCTATCCACACTCACTGTGTCCAAAGGTGGAAGTTCTATCTGGTACATGAAGAGCAACTTGTACCTAGATGCCAAATCATCTGCCTAGAAGTGGGGAGGACCTCTGAGGTCATGAGGATGGTTCATGAGGGAGACAAAGAGGCATCCATCCTTCCCTCTTGCATTTGCCTGCCATCTGCTGAACTTACTCCTGAGACAGGAGCTTGAGCTTAGAGTGCTTTGGGTCCCAACCCCTCATCACCTCACGGTTGTGCAGCATGTCGATGACAGGCTGCAAACCCAAGGCTGAGCATCCTGTGTCCTGAGGACATCAATAACATAAACAAAACAATATTATTCTTTAATGACTGCTGACTTGACACTGTGAATCCCACAGACTGTGTGTGGCATGAAGGATATCAATTTCATTAACTCTCTATTTTTCTGTGAGACATTGACATGCTAATCTGCAAACAGGAGACCAAGGGATTTCATCCAGCTCTGAACCTTCCTTTTCAACCTCCCCAATTCTGAGTCACCTTCTTCTTGCCTAATTTGTCTGTTTTGCCCCAGTTATGTTCTATGAGTGTGCCTGGCTCACAGCAAACATCTCCACCATTAGCACAGGCAAGGAAGTGGTTGCGTGATGTTGCCGTCAGTGGATGGTTTATCTAGTTGTAATTCCCATGGCTCCAGCTCTGTGAGTGCTTATACACAGACCTCATTTTGCAGGGGTGGCAAGGGGAAAGGTCACTATTTATGAATCATTTCCTCCTGGCTGTGGCAATGAGGTTGGTTTATGGAGTGAGTCATGGAAGAGCAGCCTGAAGAGGCAACAATCTCTGAGCAAAAGACCTTCAGATCCTCAGTGACCCTTGAACATCGCAGCCAAGTTACCATCATCATTTCACATCCCCAGTCACAAATATCCTTAGTTACTTAAAACCGTAGGCTCTGTAGGTATCATCTACCATGTCTGTGGGAAATCTTACTTCTTCCAGAAGTATTACAAGGACTCAAATATATGGCTGCCTATGGCTAATCAATTATCACATGGCAGAAGGACAGAGGGAAGCCTGTCATGCAGTCCTGTTTGAAATGCTTGTTTGTTATGGAGAGGGAGAGGTTTCCCAAAGGGAAGTGACCTGATAAAACAGAATAGTTGGGGCTGAACTGATTACCTCTTGGAATGAAGTTTCCATGTTAGTGCAGAAGTGATTCTGCTGAAGGATTTTGTCTTTGTATTAACATTGAGAAACCAGTATAATACTACTGTGTTATGAGCTGCAAACACTTGGAACAAGCCCATCCCCACAATGAAGAGCATAAAAACTAAAATGACTGAGATGCTGAGAGAAGTTGTACATGATCAACCTCAACACTTTTGAAATAGCATCAGCAAATTACTGCCAAAAGGATGCATCCTCTCACTCAAGAGATCCAGTTTTAGTGCAGACTTCCAGGGAAAACATTTAGTTCCCTCTACTAAATTTTTTCCAGAAGAGCTGCCCAGCTGCAAGCTCTAAATGTTCTGAACTTCCTCCAGAGTAGACCTATTTATTTTTGCTGCCCTGTTTCTCCCATGCCATTAGGACTATTAGGAGCTGCAGTGGTGAGTCAGGCTTCTTCACAGGATCCTTTAGAGGTTTCTAGCCTCCCCTTTTATCTTGGCACATGTGGGACTGGCAGTGCCAGGACAGGTAGAGAGGGCAGGGCTGAGTTTTCTCCCGTGTTCATCAAGGTCTAGACACATTTGATGGAATAGAGCCTGGCCAGTCCTAGAACTGTCCCTTCTGCAGAGGCCGGGTCTCTCTTGGCTGTCAGACATCTGAGAGGGAAGCATGTCCCACCCTGGTGTGGGAGTGCTCCTGCAGAAGCTGGTGTCAGTATGTCCCTGCTTGTCCATTCAGAGGGCAGAGGTTTGAGGAGCTAAAAGCAGAAGGGGAGCATGTCAGCTGGTGGTGGTTCCTGGGTGAGCCACTTCCAAATAATATTCCAGCTGTTTCCCTGACAGGGCATCCATGTGAACATCATCCTGGAGCCACATGGGACTTTCTGCTCAGCTTTTTGTGCTGCCACCATAAGGTCATGGCTCTACAGCAATTATTATTAGCTGAAGACAGGAAATCTAATTAAAAGGGAGATGAGCTACAAGGGGATGACATATGGTGTGCTCCCTCTCTGAAGGCACAGGAGGCAGGCCAGGGGAGGGCTTGGTCTGAGGTGTGGAAGGGCTGGGAGGCTCTGACCTCCTGCCAAGCTCCTTCCAAGCACAGTGCTTGCTGCACTGAGCATAAGGGAAACCTCTTGCACCTCTGGCTGCCCTTGCACTGGGTAGGAATACATTCCTGGCAGGAATAACTTATCTTTGGCCAAAGAGTTTCCATTTACAGGACCCTGAGTGCTCTCAGGCAGGGGGAGAACCCTGACAGCTGAGGGTCTGCACTGCTACTGATGGGATGCCATGAGTTGAACCTGCTTGGGCATCCTCCCTGCCTTGAGGCTGCCAGGAAACAGCTGTGCTTGTGCATCATGGCCTTCCCACTGCAGCAGGGCTTGGCTGGGCATCTTCTGCAGCACATCCCTGTGCAGGAACGGTCCCCACCGACCCAGCATGGCCACAGGGGCAGCGGGGCTGCTGGCAGTCTTGGCTGGGTGATGGGCTGTTGGCACTGCCACACTGAGTGTGCCAGCCTCCAGAGAGTCTGGCCATACAGTGGGAAAGGAGGCTTTATTTAAGAACAGAAAGCACAAAATTAAGTGCCCACCTGTGGCCCCCTGCAAGTGATGCTGCTGTGGCTTGGGCAGCTGAGCTGGTCTTGCTGCCGCCATGCTGCTTGTGACTGACACAGGCAGCATGAAGTCTGAGCATTTCACACATCTGAAGGCCTGTTTTCTCTGAAAGCATTTCATAGCCACCTCTGATCACCACAGAAACACAGAGGTTGTCTTAATAACGCAGCTTTGCAGTGCTGAATGCTTTTAGTGCTGATGGCTGCACTGTGATTAGCAAGGAGGCACAGTGATTGTCAGTTGTCAATCCCAAATCACAACAGTAATTAATCGTCACATATGCAGGCAGGTGTTGTTCATCCTCGGGGATTCAGGGCACTGTGGAACAGTATTAAAAAATACAATCCCTCCATTCAGTTTAGGACTTGAAGTTTTTCTCATGTATCTTCAGTGCCCTCAGAACAGCTAGCTAATTCACAGAAAAAGCCTGAATTTGAAGCACATGTTTCAGTAGAGCTTTAAATCCTCACAGTCAACATTTGGCTAGCTCTTTTTATTTCCCTCAGGAGCTTTTTGATACAGGTACACAGTGACCCTTGGAGGTTTTGCTTCCTTTGTGCTTACTGAAAGGCAGCAGGTTTGTCTTACTGACTGATCAGCTGTAATCGAGGAAGGGATATGAGATAATTTTGAATTTGCATGGTGCTTTTCCAGGTTGGGCTATGCTCAGTTTCTTGGCACTACAGTCTTCCACTGGATGTCCACAAGACAGTAATATGAAGTGCCTGGACTTCAAAAATCCTTCCTTCATTTTTGCCCTAGTCACACCTATTTGGCACAGTTTTCTTTACATGTGTTGATAGTGAACCCTGTGATTTAACCAAAATATTCAAGACTTTGTACTCAAATACATTGCTAACATTGAGGAGACACATGTATGGTCATGATCAACACTGTCTTATCTATTCTGTATCATCATTATTTGGATTAAACGTGTGTGTAATCCTATCATAGGGTTTTTTCCCAACTTTCTTTTTTCACTTATCTTCCTTCTTTGCTTGAAGTTTCTCATCATAAACCTATTTAGAGAAGGAAGGGTGAAATGCTCCACGTGTTTAAAACCACACAGCTCTCAGGGGTGTATGGTCTTACTCCTGAGTATGAATTAAGGCCATTCAAACACTTGGCATTGGCCTTGGGGAGAGGCAGGAGACAGGTAGATGTGCCCAGACTGAAAGTCCTCTTTGTAAAGAGCTTTGAGCTATCAAATCTGTCTTTCTTTTTGGTGTGAAGAGCAGGATCCCACTCCTAGAACTCGAGTGGCATTTTCTGTACTGTGTATTTCCCCTGTGAAATGGTTGCTTCTCTTGCTGTCCCCACTTTCTGCCTCCCAACACATTGTCAGAAGAAAGCAAGCAGATAAGTGCTCAAGCGTTTCCTGAGCTCGTAACTCTGTCTCCTGAGGGACAGCTAATCTGATCCATTGGAAAGCTTGACTACCAAGTGTCATTCTGTCTCTTACATACTGAAATTTTGAATGATTTTTTACAGAACTGAATAAAACATTTAAAGTCCTCCTCTCTTTGCAACAGCAGAGGCACTTTTGCTGTAATATTATGTGTCACATGTCTAAATATAATGACATTCTACATTATATATACATACACTGTGTACATACAGCATATATTTTAAAACTACTAGTAGCTATTTTCAGCTTTTTGGGGATGTGAGGAGCTTCTGTCAGCCATGAAGCTTGTTTGACTCAAGCAATAGTTTTAAACTCGTGGTCTGTGGGTAACTGAAGGATCTTCGAAATGGGACTAGAAGAAAAAAGTAAAAATCACTAAACTTAAAAGTTTCTACACATGGCTCTGCATATCATGAATTGGAAAAATATTATGGAACTGAAAGTTGTAAGAGGTTGAAATGCTTTGTTCTGTGGCCTTGTTTCTGTTAGTAAATGTACCTGGAGTATTCTATGAAGTGGTACTGGGGCAACTGACACATGTATTTAAAAGAAGATTCTTCCCAATTATCCTCCTGCTACTAAGCCTTGTCCCATGGTTGTCAATCCTTTACTTATATTCTACCTGCATATTTTCACCTATCCACTTACATGGAAGCTAGTTAGGTTTCCTGTAAGACAAAAACACCCCTCAGCTCTTAAGCTGAAGTTGCGCCAAGTCTTATTTCCAGTCAGCAAATCTGTTCTTCTTTTATTTTGATTTGTTTTTTATCACAGTGGGTTAGTAGAACACCTGTTGCATAAATCTTGGTGATTTTTAGAATGTGAACTCCTGCTGGCAGAGACAGCTGTGTCTCACATTAAACACAGAGTATAAGGTATCCAAGGAGGAAGGAGAGAAAAAAAGGCTTAGGGTAAGAAAACAGTACATCAGTGGCCAGAATCTGTTGTCAAGATTTATAAGCTAAATGAGTTACAGTTGAAGGGGATATTAAAAGAAAACCATTCTATTCCTAGAAGACAAAATGTGTTTTCTCAGAGGGATTCCCAGAGGACTTTTCGTTTCTGACAGCAGACAGAGTAGACAGCTGGTCCGCATAAAAATGTACATGGTAATTAACCTATCCCTCGCATGACACCCAGAAAATATTTAACAAGCAGAGACATTGCTGAGGAATACTGGCAAAATTTGAGGGGCTTCCTTGCACGGTGCCAAATTCTTCTAACTTGCTATTCAAGGTCCTAAGTCTTGTTGGTTCAGCAGCAAGTTCCTGGCACAAGGAAAGAATGCAAGGACTGTTGCCTTCATCAGCAGAACTTTGCAAATCTTGGGGTATGTTTTTTTCCTATGCAGTTCAGTCTCCTCCTCCTCTCCAGCACAAATTCCCCTGCCTGGTGACAGGATAGGGCCACCAAGCCAGGTGGCTGCTATCCCTCCAGACAGCCCCATTCTGTGTGAGTTATTCCCCTGAAGGAGGATGCTCAACCACTGGCTGTAGTGGCTTGGAGATGCCAGCACTGGTGTTGTCTGCCAGAAGTGAGATGTGAAGGCTCCCTCCAGCCACATTTGGTTCATACCTTGCAAGGACATGGGGCTGCCCCTCTCCTGGACTCTGGGTTGGAGATAAGGACAAGACTCCCTAGCCCTGCCAAGGAGTTGATATTTTCAGCACTGTCCACAGCAGTATGTTGTGAACCCCATGGGGCATCTAAAACCGAGGAACCAAATTTAAGTTGAAGGAGTTAACTCAGCACAAGGAGCTCCTGTCAGAAGCAAACACATTTTAGTAAAAAACAACTCTCAGAGGCAGCAGTGGAAATTTTGTCTACGCACAAAGGGGAATTAGGTCTTCAGGGAACAGCTTTAGAAGCAAATTAGAATAACACTGTAGGAAGGATGATGGTATGAGAGAGGTCAATGTTTGCAATCAGATCAGAGTGGACTTTTTCCTTCAGCATTTGATTATTTGTGCTATTACTTAGATCACATCAAGTTTACTCAAGCATAGTTGTATAGTGTTCTCCAAAAGCTTATCCCAAATATTTTAATTCACTTATTTCTCTCATCCGCTTCCCTTTCCTCTTCCACTTCACTATTACAGATGTCAGATCAACAAATAAAGTATGTGGGCAGAACAATGAAACTATTCTCTTGTAAAAAAAGAAGAGATTATTTCATTCTCCTGCTATTAACTTCAAAAGAAAAGGCCTTTTGTACCTTTCATACAAGCGTGTGCAATGATACGATTGTGTACCTCATCTCCTTAACTTCAGAGGAAATGATTCATGAAGAACAGTATATGGTTGTAAAGGCTGTGGGTATACCCTGAAATTCCTTTTACCTAGTAACTGTTTTCAAGCAAAAAATAATAATTCCTGAGTATAATGTGACACAAGTAACCTGAACTGAGCTGCTTCCATCCCCCTCCACCCTACTCCAAAATCCTGACTGAGCTGTGAAAGGGTCTGGGCCATTCTCCATCTATTTAGAAACATTATCTGACATTCCTTACTTTCCACATTAATTTTTTATTGTGAGGACAGGGAAATTAGAGGGAAATGGGAGAAGAAAAGGCTAGGATTGAGTGAGAAAACATTGGAGTTTTTTAGAAAAAATATGTTGATGTTTTTCCTGCTTGAATTATCTATCCAGAGAAATGAATAAGAAAATAAATAACTGTTTTGATGCAAGATATTAATTTCTTTTTGTGCTAAAATTTTTTCTATTGCTACTGTAAACTTTGATGATAAGAACATGTATACTGTGGCACTGAAAACATGAATCACGTCTTTCTAATCAGAAGATGCCATGATTTTTCTCATATCTTGAGTTGTTTTCTTTCCACTCATGGTGTGGAATGTGGGTTGCTTTGAGTATTTCGGCATCACTCTGCCTTCCATGAAGACACACTTCATACGAGGCCAGCTGGGTTTGATGCCAGACCTTTCAGGCAGTTTATCAGTGCAAGGACAACAAAATCCTGCTGAATATGGCTTCCACCTTCCAGTTGTGCTCCCCTTCTCCACAGGCCTCTGGTCTGTGACCTCTCTGCAGCAATGCTCTCATACTGTGTGCTCAGCCATCCTGGCGATGTGGAAGAGCCGATGTGTCTGCAGAGGAAGAGCGTTTTAAATTAGCACAAGCGTGCCCTCCTGGACCCTGTGCTGGTGCCAGCAGTAGCTGTGGTGCGAGGGTACATCCCTCTGGAGGGGCACACAGCTCTGGGGCGGGGGAAGGTGAAGGGCCACCAGTGCTGCTGTGGCATTTGCTCCAGCACTGGCTGGCATTTGGACCCCGTGCCGCTGCTGGGCATGAATCCCACGCGCCGATAAGGACGGACATTACTCATCAGAATACCACGGACCCCATGCGGCACAAGTGTCGCCGTCTATTTTGAAAGTGTTATCTCATGCCCATTTCCTTATACACCAGGCATCAGTGTCTACAGTGGCCCACTAAAATAGGATGTGTTTGCTTCCAGGAAAGATCTGCTACTTGCTGTCTTTCAGCTGGGTTTTATTTGTGCACGACCGCCCGTAGTAAGGATTGAATTTAATTCAGTGGGGATTGAATGAAGCTGATGGGTAGCCTGCCTCTGAACCCAGAGCTGCTTACCCAAGTCCAGTGGTAAGAACTTGGTCTGTCCTGCCAACATCTCCTGCACCCAGCCCTCCCCAGGGGTTACCATTTCTGCCCAGGTTTTGTTTAGAGGATGGTCTCATTCACCACAGTTCTTTTCTTCTCTTGTTTCAGATTTCGATGCCATTGAGGTCATGACCATTCATATTGGCCCAGTACTGCAGTTTTAATTAAGTACTGGCTTGTGTGATTGATTATAGTTTTGCAAATAATCTCAGAAATAAGGGGAAGGAATGAAATCAACTGTATTAGAGACCAGATTTTGATATCCTTCTGGTGAAAAATAATGAAGCCTTTGAATAGTCCTGTTATTTTCCTTTAATTTATTTCTGTGGATCTTCTTCCAGAGCAAGACTTTGTGCAGCATAATCTGGACTTTTATGATTTAATATCTTCTGCTGACAAGGAAGCTTTGCTGCTCAAATCCTCCAAGTATTTTGAATATTTCATAGCTTGTTATAGTTCTGATATCTCCATCTTCCCTTAAAACGTGATTAGAATTTGGCTGCTAGATCACAAAGCTAGATCTATCATCTTTTAAGCTTTTCCTGAGTTCTTGAAGAGGTCACTGATTGGGTGTGACATCTTCCAGAGAAAACCAGTTTTCTGACAACTATTTTACACCAATATTTAAACATATAAATATACAACTGCATTGCAGACCAATGACCAGTTAGTGTTTAGCTTAGAGTTATTATAATATTTTAATTTATTCTGACCTTTTTGCACTCAGGAAAATACTGCCTACTAAATATGTCTGTCCACTGGAAAATGCTGCAGAGTTTTCATTGTGTTGAGTATTTGTGAGTCTCATGTAAAAGTGAATCTGCTATGCCTGAGAATACTCTCCTGTCCTGTGTATCCTACCAGTCTTTGTGATGGCACTGTGTGACAAAACCTTTCCTGAAAGGCTCCATGTAGGATGGCACAGGAGAGGTACAAGTGCCTGAGATCAGACTGGCAGCCAAAGGGGGGAAAGCAGAGGCACATCTGAGTGGGCTGGTGGGACACGGACAAGGCAAACAGGAGGTACCCAGAAGGAAGAATATGAATGCAAGGAGCTGGAACTGAAGACACAGTGAGCTTAGACACCTGCATACAAACACAGACATATAGAGGGGCCTACTAATACTTAAATTAATATTCTCTGCTGGGAGTTTTACCCATGGTTTATCTCACACCTTATGAAGAAGAATTTCCTCAGCTTTTCAAATTCTATTTCTTTGAGAATAATAGAAAATTCTGAAGTCTTGAAATAAAATGCACTGCCATAAAAGAAAGTTTTGAGCCAAGCCATAGAGGAAACATATTTCTGTATGAATATATAAAACAGCTGAGAAGCTCTAGTGTTAAGAGCTGACCTAAAAAATTATGTGTAGATGTTTGAAGACAAGTGCTGATTCAGTCCTTGCAAGCAGAGAGTTTGCAGGAGAAACTCTTGGCTGTGCTCTGGATTGTTCTGTTTTTGGTAACCTGCCTCATCTGCTGCTTATAAGTAAAGGTAAATTCCTCCTTCCTTGCTTCCTTATAGGAAGAGGACAAAGCCAAGGAAGAGCCTGTTTGAAGCCTTGGCTGAGGACTGGGGAGGTGGTGGTGTTGGTGGTGCTATTTCTATTCATCTGTGGAAATAGTAAAAATGAGGTTAAAATATAATCCTTTATATCAATGGTATTTATCTTTACTCTTCATATTTAATTTTCAGTCTTTGAACTTACTTCCCTATTAAATTTCATGGCACGGTAGAGGTGGGAGGAATTTATCTGGGAGGAAGTTATCTGTCTAAAGGATTCAGTAGGGATCAGAGGGAAGTATTTTTTCACCCATGTTTATCAAAAATAAGTTTGCTGTTTAAAATTATCTTCTCCTTAAACAAGGCCATTTTGATCATATTCTTTCAAAGCAGTGGTCAGCCTTTCACAGCTGGATTTGGTTCAAAATAGGTATATGAAGGAAAATAAATTTTGGTGTTTTTTTTATTATTTTCTTCTTTTTTTTTGTTTTGTTTGTTTTTCTTTTTTTTTTCCCCCAGCTGAAAATAATTGGTCTTTTTTTGTGTTCTTTGACATCTTTTCATCCCTGCTCTCTCAGATACACCCTGTGTCTTTTCCTCTCCTGCTCTGGTTTCACATTCATGCCCATAGCAGAAGCACTCAGCAGGCTGCAGAGCTTTCAGAAGACGTGAGCAGACTTGATGCTTTCTTAGCCCAAAGAGACATATTCACCCTTGACTGAATCCCATTAGCTTAATGTATTATGCACATTAATTTTGCTATGCTGTCTTGGGTACTTGACACAGTTCATGACACCAAATCCGTTTTCTAGAGCTGTAAATGTAAATCAGTGTTCCTGATGGTCACGTTCCAGTGACATTTGTATAGATGAGCACTACAGTCTCATTTGTATATCTGCTATTGTAAGCTTTTAAATTTTCTAACATAGTAGCTTGCAGGGCCTGAAAAGGAGATTTACTGGGAATTTAAGACAGCAAAAAAATTCTAGAATTGGCATATGAAGGAATTAATGTAGTAAATTTTATTCTGTAATTGTATACATTGTTATTTTTCTATATATTTTTCTGCAACTGTATGCAACACAAAAGCTCTGTATTAATTACATGTGCTGTGATCTCAGCAGCAATCATTTTGATCATCACAGGAGGATGGTCAGCTCACAGCCTGCTTTCACTTGCAGATAGAAACCAACATTTCAGACTTTTTACCAGTGTAAAAACTAAGGCTATGTGAACTGATAAACCCTGCCATCACTTGGTGTTGGTGACAGGGCAAAGCTAAGGTGCAAAGCAGCAGCTGCCATGTGCTCTCAGGGGGAAGTCTAAAAGAAGCCTTGTTTCAAAGAAGCCTTGTTTCTTTGCTCATCTTCCTGGCTGTGGGAGCCCTTCCTTGCCCTATCCCACCAGTGACCATTGCCATGCCTCTTCTCTCCAGCCTCTCACTTCTACCTGTCTCCCCTACGACTGCACTTCTCTCTCTTTTCAAAGTGAACTAATATTTTTCAAATTTTAAGCTGTCGCCGTTGCTAGAGGTACATTTACTAAGGAGGTCTTTAATCAAGGATAAGGCACAGTAAGATGCAGTGGATAAAAGCAGGAGGCAGACCCCTTCAGAGCATAAATATGGCAGTCCTGTAACTTTTACAGCCCAAGGAGGAGAGAGGCTTGGGAGAGCAGGGCACCCCGAGGTGCTGCAGGTTGCTGTGCCTGTAGGTCCCCACTGGTGGCCCTGAGGCACATGGCATGACCAGGGCTGTGCTGTAGAGTGACTCAGGTCAGCAGGGAGCACAGGAGCTCCCTGTCTCCTGCCACCTTCATGCTGTTGCTGAATGTAGTGCTGGTTGTCTCCTAGGCTGGCCCCAAGTAAAGCTAAAATGTGCTCACTGCCCTGTGCTGAGGAGCAGTAGTGAATTGCTGAGCACTGCCCTGATTCTGCAGGAGGAACAGGCAGGATCTCACAGATTTTGGCACTTTCCTCGGTGGAAGCAACAGAGCCTGCAGTGGAAGGCTCATGTTCCAAAAAACGGTGCTCTTGTGCTATGTGCCAGGAGGCTCAGGGCTTCAGCTCCATCCAGGGAAGTAATCCAAAAAGACCAGAAGAGATTGCAGCCCTATCATAAATTCCTGGCAATGAAAAAAAAAAAAAAGAAAAGAAAAAGAAGTTCCTTATTTGAGGACTTGGTACTATTATTATTATTACTATTATTAATCTCATCTCAAAAGTAGTTTTGATGGGGAAATATTTGAGTTGAATCCTTTCTCTCTGTACTAAATAAGCAATATCAAGGAAGAAGAAGCATGGAGCAGTTTGCACAAGCAGTTTGTGCAGCAGTCAGACACCCCTGTACGAGAATGCTGTATTGCTCTCTCGTACACACACACACAGACATTCATTGACAGTCATTCCTAACAGATTACAGAATGTGTTTCTGTGTCAGCTCTTGTATTTTTAGCATTTATGTTTGCGATAATCCCGCTGTGCAGAGGAGACATTATAAAAGCAGCAGCCTTTTGGGAATGCAGAAGTATTTCCCTGTGTTTCTTCTCGTACAATACCCTGTTTTCAAAATAATAACAAACAAATATTTCTTATCTCTCAGACCTACTGTTTGGATTCTACTGCAAATAGGTAACTTGCAGGGAAAGCTATGACTCTATATACGGTCCTCCAGACTACAATTATTTCTTTATAATTAAAAAAATTAACTCCCTTGCTGTTTCTCTCCTTCAGGATAATTATTTAATGTAAATGAGCTGTTCTTGCACAGACACTGCCTCTCTTTCTCAGGCTTTTCATCTCTGCCAGGGCTGATTAAAAAGCCCGTCTATGACTGAGAGCTCAGCTCATGTTTGGGAATAAAACTGAAATCTAATGTTGCAATTGCAGCAGCATAAATGGCTTCTTTGTGCTCCTCCTCACATGTCTGAATGCTGAAACCTGGCTGCCCTGGAGGCTCACCCCCTCGTGGGTCAGGAGGCCAGGATGTGTCCCTCTTGCACGAGCCCTACCCCATAGCACGGGGAGGGAAACCTGGTCCAGCCTGGAGCATCTGCCTGGCCCCACCACTGTGTCTCTTACCTAGTTTTCCCACTTGAACAAGGGGCTGGGGGAGCTGCTACCTGCCTAATTGTGAAATCTGTTTTTTATGTTTTCCTTGCCTTGATAGCAGATTAGCGTTTCAAGGCAAGCTGGAGAGCTGCCCTCAGGCTACATTTGGTAGACAGTTTCCAGTTTAAGGACATTTTAAACACGGAGTGTTTAGCAGTGGTTGTTATATAGCAGAGGACAGTTTCACAAAACCCATCTGTATTCTCTCCCCATGCTCCCTCCTGTGTCTTATCCTCAGCCTCACAGTGCCTCTGGGTTGCTGTTTCGTAGGCAAGGAACTTTCTGATTCCCACTCTTCTTCCCCAGCTCCACGGAGTTTCCTGCAGATTGCAGCGGTATTGCCAGCAGCTTGTGAGAGCTGCCTTCCTTGCCTCCTCCATCTCCATTTTGAACTTCTCTGGAGAGGACACTGCCCATGGGGGACCAGATCCCCATGACTGTGTGTGAGGAGGAGATGTAAGGGACAGTTAAGGGATGAGGATTCCTCTGAATCAAGTTCCCACCGATTTGGAGAATACCCCTCCAAGCCACTCACTTCAGATGGCTTATCACTGGGTTGTTAGGTGTTGAAAGAGTGTATTAACAAAGGGCTTTGTCCTGCTCTTGTGAGGAGAGTCCTGATGATTCCAGTTGAAGGGTGGACCTTAATGATATTCATTGAATCATCACAGAATGGTGTGTATTGTAAGGGACCTTAAAGACCCTAAGTTCCAACCCCTCTGCCACAGGCAGGGACACTTTCTACAAGACCAGATTGCTCAAAGTTCCATCCAAACTGGTCTTGAACGCTTCCAGGGATGGGACACAACTGCTCTGGGCAGCTGCTTCTGGTTCCTCATCACCATCATGGCAAACTTCTTCCTAATAGCTAATTGAAACTGGCTGCTTTCAGTTCAAGGCCACCCCCCTTGTCGTCTCTCATTACAGGCCCTTGCAAAAAGTCCCTCTTCAACTCTCTTGTAGCCCCCTTCATATCCTGAAAGGAGCAATAAGATCTCCTCAAAACCTTCTTTTCTCCAGGCTGAACAGCCTCAACTCTCTCAGCCTGTCCTCATAAGGGAGGTGCTCCTGCCCTCTGATGAACAAATCAAATAATCAAATTTGATCATTATGTTGTGAGACCCAGAGTGGCAGGAATGCTGAGGGAGAGAGAGGTAAAGGGACCTTGCCCTTCATGCAATGGGAGTCAAGCCTGGGGTAATATTTTGGGATATTTTGCTTAAAGCAGGACTGTAGTGTTCACAGGTGACTTCTCCCATTCACCCTGATGTCCTCAATCATGTACCAGGTGTGCTGTGGACACTGTGAGTGGTTGTCTGCATACATCAATCCCATGTGGGAAAGCAGCCTTGTAAAAAAGGAGACAAAAGAACAGTATTTCCATTTCTCAGCGCTCATATGCTGGTTGCCATGTAGTGACTATTAGATTTTGCAAGCAACAACAATAAAAAAAGAATATAAGAGTTTTTTCTTTTCTTTCCAGATTTCCTTGTCACAAAGCCTTCTCACTAAGAAATGAAGGGATTTTAATTCTGCTGTGCTGGAGGACAGCTTCTAAGGGAGGCTGTAACTGGAGATTTCTTTTGTGAACAAATGGCTGCATTTGGGGAACATGAACAGTCCTTATGTCAGGACACTTTTACCACGGAGATGAAATTTCTGACGTTATTGAATTTATTTTGTGGCATACATGTGTAATTCAGTAAGCATTTGAACAAAAATTAATTATCCAAGGACCATCCGTAAGACAGTCCATCTTAGTAAGTCTCTCGTGTTTTAAGTAGCCTGTACTCAGGATGAACTCTAATTTGAATAAAAGAAGGTGAAACAACATTAATTATTTCAAATTGGGCCACAGATATTAAGTAATTAGTTGTCATGATGGTTCAAATTCCAAGGCCTTTAAGGACTGTGGAGTTTGGAAGGGGCTTTAGTCAAATTTAGCCATGTGTTAAGAGCTCAAAGAATAAAGTTCACTCTTTGTAATGCTGCTAGGAGCATTCTCTCAAATAATTAGGCCATAGGCAGGTAAACGAACAGGAACCATCCCAGTATCACTGCAGGAACATCAACTGAAAATGCAATTTTGCAAAACCCTTGCTAAAATGCTAAGTGATCTTAAATGTGCCTAAAATCAAGGTCCTCAGTGGAGTGCCTGCAGGGATGTGTGGCAGCAGTGACATGTCCCTGTCAGCTGGACTCAAGCCAGCTCTGCCCCCTGCCCTGCTGTAGCAGCATGGTCCCACCCTGCAGCCACTGAGCTCATGGCCCTGTGCCACCACCGCTGGTGCTGCTCCCTGGAGCAGCTGGGGACAAGGGCTGTCTGTCCTTGGGCTGTGGTCTTGCTGGACAGTCTGGCCTGGGCTGGCTTTTCTCATCTTCATCCCAGGTATTTCCCCAACTAAGTATTCATTGGAGATCCTGCTTGCTGATTAGGCTTATGATGTCATCTGGCCAAATGGACATCTTCAAATTATGCAACATCTCTCTCTTCCTGGAGAACTTTTTGTACCCATTCATAATGATGATGTTTCTCCTTATCCCTGGTCTTCTCAGCTGTGTTCTGCTTCCTCAGTGAGTGTGTGTGACATGCAGTGACTCCTGACTGGCAAGGTGTAGGCTGCATATGCCAACATCAGTGCTGGCATCATTCAGACCTGCTTTTTATAGATATTCCATAAGCATTTCACAGAACATTAATGTCTAGTGAATATCCCTGTCAGGAAACAAATTCATCAAATGCTTGGGGAAGGCAAAAGGAGACAAAATGGCAAAAACTATTTCAGCTGCTTGACTGAGTGAAAATTTTTGCATTTTAAAACATCTTGTGTTGTAATTATCTGCCTGGCTTTTGATCTCTTTTCAGGAGATGACTAGAATTGTAGGCACACTAGCAGATGGGGATTAACTAATTCTGTACACAGAAGAGAGTGTCACCTTCTTGCAACCTAGGCTGTCATGCTGTGAGCAGTCAGGGTCCAATTTCTCAAGCTGGTAAGCAAGTCAATATGCACATATGCTATTGAGAGGGTTTCCAGAGCACCTTGGTAGGCTCACTGTCTGAATCCTCTTTAATTCAGTAGGAGAAAAATCAAGTCTTCATAAAAGGACTTGTGTATCTAAGACTCTGTTTAAAAGGACTGTCTTCTTTATATTCTATATACAGTGGTTTTTTACTTTACAGAGTCAAGTTATTTTCTAGCTTATTTTTTGCATTGCCTCATCATCTTCCCAGACCCATCTGCCCAAAACTCTTGCTTCACAGGAAGGGATGGGAAGGCATGTTTTCCCCAGGATCTCTCTATGAGTATTCTAGATCCCAGGCCAAAAGCTAGGGGTTACCACATCTTTTGACATTGCTCTCTGAGGCAGTGGGGGTTTTTGATCAGCTGTTGGATCATGCATTTCATTTCCTTAGATATTCCTTTATCAACAGACACAATACACTGTAGAAACTGTGCTAGGAACCTTGTTGAAAAACTGCTAGTTTTATTACATTATCATTCCCTTTATGTTTCTAACATTCTTTAAATAAACCTTGGTTCAACAAGACTGCTTATTGTGCTCTATGTGCACAGAGAAAATGAAGATGTGGCCCTCCATGCCCCAGGGGACAATGGTTCATCTTCAGAAGGGAGGTGTTGCTGTGGCTCAGTGCCTCATGAGGTGCCTCACCTGAGAAAGCTGCAGGAAACATCCCTTGCCTTTCATCATCTTCTCAGGTAGCTACGTGCTGTCTGCTCAGGATGCCGTTTTGAGAGGTTAAACTCTTCTTCTATGTTGTGTGTGAGCATTTACTCTTAACCTTACTCTGTGAAATGCCCCACAGAGCTGGTCATTTGCTTGCTAGGTGCCGGAATACAACAACACTGTCTTTGAGACTCTGGCAGTAGTCTTACTAAATGAGACTTCAAGGAAAATCCTACAACACTTTTCCATGGCTTTAAGTCCTTAGTTACCCAGCAATAGCTGCTCTTCAGGTATCTTCTACAAACTCAGTGACACAAGTGCTTAATACAATGCAGCTACCTAAGTCTTAAGACTTCGAGTATTCCTTTCTGTGTTTTTATCTGTGGAGGATGACACTTGGCAAAGAAGGTAAGTGCTGTATGTATTCATGTGTAGGATGTGCTTTGGCAGTGCCCCTCATCCATCATCTTTCCCTGATACTTGGAAATAAGATATT
This sequence comes from Catharus ustulatus, assembly GCF_009819885.2. Classification (NCBI taxonomy): domain Eukaryota; kingdom Metazoa; phylum Chordata; class Aves; order Passeriformes; family Turdidae; genus Catharus; species Catharus ustulatus. The sequence goes on from NC_046224.1 coordinate 47,593,976, forward strand.
TACACTTTATTTTTTCAAATTTCTGAATTGTATTAGAGCAATGGAAAAAAATGCACTCTTTATTGTGATTTCTTAAAGGACTTTCTGAAGGCAATTTCCATTGCAGTAGCTTTTTATTTTGATTGACTGTTTCTATAAAAGTAGATCTGAGGTAAAATTGATAAAATGAATGCGGTTGGGAATGAGCCAGTTTGATTAGTTAGTTAGCCATTTCCTAGCAATGTTTTTAATTTTACAAAGTCAGTGGCAGAACAGACTCTGGCATAACTTAATATATGTAAGTATAGTCTGCATAGATTGTGTTTCTTCAAACAGGCTCCTATTTAAAAATGAAGGCATGTCACAATTGATCAGGCTTTAATCCTTCTACATTGTGGCCTCATAAATGGACTGTTATTATACATTTACTAAAACATCTAAGAATACTTCACAAAATCAATTTTAATATTGTTTAGGTGGCTCAGGAGAAAGAACCATCCGCACAGAACCATGCAGCCATTGATTCTGATCGATTCTTTCTCGCCTGACAACAACAAGCTTTAATTGCTACTAGTCCCAGGTGAAGTCAAGAACTTGCAAGTGTTCCCAAGAGAGTCGATTTGAGCTGAATACTCAGTGAGGGATGTTTAGCAAAGGGACTGATGTGGTCTTGTTTGTCTTTACTGCAAAGTTCATTTCGTGTCCCCCAGTCATGATGAGGCTTTAGCAGGGGAAGAAAGTGAGCGAGCTGAAAAATCACAGCTGTTTCTCCCCACTCCTGTTAGCAGCCCCTAGTGCTAGCTGGCATCCCTGCCTTTGCCAGTGAGTAACAGTCACCTGGATGTGCACCCCAAGAACAGAAGCACCTGCTCCTGTTCCAGGCAGCAGGCTCTGCTGCACAGAACATGGAAATAATTTATGTGCATATAAATGATGTTATGCACTTGAAAAATTACCAAAATAAGTGGGTGTTTTTTTCTTCAAAAAGTACATTGTAGAGAAAAGCTTAATTAATTTGGGAAATCTGTGGTTTGATATGTAGACATATTTAGATTATCATATTCCCTTCTGGCCATATAATCTACAAGTGAGGTTTTCTGCAGTACGCTACCCTTCCTTGCTCTGCAGCCTTTTCAGAAAAGTCTTTTTTTTTTTCTTTTCCATGTAAATAGAACTGGAGGAAGATAGCTTTTGATTTATACACAAATCAATACTCCCTTCTGATTGAATTCAGCACTGTGCTGCTGTAATTATATTCATGAATTTTGTGTAGGTGTAAGACAGGAAGCAATTATCAGCCACAGTCATGAACAAATATAAAAGAAATCTCACTTTTCTTTGGAATCATAACATTAATGACATTCTCTGTTTAATGTCAGCCCCTTTCACATGACTTCTGCTAACTGCACTGTTGTTTAGCTGAGGAAAAAGTAATAGCAGATAGCTGTGACTAAAGAACATCTGCTTGAATTTAGGGTGCTGCAGCATTTGGAGCTATGACTTACTGAAGAAAACTAATGTTTTTAATTTGTATCAAAACAGGTGATGGGTTTTAGTTCAAGCATTTTCTTTTCTGAAAGCTGAAACTTAATCGTGGCTGTAATTCATTCCTTAGTGATTCTCTGCAGTGGCAGGTGCTGCAGAAGCATTTAAGGGAAGTGTCATCAAGGCAGTTTCACTGGGAAAAGGCATAAATAGGGATAATCTGAATAATTTTAATTACCAGCACTCAGTCACCAGTGGGCTCTGGAGAGGTATCATTGTAACACAGGCATCGTAAATGTAAAAAAAGCTGTAATCTAAACACTGATACGTGATTTTTGACATTGAAATGCATCAGTCAGCAGGAAGAAATCTCTTGTGCTCAGCTGAAGTGTTCACTTTGTGCCCCAAGGTGTATCCACCCACAAGTGCTATCCTTACCTCTCTCTGCTCAGCCACAGCTACTCACTCAACAAGGACTAGCAAAGGCCGCCTTGAGGACTAGGAAAAGTGGTGTTGGTGGCTGAAAGGATGAAGAGCCATCAGGGAGGTTTGGGGGAGCACTGCTCCCTTTGAGCTCCCATCTGGAAAACAGGAGGAGAGAAAACTGGGTTATGCAGGCAGAGGGTACCCACCCCTGAGCTGCAGAGGCTTTGTACAGAAACTCAGGGAGTTTTCTGTAGTGGTGAAGTCAGGGCCCCAATGTTGCAGGAATCAGGGCTCATCTGTTACTTGCAAAGTGCTGGTGTAAGTCAGGCCACATACTTGTCACACTCCCAGAGCTGTGCCAGGCCAGGGGATAAAATACCTTAGGCATCAGTGAGAGATCCATCCGGGTTTAGGGGCTCTCAGAGTTCATTGAACTGATTTGCCCCTTCTCTCTTCTGGCAAGGCACTTTTACAATGAAATTTTATCGCAGACTTTGTATCACATCACACTTACTATATCACAGATTGAACAGCTTCTATTTATGGCTGTTTGCTGCTTCCACCTCTTAGAGGGCCACTTCCAACTAGCTTTAGAGTTGATGTGCCTGAAGTGGGATATTTTTCTTAATGATAGTAATTAACCTCTGAATTGCTGACTTCACCCTTGGTTATTCCTTTCTGCCAATGCATTTTTGCGTGTGTGCAAACGATTATCTATAAAAACTGGAGAGCTGTTAATTCATGTGTTTGCATGTACTGCATAGCTCATTTAGGGTGCAAGGTAAGTACATGCATGCCCTAAGCCATGAGCTTATTTCCCATTTGAACAGACGTTTTTGCATTATAACCCTAATTCCACATTCAGGTATCAAAGCAGATTGCCAAAACGTTTATTATAACCTTTATTGTAATAATAATTATAATATTCACTGATTTCACTAAAACAATGCTGTTGAAAATCTGACAATTAACTTAGGGCTTTAAAGAATGTTCAGAAGGTAACTTCTCCCCCTTTTATAAAGTAATAGTTGGGAAGAGAGGGCTGATCTCTGTAGCAGGTACTTTAATGTATTCTGCAGAGATGTTATATACATTTCTGTGCCTAAGGAACAGCTATAACCTACCCTGAAGTCAGTGAGTGTCAGCCTGAACCTCAGAGGTCACCAGTACTGCAGCTCTCACTGGAGTGCCCCATCATTTGTGTACGTACAGATCAGGTGTGTGCATGTGTGTGTGCTGACATTGCCATTAAATTTTACAGAACACACGACGTGGAGCTTGTGCTGAGGATGTGGCCTGCAGCTGACACTTGTACTAACATGTAGCTCCTTCAAACAAAGTTAACAAGCTGGATTGCTTTGAGGATAGACAAATGAAAATGGTGAGTTTGTGTTGTCTTGGTGCTTGGCATTCTGCAGTCGGACTGAGAATGTTGTCAGTGTGCCATGGAGCCAGGACCAGAATAACTGTGACCTTCAGCTTTTCTAAAACCCTCCAGGAGCTGAGCTGGCCTTGGGGTAGTACAAGTGGCAATTGTTTTAAACTAAAAGAGGAATGATTTAGATTAGATGTAAGGAAGAGGTTTTTTACAGTGAGGAACAGGAACCTGGAACAGGTTGCCCAGACAGATGATACATGCTTCATCCCTGGTAGCTTTCAAGTTGGATGGGGCTCTGAGTAACTTGGTCTAGTTGAAGATATCCTTGGTCACTCCAAGGGGAGTTGGACTAGATGGCCTTTAAAGTGCCTTCCAACAAAATCTATGTGGTTCTATGATTCTGTGGGTACACTATGGGTACACTGAGCCATGGAGTGTGATGAGGAGGCACTCTTTGGTCTACCAGCAGATTCACAGTGGCTGGGCTGTTTGGCACTGCTGAGATAAATAGGATGCTGAATCGAGATCAGTCAGTCTGTCAGCGTAGTAAAACACCTGGGGGACTGTACTGCTGTCACTGGGTTTGAGCATAGCAGAGTCCATGGCTGGGAATCTCTTTGAGTAGATGCTCACAGATTCTTCATCTTGTGGTGGATTCCAAAACAACCAACATCTATCCCACCCCACCTCTTCTCCCCACCCCGCCAGAGTAAGCAGCAGCAATAAAAAACTAAATACACAAGGAGATAGGATGCCAGTCTGAGAGCTATTCCCCCCTCTGCCCCTCTTTTGGCTAGCCGAGCTATTTGCCTTTTTATATTTTGGCTTTACACTGCTGGTGGGAATGTACATTCCTCGTGATTTCAAACAGCTGGATTCTGTATTTGAGAGATCAACCTCCCAAAGTTCAATCTAGATTTATGCAAAATTCACATAAACATGAACACAAATATATAAATAAATAAATAAATAAATACAAAACCTTTTAAGCACATTCCCTCACTTCCTATCCCTTCTCATTGGAGAGGGTTTCTGGGTATCCCAGATTAACTACTGAAAGGCCAGAAAAGCTTCAATGCAGCAGTGTTTGATTTCTGGGAAAGATCCCAACAGCTGGACTCTTCTCTGTGGGATGCTGTGCCTGGCTTTGGAAAGAGCCCCTGGCATTAGGGTCCAAAGAAGGACGGGCAGAAGTGTGTGGGTGTGAGATGTGCACATGCACAGACACAGGAGGGTGTATCAGCTTCTGATTGCACAGCCTAACAACCAGGAGTTTGCTGGTGGGGATTTTACTTCCATCTTTTGGGAAGGGGGAGGGGAAAGTACATATTTCTCCCCCTCATCCTTTCATCATTCATTGCAATCTCAAGCTTCCTGTATTTGAGTAAATAATGTTATCATCAGTTTCCAGAAATGGTTTGGGACAAATTCTTCTTAGAAGTCCTTCCCACGCAGTTATATTTTGGTGTCCTTTATTTCCCAGGCAGGCAGTGAGACTCCATGGTTAGGCTATATCAGTTTCCCCTCCCCATCCATCAGCTGTCTCCTCTCCCGAGATAGGACCACCTAATGTGAAGTGTTGTAACTGCTGGCGGGATTACAGCAGAGCTTGCCATGCCATGGTTAGGAGGATGCGGGTTTCCACCGACAAAGCAGGCTTTGAAAATTGAAAACAGCAGCTAAAATTTATTTAGCATTTATTAGCATAAAAGCCCTCAGAATGTGTTTGTAAGCTCTCTGAGATACATGGAGAGTCATACACATGCCTGGAGCCTGAGGGTTCGGTGTGACACCGCATGAGAAACCATAGCTCACTCACGCTGTTTTGCTGTGATGAGAGGCTGCTGTCTCTGGAGGGAAAACCTCCTCCCACCCTTCTAAACACAGGTGCCTAGCAAAGGTCTGGCTTGGTGTCTGCAAAGCCTGGCTGACCAGGGGAAGAGCCTCAACTCCATCCTGAAGGCTGCAATTGTAACAAAAAGATTGCTGTGAGTCAAGGGAGTGATTCACCTGGCCTCACCTGCAGCTGCTGCCCTGGGGAGCAAGGCTGACTTGGGCAGACTGTGGCACGAGGCTTGCAGCCACCTCACCCACTCTTGCATTGTGAAAGGTAGGCATCAGCTCTGGCCAGGACTAGTGCAGAACAGGCTTGTGTCAGAGCCACAAGAGTAGCTCCTTCCTGTGGTTGTTAGAAGGGGCTACCAGTCTACAAGCCATTCACACCTGTCTCACCTCTTGCTGCTGGGCTGTGGCTCACATTCCCAGACACCATTTTTACCTCTTAGAATAACAGATTCATAGAATTGTTTAGGTTGGAACAGACCTCTAAGATCATTGAGTACAACAGGTAACCCAGCACTGCCAAGTCCACAGGAAAACCATGTCCCCAAATACCACACTTACATATATTTTAAATATTTCTGAGTATAATGACTCAACTACTTCCCTGGAAAGCTTGTTCCAATGCTTAACAACCCTTTATATGAAGATTTTTTTCCTAATATCCTATCTAAACCTCCCCTGGTGAACTTTAGGCTTCCCAACTCGCCACAATCTCCTTTCCTCCTAGGTGTTTCCTCCTTATTCCAGCCACAAGGAGACATGCTAAAGGCCTTGGCTTCAGGATGATAAGTAACAGACATGGGCCATGGATGAGCAAAGCTCCATGGTTGAGAGTGCAGGGCAGAGGATCATGAGATCCCACACTTCACACTCTTTGTTTGGAAGTCTGTGAAGAGTTGTGTATGGATCTGGCCTCAGCTGCTCTGGCTGAAAGTCTTTATGGAAACTCCTATTAACAGTGAGCTCCCTAATATGTCCTTAATGACCATAATTGTAATAATTACCAAGATTACAGGTGTTCCTAGGCTCTGCACAAACTGCAGGCACATTGAGGATAGCTGAAATACTAAGACCACATGAGCATGGCACACCTTGGATGGTCAGCATGTGGGCCAGCACAGCAGTGAGAGGGAGCAGAGCCTTCAATAGAGGAACAATATTATGAAATTCTCTTTGTTAGTTTTTGCAAAAAGTAACCTAAAAGGGCAGTGCAGAAATTGGTGGGCTGATGCTGTGAGTGTGGCTTAGGAAGGATCCTTGCCCTGCTTGGTGGCAGGACACTTTACCACAAAAAGGAACACCTTCTCTGCTGTTCAGTGCCATGTTTCTTAGCCAGCAAGTCAGAATAGAAGGAGGAAGTCTTGGATAAGGGATGTCTCTGCTGACTTGAATTTCTGCTTTTGATGAGGATTTTGCCTCAATTAGCTGTGTTTCAGATCTCCAAGGAAAAAATCCCTCTGCTGTCATCCAGATGGCAGGTTCAGTTTCTGCAGCTACGCCCTCCCAAGGTGTTTCAGCCACAAGCAGTACAAGATGTGTGGAAATAACTACAAACAAAAGCAACTTGCTCGTATATTCTCTCTTTCCTGCCCATTTGCAATTTTGATTGGATGGCAGTGCCTGGAGAAATCAACTCAGCCTCTGTGAGGGATGGTAAGCCTCAGAATAGGGCATAAAACCAGCTGATATTTTAAGACAGATGATTAAAATAGACATCTGCAGGGCTCAAAGAGTACAGCTGCTAAATGCAGCTTTGAGAGTTGAATCAGCAGATTCAGGTACAGCCGCTGTCCTAATGCATTTCAGCTCTCCATGTTATTTTGGTGCCCACATTGTAATGTACATTGAGATGGTGTACTGGGCCTCACATAAATTACACTATTGAATACAGCATACCTGGTGCTTTTTTCAAATATAGTCTGATGTCGTGTGGCAAGGGTCTGTCATGCTTTATTTTCACATTTCAGAGTAGCCAAATACATGTAGTACATCCCAGAGTATCTTTTCTTTGTCTGCTCAGCCCTCTTCAAAGGAAACACCTATCCTGCCATGGTGGAAGAGTGTAAATCTTACTAAACTGTAATTGTCAAGAGGGGAATAATGTAAAGATTTGAAATCTGATGGAAAACGTTAAGGGGAAGAAGCCTATGAAGGGATGTTGTTAGGCAGGAGGGCTCCTTTCCTATTTCAAGATTCTTGCACCATGAAAGAAGAGCAGACCCCTCAGTAATGTTCAGGACCAGATACAGCATCCACAGATTCATCTACAGAGAGACAAATCCCATGGATTATCCCAACACTCTTGACAGAAGAGAGGATAATTACTTCTAATTCCCTTGGAGAGCTGCAGTGGGTTTCTCCTGGGGGTTCCCTGGGAGCACTCACGTTGGGGATGTAATGTAACATTGTGCAGAAGTGCTGGATTTCCATCCCTTTGCTCTTTGTGCTGCCTGGACTGGTTTTGGTGGCAGGTTAAAATGGGACTTAAAAGTCAGAATTGTCTCCCTAGTACATTTCTCAGGAGGAAATCCCTCCACTGAGAGCCTTGTGCTTTGACCTGCATTGTGAGAAGGTAAATTACACTGCTGTGGAAAACCATCTTGATAAGCTGGCTCAAAGAAGCCGTGTGTGTGCTTTGCAAACCATGATATTAGCCCTCCTTTTGAAGTGGAGCTGACTCCCTGGGGTTGGTCCTGTGTAAAATAGGTGTTTATCCAATACATTAGAAAGTGATTGTCCTATAATTAAAGTAATTCCAGGTTGTACAGTTGCTGACCTCCGCCTGGACACTTGAGGGGCAACTGCCTGCCTGTGAGCTGGCTGAAGAATTGTCCTATGGACACAGCTGAACCCTTTTTTAACCATCCACCATGGGTGTTGCTCACAGCAGAGTTACAGCAGCTGCAGGGAGTGGGAAGCCTTCCTGGGTTTTTTTCATTCCTGGGAGAAAAAGCCACGCAGAAGTGACAGGCAGCAAGTTCCTGGGCTGACTTCCTCAGTCAGAAGCTAAGCCCAGAATGCCTGATGCCACCAGGTGCCTTTTGCATCCTCGAGGGCACCACAATTCCTTGTTGACATTTTGGATTGTGTTCTCTAGTATTCAGGCCTGCTAAGGACTGGTGGGAATTCAGAATTTCCCCCTAAAATCGTCTGGACTTTGGACCTGGGCTCTCTGGTGCCAGCTGTTTTTGCTTTGCTCTGGAGACCTGTGCCCAGTGGGCGGCTGCTCCCATGGTTTGCTGGCTCCCTTGCAGATAAACACTTGGGGCAGGGACACTGGCCCCTTGTGGGCTGGGGGCAAACCAGTGGGCACCAGTGTGCAGCAAAAGGAGCACCAGTGGGTAGGAAACCCAGGGGCCTGCGCTCATGCCCAGCAGAAGCACTTCCATAAAAATGTCATGTTCCTGGGAGATGTCTCCCTATAGTCATGCACAGCCTGGCTTTCTGTGCCATGTGCTAGAGGCAGCCTCTTGCCATCTTTCACCTTTTGAAAGTTCACATTTGATATGCTGTCTTGAACCTTCATTGTCCCTGCCTTATTTTTGAATTCTTTCTGGTTTTTGTTTGGAAACAAGTTTTCTGTTACAGTTTCAGCTACACAGGCTTCAAGGCACTGTTGAACTGCTGTAGCAAATTCCCATTTTTCCTCCTACCCTGTTTTTACCCCTTTTAGGATCTCTTGCTTTTAGCCCAGTGAATATTAACTAGGAATCATGATATAACTGTGCCTATTTCTGTAAATAATTTTGAACAAAAGGGAATGGTATCCAGTGTTGCAGTTTTGCCAGAACATGGATTTCTAAATATTTACTAAATTAGCAAACTAACCAAAACAGAAAAAACTCCCCAAGAGAGGCTGGCAGCAATATTAGCTAAGTGTTCTGCTGGAGCAAATGCACTCCATGTCCTTGGGGATATTTAGTGTCTGCAACAGGAACTGACAGATGGTGACGTCAGAGGAATCCCCGTTTTATATCACTTGGTGCCAAAAACATCAGCTCAAGGACAGGGCTGGGATCTGCTCCTGCAGAAGTAAGGTTTTGTTGTAGAGACCATTCTGCAAGTGCTGACTGAAGTGACTCTATGCCTCCAAAACTGTCCCTTCTTTGCAGAGGGCAGGCTGGCACCCGTTGGCATTGTGGAGCCAGGAAGGCAAAGGAAGCCACAGGGCAGTGTGGGAGGTCTCCCAGCCTGGCTGATAGAGCCCATCACATCACTGTCCCCTTTCTCTGAAATCCTTATGTTTTCCTAAATTATTGCCTTCTATATCTGAAATTTTGTGTAAATTTGAAAAGGGACGAGCTCACAATAACTGAAATTATAGTAGCAAAATAAATTCCTAGAAGTGAAAGTGAAAAGTTAAATAATGGTAAATTCAGCCTGGAATAAAAGTCAATTTTATAGCAATCCAAAGGGAGACACAGTTACACAATTTGACTGAAGTGAAGTAATTAATCAGCAGCATGGATGGAAACTACAGGGAAAAGCTAATGCTACACACACACAGCCTACCCATTCCCTTCCTTCTTTATGATTCCCTAAAAGGAACATCCAGCCAGCAATATCCCAGAGCTGCCCAGACAAGGCTCAGGATCATTGTTCGTGGTGGAGTTAGCTGTTCCTTGATGTTTCTGTTGTTCTCTGGCAGGGGAGAGAGGAGCTCACTCCTTCCTTCCAGCTGATTTAGAAGACACCTGGTCATGGAGCTTATTTCTTGAAGAAAAAATGCAGTGGGGAATTTTGGACCCCAAAGTGAACTCTGTGTCTGCCCACTCCCTTCAGTGGGTGATGATATCAGTTTCATAATGCGAGGAAATCACGTGGAATTGCAATATACTGGGAAAAATCTGACTATGATTTGCCACTTACAGGGAATCCACTATTCAAAGTTATTCTTCCTCTGTTGTCTCTATTTAGTTGCAGTTACCATCATTAAGAAAAACCACCAAACCCACAACAACAATTAAAAGCCAGGAGCAAAATCCTGCCTTACAACGGTCTGGAGAGCTGTAGAAGTAACAGTCATGTTTCCTGAAAATCAATAGCTATCTCAGGGGAAATTGGTTCCTGTCAGAATCTTTGACAGAATGAACTGTGAAATTTTGCAGAGTGACTCTACCTTTGGTCCTTGGCTACATCTTGTGCCCTGGTTCTGACCCCACTCCAGTACTAGGCTGCCTGGGGGTTGTAGGACTTGGTTTTGAGTTTATGGACAAGGGCTGATGGCTCTGTAGATTGCTTGGGACAGTGACCTTGGAGAAGTGTTGTTGTAGTAGCAAAGCTGGAGGGATGTGTACACAATACAGCCATTAGCTGCCAAACCTAGTCAAGGTCTACCATGACTATTTATCTGTACAGGGAGAGGATATTTAGTTTCCTCGCTCACCATCTTTTTTCTGCTTCATCAAGTGTCTGTGGTTTAGACCACAGTTATGCTTGGAAAACATTGGAAAATATGGCCAGGTGGTTTAACTGGATTAATGTGGTCCCTTGAGAAATAACCGCTGAAAAGTCAGCCACAGTGATGGTGGCTGCATTCTCACTGCAGGCTGGATTAGTCAGTTTTACCTATCCCCAGCACACCCCAAACCTGCAGAGACAGCCCATGTACATGTTTCTGAGACTCATTTTACTCTGAACAGCTATGTCTGTGAAATCAACTCAGAAATTATTCTCCTCAACACTTTTGATATTCCCTTTTTGTCTTTATTACTTCTTTTTTTTTTCCCCAGGAGCTGATCTTACCAGTGCCCTAAAATGAACTTTACCTACAGCATTATTTCACTTCCTAATCAACAGTAACCAGCACCACAACATCCTGACAGATCCTGCAGACAGACTCTCCTGCTGGGGACAGCCCCTGCTCTCACACTGGCTGCATCACAGCTCTTTTCTGCTGAGGGAAAATGCAGGGCTGCCAGCAGAACCCAGATTTAAAGCGGAGGTGCCAAGAGATAGAGTGCTACGGGGAGGAAAATGAAATATTGCTTGCCTCTGCCTTTGCACAGCTGCTGTTTTCTAGGATGTGTTGACTTAGGAAAGTCTTTCTTTGTGTAGTCCTCTTTCAGATGTTGCTTAAGTGCAAATATGGGCTGTTAGTTCAAATTTAGTAACAATCAGGATTGATGGAAAATCTCATAGTAGGATGTGACAAAGAAATTCAATTACATACATACACTTGATTTCTATGCTAATAAGACTTACAGTAGTGCTAAAGAAACTGCATTCTTGACTACAGTGGCAGCTGGGTTTTGTCACTGAATACTGTGTTGGCAGCATACTAATGACTCATTTCTGACTGCCGACAGCTTCTCAAGTGACTTTGTACGGTGATTTAAAGCCTGGTGCCAAGCCCGTGGGAGTCATTGCGGCAGTCCTGGGACCTCTTTGAAGATGGTGGAAATTATGCTGGGAGTGCAACAGGGTCAGGCTTTGCATTAGCAAGCACTGCAATCAACTTCAGCAAGGCTGGGGTCAGGCAGATAACCTGAATTTGCTTTCTTACCTGAGAAACAGATGGTATAAATAGGCTACATTTGTGCTGGCAGCTGGCTTGAAAACGGTGCATGTTTTGGGGGAGTTTTTTGGAGCAGGAAAGGGGAAATTAAGTTACAAATAGTGAATTTACCTGCAAATTTCAGAGACCATCTCTTTGTTCCAAGATTACTTGAAGACGGTGGCATGGGCAGCCAAAGATCCCTCCCCATCCTGCCATTTATCCAGCGTAGAGGGGTGTGCAAATGTGGTAAGGTGGAAGTGAGATGGTAGCAATCACTTAAATGTTAATTGTGCTCAGGGAGTTGGTGTTTGTATAGGGGCTGAAGGGAAGGCAAGTAGCAACTGCGACTTTGTTGGATTCTCCCTGCTGGCCACGTCCCAGGCAGAATTATGGCAATGCCTCTGTCCTTTCAATACTCACAGTTGAAAACTGCATGTTCTCATCCTCTACAGGACAAAATGGAGCCCTGATATAAGTAAGTGCCAGCTTGCACCTCAAAGGGATGGCAACATGAGACTGGAGCAAGATGTTCCAGTTGAATGTGAGTGTGTTTTTTATTTAAAGGTTAATTAATACACCACCCTAAGTCTGTGCCCAGCTGCCTTGGTGATACAAAGCAGCAGTAACAAAATGAGGCCAACATCACTTGTAGTTCTGAGTAGTGTTTGGTTTGAAGGATACACCTCTTGGAACACTCCTCGTACATCTCTTTGAAAGGGAAGAAAAATCCAGATGTAAATGTCTGTGAAGCAGTGGGCAGCTCATGTTCACTTACACTTTCAATACACTTTCCAAAGGAATTGGATTTTGGGTCCCAGAAGCTGAAAGTTTGGTAATTATGGGAACTTTGATAGTGTTTTTATACTGTAGTGTTGATATTCATCCTCTTGCTTGAAGACTCTAGAAAAAACATCAAAACATATTTATTTCCCAGAGGTACATATAATAGGAAGTAATTAATTCAAAACTTGGACAATTTTTTTTCATGGTACACTGGAGGCTTATTGCTAATTATTGCATTTGATTCTCACCTGACACAAATATAGCAACCTGGTGACTCTTAGGGCTGAGCTGGTGCAAACTAGTGCACAAACAAAGTGCCAAACTTTGGGCACCTTGTCCCAATGGGACCTGTGCCTGAGACAAGTATTGTTGGCGTGGTTTGTCTTGCATTAGTGGTACTGATCTGGCTCTCACCTGAACCTTGCATGGCTAAGGCAAGCCGTGTGCTGGTGTAGAAGATAAGCTGGTGGCACCCCGTTTGTGAGGTGCCTGTGGAATGATGGGTGTCTCTGGAAGGGTGTCCCCCTGCAGCTCCCAGCTCTGCCAGTGCACACCCCTCTGCAGGCTGGCAAACAGGGACACCTGGCTCTCAGAGAGTGCAGGTGGGCTTGTGGAAACACCTGCGGGGTGTCTGCGGGGATCTCAGAATATCCTCACTCCACACAGAAGAAAAGTGCCCAGCAATTTTGGGGGGTGCTGTTGGCACAGATCAAAGCTGTGCCCGGCAGGCAAACAGAGGCCTTTGTTTCCAAAGGCAAATAACCTTATCTTGGGGAAACTCCTTCATGCAGTTATTTTAATCAAATAGGAAGCCTGCGGTATTTAACTTTGCTATTAAAATGGGCACTTGGCTGTTTCTGCAGATGCTCAATGCATCAGTGGAAACTGCAAACATATTTTTTTTTTCCACTAGGTTCAAGCTGTTCCATTATTTTTACCTACTTGTAATTATGTGTACTTACATTGTGCTCCCTCTCTTATACAGGTATAATTATATTAGTGTGTATATCTACATATACACACACAGAGCCACTTATTTTTCCTGGTAAGGCAGACCTGCAGTATTTACTGCCTTACACTAAAGCTAGTCACACAGGAAATCTGTAGGCACAGAACATCCCTACAGGTTCATCACTCATGCTGAGAAAGGAAACAAAGGGGAAGGGAGAAGGCAGAAGGAAGAAAAAGAACAACCCAGAAATTTCTGCATTAAATTTGTTGCTTTTGACCAAAGGTGCCAGTGCTGCGAGGGTGACTCAGGAGAGCTGCTCAGACCAGACAACCAAGTTGAGGAGGCAAGATAAGTGCAGTTCTACAGCAAAAATGGGCTCCCCTAGAGCCACAGGAGTGCTTCCTGGGGAGACATGGGGCAAAGGGAAATAAATTTCACATGTTGGAGAGGGGAAATTTCCAAAGAATGGTTTTCCTTCTCCTCACCCCTGCAGAAAAGTAGCTTTGTACCTTCCCCCACTCATGCCAAAGGCTAAAAGTTACCACTGAAACCTCAGAAGATGGGGTTAGGTGTGGCAGAAGTGCTGGGCATTTGTATAGTTAGAAAAGTGTGATGTGGAGCTTTAAGGAGTAAAATTAACCCAGAAAATAATAGAAGCTTCATGGGTTTTTTTTTAATTCCTGGGAGTTTCCCAGTGGATGCTTTCGAATTTTGCCTTCATTGGCTTACAACCCTCATTTTCCATTAACCAGAGTCAAAATTGCAGGATAACTACAGGCTCAGAAAGCCAGTCCTGCTGGTCCATGTTTGTGGCATTTTTACACCTCACTAGAGTGCAAAAATGCCTCCTCTTCCGGTGTTTCGCGGCAGAAAGCTTTGGGAGTGATTGCAGTCCAACAGCAATTACTCTTTCTTCTCCAACACATCTGGAGATCAGGCATTCCCTCTAAGCACCTGTATTCCACAAAAACAGCAGTAAAATCACGGCACCTCAATCTGAACATCAGCATTTTAGGGCAGGGCTGGTTTGCTCAATGCTTCTGTTCCATACCTCTGTTGTGAACTGCTGATGGCTGTGCCAGATAAACCCATCAGACACTAAATATTTCATTTTCAGTATCCATGTGAAGCTGATTTTTCATTCCAAACTTGCTGCTGTAGTAGTTCTACTGTTTTCCAAAATGGAGCCAGAGGAGAATGTATTATTTCACTTGTGATAAAACATCCTGGTAGAATTGCAGACTTGTGCAGGTAAGGCACACAGAAACACGATACACAGAAACAAAATCCCAGGGACTCAGTCACGCTGGTGTCTGGCACTTGAGGGTCCTTTTTACTGCTGGCAAATGCTAGAGGAGCCCAGGTAAGTGCCAGCACAGAGCATCTTACCCCAACTCTATGTGCAAGTGAGAGGATATCAAACAGTGCTGCCAGCTCTCCTGTTGGCTCAGTGGCAGAGGCCCCTTCTTTTGAGCTCTCAGCTCCCCCTTGGAATGTGTTCCTGGAACCACACACAGCACAATTTGTGTCCTGGGGAGCTGGATCCCTGTTTTTTGACCCCAGAAAATGACAGGTGTTTGTGTTTTAAGAGTGCCAGGCTTGCAAAGCCAGGGTAGCCTTGCTGCAGTCCCCTGTGACACTGATAGAGCCTTTAATTACCTGGTCACGCAGTGTTTTCTCCCCACAGAACTCCTGTGTCTTTCAAGGGCTTGGGAAGGCTAGTGCTTTTCTAATGAGCATCTGTTCAGTATTTGGTTTTCTCCTCCTTTCGCAGCATGTGGTTCCAGGGACCATTATTCAAGCCCTGCTATGAATACAGAATTATTAATTTGTTTGTAAGCTTTTCTTTTCTCAGTGCTCCTTGCTTAACACTTCTGTGCTTCACAAATGCAATTTTGCAAGCCTTGGGTGAGAGGGGAGAAAGAAGTGAAGAGTAAGGCAGAAGAAGCCGTTCCGCTAAAGTGAGGGGTTTTTGTTTTAGATCCATGCCTTGCAAAGTAAACACACAAATAAATTTAACATTTGGCTGTTTATTTAATGAAAAGAGGAGGGACAACATGCAGCAGGGTCCACATGCTGATAGCAGGAGGGCTGCATACAGCTGCAGGGCTGGTGAGTGAGCAGGGCTCTGCAGCCCCTGCCCTTCCTGCTGCCAGGTAATGATGGGTGGTTTCCAGCTCCCTTTACCTGCTCTCTTCCACTCATAAACCAGGCACGTTTTAGCCAATTCCAAATCTTCACAAGGCTGAGAGAGAAGGAGGTGACAGCTGTGATACATTCAGTAATTTATGGCTGCCCTTTCAGTGCATGCTAATAAAGTCAATGGTATTTGTGTGATGGAATAACTTGGATTAGCCTCTTCAAAACAAACTGTCTAACCTAATCTACTCATTGTCACCAAGCTTTAAAATTAACAAATTCTCACAGTTCCCAAAACTGAACTGGAAGTAGTTTGATTTTGGCTAAAGTCCAAGGCCTGTTTGAAGGGTGGAGCTGCAGAGAGTGACACTGTCAGGCTCCAGGTGACTGCTGTGCCAATTAACCTCCTGAAGGTAGATCAGGTCACCAGCAGTGCCTGGCAGTCCCTTACTATGATTGTGACTTAGCTGTGGTTTTCAGACAAAGCAAATACACGTTGAGTCAAGCAAGTTTGCAGTAGGAGATTTCAGACACACAGGTCTTCATGTACTCACTCTCTTGTTTTTCATGGATAAGATTTGCCTTCAGGAATTCCAGGTTCCTGAAACCATGGGAAAGACTTACTTTGGTGGAGGAAGATCAGGACAGGGAACATTTAAACTAACACACAGAAGCCTATGGAACCTGACAGATTAAGCCAAAGCTGACACTGTCATTGTGAGGCAGCTCTTAATTGTCTTTGGAGGGTCACATCAACTGGGGGGTGTTACTGGGAAACAAAATAAAGCAGATGCCCTGTTTTCTTCAAGAAGGGCAAGAAGGTGGAGGCAGGGAATTACAAGCCAGTCAGCCTCACCTTGATCTCTGGGATGGCGATGAAGCAAATCACTCTGGGAACCACTTCTAAATGTGTGGAGGATGAGAAGGTGACTGGGAGCAGTCAGTGTGGATTTACCAAGTGAAAACCACATCTGACCATCCCTGTAGCCTTCTGCAGTGCATTGACTGGCTTTGTGCAAGAGCAGAGAGCAGTACATTGTTTATCTTGACTTTAGCAAGGCTTTCAACGCTGCCTTCAGTGATGAAGTACAGGCTATAGAAAAGGATGAAGGGGTGGGACTAGATTGTCTACAGAGGCTAGTTCCAGCTTCAACTGTTCCATGATTCCAAAACAGGAGCAGGCTTTATCCTTCCAGCTTAATGCAAGTGATTGTATTTGCTTTTCAGCAAGCACATTCTGTGAGCATCCAGGGCAGCTGGATGAGTTGCCTCAGGTATCATTTTGCTCTGAGAAGAGCCTTCTTCCCTTGATGGAAATGATGATAAAACCTTAAGTGAAAATGAGAGTGCGTTACACCTTTGGCAGAGTAGTCTTCTCTCAGGTCTGTTGTCCCCTCTGATGAGCCAGGGTGGTACTGGCACGAGAGCACTCTCCAGGCAGCTCCCTTAGGAGCCAGACAGCACAAAGCTGCTTGTACCTGTGTTCTTAATGAATTCTTATGGGCTGCATCCAGCCTCGGGGCTGGGTCAACCCTAATGTCCCTTCATGGGCCATGCAGCACTCCAGGTGAGTTCAGAAGAGTTGTTTGCTGGCTCAGGAGAGGCTGAGGGGCATCCTGCACCCAGCAGAGAGTAAAAGTCACCAGTACACCCACCCATTTTGTGGGCTGCAGCAGCTGGGAAGTCACTTGCTCAAGGCATCTTCCCCTGGGACTGAATTTTACTCACTATCCATGAAGTGAAGACACAGGAGGTGAAAATAGAAAATTGCTGCAGAGAAAAGGGAAGCCCAGCTGGAGCTGGGAGGCGAAGGTCTGACCGGATATCGGCACCCTGGCGGCAAGCCTTGGCTTTATTCCCCAGCAGTGATAGAGAGAGAGATGTGAGCAGGAGCTGCACAGGATGATGGTTACTATGGCTACCCCCACACCGTCCATCCAGGCATCCATCTGCTTGGCTCCCTGCACTGGGAAGATAGACTGCTGCTTTTGAGAGCTGATGATAATTTATCCTTGCTGGCTGGACAGCGATGACATCCTCCTCTGAGATCAATTTTGCCCAGCATTTTTTAAGCTATGAAAACCATTCTAATAGCAAAGTCATGTCGACAAAGAAGGTGTTGTTTCCTTTCAATAGTTGTGCTATTCTTACCAGATAAGGGGTACAGTGATAATGGAGAGGTACCAGTATGTCTCCAGCACACTGAAACACCCACCATCTCCAGTGGGAAGTTAACCCTCCAGATTTACTTTGGAGATTGTGTACTCCAGACAGCATATTGTGGTAGTTTGACAAATTCAGAGAGCAGGGAAAGGAAATTGGAAATGCAGAAACTGCTGTCTCTAGTTGTTTGTGAGCCTTTAGGATGACCACATACACAAATTGTGGGATAAACATATAGATATTGTGTCATAGACACAATTGGGTAGAAGTGAGGTACCTGCTGCATACAGCTGTTTGGGGGTTTTGCTGGCAGAATTAATGCAAGGGGAAAAGTGCCACATATTGCAAATGACGATATCAAGCACCGATTTTGCAATAGGTTTTTTAGAAAAGCTGTGCTCAGAAATTTTTTTTTAAATGTTGGTTTAAATGTAACAAATCAAAAAATAATTTATTCTTTGGAAAGAGGCTCAAATAGAATTTTCATATATTTCCACTGCAACAATCTTCTGTGTGAATATGGTCTTTCATTTAGAAACTGGTCAAGGATGACAAAAATTCTACCAAATGTCAATTCGCTTGCTGTTACAGTTTCTTAGTCCTCATCATTCAGTGCTACTGTGACTGTCCCATTAAATGTTTTATATGTTTTCCTCTTTGGAAAAGTCCTGCAAAAGCGGTATTCCTGATAAACTCAGAGTTGATGTAAGTGAACTGCAAGGGACTAGGCTGTGCTATGCAGGTAAATATGAAAAGCACAAACACAGGTACAGTGCAGGTTTATTTTGTGAATATCATACACTTCTTTTTGAGGTGGGCGCCTTGAATGCAGTGTGGGTTTTTTTTACTTCTTGGACTGCCACTGGCATTAAACACAGGGGTGGCTTCCTCCTGCTCTGTCACTGGGCAATGGGATGACTGGGGGCGCTCCAGGAAGCTGAAATTTTGTTCTCTTTTTTCCTCAGGTAGCTGTGTCACACAGAAGAAATCATTTCACAAGTCTGTCTTCCAGCAAACTGGAGTCTGTTACATCACCGAGACAGGCTCTCCAGCCCTGTCTGATAAAGGTGTTGACTGTGGACCTTACAAATTATTTTAGCTAGAAAAGCTTTATTGCCAAGGCAAGTATGATGTAATGTGACAGCAAAAAATGCTCCACATCCCAGACATAGGGGTGTGCATGCATGTGTATATTTAAAGATACATGTCTATTTCTTTTTGGCAGCATAAATCCATTTTAAAAAAACAGTTTCCATGCCTAATGTTTTGTGTAGCAGATGCTGGGCTGCAGGAGGCATTGGCTTTCTAGGAGAGGGTGGGTTTGTGTTGATAATCTTGCAGCCTTAGTCTGATTGTTTAGGGATGCTGAAGGGCAAGATGAATGGTGTGCCCTACCGACATCCCATTCTCCATATTCCAAGTTGCCTGTTGATTTGTTCAGTGTATATAAGGGGGATATAATACATTATTTTCAGATGTCTGATTTTTGAAAAATTGTTGATTTCCGTTCGCCAGATGGCTGAGGAAAGAGCAGTCTGTGCTTTGTGCTAAATGTTTGTCTGAGGAAGCAGAGTCCAATTAACATAAAAAGCCATTGTGGTCTTCCAAAATCTGGGAATGAAAAGTGAAACAGAAGGAGCCATCACCTGCCTGAAATAAAATTAATTGCAGCTGGAAATCCAGCCAGCTCAGTGACTAGTACCTATCTGAGTCCACAGGCCTCAGATGGGATTAGCCATCAATAATGACAGAAATGGAGCATTATTCTGGCTCTGGTGTTAGGCATCTCAACTCCATCATCTATATAGCAAAGATTATATCACCTATATAGCAAAGATTATATCACCCATATAGCAAAGATTATATCACGCCTTCAGGAAACCCATCTACCACATGTATCCAACTTCTGCCCCAAAAAGTGTTAGAAAAAATCAACAGGAAATGTCATCCTGGCTGCAGATCCACATCCACTTGAGTCCTAATCTAATCTACTCAGGATATAAATGCATGCTTTTGATCTGAAAATGTGGTGCCCTTGACCAAACCTTGTTCCACTCCTTGTGACGTCCCACAAAAAGTTATTTGTGGTAACCAGGGGTGGATTTGCTGGAGGCAGGATGGAGCACTGCACTGCATACTCCCTGCACACTGTGTCTAATCTGGGCTCATGTGGGGACAGGTGGGCTGTGTAAAGGGCTGCTGGAGGAGGACTATGCACTTTGGCCTTTCTGCTCCCCAAGACTGCCAAAGAAAGACCTTCATTCTGCTCTGCCTGCTGGAAGTGGATCTGGGGACTTTTGCAGAGATCCAGCCCGAGGAGAGGCACTGGGCGGGGGTTTCCTCCAAGGAGAGTGTGATGTGGCCCTGTTGTGCTAAGGGGGAGGTGGAGTGGGGCTGTCTCTCTACAGCTCTGACAAGAGCATTCCAGGCTGTGTCCAGACTTATGGTTACAACCAGCTCTGCAATAATTTTTGGCTTTTTAGAGGTGAGAAAAATTTGTTTGCCATGTCCCCCAAGACTCCTCTTACTGGTTTAGCTCAGAGGATATAAAATCTATTTCAGACTCACTTTCAACAGTACCAGTGCCCCTTTGTCCCTCTCCTCCTCCCAAAGCATAATGGCTCTTGCCAGCCTTCCTCTGCACTCACACTCATGTACACACCAGTGCCCAAAGCTTCATCACAAACATTTCAATGCAGACACTCTTCTAGGGATATCCAATGGAGAACAGATTTCTGATGACCTTTATCATATCTCACAAGCTTTCCCAGATTTTCTGAAACTATGAAGGGAATGTGCTATACACAGGGCAATTTGAAACAATACAGTTGTCTCATTTTTAAAGGCAGGAAGTGAAAATGCAATATTAACTCCCCTGCAACTGCCAGGGAAGGTAGGGATCATGTAAAGGCATTAGCTGGAATTTAACCACAGTTAATGAAAACATGTCTGTGCACTAGAAAAAAAAGCCATTAGATTTCCAATGACACGGCTAAATAATGTTGGGAATGTTGGACCAGCTGAAATGCAAATGCTTTGGAGCAGTCATTGCATAGATACAGAGGGAAATAAAGGAGAGCTAACCAGGAGAGGGGAATGGGCACTCCTCTGCGTGGGAGTGTGTTGCCCAGTACATTAGAGAGGAGCCACACAGGCATTCAGCTCCACATTTAGAACATGGCTAGAACAAGCTCTAGTGAGAAAAAGTCCTTGGCCTCAGGGATGTTTAGAAAAGCCCAAGGAGCACAGTTGCTGAACAGGATTGCCACTGCTTTGCTTTTAATTTGGGCCCTCAGGACACGGTTAAATAAGTTGCCCAAGGTAATAAATAAGCCTGGAGGAAAGCCCAGCAGCTGAAATCCCCATCCCAGCACAGTGCAGTATTTACTCCTGTTCTGCTGGGATGTGGGAGCTCTGCAAACTCAGCTCAGCTGCTCCCCGTGCCCTGCCCTAGGAGTCTGCCCCAGGCATTCTGGTGCTGGAGAGAGCAGGTAAAGGAGTGAACCAGGTTTGCTGACTGTATGTATTTAGCACTCAACACCAAAGTTGCTCTTAAGATTAACTGAGTCTAGTTAATGTGAATCGTTGAGGCACCGGGCAGGAAATGTAACAGTAATGTTCAACATAAAAAGAGTAAGCAGGTCCCCACGGCATTGCCTACAGTGTGGTGTGGCCAGAGACACTCCAGCTTCTACGAGGAGCAGCTGAGGAACAAAACGAGGCTCAGGGGGAGACCTTGGCACACCCTCAACTACCTGAGGGGGGTTGTACCTGGATGGGGATCAGTATCTTCTCCAAGGCAACCAGGAATATGAGGAGGAAATGGCCTCATGTTGTAGCAGGGGAGGTTTAGATTGGACATTGAGAAAATTTTCTTCACCAAAATGGTTGTCAAGCACCGGAAGAGGCTGCCTAGGGAAGTGATGGAGTTACCTTCTCTGGAGATATTTAAAAGACACATAGATGTGGCTTTGGGAACATGGTTTAGTGGTGGGTTTGGCAGTGCTGGGTTAACAGTTGGACTTGATGATCTTAGAGGTCTTTTCCAAACTAAATGATTCTATGATTCCATCTGCTATTTCTACAGCCATCAACCAGACAAATTTCTCCATTGTTTCTCTTTGCTAGGATCAGGCACTTAGCTAAATTACTGTAAGGTATACAAGCCTTCTTCAGAGCCACAGGCATCAGAAAAAGTGAAAAATGGAAAGGGCTGCAGTTGCTTTAGAGAAAGAATAATTCAATTGCATTTCTGGCTCATTATTTATTGGAATTTTGTTCTTCTTTCTGTGAGGAGCCTCAGTTCATTGCCCTTCAGGTCCAGCTATGTCAGCTGCAGGTTTGGGTCACTCCTTGTCTCTGGTTACCTTTGTGAATGAGTACTGGAAACCTCTGAGACTCAGATTGGGTGTACAGTGCTTATATGAATGCCAGAACTAGCATTGCATCTCAAACAAAAAATCCATAAATGCCTGTGATCTTTCTCCTGATTAACTGTGTCCTTTTCAGGGAAGACAAGAAAGAAAATTAATATCCTTCCTAAGTATCCCTTTGCTTGTTTTCGTTTATCCTCTGAAATACAAAATCAATAAGGAAAACACAAGGCAAAGCCTTGGGGAAAAAAGTTTGCATTATTTCCTATGGTGAGTTTTTAGGGTTGGAAAGCCCTGTGGGCCCAAAAGCTGTTGTCTGTTGGAGGACTAGGATATAGCACACATTCCCCTTGGTTTGAACTCATCACTTCTTTCCCTGATATTTCCTTTCAGATATGCAATTTATGCCCTCGTATATCAGTCTGAAATTTGACATAGTGCTTCTTTTCCTCTTGAATAAGTTTTAGTCTCTTCCTTTTTTTTTATAAACATAATATTCCAATTTGTAAGTAAAAGCTTTAAAATAGGCTTTGGGCCCTGTTTGAAGTATTTCAAGGTCAGATGTCTAATCCCCTTGGAAGCAGAGGGGATTACACATGAACGGAGACATCTGTCTGTGTGTGAGCAGCCACACCTGGCGCCTTCAGGCTGCCTCCTGCCTGGGCCTCTGAGGGGCTCTCAGATCATCTCTTCCATGGCCTCTCTCATGTTCCAGGCCTTACTCTCTTTTTCTAATTTTTTCTAATCTGGGGCATTCTCAGAGCATGTATGCTGTTTTAGGCCTCCCACAGAAAATAGTGAGGAATGAGATTGACTGTGTCTTTGCAAATTGCCCATTATATCTGTTAAAGCAGAGTACTGAGGCATGTGAAGCCACAGAATTCTGCCCTGTTTGATGATCATCTGGTTGGCAATTTGTCCTGTGGAAGGCTCTGGTGTAATTTCGAGGTGTGTTGTCCTCAACATCATGGGTCTGATTATTTTTTGCTTTATTCACTGCCTTGTGGGTTTCACAGTGCCTTTCTCCTCCAAGGCCCAGATGAGTGCCCCTGCATCTCTGTGGTGAGGGATGCTGCTCAGGCTTTCATGGCTCAGTACTGATGAAACTTAATCACAGGTTTCCAGATGTGCCTCCTGCCCCTGAGGACTCTGGCAGTCTGCTGGCTTGGCTGTCTTCTGCAGATTTTACTTGTAAGTACTTCAGCCTTGCTGCATGTTGTTGAGCAATAGCTCACATCTTAGGGCTTTGAGGATGCCTCTCTGTGGGGTGGTAGGAAATTAGGAAATACAATCTTTTAAGTGGCAACACTTAAAAATCCCCTGTGAGACTAGTCTCTGGAGTTTTCTCATCCTTGGGAAATGTCCCCATTGATATGTACAGTATTGGCTCCTTATTTTTCAGTGTCCAGTGAAAATGATATCTTGCCTCCAACACCCTACACTGTACCTGACTGTCTATACAAGTTGCAATGTGAGGAAATTCTGAATCAGCCTCCTCAAGGGATGATTTTGTGCCCTGGAGTACAATGAACATGAAGTGCTATTTGCTTGAATAGCTGCTACGGTTATTAATAGTCTTAAAAAACATCCTGGAAATTCTTTTCAGTCCATTCTTAGTACTTGTTGACCTCAAACTGGCAACCACATGAAAAAATGTAGGGAGGGGAAGCATGGTTTAATGCAAGAAAATAGAAACCACATGGTGGAGGGAGGGAAGATCAACAAGGCAGTATTATTGAAACAGATGATTCCTTCTCAATTCTCTTCCCACCTCTTCTCCTCCTCAGCATTTTTTATCAGGGATTACTCTTTTCAAACTGTTATTCTTCCTTAGTAAAAGGGTGAGCCTGTCCTGTTGCCTTGTCTTTCTCAAAGCTACAACCCAGCAGAAATTGAATTTTTGCCTGTTACGAATAATTGCCACTGTTAATTGGAAGGAAGGCTTCTCTGATCCTTTGTGCTGTTCTTAGAGGTCTCATCCCCTCCAGTTTGTATTGTCAGTAGGTTTCAGGGTGATTTGGGACATTTTGGGATCTTGAAGAACTGGCCTGAATAGCGAAAGTGACATTGCATCTAATGCTGTCAAAAGAGTTTGAAGTGGCATTTTGCATTATGAAAGCTGCACATTTAGGCTAGAATTGAATAGTAATAATGATAGCTCAACTAATAAAGATGGGATTTCAAAACAGATTTCTTTCAAAGCTCAGCCTACAATTCTTAAATGGCTCCTGCCAAAGCTTTGAAAGACAGAGATTATTATTTGCCAGCTAAAAGAAATTGTGTGTTAGAAGTCTAATCTACTGTGTTTTGTGTAGTGTGTAGTACAGAGCTAACAGGGCTACAGAAATATTCCTTTAGAGGCGTCACATTTACTGTGTAACTTCTAGGAATTTGTTGGCCCTGTCCATAAGGAAGATGGAAATGGTTATTTTCACATGCATTTAGAACATGTTTTTGTGTCTGGTTGGTAGAGAGGCAGGTACAGCCTTTACCTGGTGCAAAGATGGACACTCGAGCTCCCCTCAACACTTTCCCATACTGGGTAGTTATAGAACTCTCCTATCCCCTATGGTGTCCTCACTTCTTTTCACTGCTGGTGTCTTTTAATAGTCAATGGATCAAGCAAGTGTTAGCAATTTTCTCATTCTACTTTGTAAGTGCATCTTTATACAAATTATGAGGCTCTCATATTACCTCAGTTTCTCACAACAGTTTCTTTGCTTAATTTTACATTTATGAGGCTGATACAGGAGGCTGGGCTTTTTGATATTGTGCTTTGTTCTTCTCATATTTCACTAACTAGGTATTTGATAGCGTTGCTTAACAGAGGTATGACTCTTACAGTCTCCGAATCCTCTTCTGACCTTTATCATCTCCATTTTATCCCTCCAGAGAAGAACAACAAACACACCCTGTCACCCCTTCCGCCTTGTCCCCAGCATTTGGCAGTAACACGTGTCACCTCTACACCTGCTTTGGTCACATTCTATTGCAGTGTGCAGCAGTGCACTTCTATACATCCTCACAAACAGGGAAGCTCTGTTGTAATGATGGCATTTGTTTTGACATGTGACCAAAAGAGGAACGTTCTGGGTGTTAACTGATCGGTATTGGCAGACTGGTCTTTCTGGAAAAATGTTGCTCTGAGCTCACTGACATAAAAACAAGGCAATTAAATAGAACAGGTAAGGGGAAAAGTGCTCTTTCAGATTTGTTGAATGATTTTTTTTCTGTAATCTAGTCTACTGTTTGCACAATCTTAAAATAAAACATCTTTTTATCTTGCAGTGATTCAACATTTTATCAGAAAGTATGGTCTCTATAAGAGAGTCTTCATACTGTCCATGGCTTTCTAATAAACAGAATTCAGAACTCAGGTGATTGCAAGAGCATGAAATTGGAACCACAGGTTGAATATAAAGATGATAGTGAGGTCTTGATTATCTAGCCCCTTTCTCTGGATTTAGAGCAAAGGAATTTGTACACCATTAGCACCGTGGACTGTTTAGTTCCCAGCTGAAACAAAAAGGAAACAAAGACTCTACAGATATTGGGACATACCTGGCCAGCAGCAGCCCCACTTCTGACCTGGCACCAGCAGCATGTGATGTGAATCTAACCAAGGCAGAGGCCGAAGAACATAGGGACCCTTTCCTGAGGACTGGCTTTATTTTCACAGAAACTCCCATTACTGGCCTGAACCACCTGATCTTGTGCTAGCAGCTCCAGACAGATGATTAGAGGATGCATTTTTCTCCTTTTTTTTCCCCCAACCATACTGAATAAACCAAACAACTCTACTCAGGATAATTTTTTTTTCCCTAAAGAGAATTATTTACTGTTTTCTGCTGGCTGCTCAGTGCTGGCAACATAGTCCAACCTTTGCCAACATTGTGGGCAGAGGACTTAAAAAATCACCTCCAAAAGATTTCATCTGAGAAAAGTGGAGATGGAAGGGCAGTGTCTGACTTTACATGGGCTTTGAATTGCTGTAGAAGGTGTTCCTTCCTTGGATCTGACCTTCCCCTGAAGGTCACCAGACCATTTTATGTAGAGGGGTCGAAAGCAGTGACTTTGACAGTGAGCTTTGGTTTGCTTTGGATCTAGACATTCCTATTTCTGAGCAGGATCTTACATGTTTTCTTTAGGTTAGGCTCTCCTGAAGAACACTGAAGGACAGTAAATGGTTGCAGATGTACATGGCAGAAGTTCTACAAAACATTGTCTAGGCATAGCTGTGAGATGGTCTGTGTCCTCTAAATTTCAAAACTGAAGTTCACTAAGGTCACAGACCTGAAATTATTTGAGACCTAGAAGTCTCAGTGCCCTCAATAGTTTGGAAAAAAATGCTGAAGAGAGATATGCTAAAGGGCCTAGCCATATAATTTTCTATGTTGCAAAAATTTGGAAGGATGCATTTGATTCCATCAATTTAATGAAATGTTTACAAAACCTCTGAATATCTAAACAATTATCAGTTGCTTCATTTATTTAGACTGCTTGCTTCTACTTCTACAAATAAACTGTTGCTCTCATTCCATTACTCTTCTTGTAAAACTTTCATGCAGCTGGCAGCTCATTTTTGTTGAATCTTGGCTCCTGAGAGACAGATCTGGAACATATTTGCTGGGATAAATTTTCTTCTTTCACTGGAACTACAGAGATCAGAAACTTCTTGAAGGAGACCCCTCAGCATGTAAATGCAGTTTGAACAAGGCCACGTAAGGGTAAATGAGTAGAGAAAGGTTGTCTTAGCAGGGACACATATTTTACCTTCTAGGAATTTCATTTTAAACAGATGGACCACCTCTTTAATCTGCTTTTTGTACAAAAGTGACACAAGTAAACCTGAAGACTGGGAACCAGTAGAACATCTAAGGATGGCCCTCACCACAAATGTGACTGACACCACTAGATTTGAGGGGTTTACTTCCCACCTTTAATCCCATTATTCCTCATGCAGCGACCTTCTACCTCAGGCAAGAGTTCTATATCTGGCAGTAAGATTTTGCTCTGTCCTGTTGTATGCTCTGCGCAGGCAACCAGTGTACACTTACCTGGCTGCACAACTTAAGAAATGATTTTAATTAATTGTGCTTATCACAAGAACAGAATGGGGGCAATATGCATGGATTTGGTTATTTATAATGTTCTGCTAACTCATGACAGTTGAAGAAGTGTTTTTTTACGTTCATTCTGAAAATCCAGTCTCTTCTTCTGCTTTTTTTTCTCCTGTTCATACATGTTCTTACCAATGAGGATTTTGGAGAACGAATTATGCTCACATGTACTGAGGACACTGAACATGATATGGGTTGTTGAATAGTGGAATTCTCTAAAAGTAGAATTACGGAATTCTCTAAAAGTATGTGCCCATCTGAGCAATGTGAGTGGTGTCTAAAATTAGAATAAATGTTTGAGATATCAGACCCAATTCAATCATGCTAGCAATCTGTCAGATGACCCTGACTTTTGGGAGTAAGCCTGTTTTAGGTGTGTAGTTCTTTGTGGCCTTATGTGGAACTCGGAGTCCCAGAAATTTTGGTCAGGTTTACGGCTGTAAAGTGTATTTGGAATTATGCTTATCTTACTAATATCAAAAATTCCACAAGTGCACAGTTTAAATTGCTGATTTCTGTCTTTTGTTGACTGAATTGGGTTGAAACCTTTGCACTGACAATGCCAAATTAATGGTGACCTTGAGCCAGAGGTCAGCAGTGACCATATGGGGCAGATTGGGAAAAGCACAGCAGGGCCTGGGAATGCACATCTGCCCGGTAAAAAAACCATTGCTTCTGCTGCACACTGATGAACTGGAGTTAATTAGGGTACTGTCATTAGAGACCCCTTAATCTGAGAGGGGAACCAGCTTGTTTGTGAGCAGATGAGGTCAGTGTGGCTTTGACCTGAAATGTCTGGCTGGTCATGGATGTGGTGCACCAAGACCTGCAGCTGTCCCTGGGTACACTGACATCCCCCAAGGCTGCTTCTACTGTGCCTCCTTTACTCTGGTTGCATCTTTGAGGTGCATTTAAGGCTGGTTGCTTGCAAAGATTGTTCACAGTTTATGCATAACACTAATTTCCTTTTTCTTCTGTAATTTTTATATTGTGCAATCAAAATACTCTTCTCCCTACAAAATCCACAAGAAGGCTTGTGATAAAGAATTGGTATTCACTCTGCAACTGCTGGTGTTCAATTTAAACAGGTGTCAAGCAAACTCATCTGAAGAAATTATGAAGCTTAATGGTGTCCTCACTTGTCATTTGTCATTTATGGCATCCCATACAATGAAAAGGCATTGCCGACTACTAACTGTCCTCAGGGACATTCTCCATTTGAAATTGCTGCAGAGGTGACTGAATATTATTTAACCAGACATTTGAGAGCAATAAATAGTGCATTTCAGAGACTGCCAAGAAGATTGATGGGAAAAGATCCTTTTCTCTTTTAGACTGTAAACAAGAAGCTGAATTAATCTCAACAGTAGGACATAGACTACTCTCTATCCACCAGAATAAGTCTTGGTCTTATATGTGACTGCTCTTTGAAAAAATGGGCACATTAAAAAAGAAAAAAAAAAAGACATGATGTCCATGGAAGAGGCTATTTAGTTCCACTTAAAATATGCATAGAGAATTGGTAAAGGCAGGAAACATGCAAAAGATCTGATGTGAAGTAAATGGTGGCAGAGGGGATCTTGATTAATTGACACTTTAAAAAATTATTCATTTCTGACCATACCAATAATGAAGTTTAAATTTAAAAATGTACAAATCTGGACCAGTGGTTACCAGCCCAAAGAAATGAGTTAAACTAGTCTACCCAGAGAGGCAGCATAATGGGCATTTATTGTCACTAATGAAGAATGCAGAAGAAATTACCAAGTAATTGGTAGATAGTAAATAAGGTTCTTTAAACAATGGACTGCCAGCACTTCCAGTTTTGCTCATAGGAAAACATTGAAATGTGATGAATTAGGCATTTCAAGTCCATGAGATCTTATAAAAATAATAATAACTTTAATGCTTTCTTATATCTGAGGTTTTTCGTACAGTCCATGTTTTTGTAGAGGGAAGTGGAGTTGAATCATACAAAAATCTGAAGCTTCCGATTAAAGACTACAACCTGTAGCACCGTGTCTGGTGCCTGATCCAGCTGAAGGGAGCAGTCATGATGGCAACCCAGCTTATAAAAAGGACATAAAAGATGTCCAAACAGGGGTCAGGCAGCACAGGGATCACCATGAACATTGTCAGCTCTGTAGGAGCAAAAATTTGTGTCCTTGACTCCTCTATCTATAGATATGTATGCATATGTGTGCTATATATAGATGTATAAATAGCATATATAGATGTGAACACATAGAGCTGTGCATGCATGGGATAAAATAGCCTGAAGCACAGCATAGACAAACTGTGAGGCACTGAGGCCAAGAGCTTTGGGGCAAGAAGCAACTGAGAAGACTCACAGGAGAAAAAAAGAAAAATCAATTTTATTAAGCAAGGAGCTGAAAGATCTATTTTACATGTGTAATGACAACTATGTTAATAACCCTCATCTTCACAAGTTTTGAATATTCTCTAACATTTTAAAAGAAACTTTTGCTGGCTGTAAAATTATGGCTAAAACAAAAACAGCTTAAGTGAAATTCACTGGCTCACTTGTATGCTAAGCACAGTTGTGTGTCTGCTTCTTTGGCTGCCCTCTGGAAGAGCCCAGGTCTTCCCCACAACAACCATATCACTATCAGGTATACCACATTTGCCCCCATCACCCAGAGAAGCCCTAGACATCTGCATATCTGTACTCCTGCACATGGAGTCATCTGGAGTGACCCCCTGCACCTTGGCACTTCCCAGACTTAAGGAGAGCAAAAGAGAAACTTGAGGAAATCTGTTTTCTCCTGTGGGACACACAGCCCCTTCCAGTCTCTCATTTTTTCTTCCAGGAAGAGCAAGCTTCTACGTTAGTCACAGCAGGTATGTCACCAGACCCTTGGAGGACAGCCATTCCTGAGCTGTGACTGCTGTGTCTGGTTTCTGTTCAAAGATATAAACATGAAACCCAAGTCTTTGACTATGCAGAGCAAAAATGCAGATCCGTGACTCACCATGGTCACAAAGCTTTGTGGCACTGCAGCTCCCTGTGGCAGCAGCACGTGGCTCCTGCGCCCAAGGGCAGCACCAAGAGCTGGAAAGGGGCAAGGTGCAGTCAATGAGGTTGACTTGCACAAGAGGTGACACCTGCATGGTGCAGGAGGTGACACCAGCTGTGCTTAAGACTCCCTGCACATTTACCCCAGGGAATGGACATGAGAAAGGTTGTATTTGACTCTCCTTGCCCACTTTTGTGTGAGCTCTGGAGCAAGTTGCTGTGGCTGGATGCACATCTTTGGCTGGGTGCACATCTTCTCAGGACACTCTTGCATTGCACTGCCAGTCATGGCAGGCAACCACAGATGTTTATTTTTACTAACACTGGGTCATCTGGAAAGATGCCTCTTTCCCTTGCCCTTCTTCTCTCTGACCATGCAGATGCCAGCCAATAGGCAAGATATCCTTTCCTTTCCTTTCCTTTCCTTTCCTTTCCTTTCCTTTCCTTTCCTTTCCTTTCCTTTCCTTTCCTTTCCTTTCCTTTCCTTTCCTTTCCTTTCCTTTCCTTTCCTTTCCTTTCCTTTCCTTTCCTTTCCTTTCCTTTCCTTTCCTTTCCTTTCCTTTCCTTTCCTTCCCTTCCCTTCCCTTCCCTTCCCTTCCCTTCCCTTCCCTTCCCTTCCCTTCCCTTCCCTTCCCTTCCCTTCCCTTCCCTTCCCTTCCCTTCCCTTCCCTTCCCTTCCCTTCCCTTCCCTTCCCTTCCCTTCCCTTCCCTTCCCTTCCCTTCCCTTCCCTTCCCTTCCCTTCCCTTCCCTTCCCTTCCCTTCCCTTCCCTTCCCTTCCCTTCCCTTCCCTTCCCTTCCCTTCCCTTCCCTTCCCTTCCCTTCCCTTCCCTTCCCTTCCCTTCCCTTCCCTTCCCTTCCCTTCCCTTCCCTTCCCTTCCCTTCCCTTCCCTTCCCTTCCCTTCCCTTCCCTTCCCTTCCCTTCCCTTCCCTTCCCTTCCCTTCCCTTCCCTTCCCTTCCCTTCCCTTCCCTTCCCTTCCCTTCCCTTTCCCCCTTTCCCCTTCCCTTTTTCCCCCCATCAGACACACTTAAATGACCTGCAGGGTTCATGATGTGCCCAAACCCAAGTGCATTTTCACAGCTTTTGCCCTAGCAAACCAAGGCTATCACCTCCCCCTCTACCACCAGTCACATTTCAAGTCCCTGCAGCACAGCATGGAGACACTGCAGCTGTTCAAACAAACCATTTCTGGAAGTGCTAACACAAGCAGGCAAGAGGAGAGCAGGATTTGGAAATGGCTGAACCATTTGGCTGCAATTTTCCACTGAATTTCTCTTGGAGGTAGTACCACCCCCTTGTCTTCCAGAATAAAAGATTTCCACAATTGCTGTCACAGACTGATAAGAATCTGGGTTTTTTAATGTATAAAAGAATACAGAAGCTTGCCATCAGCCCTGACTAAATTGATGAATTACAAGATCTTGCCTAAAGTCATTTATTTATTGTACAGCATGCACGATTCCTGCCCTGCAGAGTTTACAGGTCTCAGCTGCCTTTTGTGCTTGTCACAGCGAAGAGGATGGGACTTCTTAGCTTCTAAGTGATCTTCAAAAATTGAGTTACTCAGCAATCTCAAAGTATAATAAATAATAAATAAGTCAGGAGTGTTGATAGTAAAAAAGCTCTGAAATGAATTCCTGTAAATTCTAAGATTGGATTATGAAAATCCTAGCCTATATTGACTGAAATAATATTAAAAAGTTCATTATAAAGCAAACTACAGGCTCATGTTATGTAAATTTTACAGGGTTGTTGATGTTGTTGGATTGCTCTGTGTTTGTTGTACTTGTGTAACTTGTATAAAGTGGTTGCAAAATGTTATTTTTTTTCCCAATATAATAAAAATTAGCATCCTTTTAAGCCAAGGTGAAATAATCACCTTGAGGCACATTGCTAGATAGATTGGCCTGTTATTTGTGTGGCCAGTTATGACAGCATGAAGAGATATCATAGCTCTGTATTGCTCCAGGCTTCTTCAGAGACTTTGTGTAGTGAATTTTAAATTATTTTTCTCTCACTTGTAAAGTGATTTTGAACTGAGAAACACCTAGATCCACAGCTCACTGGTACAAAGATAAGACTCATATCTCTTTAAAAGGTTTGCATTCTTCCAATAATTTTAAATGCTGTACAGGGAAGGAAAGAGACAGACTTTATATTGTTAGCAGGCTCCTCCATGCTCCTCTAGGTTATTTGCTGTTTCTGCATCCTGTCCTGCTGCATGAGAGCAACTGTGACTCTGATGACAGGCTGTGACACTCGGGGAGATCAGCAGAGTCCTCAGGGCTAGCAGGCAACTTTAATCACTAGAGTAGATGAAAATCAGAATGAAAACATGTTGCTGGGAACAAAAAAAGATTCAATTCACAGTGAATACTGGAGGGGAAAGACAGAATGCCTTAGTATCCTTGGCTGTGATGGTTGCTGTGTTCTGTAGCTCTCTCTCTTTTTCCAGGTGAGCTGAGCTATGAAGGTCAGCCTTCTGTGCCCTCTGAGTAGAAGAGGTACTTACCAGCAAGGCAATTCTAAGTTTTCTAAGTCATTCAATATCTCTTGACACTTTGCTTAATAATTGCCTCAGATGACCCAAGGGTGAAGTCACTACCAGCACAGCTACAACAGCTATAATAGCAAACTACTGTCACCTTAACGACTTCATGTACTGCTAAGTTTAATGAAAAATGTGCCACTTCAGTGAGGCCAAAGACACCAGAAAATAGGCTTTGGGAAACAGCAGTATTACCTCAGAAATGTCATCTCCTTGGTGGTTGAAGAAATTAATTTCATAAAGGTGTAAAAATCCTCATAAATGTTTGACAGTTTTATGTAAATGCAATAAACCAAAGGTGTGGGGAGAAGAAATGAAACTCATTTCGCATTTATGATGTACAACAAAATTATAGTGCAGATCAGGACAAAGTGACTCAGAAATGTTAAACACATGGTTTAATGTCTAATATGGCAACAGTAGCCCTGCTGAGTATGTGCAGTACTGTGATATTATGGGCACCATGGCTGGAGTGGGTGGTGAATGAGCAGTGCACAACTCTCCTTCCTCGAAGTCATGTGTTGGAGTTCATGGGCTCAGTGAGAAAGACATCAGAAAATGAGAAATATTTGTGAATCACATCTGCAACTGTAAGAATTGTGAGTCTAACTCTTGGAAGCCTAACACCAGTAAGAGTCTGTTTACCTCTACTGAAAGCTTTTCTTCACTAAAGGGTTGAAGTTACTGTGCAGAAAGCTTTTGACTAGTGATGCTTTCTGAGAACTGCAAATGTCCTGTATTTGGTCTAACTTAACTTCCAATTGCTGTTCAGCTGAAACATCACATTCGAGGTGTTCTCATCCCTTTAGAGGGGGAAGGACATAAATCTTGAGGTGATCCCCGAGTTCTCCTCAGAACATCTGGATAGAGGGCTGGGTGCTGTCCCCATCCTTGGCTGCATCCTTGGCCCCATCCTTGTCCCTCCCTGTCCCGTCTCCCACTCTGTGAGAATATGCAAGATGGCTTGCAAGTGGAATATGCAAGATGGCCTGCTTATTCATTGCACAGGCACACTGGAGGAGCAAAAGAGTCTTCTCTCAAAAACCTCATGATGGTAAAGTAGATAAATGATGCTGTTCTTGAACATTTGTGAATGTAAGCCATGTGGCAAATAGTACACCATAGTATTAATAGTATAATTATACCTGCTAGATTTTCTCTCTTGATGATGACTTTTGAGCACAGGTTTATTCTATCATATATATGACGTGTGCCTGTGTCTCCTCCTTCAGCACAGAGCTGCTCAAGGCAATGTTGCTGGACACCACTTTGGAGCAGGATTTACTTTTGCCTGCAGTAGATACACGTGTAAGGAGAAGCTCCTGGCGCAGATCCTGCCCTCCCTGTTCTACAGATTTCCAGGCAGACCGGGACGTTTGGCTTGCTTCCCTGCTCTGCTGGCAGGAGGAGGGGGTGACCCACCCTGGGGGGCCCGGAGCAGGATGCAGGAGCTGAGGGGATTGCCAGCCCCAGCTGTCCATCCACCCTGCCTCACACACGGACAGCTGGACGGGAGCTGCCCCGCGCTGCTGGGCACGCTGGTGGCCAAGCCTGCTCTCCGAGCCCTGGCAGCTGGGCAGCTGCTGGGGGAGCAGCTCGGGAGGCTGGACTGGCACTGACAGCTGCAGCTGCCT
Organism: Catharus ustulatus; assembly: GCF_009819885.2. Taxonomy (NCBI): domain Eukaryota; kingdom Metazoa; phylum Chordata; class Aves; order Passeriformes; family Turdidae; genus Catharus; species Catharus ustulatus. The sequence continues at coordinate 47,628,334 of NC_046224.1, forward strand.
GAGGGTCACAGCCCCTGTCAGCCTTCTCCCAGGATCAGAGTTGACCCAGCAACACAGGGCAGCTTTGGGCTTTTCCATTTGTTTTTCCTCCTTGGACTCCTGCTAGAGTCCTCCATCATCTCCACCATTGCAAAGCATTTATGAAAAATAATTTCTGAGAGTAAATCAGAGCTAAACAGACTAAAGGAAACCAAAGAAAGAGAGCAAAAATTGATTTGATGCTGTAACATCAGTGGGCATGCCAGATTTTCAGGGAAAGAACTGGAGACTGCATTAGACTGACTCATCACTATGTTTGCAACTCTGAGGAGGTTTGCAGCTGGTTGGGTAAGTATGCTGAGCAGAGTAAAAATTGTTGAGTAAAGAAGAAAATAAATCCATGCCATAGGCATACAAGCTCTGATAACTTGTTCTGTGCTGAAATTTAGACAAAGGGCTGTTGTGAAGTTGTTTTCTTAATGTGTAGAGCCTGTTTCAGGACCACATTCAAATAGATCTGCAGATTGCTGCAAGTTCCAATATGCTTGATAGTGAGTTTCCTCTTCCTGTCGACCTCTGAGTGCAAGTTTATTTTGATATGTGTGTGAGATTTCTCCAAAATCTGCCCATGGCCTAGCCAGTAGGGTACCCTTTAGTAGAAGAAGAAGTGTGAGGCTGTCCAACCATCAGCTCCAGTGACCCTGGCTCCCAAGTCCCTCTGACTGTAACACTGCTGTAAACACAGCTGCCATCATGTTTGGAAGCACAAATCCCATCAGGTTCTGCACAAGGGTTGGGGAATCCAAACCACAAACACAGGTCAGACATAGAAAGCATTGAGAGCAGCCCTGAGGAGAAGGGGGTGTTAGTTGGTGAGAAGCTTGATGTGATGCAGCAATTTGCACTTAAATCCCAGAGAGCCAACCATGTCCTTGCTGTGGAGTGTGGCCAGCAGGTTGAGAGAGGTGATTGCCTCCCTCTACTCTGCTCTAGTGAGACCTCAACTGGAGTAGTGTGTCCAATTCTGGGGCCCTCAACATAAGGACATGGACCTGATGGAGCAAGTCACGAGGAGGGCCACAAAGATCAGAGGGATGAGCACCTCCCCTATGAAGACAGGCTGAGGGAACTGTTCAGCCTAGGGAAAAGAAGGCTCCTGGGGCACCTTATTACACCTTCCAGTACCTAAGGGGCTCTTACAAGGGAGCTGGAGAAGGACTTTTGACAAGGGCATGTAAGTGACAGAACAAGCGAGAAAGGCTTCAAACTGAAGGAGAGTGGGTTTAGATCAGATACTAGGAAGAAATCCTTTACTGTGAGAGTGGAGCAGATTGCCCAGAGAAGTTGTAGATGACCCATCCCTAGAAGTGTCCAAGGACACTTGGAACAAGACTTTGAGCAACTTGGTGGAAGGAGTCCTTGCCCATGGCAGGGGGACTGGAACTGTATGGTCTTTAGGATCCCTCCCAACCCAAACCATTCCACTATCCCATCAGGATCCTGAGCTGTGGGCTGGACCTCAGGTGTCTTGAGGTGTCCAGAAAGCGTGGCACATTCAGGCAGAGTCTCTTCTTTGCTAACCCTGGCCTCAGGGAGGTCATTGTAGGGCACTTTTTAGTCATAAAGACATCTATGTAGTGAGTGGGGAGCGCAGGACTGGGTCAGGGTGGTAGTCCAGGGAACTTTTGGGTTCTTCTGTTTAATTTGCTTTTTACTTCAGCATTGTGTTAGAGTTGTACTAGTCTAGTGTTGTACTCAGTGTCAGGCACAGAACTTCCTCTGTACTGCATAGGTGGCAGGGTGCTGGATCTGGGCACACATCTGGTCTAAGCTCTCTGCGTGGAGCTCAGGTAACACACCCCAGTCTCACCTGCCATGTAGGCATACCACCTCCATTTCCTTGGTGCACCCTCCTCTGAGTGCACTCTCAGTCTTCTGCATTGCCAAGCTGATGCTGGATGATGCTGCATGAGTTCTTAGTGTTTCACCTCTTCTTTTTTGTATTTATCTTATTTAAACCTGAAAATATGAAATCAGCTGCAGCTAGTAATTTTCTCAGTCTTTGGAAGAGTGTGTTGCTTTCCTTTCAGGACATTCTACTGACAGAGATTTTTTTTTTTTTTTTGGTCATTCTTGGATTTTATCCAGCTGTCAGCTGACCAGGAAACTGTAAACATACCAGACTTTCAGATCATTAAATAATTGTGTTTATTTATCGTGTTTCCTTGCAGTTTGCTCCGGCTTCAACTCTGACCTAAAGCAGAGAGCGCAAGAGGAGTTGCTTGAAGTGAATATGGGTTTCTAGGTCAAACAGACCTTAGGGGCTGAAAATACAAGTATGCGTCTTATTTGTCCCAGCTGTTGAGGTCTATGTTTGTTTTGCAGTGACTGCTTGTGTTCTGGTAGTTCCTATTAGGCAAGAAGATACTGAAGCATGAGAGGTCCTGAGGAATTTATAGTCTACTTATGGCTATTGACACAAGCAATAGGAAGGAAGGTGGGAGGAACAGCAGGGATAACAAAAACAGGATTGTGTGGTTATATGGAGGAAGATATATGTGGGTAGACTGTGGTTCTGAATCACATGCAGAATGGATACTGCTGAAATCCAAAGAGTTGACACAGCGCTGCTCACCCTTGTACACCAAGGCTCTTGTGGACAGCAGGGTCAGACACTGAGGGCATGGACCTGTTAACACAGCCAGGGGAGCTGCAGGAAGCTGGCAATGATTCCCTTGCTTATAATGATGCTGTGAGAGACCTGGGAAGAAAGGAACTCTTCCAGACCAAATTATACCATCAAGTATTTTGGGAAGGCCACAGATAGCATGAAAGGGAAAGGAGGCAGACTACCAAATGACCTTTACTTTTTCACTCACAAAACCTTTTTTCCTGTTCCTGCATTTACCAATTAATGTTATAAAGTCAACATTGCTTTCGATGTGTTCCAAGATATTATCAGTGGTGTGCACAGTAATTCATTCAAGTGGGTGTAGGTAATAGTCTAGGAACAATTTTTATCTAGGCTATAGTCTATAAAATGGCTGCTGCTGATTCATACTGCTGGTGTTTGCCTTGCAGTGTTTTGCCAGCGTTTGCCTGCATAACACCTACCTAAAGACGAAAACTTGATCAGAAATTTTGTATCCCTATGTAATCTCTGATGTCCATGGTGATCTTTTTTATTGAAACACTTGCATCAAAGACGCATAGCCGGTCATGGTCCATCAGAAGGAGCATAAAAACATACAGCATCAATTCAGAAGAGTTTTGTCATGACAAAAATGACATTTAGCATGAAATGATGCAGAGACATGTGCTATCAAATGAGGAAAAAGCACAGACAGATCTTTTTATGAACCAGTACATTTTTGACTCTCTTGTTCTTACAAGTGCACATCACATTTGCTTTCAACGTTCCTGGAGAAACATTTGCAAGATTTGCAATAACTGCTCTGGCTGGAGAGCCTGTGTGAAGGGGCTGGTACTAATGGTCCTGAGTTCTCTGCTTGACCACGAAACTTTTTGTTCCTTTGTCTTCATTTATCTATCTGAGCAAAACAGTGCTTGTGTAATAGCAATCTTTTGCTAAATTCTAAAGCCTACATATTGCCTTTTCCTCCCTCTGGGCAGAAAGAGAAGTGTGAGGATAGGACCACATTATGGGCTGCTCAGATTTAGCCTGCTCCAGAGTGTCTTTTCCTTCTGGTAAATACACCTCCCACTTGAGCGTGGGAAGAAACTGCTTGTGTTTTTCTAACAGGTGTATGGAGCAGGTTCAAAAGGTGCTTGCATGCTTGACAGATGATTTCCTTTTCTCATTTGCATTCATTATTAAAAATAAATAGCAAAATATCAAGGACCAGAGTGCCTATATACATTTTGAAATTAAAATATACAAATAAGATTTCTTCTTGTTTGATAGAAGTAAAAAGAAATTATGAGAAATGTATTCATTTTACACCTTTAAAATATTTTTGATGTGAATTGAGCTGTTACTTTCTCCCTCTTTAATTTTGTGAAGCCTTGAAGTCAGGACATCAGAATACCCAGTGCAGCAGTTGCAAAAAAGAAAAAAGTCATGATGGGGAGTGCCGTGCCTTTCCATCAATGCTGTGCCACCCCAACTGGTTAAACTGCAGCTCCAGCTGCAGGCTGATCCCCATTCCATTGCCATCAAGCTCTGCTTCCTGGACCCAGATTTCTTTTCCATGCCTGAGTAAATCCGCCCACATGCCAGACTGAGTCCTGCTGTGCCTGACATTTCTCTTCTGAGCAGGCTCTGGGGTTCGGGAGCTGCCTGGAAAACACACAAGTATGATTCAGCCATGCAGGTCTGCTCCCTTACTGTTTGTGCTAGCAGAAAGGAAGGCCAGAGGGAGTTCAAAGGCAGCCCCACTGTGCTGAAATGACACTTAGAGAGATCAAGCATCACAGCCTTGCAGTTGGACACAGTCAGTCCATAGCATTTTATTTTTAGGGAATCACAGCAGAAACGAAAATGGCTCGTTAACAAAAATGCACTAGAAGAGAAATGAAAATCACTGCTCAGATTTCCGTGCTGCAAAAAACCTAACAGAGCTAATCAGGGGCTACTCAGGAGCTACTCCCCATGTGGTTCTGGCCCCAATCTGAAGTGACATAATTTTTTTGCAGACTTCTGGAGAGCTGTCAGGAACAGCTGTTAATTGACCACAGCGTCTTTTGGCCACACCCAGCACTTGCAAGATAAATCCGGAACTAAGGACCCAAGTGTCTGGAGACTTGCACAGGAATCACACGGGTGCTGCCTGCCCCTGCAAGGCAGGTATTTTAGGATCACCTAAAATTAAAGCACCAGCTGAACAGAGATGGAGAAAAAGTAGGCTCTTCTCTTGTTTAAAACTCCTGACTGTTGCACATATTGTGAGGCTAATTGCAAATGCTGCTTCAATTTCTTGGTTTATTTTTCACTGGGGGAAAAATCTGATGCACTTCATGTCTCTTTCCTATTGTATCACTAATGTACCAGATGGGCAGATGGACATGTAATTCCCATCCCTTGTTCTACAACCTCAGTCCATATCTGTGAGCAAGTCAGATCACCCATCCAGCCCTTTGTGTGTTTAGCCTGAGATTTTCAAGAGAGCATTTGGTGTGAGGCAAATTCCCTTCTAGTCTTTGAAATCCTTCCCTAGGGAAAAGGAATGCAAATGCCCTGGGCAGGAACTGTGGGCTATTGTGTTTGCAGGGCTGTGACATAAATCCTGGTTTTCACCAGGCCTTCAGGTGATTGCACAAGGCTACAGAGTCATCATGATAATCCTCCTTTTCCGTGCTCAGTGGCAAAGAAAAACAGGGATTGACAATAAATACTGGAAGAGCAGCAGGATAAAAAAGGGAGAGGTGTGCTGAAAGGAGGGAGAAGTGAAAAAAAAAGAAGAAAATACAGGACAAGAACAGCAAATTGGAAAAAAGGACTTTGCATGCAGGAAGGTGAGAAAATTAAGCAACAGCACAGTGGGAAAAAATAAACACAAAAAAATAGAAACATGGCTATTAACAGGTGGAATAGAGCAGATGAAGCAAAAGGACAAAAGAATGGCTCATGAGGGAAGAGGGAAAAGAGAGAGTAAAGGGAATAGCATGTGCTGATAGCTGAGCACTCAGGAAAATTCAAATGATGGCTTTTAAGAAATCTTCCTGTGCTGGTTGGAATTAGGATGCTTTTGGCTCTGCTGCAGGACTGAGAGTGAAAGCCAATCTTCTTTGATCTGCTCCAGTGGTGCAGAATGACTCTAAGGGAATGTATCAATTAAGAAAATATTGAAATTGCTAGTACAGCATTTTACATATCTTAGGTTCCACTGAAAGTAGGCTGCGTTGGAAAATAAATGAACCATGATTCTGGCATGACAAAAATCCACCGAGCTCTTTGTGGAGAAGGGTAGAAAAAGGTACAGTTGTGCATGTTCTGTGGCTCTTAATGACTACCACTGTGTTATAAAATTGCTGTGCTTTTTGTTGCTAGGGCTCACCTCCCACAGTAGCAGTGTAAAACAGTGCTTCATGAATTTGGTAACCTTTCTCCTCCTGAAATGTGTGCTGGACTCCTACCAGTTAATATCCTTAAGGCATGAGCAAAAAAACAGATTCCTGGTGCAAAATGTCAAATATCAGGAGACTAGTCATAGGAGGAAAACTGCAATGTTTAGAGGCTGGGGATGACAGATTTAAAGATGGTGGAGGTGTACAGAATTAGTCTACCACAGAACGGACCAACCTTTTGGGTTTTTAAACTCTCACAGCTCCTCATACAGCACTAGATCCTCTTCATTCTTGCACAAGGTATCTTGATACCCTGGCTGTGAGTTAAAGTTTTCTGTTCCTGATGTACCAATGGGAAAAATAAGAGTTGAAAAATTCCTAATGGTAGACTCCTTTCCAAGTCTTTTTGTACCACTGAAGTGCTTCCCATTCCCTGCTGTTATTTTTTTAAATTGAGATATTTCAAAGGCCTTTCAAACACCGAAACTTCATTTTCATTACCTAAGGCCACATAAAGCATGACTGGATATTCACCAGATTCACCAGGTCCATGACTACTCAATTATCTGGCTTCACCAAAGAAGAAATCATTTAATCTGCCTGCATCTTGGTCCTCTCATGAGTCTGCTGACCCCAGCTTCTGTCATTCACCTGGGTTATAATGAGCACCATGTATAATGCAGAGTATTAGGTCAGCTGGGAGCAGAGAGGAGTGCTAATGTCATGACTCCTGTACTAGGACTGCAGCCTGTTATAGCTGTGCTGCTGCCTCCAGCATATGCACTCAATTTCCTTTTCCTGGCACTGTATAGAGTGGTAAGTTCTTGTCAAATAGCTTGATTAATATTTCCTTCATCTTTGACAAAGATAAGAAAAGGAGATGTGAATCTGGGTGTTCTTTCTTTTTTAACCATAGCCAAGCGACAATTGTAGGTACATCTTTTATGATGTGATTTTTTCCTGAATCAAAAATAGGAACAGAAAAAACATCAGGTGCAGTAATAAGCAGGAGCATATCTGGATCCTGCTGTGGAAATAAAATAGGGAAATAACACTCTCAGTGCAGTGTGTTATCAGCCTTCAAAATTCCCATGAGGAAATTATGTAAATCTCCATTCACTCAAAGTCAACAGACTTGCAGGAGAGTCAAACAAGGGTAATTCCGGATGGATCAAACAAGGGTAATAGATGAGTACTGTGGAGGAAGAGTCTGTCTGACTTCCTGGCTGCAGGTACTTAACACTGGACTTCCAGAGGCTGTTTAGGGCAAGGCAAGGAAGAGCTGCACAGACAACCAGTACAGCTGGGAAACAGTTCCAAAAAGTTGGAAAAGAACTACAGAAAATTTGGAGGTTGAGCTATCATTTCTGTATTTTTAACTATATGCTTGTTAATGAAATGTCATTTAATACAGAAATTATTTTTCTTTTCTAAAAAAAAAATGTAAAAATTAAAGAAGCCGAGGAGTATTTAGAGGGACAGCTGTGTTAGAGTATTAAAACAGTAGGAATTAATAAAATTATTAAGTGTATGTGTGTACCCAAATTTATGGGCTTTGTACAAAGAAAAGGTTCCAGCCAAAACTTCTCTCCAGCCCAGCAGGTGATTTGTTAATAGGAGGGGTGTTCTGCATGCCTGGCTGGAAGTTATGAAAGGGACTCCTTGGGCACAGGATGGAAACTGTGGAGGGAGGTTTCTCAACAGCCCATTGAGAGCAGTGACCCAACACGGGCTGGACAAAGATGCAAACAAGTGACAACAATAGAGCTGAGCATCAGGAACTTTTGGCCTGAATGTTTCCTGTAGGTGAATACAAGAACTGAGCAGCTCTGCACAGAGTCAGCCACCCATTTACTCAGCATTGTAGAGGGCAGACAGCTTGTCATCAATTAGATAACCAAAAATGTGGCCAACACCTAACTGTGTGCTAATGCTCAGCTCCAGGCCACAGGTCACTCCATGAGCTCTCAGTGCATGGTGAACATTTCCATCTGCTTTTCAAGTCATTGTCTCAGCAATCTCTCTCTCTCCAACAGGGTTTCTGATGACTTCTCCTTTCCCCTTTCTCAACAGTGGTCTGTTCATCAACACATTGTGAAAAGGCATGAGTGGGGTCACCTTTTCCTTTAGAGGTATGGTCCCCAAAGCCACTGCCTCCTTGAGCTTTCTGCTCAGGAGAGATGAAATCCTTTTCCTGGACCCAAAGCTGCAGGAGAAAGGGCTGTTCTGGACTTAGCCGTGCCAGCCATACTGCCGGCAGCAAAGTAGTAAAAGGCACCATTATGGACTGAAAAAGCTTTCTGGCTTGTATTTGTACATTCATCCGTGGGGGCTTTCATTCCTTTATTGTATTTATAGGTCCCCAGGCCTGGGAATATTGGTTTAAATGAAGCAAATGGTAAGAGTTGAAGCTAAATCCCAACACCTGCTTTCATAATCTGTAGCTGTCATCCCTTTTCAGCTGTTTTCCACTCTCCTTCACAACAGCCTGCCCATTGTAATCAACATGCAAATTCTCATTGGCTTCATTGGCCATGTCCCATCTGTCTAGAAAAGCTCAAGGTTAGGAAATCTGCACCACTGACTGTAGGGGCATGGAAAAAACATGAAAGCCTGTGCATCGATGTTGGGCATTATTGCACAGTGTTTGCATTCTTCTCTTCTTTTGTTTAACTGCAGGTGGAAGTGTGGCCAACATCTCTTGAAAGAGGGCCACGTGCTCTTTAATGTTTCACTTGAGCCTCTTATATCCATAGAAGAGAATGACCTTTTAACTATGTCTCTTGTCTAGTTTCATTCTCATGGTCAATGAATCACACCACAAGCTTTGATTGACCGAGTGTGAAAATTACACCATAAGGTCATCTGTCCCTTTGAAAAGGCAGCTGTTCCATTTTTTCTGTCTAATTGAGTTTGTCCTGCTGAGAAGGACATGAAGTTTCTTTCATATTTCAATGTGATGAGTTCCTTGCATATTTTCAGTGAATTTGGAGTAGGAGAGGGACTGCTTCTGCTTATTGCTTCTTCATTCTCAGAGGAAATGTAGGAGGCTGATTTCATTATCCATGAAATGTAACTCACACAGGCTGTTTAATGGCATTCCTGCACCAACCTGACGTATGGTGATGAGGGCCCTCTGTATTTCACCTTTTGCTATCAGGTTGGCATTAGCTTGGACTGCTGCAGAGGCAGTGTTTGAATTTCCCTGGAGTAAAGAGTACCTGTGCAAGAGAAAATTCTCCCATTCCTCTTTGGCTGACTAAATGGCAAAATGGTGCCTCATTATCACATTTCCCTGCAGTACTGTTCAAGGGAGAATGGAGGAGAAAGAAATATAAAAAGAACCAAAACAAAAACACCAAAAAAAAAAAAACCCCAACAAAACAAACAAAAAAATCCAACCCCCTCAAAAATCAAATAGCTGCTAAAAGGCTCTCCCCTTCCCTGTTACTGTTAAGTACAGCCTTGAGCATCCAACTTCTAGCAGCGACTAACCAAAGCTGAGTCACAGAAGCTTCTTACTGCTCTGCCTATACTTAGGCAAGCTCACAGTGCAAGCAGTATCAAGGCAAGGCCAAGACTGTGACTCAGGCCATTTTGAGATAAGGAAGCAAAACTGTTTCTCCTAGAGTCATAAAAGCAAGACAAGGTCAAAACCATGAAACCTTTATTTAGCCCATTAAATGAAAGCAATACAGACTGTGTAAAACGCTGTCTGCAGCTTCTTTACAGAAGCAAAGTTTTCTTCTGCTAAAGCTAATCAGCCTCAGTTCCAGTGACTTTATGCAAGGCTTAAGCCAGGTTTGCAGACTATAAATTGAACAGCCTCCTGAGTAGAAAAGTACAGGTTTATGTCCATGTGTGCACCAGTACTGTGCCTTCCCAGAAAATGCCCTGTTGCTATTCAGAGAAATGCTTTCAATGTCAGTGCAGTCACTGTTCTGATCAGCACTGTGGTTTATCAGAGAGGCCATGAGGGAGATCACTGTGGCGCCAGCCTTACTGCAAGAAGGGACAACAGGTACTTACCAAGGGTCTCTCTAGCCTCATTCTGCTTCCAGTAGTGCTCAGGTCCAGAAGTCTGAGAAGATGCTTAAGCAACTGGATAAATGAGCTTTTCCTTGTGATATCACTCATTTACTCTTTCCTTTTTTTTTTCTTTCTTTGAAAATGAGATATTGCAAGCCATGTAGACCATAATTTCTTAACCGAAACTCTCTATTAGCACTTCATTATGAAAATAATTTAGCACCTGATCCCTCCCTTTCTGCTTATTCGAGCAAATGTCCCCGCTCAGTGAGGAGGCAGTTCATGGCCCAAGCTACACAGAGACCATCAGAGATGAAGAGCACCAGATCCTGCTAGTTTTATGTTGTCATAATCAAATTATACTGTTTTGTTATTGTCCTTAGCTTAGATTCTTCATCTGTGTTCAATTATAATACAAGTGGAAAGTTGTATCAGGGACATGGAATAGGCTATTAATTTCACCCTGATTTGGCCACAACATAACTATTGAATTCTCTAGAAGTTTAATAGAAGGACTGAATGTTGCTGGAATCTTTTTTCCTAAATAAGAACTTTCTTCCAAGGTCACCGCATTCTTGGGTAGCCAATAAGCTTTGATGCTCATTAATAGCTAAAACAAGCCCAAACTTTAATCAGAGGTGCATTAACTCACATCCTGTTGTTTGGTTCTACGATTGCAAAACTGAAATGACTGAGCACAATGTGGCAACATACATGCTTTAGTAAACACTGCTGCCAACTGTTCTTGGCATAAAATGAGTTGACTCATCTTTAAAATAGGTCTCTGTTCCTTTAAACTGAGGCAGAATGCAAGTGCCTGCCTTGCTGACCATCACCCACATCATCAGCAGTGTTACCTGAGCACCAGTGCACACTCTCAGAAGGGATCTGCAAAAGATGTGTACTGTAGAGCTGCTGCATTGCAGAAGGACAAAACCACTTCTTTGATCAGATAAACCTGTAGACCACGAATAAACCTAATGCAGACTACAAGTGTTTTGGGAGGTCTGCCTGTGTAAACAATCTGTCTGAGCTGAGCTCATTCTTTCTGGAAAGTAAAATACTGTGTACTCATTTTGTTGGTTCCTTGGGGATGTGCACTCCATTATCCCAACCTTGAAACTAACAGGTGTCAGGAGACAGAAAGCATGTAAGGGAGAAGAGTAGTTTGTATGTGGGGGGAAGGATTACTAATGAATGGTGTTTTCCTGAAAAGGCTTGCTCTGGACACTGGATACATTGCTTTTCATTTCTTTGTAATCTTAGCTAAGTTATACTATGTGAGAGAATAGATTTACATTTTCCCACTCGGTTTTATGCAAAGGGATGGTAACTATTCAGTTTTTGACTGATTTTCCTTCATTATTTCATGTCACAAGAGGCTACAAATGTAAGATGATAATGTAGAAGGTCTGTAATTGGACCTGTGCTAAGTGCTGGGTTGAGCTGGATATGGCACTCATTAGCTCCCCATGCATGGAAGTCCTGTAAAGCTATTCTGGAGCTGCACAGCATCCCTTTCTTCCACACCTTAATACATGTAATTGTTCTGAATAATACAATCCTAACTGAGAAGCAAGAGAGCCAGAAATTATCCTCTGTTGTTCTGTAGACTTGCACCCAAATCCCTGTCTTAAACATCAGAAGAGATGTGATCTTCATCATAGCCAAATCCCACTGGCACTCTGTGAAAAATCTATTATTCTGCGTAATAACAATGACTTTACTAGCCACATATCAATTCCTAGTAGATTAGAGATATTAAAGAAAGAAAAAGAAAAAGAAAAAAGAAAAAGAAAAATAAAAAGAAAAAGAAAAAGAAAAAGAAAAAGAAAAAGAAAAAGAAGAAAAGAAAAAAGTAGAATAAAAAAGAAAGGAATAAAAAGAAGGGGGGGAAAGAAAGAAGAAGAAGAAGAAAAGAAACAGTATGAGGAAGGCTTAGTATCACTGGCTTGGTGCAAACAGTTTTCACATAAAAGGTCTGAGACTGGGAAGTGGCACATAGCTGGGCACTCATCCCACTGCCTGGAGCAGTGCTGTGCTGCAGAGCTCAGATAACGAGTGACTGCCTTGAAAGGCACTAGTTTCCTAGACAGTTTTTGGTTAGTGCTCCTTATTTAGCTGGCAGTACAGGGAGGGACTATTGGATGAGTCTCAGAGGAGCTGGAGTGTTACCCCTGCTCTTTCTAGAAAATCTGATATTTGGGCCTTTGAGCTCATTTTTTGCACTTGTGTTTTTTTAACCTGTATGTGCATTATGGACCTTTTGAACAGTGACTAGGGCAGGCTGAGCTCAGTAGTTCAACATAATGGTTTCAGACTTCCCTTTGCCCCAAGTATAAAAGGCAAAAGTAACTGCAGCAGCGAACAAGAAAATGGATGGAGAACAGAAAAGGAAACTGCAGGCACTGGGATGCATTTATGGCAATCTATTGTGTCAATTTACAGAAATAATTCATGGTTAGTGAGGTTGAGCATGATGGGTTTTTAAAATTGAATGCTGTACTGTGTTTTTCCACTCATGACATGCCACTGCCCGGGGATTTGGCAAGAGTGGGCTCTGCAGCAGTGACCCAGGACAGGCAAATATTGCTTGTTTAATAAAGAGTAAAGTCTTGAACATGGGTATTCATCCTGCATGCTACCACACACATGTTCGGCATAGTTATAAAATTGGAGAATTTTCTCTCATTCAGGCCAGGGTCCAGGCAGCTTTACACCGGGGCCACGGAATGGCCAACCTCAGCCTGCTGGTGAAGGCCAGTGCCATTCTGGCCCCTCCAGCCCTCCCACCAGGAATGTACACCAGGGCTTGGTGTGGGTCTCCCAGGAGATACCTCCTGCACTGTGGCTGGGTGATTCCTGAAGGGTGCAGAATGCTCTGTCCCTGGCAAAAGTGCAGAGCCAACCTGCTGGTGCAGGAGTGTTTGGGGAGGGCAAGTGAAGCTTTCTGGCTGATTCAGAGGTGTTGACACACCATGGCAGCAGGTTAAGCTTGATCTCCATAGCTGCTTGCCCTGTCTTCCTTCAGGGAGGCATGTCCCTGAGGCAGGGGTGACAGGAAGGCATTGTCCCTGGAGCAGGGGTGACAGGAGGGCATTGTCCCTGGAGCAGGGGTGACAGGAAGGCTCATGAGTCAGCTCCTAAACCACCAGAGCCCTCAGTGCAGTGTGTTTTGGGAAGTGCCATTGACCCAGGGTCACGCTGTGCTCTACTGTAAACTGCAGCTGCGTAGGAGCTGATTCACATCCCTTTCATCTCTGTCTGATGAAACTTTCAGGAACAGTTTTTGTGTCTTTCCTTCATCTTCCTTTGTTTGTGGGTCAACATGGAATCAGGAATCAAATGCTGCTGCAGAAGCAGAAGGGGATGCTTCAGTACACCTGCTTGAGCAAACGTGTTTCTTTTCCTTGGTCTGATTGTCCTTGTGTCTGTCAGTCTGGCTGCTGGGCTATGACCTAAAACGGGCCTGAACTCAAGGAAGTTCTCTGTGCACTAGAGACAGTTTTTCTATTAAATAGAAACAGATGTCCAATCAATTTTTTGAAATTGCAGTCCAAGACTTGCTTTTGTTGTTCATTTCTCTGGGCCTTGAGGGATGGACCTAGCAAAGAGACATGGCCTGATTCTCTTCAAACAATGAATTTCCAGACACTGTGGTGTAGCGGCGAGAACAAAACCCAGCATTTTTTCTTCATTCTTGATTTTAGAATGGTATTCAAAGGCCTCAGCTGACAAGAACTACTTCACAAGTACATAGTGGAAAACCATCTTTTTTACAAAGAATTTCAAGCTGATGGTCAGTGAAAGCATAAATAATTCATATTAATGAAATACTGCAGGGGAAAGGAACCAAACCACACAGAGAAGGAATTAGCTTATCTCATATGAGCTACCTAGTTTGGCTAGTCAAAGAAATCAGCTCTTTTTGGTGGTGATTTACCTTAAGTTTAGATCAATGTTGAAAACCAGTCTCTGTGCCTCTCCACCTACAGGGGAGGAAAGCCTACTTGACTCACATAGACCAGGTCAAATGGTCTAATTTTTAGGTGGATAAATTCAAGTGAGATGAATCCCAGCCTTGTTTTCATTTTCACTGCAGCAGGGCTAAGAGCTCTAATTGGAGCACTCTCAAAGGACAACTTGCACTCTTACTCTGTTAGCACCTGCTTCCTTCAGCAGCCTTTGCATAATGTTCAGATACTTCCAAGAGAACACATTTTGTCCTTTCCATCAAAAGCAACATCAGAAAATTTTAATCATGTCAGTAAGGCTTTGACAGAGTCTTACATCACAGGCCACTGAAATACTGTTGAGATGAATCTATGGTAAGATGGGCACCAGAATACCTTAGAAAAGTCAGATGGTAGTCACCAGTGGTTTACTGTCTAATTGAAAACTACATTGACTATATTGTGTGAGATTTAATGAGTATCTGTCCATCCATCCATCCTAGCAACTGTATATTTATTTAGTCAGGGGCTGAGAGTCTGGAAGGGGCTGGCCAGATGACTGAGATTTCAAGGGGTTATAACAAATCTGAGCACTAGTTTTAATAGCCAGTGTGGAGCTAAGTGAGGACACAAGCTTAGGAAGAATCAGTTGCAGGTATGGAAATGAGCATGTAGGAATCAATTGTGCTGAAAAACATGTGAGGGACTTGATAATGCATCAAAAACTGAAATAAGTGCCATATTGATGAGAAAAATACCAAACCAAATCATCAGGTGAGGACACTTAAATATGAAGTTTTTAATGTAAACCAGCTAATACAGCTGTTCACTTAAAGAGGGGTGGAAAGAGTGTAAAGGAGTGACAAAGATACTCCAGAAAATAAAACCCATTTTAAAAAAATTGGAAGAACAGGCACTGCACGGGCCAGATGAGGAAAATCTGAAGGAAATGTAGGCTGCAGTCTTCAAATATGTAAAAGATCATCATAAAGATGGTGGTGATTGATTTCCTGCCCCCACCATAATCTACCTTAGGTGAACAAGGAGCAAGAAGATGAGATTGCAGTAGAGGAAATAGAGCACAGATGTTTGAGCTGCAGAGCTTCAAGAGACCAAGGAGCTTTAATCACTGGGAATTCTTAATAATGAGATCTTTTCAACTCTATATTCTAGGAATCTGTGATATCACCTACTTCATGGTGAACGAACACACAGGACCAAGTGCCTGAAATAATTTTCAGAAAAGAGCAATTTTTCATGAATGGCAACCTTTCCTACTGGTTGCTCTAATCTCTGCCAGAACTTACATCTCTATCCCCTCCACTCCCACATTTCCCTAGTTGCCAGAAAGAGTGATTTAGTCTAGCCTGAAGCCTGCATTTTAGCTTAGAGAGGTCAAACACTGCTCATACTGTCCATGTGCAAATGGTGGCCTTTGAGACTTTTTGGCAGAGCACTTGGCAGACAGTGCAGACCCTCTCCATCTTGGGGCTCAAGTTCCCCAGAATCATTTCATCATCTCTTCAAGGAAAATAAAAGCAGTTCTGGGGGTGGGGCTGAGGAGTGGTTGTTAAAATCTCTCTTTCCTCAGTGTAAGCAGCATCTTTATGAGGACAGCAAAGTACTACCAGCTGGAGAATTAATTTAGAAATTTCCTTTTATGGAAGACGTCTTTTTCTAACACTACCAAAGAGAAGCTTTTAAAGAACAGCTCTAATTTGAAAAGCTTACTGTTTCCTTTTAGGCTGCAGATTCAGCCTAAATAAAGAGCATCTTCCCGTTGCAGTGCAGACATTTTCAAGTGCACTGACAGCAACAGGGAGATTTTGGTTATCAGTGAATCTGTCTGTGTTTTATGCGCCTAACAAAATAATTTTGTTGTTCAACATTAAACATCCGTGTCAGATGGGAGGAATCTAATTCTCCTCACTGGGGACAGATCCAGCTGTGCCGGTGGATGGGAGAAAGAGGGGAGGGAGAAACTGTGCAATTGCATGGCCACAGCTACTCTGTGCAGCTGAGGGGGCTGTGCAGGGTGCAGCAGGGATGCTGATGTGGGGAGGGGAGGCTCCAACCACCTTCACTCCCTCCCTCCTCAGTACAGCTGGACCTGGCTGGGAGCATCCAGGCAGCCCACCTCTTCTCACTGCTTGTTCTGTGCAGTCCTGTGCTCATGTAGGAATCCTGTTTTTAAGACAACACACTGAATTTTATTTTGGATTCTCATTTTGCCAAGAATGGGTGGTTTGCTTTTGATTTTTCTACAGGTCTCTTATGCCTGACTGTCTCAGCCGGTATTTTGCCTTCATCCTATAATCTTGATTGTATTTGCCCTTAGGCTAGTGTTTTCACAAATTTTGCTGGTTTGGGACCTAGTGACAAATTTAGGAGGTGTCTATCACCCAGAACTCCAGGTGATATCAGCTGTGAACTGAGTGGAACAGAAACTGGGGCTAATCCACACAAGAAGCTTACCTGACTTTGTCAGTCTGATCCCTGCTGTATCCTTAAGGTCCTGTATCTCTCCAGCCATAAGTGATGCTGTCGCCTCCTTCCTAGTTCACAGATTCAGACAGCCAAAACATTCCTTTTGGATTGATCTGGAATGATTTGTTGTGGGCTGGCACAGACACAGCTTTCTGGTATGCCTTAGCCTGATGTTGTAGACATTTTCAACTAAAGCAACAACCTGTTTCAGAGGAGTTTGACTCATTTAGTCAGAGCAGAGGATCATTGCTCAATTTCCATTCTCCTAAAGAAGGTTTTTTACTCTTTTCACTTTATGTCAACAAACCATGACCTTGTCAAATTCTGCTGCTTCACTGTAATTACAGCGTGGGCATGAGGAATTATCCACAGAGGCAAAGGCAGAGATGTGGCTCCACAAATACATTTGCCAAACCGACCTCAAGCTGGCAGGCAGGCAGTACCAGTGCCAAAAAATATTTAGCAGGTGCAAACATGCCAGACACTTCTGGTATGCAGTATGTTTCTTTAGCAAGTAGATGGCTGTATGTGCTGTTTCGGTATCTGTGGACAATTCTCTCATGTGCTTCTATTTATTTGCCATGGTATTTTGACTGATGCTATGCAGAGCTGCACTTGACAGTCAAGCACCTCACAAACCCATTTTCTACTCTCTTTTTTCACTTGTTCCCCAACTTCAAAGTTTGTGCATTTTATCTTTTTCCAAGTGATTGGAATTCACTTCAGAGAATTGAATATTTGACATAAAGAGGACTGAGTTCATGCTAAAAGGCAAAGTACAATCAAGAGAGCAAACATGTCCACTGGACAGAGCCAGTGGAGACAGGGATGGGGAGAAAAAAAAGCAATGAAGAGTCAGGATAAGAAATAGATGAAGCCTAAGTGGTTGCAGAAATATATCTTCTACAATGTGAAAAAAAAAATCACTCTTTATAGTGAGGGGGAAGCTTGATTAAATGGACACAGGGAGGATAAAAAGGAAAAGGACATTAGGAAAAGTCAACAAGAAGCATAAAGCCATGGTATGAAACTTGCTTACCAGTATTATATATCAGCATGTTTATTTAAGCAGCTTGGTTGTGTTTCACTCTTTTTTCAGCCTGGAAAGAGAAGGACAGAGAGCTATTAAAGCACAAGACAGCTAGGGTAACAAAGGGTATGGAGCCTGCAGAGCACTGGCTTTGAGCAGACTCCAGCCTCTGATCAGAGGCTTCACATACATACAATGAGACACATGTGAAAGGTTTTGTTTTGATTTGGTTTGGTTTGGGTTTTTTGGTGTTAACACCAGTGTTTTGCTTTGTCTTCTTGCAAGCCCAAGGGATTTTTGACCCCCCTATGCCAGGTTTTCTGCTGTTGTGATGAAGAATAGGGGCAGGAAACCCAGGAAGTCATGGCAGAGGGCCAGTCATACAGCCAAAGCAAAGGAAGTGGCATTAGAAGCTGTAAAAGTGGGATACAATAGCAGGCAGCACCAAATCCAGCTTGTCTGAATCCAGACCAAGCTCATCTGAAATGTTCACAAGGTGCTTCCCAGTAGTTTAATGCCTGGAGTGACTAAGGCTGAAATTCACTGGGCACTTTAACTTGGTATAAGATGACTTTCTTGTTGAAAGAAACTGATTTTGTGCTTATTGGCAGGTGAAGTTTCCTTTCTCACACATAGCCAGCAGGAACAGAAAAGTGGGAATGGAAGAGGAATATCTGGAAAACGTGAAAGCTACTTTGTTCAAATCCTGATCCAATGCTGACCAGCTTGTGAATGAGACATTCACTTCTTCTACATGTCTCTCATCCAATAAAAATGGAGCATTAGGCCTGGCTTGACAATTTTAAAAAACTTTTTTATTATAATATTGGTTGGAAGAAGCTCTGCTTGCAGCTTACCTGCTTGAAAAAAGCACAAGACTGACATGCAGCTTTGTGCCACTGGATCTAAAACCCAAGTCAGTGGTGCTCACAGAAATAAACTGAAGACATGAATGAACTAACAGGGTTGCAACAAACTGAGGAATAATGGAAGAGCAGAATTCCTGTTGTCACTTAGACCAGACTGCAGAGGCCTGGCTTGTGTCAGCTATGACTGAGCCTTGCTTACCTCCTCCCCCTCCTGCAGCAACAAAACCATCTTGGAAGCCCAGAGTACAGCACATTGTGGGGACATCTGTCAGAAACTGCACCCAAGCTGCTGTGGATGAATGTCAGAGTGGTAAGGTTGGTCACAGTCAATAAAAATATGTGGAAGGTAATTTAATCACTCCATGAAGAGAAACACAGAACAAAGCTTTCTTTCTTGCACATGGGGTCTGTAAAAAGCCTTTGGAGCCATGCATCCCCATTCCCCTCTGCAGCATGCAGGCTCAGGGGCAAGATTCCCCTTCTTCTGCTTCCACCTTCAGGCTCATTCCTGTCAGCCTGTCATTCCTTCCATTTGGCAGCCCTGAGCTGATGGGGGTTGGAGGGGGCAAGCACCCAGCCTTGGGACTGGGGAGCTGCACATCTGTGCTCACAAGAGAGCCAGAAACTGGGCTTTCCATTCCCTGTCCAATGCCCTCACCAGCAGGATGCTGTACAGAGCTTGACCATGACTCCTATTGCCCACAGCTTCTTTGCAGGAAAACCAGAAACACTCCTGGTGTCTTAGGCAGAGAGGCTCCTTGGGAGGATTTTTGCAGGCTGCTGTTACACTCAGATACCTGTAACCCACCTAACTGACAGGCAAGTGATCTTTGAATTCTGTTCTTGTTATCTGTGTGGCTTTGATAACATCAGTGGGTTGATGCCCACCTAGTTTTTTCCTTTATGAATACATGAGGTACAGAGGACATTTTTACAGAGAGCAATTAATCTCATCCATGCCAGAAACTGCAGTGGCATAATTACTGTAATAAAAATCCCATACTTGTTCTAATTTTATTATTGCCTCATCTCTGTCTGTAAAATGGCATATTGTGATGTTTGGAGCACATATCACATTTTTTTTAAATTATGCTGGTGTTCACTGTTGATATTTATAAAATTTTTCTACACAATCATTATTTTTCATCCTACTCTGAAGGCTGCCTGAGAGCTACACATTCCTTTGTCAACATTTCTGGAGCACATGTGCTCCTCTGTTTCTAAAGACCATGGAAACGCCTGCTTCAGAAAGTTTGTATGTGGAATCTGGTGCATATTTCACAGATGTGGAGCAGGACCTCCCTATCAGCCATCAGATATGACCAGATGAAATTTATAACATCTGCTGCTCCTAGTCAGGCACAGCTTTCTGTTTTTCCAGCTGTTGCTGAGCACGCATTAAGCACTTCCAATTAGTTCAACCTCCTCCTTATGTTACAGCAGCTTGTTTTTTTGCTGTCAGAGAAGAAATATTTTTCAGACCTAAAAGATTTATTTGTAGCTGTGATGTTGATACACCCTGTAATGGGCTTTCAGATTTTAGGCCAAAATACCAGAAGCCCCAGCTGTCAATAAGAGTAACAGATCGCGTGGCATCACCCTTCTCCAGAATTCAGAGTGCTAAAAATGGGTAGTGAATTCCCTCTTCTGCACTTAGGAAGAATGAATAATGGGAAGGATTAAGACTGGAAACAGCCTGTTGCAAATTAAGATGGAGAAACCCCAAACATTTTTGCCCTGGGATCTACTAGACAATGCTGCTTAGTATCAGCTACTTTTAGCTGATGTATATTTTGCTTCAGCTCCATTGAGTTCCAACCAACGTTTGTTGCTGCAGCACACATGCAGGGCTCATTTTAAACACACTGTGGTACTTCAGTTCAGAGGGCTGTGGATTGGAGTGGGTTTAAAGCAAAGACAAGTGCTGGTACAGACCTTTCAGCACTGTTCCCCATCTCTAATTCAGTGTGACACTCCCTCCCAGTGCTTCACACATCACATCTCCCAGGGTTTTGCTGGTTAGAACCTGTGGCCAGCAGCACGGTGAAAACCATGCCTTTGATTTAGAGGGACATGAAGACTTTTAATAAGGTCATTTTTTCTTGTTAGTGTCCCTGTCAAGAGAATGAGGCATCATATTTTAATGGCCAATGTATTTTGTTAATTATGGCATTTCATTATTTTTCTCTGACCTTGTCAACAGCCAACATTTTGATCGTGTATATACATTAAATGCATTAATGCCTCTCTTTCTAATAATCCAAACTGTCAAGCAGGGGTTCAATAGTCAGGCAGGAAATCTGTGCAATAATGA
The DNA here is from genome assembly GCF_009819885.2 of Catharus ustulatus. NCBI lineage: Eukaryota > Metazoa > Chordata > Aves > Passeriformes > Turdidae > Catharus > Catharus ustulatus. The sequence goes on from NC_046224.1 coordinate 47,649,022, forward strand.
AAAGATCAAAGCACAAAGCAGTGCCATGAACTTCCCCAGTTTGTGCAGCATACAAGGCAATCACTTTGCAATATTTCATTTCTGTGACAACAGCAGGAGGAGGCACCAGCCGCCCCTCTGCATAGAGACCTGCACAAAGAGCAACAGAGAAAGCTTAGGCAGTTGTCACTGGCACTGTGGCAAACAAAAGCAGCCAGCAATAAGTGGCACAGAGACACAAGGTCGGAGGAGATGGCCTTGTGTGCATTGTCAGGGAAATGGGAACACTCTCCCTGTCGTGGGAGAATGGAGCACTGTGCAGGGGGCTTCTTACAACGCAGCTGCACATCTAAAATAATTTTGCTTCAACTAATTACTTTGTGTCCTTCTCCCTTTCTGTGTCCAGAGCCTCTCCTCCTTGGTCAAAACCTGAAGCAAAGAAAATCCCTGAATACTCTCAAAAACTATTGTCCTTTTTTTAGTAGTACTTCTCTGAAAGTGCACGGATTTGTTCACTTTCTGCCTGAGAATATTTTCTCCTGATGATTCTTCTTCACTTTGTTTTTATTTTGTCTCTTATTCTGGGAAAATCAGTGCCACCTTGATAAAGTGTGAAGTTGTGGTGGGTTGTCAATAATTCATCATTTGATCCTTTGGTCAGTGTGGCTCATTATCTGTGTGGGAAGGGTGGCATCTTCTACCTTGTATGAGTTTCTTGTGGAAAAAAAACCAAAGACATCTAGTATCTGTTATGCTTTCCTTCCCAGTGTTTGAGATTATAAATAGCTATTAGCACACTTTTTTCCTGCATTGTTTTACTAAGTACAAACAGGCAAACACAGAGACCTGGCTGTTGGGCTCACTTGCTGCAGTCTTACTGGACTAATTGAAAATGAAGCAGTGGAATTATAATGTTAAGGCTGTAATTAAGCCAGAATCTATAAATCAATGGATTCAAATTATCCATCCAGAGAATTCATCACACATGTAATGAACTGATATTGTGAAGTTAACACCAGAAGCAATGGGGCTGTATTAGTTTGTCTTCAGAGGGTTTATGGTGGAGCCTGCTTCCTTCCAGAGGCTCTGCTGAGTTTAATTCCACAACAAACTGGCTACACCAGAGGACACATCGATAACTTTCTCTTCCACTCCACCTTTGCTTTTACAGGGTTTGCTTCTTGTTACACTCAGCCCAGTTTTAGAGATGCTTCCAATTTTCAGTGCTCTGCCCTCTGTGCAAGTGGTTGCAGGTTCTTCTTGGATGTCACTCATCCCAGTAGTCCTCTCTCCTCATCTCACCTGAAGTGAAGAGCGCAGATTTCTTGGCTGATGGAGCACTGCAGTGACTGCACCAGGCTGAGTGCCCAGTGCTGGTGTGGCCTCTCCACCTAAGCTGGTCTGCCACTGCCCTGTGGCTGGGAGAGGTGGCACAGCAGCAGCTCCATGAAAACAGAAGAGCCAGCAGCAGGCAGGTGTGGGGCTGAGGCTTTATGGGGAGGTGGTGAGGAGTAAGGGGTTGTGTTGGCATGGCTGGGTGGCAGATGAAGGCAGAGTCTGAGGAGGTTTATACTGCCCATGTTTCAGTGGCAATGTTGTGGTCTGGAGTGAGCAGCTTCCAGGGGGCAGAGAAATGTGTGTGGAGCTGGAGACAGTCCCTCCCAGCCCTCTCCATATTCTGAGCTTGTGGTGGAAGTGCTGCCCAGCAATGCAGGGAAGAAGCTCTTCTGGGGCCATCAGAGCCCTCACAGCACCTCTCCACACAGGATAAACAACCTTTTGTCCAATGTCCTGCACCACCTGTCCTGTCCCTCAGTATGGTCTGAGTCACATTTTATATCCAGTGACTATCCCTTTAGTTCCCTCTATTATTAGTTTGGTTTATTTTGGTTTGAACCATGATGCAGAAGTCATATTTGCCTTGGGAGTGTCCTCTTTCCACCCCATCATCACCACTTCCCCAACAGCTGTTTCTAATCTCCTTGTTTTGTTTTTAATCTCCTTTTGGGGGTAGGGTGATACTATTTACCACCCTCTCAACAAGGGAGTTATTGCCAATGCAGGCATATGTGTTACTTGCATTCATCATGAAGAGGAGATATGCACAGCCAAGTACAGGCTTGGGAGAGGCAAAAATTATTCCAGCCCAGCATATGAGTCAGGTTATTGCGAGGGAAAGTGGCACTTTGCTGATGACAACAGCACATGAGCAGAAATACAACTAAAGTATTCCCTTGTGCATACTGCTAAAAATCTGGGGGACTGTAAGCAAAAGTTACTTCTTCAATAAGGAAAAATGCCAAGTCGTGCAGGTCGGGAGGAATAAGATCCCAATGTACCAATATGTGCTGAGGATAGATCAGCTGGAAAGCTGCTTTTCTAAGAAATCCTGGTGAACAGCATGAACATTCAGCTTTGCTCAGTGGTGGTGAAGCTTCTCCTGGAATGCTTTGTCCAGTTCAGGGCTCCCCAGTACAAGAGAGGCATGGTCGTGCTGGAGAGATCCAGTGGAGGGCCACTGAAATGACTTTTATAGTGGAACACCTCTCCTGTGAGGAGAGGCTGTGAGAGCTGGAACTGTTCTGCTTGGAGAAGAGCAAGCTCAGGACAGGAGATCTCAGCAGTGTGTACCTGATGGGAGAGAATGAACATAAGGGAGACAGACTCTTAGTAGTGTCCAAGGACAGGGGAAGAGGCAGTGGGCACAAATTACACATGAAATGCCATTTGAACACAAGAAAACAGTTTTTATGGTGAGGGTGGTCAAACACTGGCACCATTTATCCCTGGGGGTTCTGGAGTCTTCATCCTTGCAAAAATTTGAAACCTCACTGGACATTTCTTGGAGCAGACTGATCTAGCTGCTTCTGCATGATCACTGGGGCTTAGACACAGATGACTTCCAGAGGCCCTTCCACCCTCAACCATTCCTTGATGCCAGGCTTCTACCATCTTGCCAGAAGAAGCTTTTGGCACAGGCCACAGAAGGAGGTTTCACTATTTTAGGCAAATTATTTCTTTCCTTATGTTCTTGTAATCACTCCATTTATGTTTTTTTTCTGATTTTCAGAAAAGTTTCACTGGTAGCAAGGTGCTTGATAAAGGTCTCCACTGATAAAGGCAAAGAAGCACACATATTGCTTCTCTGACAAGATAACCAAAATGCCAGGCTCTGAGGGCATGGAAGATATAAGGCCAGAAAGCACTATTGAAAAAGTTGCACAGATGGAATATACCTACCCAATAGCTGAACACCCACTCTGCAGAGCTTATTCAGGCAAGGACCATGTCCAAGTCAGTGGCATTTTGCCAGAAAAAAAGGGGTAGGTCCTTGCAGTTATTTTCCAGCATAGTCTGACGTTAAAACTTCGTCAAATAATCTGGGCTGCCATGTCACTAGATATTTTGAACCAAATAAGTGATTTTCATGCAAAAAAATCCCATTGACTTCAATTACTTGGGGAAGAAAAACCCAGAACTTGTTTCAGGGGCTTAAAATTATTTTTCAGCCTGGAAATACATAAGCACTGATGCTTGCTCTACTTAGAGAATGTGCAATAAATCTACACTGAAAATGTCACTTCTCCTTACCCAGCTGAAACACAGCAAGGAGCAGAAGCAATGGCAATTGTGTGAGCTGGAGTTCCCTCCACCCTCTACACAGCTGGGTTACTTGATTTGCAGAAGAAATTGCCCTTTAGTAAATGTGAAAGCAAAAGTTTTGACAACAGGTACAGCTCGGTTTTAGAAAGCAAAGTGGGAGGAGATGGGAGAGGAACAGAGAGGAAGGAAGGAGGGGAGGAAAAGAGAAAGGAGGGAGGGCGTGGAGAAATGGTCAGATATTTTTTAAAGCAACAAAATAAGAGCTTGAACATTAACCTAAGAATCCATTTTATGCAGGTAATTTCCACGCACAGAATGTGATTTTGAAGATGCAACATTGCAGTAGTGATATTTAAGTGGTACATTCACGCCATCTCCTCCTTCAGGTGATGGGGCAGAGCACAAAATCTGCTACCACCACCAGTTCTGCTCATATTCCTATTTAAAAAAGCAGGCAAAAATTAAAAACAGAATGTCTTGAACCTCAGAAGAATAGGAAAAAAAAATACTTTAGCAGTAGAATAAGATAAGGCAGATTCATAGTCAAAATTAATCTTGTACTATGATGTAAAAATTGTAACTAGCAAAGACAATCTAGGGATACTACAGGATCTTGTCTAGGATTTATTTCCAAAGGTACCAAATTGATCAGCTTATACATTTAGTAAAGCCTTTGAATTAAAAAACAATCAGTATTTAAGTTTCTTTTCAAAGTTAAACAGTGTTCTCTACTGATAAAGAAAAATAAGTGTATACATTAGAGATGTCTGGTCTATCTGAGGTTGGGCAAAATGTAAAATTTTCTATACTAGAGTCGTTAAGGAGGAATATTTTAAAATTAAATGTTAATATTGTTTTTTCTTTTAGAGGAATATTCCTTTTAGGGGAATGATCTCCTCTGGCATCCTTATTATGTCTGTTAGAATAAAATAAAAATTAAGAATGGGTGTATGTACAAGCTAACAGCTTTTGTTAGTCAATATATGCATCCAGAAGTCTGAATATTTACCAGACTCTCCTAAAACTGGGAATAGGGACAAGAATTTCTAGAAGAAATATTTTCCAGACTCTGTAATTAAATCACCCTTTTTGACTAGAGCTGTGGCTATTGCTTGCTGCTGTATATAAAGCAGCTCATCGCTTCACTGATACTGAGACTTGCTGTCAGAGATGTGAATGCACCATTTATTAAAGAAAGTAAAGCCAGAGAAAAGAGGCTGAGCAAAATCAGCAGCCTTCTCCTGGAGTCTGATTTATGTCAGTGACTGGAAACTCCTGCTGGTTGTGTCAAACCCCTTGCCATGTTGGCTCTGCAAAATGCAGGATTTGTTCCCAGATGGACAGAGCAGTTTCAGGGAGGTGGGTCAGAGGTCAGCTTCAAGCCATGAGGGATAGGAACTCCTCTTTTTCACTGTGTGCAAAGCATTAGTTTCTATTTTCTAAAAGTTATAAAGTGCGAATCACCTATATTAAAAGAAGCTGAAAGCCAGCACACTCTGATCCAAGTATTCCACTGTGTGTAGCTGTATTAAATCAGCAGGCACATCCCCTGCTTGCCCCTGTCGCTGGTGACATGCAGCCTCCACTGCAGTGGTTGCTAATGGTGACTGCTGTAGCTCAGGAAGATCAAGGCATCTCGAAGAGCTCTTTCACTGCTGCACTCACTCATCTGCTTCAGGGCTCATAGTTCACCACACACTGGCTTTGAGGTCATTCAGAGAAATATTTGCTTTTCTTTCTTTGTTCTGTCAAGATTATCTTCTGGCTCTTCCAAATGATCATCGTGTCTTATGGCGGAGAGAACAAAATAAACCTGTGACTTCAAGCAACTATGGAGAGATCTGTATTTTCAAGAGTAATTTAATAAGGGGTAGGAGCTAAAATAGCATATAAACTCCTCATTTCTGAAGCATGGGGAAAGGCTGATTGTGGTGCTCCAGGGCAGTCCTACTTCCAGAGGAAAATGGAGTTTTTACTCAGTCTTGTCACTAGTTCCCTACTTGGTCATTGCCCTATATCCAAGAGCTGCTATGAGACTAATTCCTATAAAATTGCTTTGGGTCCTAAAACTTATTCCAGATGTATAAGGCAATATTGCTTCTGTGCAAAATTAATGAAAGAAGCACATGGATGATGCACCCAGCAGCACAAATGCCTTACTGTGTTTGACTTAGTACACCCTCAGTTCTGTGTTATTAATTTTAGTGGGTTTCCAAATGCCAGTGATGAACAAAATTCTCTCCACTTTTTTTTGCAGTTCCATGGCATTCAAGATATGCTTTCACTCAGCCTTCCTTTCTGTCACACAGACAGAGACAGGCATAGCCAGGGTCTGAGGAGTGTTTGTTGTTAATTAGAGGTGTTATGTTGCACAGCATTGGCACAGTATAAGAACCAGTACAGGTGCTCTACTGGCAGGAGAGATTTTTCTTACTTTGCAGCAAAGACATTTACACTGGGGTTTACATAAGGATTTAAGAAGGTTAGATGTCCAAATCCCACCTTTCTGCCTCTGGTATAAAATGGTACATGGATGAATGCACTCCACTGATGTCACCAGTCATAATGTGTCCCCAGATCAGTGACAGTGCTTGAAATAGTGGGTTGACCTCTTCCTGATTCAGAGCCTTTTTGCTCCAGTGAATTCTTCTGATGCACTCAGCCTGACAGAAATCATCTGTAGGGCCTTTGCACTGCTTTTTTCCACTTCTTTTTTTTCAGTGTAAACATGTATGAGGGAGGAGAAGAGACAGAGAGACTGAAGGATTCAGGAAGAGTAGAGAATGCTTGGGCAAAGGATAGACCAAACAAAAAGGGACTCTGCAGGGCTGACCTGGGAAGGCCAGGGAAAGCTTGATTTCAGAGCCAGGTAAATGAACATTTTATGAAGGCAAACTTCCACTGCAGGGGTATGGATTTTATAACATGCTAGGTAAAGTTTGCTATGCAGGCTGCTGGGAGAGTGAGCAACACCCTTAATTGTGCTTAATAAGACATAGGAGGCATTGGAGAGTGAATGAAGAATATTTTCAAGCTGATACCATCTGAAAGATGTGTACAGCTGACGGTAATTTGTGCAGCTTCTGCCTCAAATTGCTTAACACGTAGCAAAGGAAATGCAGAGAGAGGAGGCCAAAGTGTGGAGAGAATGTGATTAAGGGAGATGAAGTGCTGTGTTCATGGGGTTGTATGATAGCCCTTTCTCTGCCAGGACCTTCATGCCAAATTAATGTCCTCAGGCTCATATTCAGCTAAATAAGTTGAACAATGCCTGGGGCATTCCATCAGTCTCCTGTGATTACAAATACTGTACCTTCAGTGTGGCTTTGCATCTTCTTCAGCATTCACTGCTCACTTCTGCATGTACAGCACTTGGTTCTCCATTGCTTTGCAGGTTGGTCATCATCTGGGGAGCTGCCTGAAGGGCTCAGACCTCTAAACATAGCCCCAAGCTACATTTACCCTTGTACAACCTTATTCATAAACTTACTCTTGGCAGAGCTTTTAATTGCATCTTATATGGACTTGCATACAAGTGTAAAACTGAATTACAATAAATTCACAGTTTTCAGATAAATTCACATCAGCCTGGAATGCCTTGCAGTCAATGTCTGAGGTTAAACACTCCTTTCTGGTTGCAGGGGCTAATTCCAACAGGTGAGCAACCTTCCCTCCCTAGAAGACTCCAACTCCTGCTTTTGGTCTCTTTCCCCAAACCAGGATACTTCACCTAAATCCCATTACAAACTGTCAGGCACACCCAGAGCATGGCAGGGAGCTGGGGATGGAATTGGTACTCCACATACTTGTGGCTGACTCCAGAGTTCCTGAAGAAGTCAAAGATGCTAGGTCTGACCCTGACTGTATCTTTAACTGGGCACAACAGGAGTGCTGATGCATTGCAAAGCAGGTTGGTGGCCAAACACCTCCAAGGGCAGAGACCTGGTGTCTAAGGGGTGCTCAGACCAGTGGGGACCTGAACTGAGTGTTCCCACAGCTCAACTCTGGACAGCTCTAACTTCACTGGGTTACGTTAAGAACTGGAGAGTGGGAGTAGGAAGGTGAGCACAGGGTAAAGCCTCCAGTGATCTCTGTTTACAATTTGCTTTATAGTAAATGAAATACAATAAAGCAATAGTACTTTACAAAAAAAAAATTCGTACTTTTGTCATCTGTGCTTTATAGTACATTCTTGGTCTCAAATACAGCCTGAATAAAAAGGTGCACAAAAAACTCTACAAGCACAGATATCAATACATATGCTACTGCTTCATACTCTGCTGTTTGTGTATAATAATGACATGCCTTATCCTTAGTGCTAAACTGGACAATTTAGACCAGCTGTACTAATTCTCTCCTGGTTTTAGTTGCTCTTCACTGGTCTTTTATCCTGATACGCAAAATCTCTCTACTGGGACAGTTGCACTGGAACACATTCTTTTACCTGTGCCAACCCATATCCTGACTGCTTATTCATTCTCTCTGCCACAAACAGTATTTTTTTTCATTACAAAGTAGACCTTTCATTTGAAAAATGTGTCATCTTCCACACCTGCAGATGTAGAAGGTATATTTTCATGAATAATTCAAACGAACAATGAGACTGAAGGGAATACACTGTAATAATGCCTACAAGCACAGAGCCCTGAAGCACCCTGAACTTTCTTTTTAGTATTAGAAAAGAAAAGCATCAACTTATTTGACTTTGATTTGGTATTAAGGGAACATTTTATTTGTTCAGATGCTTCGACAATTCAAAATTCGCAGGAGAAAAGCACTTCCCTGAGTGCAGGACTTTGAGCAAAGACTCCCCAAGTGCACAGAGCTAATGCCGTGCTCTCACACAGCTGAGAGGGATTTCTGAGACTCAGCATCAGGAGGAATGGCTGGATGCAAATGCTCCTGGCTGGCTGGCTGGATGTTTGTCTCCTTTACAGAGGTTTCATAGAATCTCAGAATGGGTAAGGTTGAGAGGGACCACTGAAGTGATCTGGTTCAATCACCTACCTCAGGCAGGGTGCCCTAGAGCATATAACTCAGGGCTGTGTCCAGATGGCATTTGAAATCTCCAGGGAAGGAGACTCCACAACCTCTCTGGGCAACCTGTGCTGGTGCTTCATCACCTGCACAATAAAGAAGTCATTCCACATGTTCAGATGGAACTTCAGTTGGGACTTTTAAAGCTAGAGGTCATCCTAACTCCTTATGCTGAGCTGTCAGACTGACACGTACACCCCTGCTCTTCTTTTGCAGGAAGACACACCCAGTATGCCGAGGACTGTCATGGCTGCCATGACTAGAGAGAAAACAAGAATATCACCCATCTTAGAGGGCTCTTCTAGCCTCTGTGATTCTGCAATTTTGTGCAGAGGGAGCTTTTTCATTGATTACAAATACTTCAGTTCACTTCCTAACACACTTGCCATTTGTCAGAGTTTTGCCTTTTGTGTTCCATATTTTGTGCTATTTTTGAAATCTTTTTACACCCTACACTATAAGAAATGCTTTAAAAGCCAGTTATTTTTGCAGAAATGTAGGTCTCAGCTCTTTCCTCACAACCTTCTGATTTTGCAGCATCACCAGTTTGGGTATGCTAAGCATTTTCTCACCTCTTAAACACATGTAAGATTTGCAAGTTATGTGCAATAGTCTGGTAAAATTAGGCTACTGTTTTCATTTAGCTGTCTGCTCAGGTGATCTGACAAGCATCTGAATGCAGACTTCCCAATTTCCCCTGGGTTTTTTTGTCCTGACCACCATGGCCTTCTCATCAGGAAGCAGAAGACTGGCACGGAGCTTATGTTGTCTCATTTTGAACAATTTTTAAATAATGCAGGACAAAATTAAAGAGACAAAAATCGTATTTTTCTTTATTAGCATGAGTCTAGCACATATTTTCTTTTTTATTTGCTTGCTACTCCCTCGAATATGAATTATAAAACATTTTAGCAATGCAGAAATATTCATTTTCTCCATAGCCAGAACATTGAAAGCAACCAGCAGAACAGTTGAAATCATGCCTTCATGAGCATAATACATCACCATGCAAACAGCTTTGGGAATGCTTTTCAGTTTTGACACTAAATTTAACCATGTCTTATCAAGAGAGTAATGTCTAGAAAATCCGATTTATGTAAGATAAAAATCAGTCATTACTCAAAATTGTGCATGAATGCTTGCATCAGAAATCACTTGCTTCTCTAGACACAATATCCTACTGCATATTTACACAGTTAAATTGGATTTCTCACCCTTCTTGTTGAACTGAGTATTTGTTTAGATACTTACAAACATACCTAAATGTGGCTACACATCCAGCCTATGGAAAACATGCAGGCCTCCCTCTGCTTCTTCACGTCAGTCATGTTTCCCAACTCTTATTTCTCAGTGCAATCTAAAATTGTTTATTGTAGGCAGGGGGCTGCCTTTAACACCTACTGCCTGTAGCACAGTACTCCTGGCATAATTGGAGTCATTAGGAAGCAGTAGCACATTTAAACATTTAAAGGATGAGACCTGGTGAGAGATTAAGAGTGCTAGGAAATTATTTCCCTCCCCAAAGATAACTACAGCAAGAAGTAGAAGAGTCTGGTTTTCCCTAGCTTGTCTACCCTTAAAGAAGAGAGTCTTTCAGGGCTGCAGTGCATTTAGTCTGCTTTTCTGCTGAGGACAGTCTTTCCATTGGCCTAGGAGAAGCAGCTGGTCCCAGGGAGGACCAAGCTCAGGATAACCAGTCTTGACATGCTGAACACAATTGCAATTTGCTAAGATGAAGCTCAGTGGAGCTCTTTCATGTCATCCTAGAAGAATGACATCTTTGGAGAACTACATTAAGAACCTAAACAAGTGTGTGATCTTCAAGGATGCAGGTTGTCTGCCACTCAGATTAAATTTAGACAGTATTAGGCAAGACTCACCATGTCTGAAAATCAAATCTGAGCTCAAAGAAGTGCTTTAGGGAACTGAAAGCAGGTTCTCTGATTTAGATGTCATCTTTTCTTCCCTAATGGTGATTTATGGAGTCGTTTCCATGAACCCACCAAAAAGAAAGACTCTTATAACCAGAAGAATCATATTTTTTGTTTGCAAGTGCTTTTGGCCTTTTTCTTTTAAACCCTTTTTCCTTACATCCATCCATAGCATCAAATTGAAGTCCACCATTATTGGACAGCAACTCCAAAATCTGTGGGGTGGTATGAGCTGTGTAACAGGTCCAAACCTAGCTGATGTCCGTCTGCTTGGAGCACAGGGGGTCTGAGGCTGGGGAGAGAGCCCTGTCTCCTGCTGCTTCCCCCGTGGGGCTGGCTCATGGGAATGGAGTGCCCTGGGAAGCAAGGGGAGGTCAGACTGCTCCACAGCTTGCCTCTGCATTTCTTGGCTGTAGCCAGTGTGCTGTAAGGGATGTACTCCATTCAGCTAGCAAACATAACACCTCCAGAGACTTTCTCCATCACCCATTACCTTTTCTCAGTGCAATATGTGCAATTTGAGGCTTTTGTGGACACGCATGTGTAAGAACTCCTTAAAGAACTCCTTCAGTTATTTCTGTGGCTCCCTGAACTGCAGTAGCAATTAGGTCATGCTAAGTTTCATTGCTTATCTCTGAGTTGAGGGTAGGAGCAGCAGAAGCCAGGTATTACTACTTTCATGCAGCGATTAAGGACATGACCCTAAATGAACCCCATTTACTTGCTCAGCAACTCAAATGTCATCAGTCTTAAAAATCAATGAACACTGAATTATGAATAGTTTTCATATGGAACGTTTGAGAAATATTGATGTGACTCCTGAGCAGTTGGTTCCACAATATTAATATGAGCTGTGAATCTAATTAGAGCTACACACTCAGCAGAATATGGACAAAGACAAGGTTAAAGTATAGCCTTCTGCCTTTCAGAAAAAATTGAGTGGCTTGCTTGAAATTTCATATTCGATGTTCCCTAAGTAGGTTAAAAATGCAATTATAAAATAAACTAATAAATCCAAAGCTAAAAGGCTGTGTGCAAAGTAGGTGCCCTTTTCTTGTCCACAAGGACAAAATTTATATGACTAAATTTGATCTTTTCTTTTGACGATCTCCATGTGCTTCCATCAACAAAAGTAACTTGATTTTCATCTCTCTATTCAGACTTTATCTCTTCCCCAATTATATTTTCATTTCCTTTCAGTCCTGAGTGTATTTCTACTTTCCCAGTCTTTCAATATCTCTATAACCACATGCATACAGCCCCTCAGTTAAAGAATACATAGCATGCCTCTCTACCCTCTTCTAATACAGTAGAGGAGCTTCTTGTTTGAAACATTTTACAACAAAATAGTAAATGACAAGTAATTGTTGTACTTGGTGCTTTCTGCTGCTGGTGGACAGAGGGAGAGGTTTTCCTGGGAGGCACAATTACTGGCGCAACATAGCACAAGTCTTACCAGCTGTGGTGTGGCCCTGCTGCCTTGGGAGAACAAAGATGTAAGCTTCCACTGTACATGTCCCAGCCCATGAATACCTAAGGTTGTTACAGCAAATGGGATAGGAGGAAATTCAATAATAAATGGTGACTTGTTTTCTTACTGTTGCCCACAATAAACATATTTACAATTCAGTGGTGTAAGAAATTATGGATGTTCAAGAAAAGCCTGTTTGTATCTCAAGCATGGTGAACAGTGGGTGAAATTCAGCCCCATGTTGAACTCCATTAGAATCAATGGTGTTTCTTCTTCTTTGGGCTATAATTAAAGGCCAGTTGTCCCATCTTTACCTTAGATTGCTGCTGTGGAGCAGCCACAGTGGGTGCACTGTTGGCTTGGTGGCTGATGGGGCACATCCAGCAGCACCCAGGGAGTCAGTCAGGGAGGGACAGTCCTGGGACCCCCCAGTAGCATTTCTCTGCATGGTATCTCCTCCCTCCAAGGGCTCACCTTCAGTTTAACCACAGAGATGCCAAATATCACCTGAAGGTTCATGCACATGGAAGCCAAGTCCTGTTTTCTGCAGTGCCTTTGCAGAGCTGATTTTTGGAACCAGATTGTGTTTGTGGCCTTCAGGGACCAGAGGGATAAATGTCCCTTTTCTGGATCAAACTGTCATCTATGCTGCTTTCAGTGCTGAAGCTCCCTCTGCTCTGGCTGCTTCAGCCCAGGGGCTGAGCTCTGTCAGAGCTACAAATGTGTGTGCAGCCACTGCAGGGATGCCCTGTTTCTCTTCACATGAGTACCCAGATGGGCACACATCCAAACACTGTCAAAGTTCCTGCAGTTCTACTGTTAGGGCTCCATCCTCATGCTCCATCACATTGGAAGTTCTGCATCCCCCTGAGGGGATGTGGTACCAGCTGATACCCAGTTGGCAATGCACAGATATTTTCATTGTAACAGTCCTTCGTGTAATCCTCTGCAATTTAACCTGATTCTCTTTTGCCTCACACAGACTCTGCCTCCTTTGTTGCCTGCTTACTTACTTAAATACTTAAATAACAGGAGTCCGGGAGCCATCAGAGCAGACAACCCAACATGTTCCATTAGATTTTGTTGTTTTCTATTCAAAACACTAATCTCAGCATTGCAGCCAGCAAGGGTTTGGGTTTTGTTCTTCCTTTATTTCTCTGCAGCAGTACACAATAGATGTCAGCACATGCAATGCCCACTTTCATGGCCATGGAATAACAAAAGGCCATAACTCTGGGTTTTCAGTTTCACAGACAGTGCACCTGGGAATTCATAGCTTGGGAGAGTGCAGATAGCTGCATTGCAAGTCACTACTGAGACAGAATTATTTTAAAAAGGTAGCAACACAGCTTTAAAGTCCAACAGCAAATATGAATAGCTCTGGAGAGAATGCAGGGGAAAAAATCAAACAATTACATTATACATACAGTTGTGTGTCTGCTGTGGGCCCCAGTTCATGTTTATCCAAAGTGTGATGAAATATTTGAAAAATCCTTCCTTTGAAAATAAGTCCTGTATGATTTACCCCAAGCCAAGCAATATGAAATGAGGCATGCAGCTTTGGTGAGGTTATTACTGAGTTCACAACACAGATGGACAGTCTCGTTATATAGAACAAATGGGAATTGTCTTTATTACAGTATTTAATTGGCCATCTCCAGACAACACAAGATAGGGCAAGGCATGTTCCTCCATAATGATGCTAGAGAGTTATTGCCAGGCTTTCCATGAGCTTCCCTTCTGTCTGATGACTGACTCTTTTTGGTGGAGCAGGCTCCATACCAGGGAGAGCAGCTTCCCCTCCTCTCCCTCTTACCTCACACACTTGCATCTGTGTCTGCTGTCATTGACTCCTAATGGTGAGTGTAGGAGCTGTCAGAACTGCAAATACTGAATGTGTCATACATCAAGGAAGGAACAGTTTTCACCCAGCTCCCCACAACACTGAGGGTTTATGATCTTTCTCTTCTTTATTTGGCTGAACCCACGTGGGGGAGCTGTGTACATCCAACCTGCCCACTCAGGGGCTGTGCTCAGCCCTTCCGTGTCCTCAGCCCCAGATCACTCCTTCCATGAGAGGATCACCCAGATCTCCTGCTTCCACCGAGAGGACAAGAGTGCCCCAGGTCTCCCCTCAGGGCAATATGGTGATTCAGGTGGGAAGCAGGAGGAGGTTTTGGTGCTCCCAAGGGAGAGGAGGGAGCTCAACACACACAACTCAGGATGGAGGCTGGCTGCCCTGCATCATCCAACCCTGATAGTTCCCAGCACAGCAGCAGTTCCTTTTTAAGGAAAAAAAGCCAAATGTTCAGAGATGCTGGCACTGCCAGAGCTAGGCAGCAGCTGCAGTCTGGCATCACATTTTTGGACTTCTGTGCCTGACACTCCCTTTTAGCCCTCAACTGAGTGCTGTAATGGGGTTTTGGGTTGTTTTCACTGAGTTGCACCCATCAAGCAACTCGAGATTGTCTTTTTAGGTGTACTTGTGCTTTGTTGTGTGTGTCCTTGGCTGAAGGAGTGTGCAAAGGGGCAAGAGGGAGCCACTGGCTCAGGGAGATACTGCTGCTCGTAGCCTGCTACTGCTGAGAACTGGAGTGTAGCCCGGCAGAATTAACCTAAAAGATCACAAATTATGCACATTGCAGCTAGGAGTATAATTGCTCTGCTATTATGTACCCGATTTCTGTAAAATAGCATTATTTTACTGTTTAGAAACATGTCTTTACCAGTAGCTATAAATATGCTAGCATTCCACAATGGGTTAATTAAACATCAATTAAAATATTTATTGAATAACTTATTAATTGACATAACTACCATGTTACATGAAAAAATTGTTTGGAGATGTGAAATTATATCTTAGACTTGTGCAGCTGATGAAACTATAATTTTATACAGTACATTGAGAATAAGCATTTGTACACTTTTTTTGAACCCTGTTTTTTAAGCCCTCTTACTTCATGACAGTTGATTTGTTTAGACAGTATTTTAAAATATAGATGACAAATAAAAATGCTACAGAATAGTTTTCCAGGTAAGCTTTGGAAGCAGCAGAGATGAAGCAGGAGGTGCTGTATCTCAATCTCTGCAGCATTCAAGCACTTTTTCTGCTTTTGTGGGGGAAGCGTTTGGTATGCACAGCGCACTAAGGAGAAAATTACAAGGAGGAATCTCTAGCAGCAGGACTCATAAATTATGTTGCCAAACCCCTCCTCTCAGTGACATCCTCACAATCAAGCTGGCACTGCTTTCATTGTGGAGGTGGGAAGCATCCTCAAGGTTACATGGCTTTTGGCTCCCAGCCTCTCCTCCCCTCCTCTCACCTCAGCATCACTCCAACACGCCCTTCCCTACACTCATTTCTCTGGACTTTCACCCTCTCCCTTTTTTTTATCTTCCATACCACTCTCTTAAACAAACTTATCTTGTCAGTGGTGATGATAAAATTAAAGTAGCAGAAAAATATACTACTCCCCTGCCAGAACAGCTGGGAGGTAGTTGAGCCATATTCCTCTATTGAGGAGGATAAGAGCTCAATAGGAGGAGCTGAGCTACTTCTACTCTTTTCGCTGCTTCATTTGGCAGGACTCTATTTTCAGATGTACTGCCCATAGGCTATTTGTGAAATGAAATACACAGGCCATGAAATCAGTGAATGGTGCAACACAACAGCCATGTGAGTAATTACTTGTGGAGGGTTAGACCTTTTCCTTTCCACCTTAAAGCCCAGGATCACCCTGCATTTGATGCTGGTCCAGGCTTCTAGCGTTTATTTTGAAAGCATTACTGGGATTTATCTTGCATAAACGTTGCTGTTTATCAGCTGCCACACTTTTAATTGTGAGGGATGTCCACAGGAATTAACACCATTTGTGCAGAAGAAACGTGGGCACAGCGCTTGCAGCTTGCCAAGCTACACCAGATTGCATGTGAGCAGTGGTGTTCTCCAGACACTCTCACACACACTCTTCCTCCTGTAAAAGATGTCAGCACATCTCTGCAATACTCAGACCAGAGCATGCTGCTTGCCTCTGGCTCAGGATTCTCCTCCTGCCCCTCCCAATAGCACCAAGACACACTATAAAATGACCTTTGTAATGAGAAAGAAAATGGCAGGCAATTAGTATGCTAGAAGGGAAAATACGATGCTCTATGGTTTCTTTCTTGCTACGCTTAATAGATTAACTATGCCTGTAATTTAGTAAAAGGCTGTTTGTGGAGGGCATGTGACAGAGAACAGATGCAGTGAACACAGTTTTTAAATTTTCTTCTTTATTCAATTATTGAGACTGAGACTCTGAAAGAGATTTCCCCTCAGACCTGAATACTGCATCCTGGTATTTTCACTATACTTTAGGATGTAGTTATGCTACTGTGCAGATTTTGGTGAAAATCCCCCTTTTTATTAAACTTTTTCCATTACTTTTTATAAAGGTCTCTTTCCTGTAATGCACTGTCACGAACTGGGGGCAGATATCAATTTCCTCATGTTTGACTTGTACTCCTGTGAATGCCTTCAGAATAAGTAGAAACTGAATATAGATATGTGAGCATCAAAAATATGAACTTTTATTGAAAACTCGGCATCTTTGAGATGAGTGGAAATCCCCTCTTTCAGCAGGGCCAAATTTTTGTCCTTAAATCTTTCCAGCTATTGAAAATATGAGGCTGGCTGTCAGCAGCTCTGGGTTTTTCAACATTTATTTGTTGTATATATTATTCTGATACACTCTGATCCTGTGGCACCCATTTCCATTGCAGTAGAACTGCTCTCACCCAAGCAGCCCTTCAAGAGACTTCACTCCCTGCCTGGTTCCATCCAAATTTAAGGGAGAAAAATATCAGCATGTATCTGGCTAGATAGGAGAACCATTTGGTGGGAAAGAAGTGGAAAGTACTGAGAGCCCCTGATAAGTAACTTGATCTTCTTTGCGCAAGAACGGAAGAGGAGGAGGAAGGGAATCATTAGGACTGGGAGTATGGTTGGTTTAAGCAGTTATTACATGCTACTTGAGCCCTGTGAGAAGCAAAGTGTGTCTGCTTTCCATGCACACATGCAGAATGGCTTGTGAAGGTCACCACACAGCTGTGACTTTGCTTGTGCAGTGCCATGGTCAGTGAGCAGAACTAGGTATCCCACTCCTGGGATGAGCAGCACCCTTGGGAGCAGCTGGGAAAGAGAAAACCCATCCAAGCTACTACAAGTATTATGATCCACGTGTATGACAGTTTTCTGGAGCCTGGCTGCAGTGCTGCAGCAGCTGTGGAAAGCAATTCAGACAAATAAACATTACCCCTTTTTCTCTTTAGATGCTTCGTCACACCAGTCCTGATCTGAAGCAGTCCCTCTGCCATGGTCTGAGAGCATTGGCAACTTGGGGGGTGCCTTGGGGGACGTGGAGGTCACAGTCTATATCCACCTGCCAAAAGTGTGGCTACCATCAAGAGCCAGGATGCAGAATTTGTGCCTAGGGCTGGCCTGACTTCTGCAGCTGGCCAGAGTACAATCAGGGCCATGTTAAGAACCCCTGTGTTTTGCACGCGTTCTCTTTTTCTTCTCTTCTCAGCCACGGAGAGGAAATCAAGAGACATGAGTAGCCTGAGAAACAAGTCCTTCAATGCACTGTAAGGACTGAAAGTTTTTGTATCCTCCTCACCCAAAGGAGTAGTGAAACTGGAGACTCTCAGGTGTGGAAGCCAAGCAGCAATGGCATGGTACAGCTGCTTGACTCGTGAGGAGTCTGTCATTGTTGGGGAACTGGAAGGGAAGAGAGGCTCTCTGTTTTTCTAGCTCCTGCTCATGGTCAGCTGGGTTTCTGATTGCACGTGAGGAAAGTTAGAAAGACAGAAAAGAGC
The DNA here is from genome assembly GCF_009819885.2 of Catharus ustulatus. Lineage (NCBI taxonomy): Eukaryota > Metazoa > Chordata > Aves > Passeriformes > Turdidae > Catharus > Catharus ustulatus. Next base: position 47,666,899 of record NC_046224.1, read on the forward strand.
ACCTGCCTGCAAAAAGGTAAACCTCAGGTTTCTTCTGCCTGCCTTGCAGCACCACATTTTCAGGCCCCTTCTCCCTAAGGGTCACCAGCATGGGCACACCTAGGGTAGACACAGCTCAGCCCAGTAGTGGGCATGACTGGATCCCTTCCGGAGTGAGGACAGCACATCAGCACCCGAAAAAATCTGCCAACCTTTTTTTTTTTTTTTCTTTTTCCCAGTACAGCTTTCCTGAGATGGACAGCATGCCCACCTCTGGTTTGTGGGGTCTGTGGCACCGCCTCATGCCACATCTCTGCTCTCCCAACTGCAGCTTCTGCACTCAGTGCTTCCTCCCACATTGTCCTGAGGGATGCAGTAAATAGTGTAGTGTCTTTTAGTCCCCTTTTGCATCACTTGAAGGACTGTAAGGCCACCATCTGCGAGCCCTGAGGTGTGCAGTTATCAGCAGAGTGCACCCCACTCACACTTCAGTGTCCAGGGCCTCCAGGGAAACTCCAGGTGTGAGAGGAAGGGTCAGAAGGTGAAGTAAGGCTTTGGAAGGGGTGGGAAAAGGATGAGGGGACAGCAGCAGGAGTTTGGCAGTGCCAGGAAAAGGTGAAGAGGATTAAGAAGCCCAGAACAAGGCTTTTCCTGTGCTTCAGCTTGCTGCACTAAGCATGCCACTGTTTATGCTGGTGGGGTAATGCCAGTTCATTTACAAGATCTGCTGACTGGAGGATTCTGCATGTGTATCTATCTATCTATATTGATATATGTATATATAGCTTTTGGCTTCTGAGGTGTTTTTTCCCAAATAGCTGAGCAGACAGAAAAGCCCTTACAGCAGCGGGGTGTTTACACATTCAGATGTGCCCACTGATGGTTTCCTCATCATAATCTGGCACTCTGCACATTTTTGGGATATTTATGGACAGGACTCAGTTATATTTTGGGAAAAGGAAGCTACTAGAGCAGGAAAAATAACCATGAAAGGGATAACATAACAGAGGGGGTAGGAAATAGAGGGAAAATTCTCACTGTATTACCATAGGAGCTAAGAGCTTTATCACACATGATGGTAATAAGAGTTTACAATGCAACACAGCCCTGGTGCCAGGGTGAGCTGCATTCCTGGTTTAGCTGGGATGGGACTGGAACACAAGCCTGAAAATAGCAAGAGGCTTTTTTGTCTCAGATCTCTGTCTTATGCTAATGTCAGGTCATGCCACATCAGCCAGCAGAAATATGTTCCTGCCACATCCTTCCCTCTGGTTGCCCCTCCTTACACTTTCATCTGCATTTCCTTTTTCAATGAGCAGGTAGCATTTGGTCTTCATGTCCCACAGGAATTAATTTCATCCCAGCTCAGGAAAAGGAGTATACATCCTTACGTAAAGAGATATTGTGCTTTAATATTGGTATACTTTAAAAGAAAATTCCAGATACCAGTCTTGCTCCTCCTGTCCATGTCTTATCTACATCCTGCATGAATCACACAGAGCACAAAAGACTCCCTGTCTGATTTTCCTTGGCTGTGTCATAATGGAAGGTTAATGACAGTGCAAAACACAAACTTAAAACTCCTGCTAGCTAATGCCATTTAAGTATGTAGCTGAGAAAAACAGCAATGTACCTTTTCAAGCAAATGCAAATAAGCTTGATTAAAAAATCCTGCAGAAGTCTGGCACATTTGCTCAAGCCAATGAAATTCAAAGTATTGCCATAATACCTGCCTTATAAAAATGCATGTATTTCTTCAGCTGTGTGTATTTAAACATTTTAGCAGTTCTAATGAGCTTTCAGAATGTAGCTACTACAGCAATCAGCTTCTGTGTAACAAGCAACATTTAAATATTAAAAACGTAAATTAGCGAAGCTGGTTAATTACAATTTTCCAAATACTGTAAAAGTGCAAGTAAGACTATTAACTGCATTGAAATTCAGCTATCAGTTCCTCCCACTCAGGGAACATCTAGTTCAGCAGCGAAGATGAAGTTACAGAACAGTCTCCTGAGCTAGCCAAAACAGTATCTGCTTACCAGCACTGAACCCCCTGCGTTTCAGATGCAATTGAGAGATTCTAAAACAGCACAAAAGGTCTGATGAAACACAGGCTTTTACCTGTGACGCTGGGCACTGTGGTCAGCCATGGGAGCAGGGCAGGCTGGGTCTCACCTCCCGAGCCTTCCAGGCATGTGAGGATGTTTCCCTCACTGAGCACACAGAGAGGCATTTGTGTCAAGCTCACCCACTGCCAAGAGTGTGCAGGTGGTGTCTGAGCTGCAGTTCCTCTGTCCCAACTTCTTCAAAAAGTTAAAATGCAATATCAGCAGAGTATTTACAAAAGCCAGCTGATTAAGACATTATCTTAATTTTTTCTTAGAGAGCACAGGTTGGCATATGCTGGCATTCACACCTATCCTGTGATACCCATTTCCTTTAGAGGGAAAAAGTAGATGGAATCCTCTTTGAAGTCACCCACTAGGAATGTCCCTGAAAGTCCCAGATTCCCATTCAGCCCTTACACACACCCTCATGTACTGACATGGGTGCAGGCACGGAGCAAATTGCCTAGCAGAAGGATGACAAATGGCTCCAGAATTTAAGTGTGCACATCTCTTGAGTGTACCATCTGCCTGTACTGCTTCATGCTGCAGAACAAAGAAGGGGTGCAGAAAATTCCTCCTTCTCGATCTTCACTGGAACTGATTGAAACCACAAGGAAGTCATTCCTCTTCAATGAGCTCTGGAAGTTTTTATTTTCAATACTGAAAAAAACCATATTTTTCTCTTTTTTTTTTTTGCTTTATACATTGCTGCAATTCAAAACCTTATGAGATAATGTCGTGCAAAAGTAAGGAAAATGTTTTATTATATTTCTTCACAGGAGTAAAATGTTTTTGTTGTTGCTCAAGGAAATGATTTCATTGCTAGCTCTGCAGTGGTTATGTGAGCATTTAAGTTTCTAAAGCGCCTCAAAATTATGCATGTTTCCTTTGTTTCCTTTTAAATTATCTTTAATTTTCCATCTGTCTCTGCCCCAGCCTGGTTTTTCCTAAAATGACAGCTGGCCTGCTTAGCTTCATCTAAGGTGGAAATGAAGTTCCAAACTGTTTCTGGAAGATATTGTGTATTAGAAGGATCAACACTTACTGGCATCTTTTCCCTTGCAACCCCCTAGCTGGCTTAGTTTGGGGTTGTCTTCAGGCAAATATCTCCCAAAAGGAAGTGAGAAAATGAAAAGATTTACTCAACTGACTTTTGACTGCTTTATAAGAATTGAAGTAACACTTGTGTCACTCAAGCATACTGTAAACTAAACAATTGTTATCATTAACAGCTAAAAAACTCCATAATACTTCAGACCAGTGAACAGAATAGCTGCTGTACATGAGCCTGAGTAACCTTTCAGCTGAATTTACAGCAAGATAGTTTTTGCATTGGTGATTTCTTGTTTATATTAGCTTTGAGTCTGTTGATTCCCAGTTCTGCTAGATCCCTGAGTCTTGGCATTGCACACAGTGTAAGAGACTATCTTCCCAATAAACGTTATAAACATGGAAGGATTTTTGTTACTCTTGGGAAATTGAGAAAAGAACATGCTGATTGTAAAATACTGCTGTTGAGACACTGGATCAGCTCTTATTTCACTGAACTTAGAATAAGGTTATTTAAGCCAGTGGAAGGGAATTTAGAGTCTCTCAGCCTCATAGAAGTGATTTTTAAGGATTGCTTTTGTGGTTGCTTCAGACTGTGTTCAAGAAGGCCTTTTACAGAAGTAAAGTTCAAAAGGACTAGGCTCAGAAGGGAAAAAATTGGATCTATAAAAGCAAAAGCTGCAACAATTGTATAGATTTCTCTTCAGAACAGATTTTATCTAGTCTTCCCAGTTAGTTCCCTTTGAAAGGATGACTTCAAAGATGTTCTCTGCCAGTACTTCAGTGCTGACCCACAGCAGCAAGGAGATATCAACAAGTTCTCTAAGTGAAGTCCTTTAAAAAAACACCCCTCCACCTTATTCTGCTCATGCTCAAATGCTGCCATCTTAATGGTGCTCTTGGTGCTGTTAGATTTAGAAGCAGACATTAAATCAACAAAACCTTACACAAGCCATTAGTGACAGAGAGAAATATGGAGGTGGACAGTCACTGCATTGACATACTTGGAGGCATTTCACAAGTCACACTGCTGTGACTGGTGTTAGGTAAAATCACTCTGGTTCTCCTTCCTTTCTCTCAACCAATTTCTTTTACTGACTTGCCTATGACTGCTTTTTCTAGGACAGAAATCTGAATGAAGCCACAGCTACTTGCTGTATAGTTCATGCTCATGATTCTTGGCCAATTGTGGCCTCACCCAAAATATCCCTGGGTTTCCTTACAGACATATTAGGCCAGATTCTCTTTTTGTTTCCAGCTGAGGGAAGGGGTTTACATCTGGAAAGTTACAAACCAACACAAAGCTCTTTTGGACAATTCCTACATGATTGTTAGCAGTGAGCACTTTAATTTCTTTTGGGGATGGAAAGGGCAGAGGGGGTAATTGCTGCCCCAGACACAGACAATTGCTGTGGATGTGTGTTTACAGCAAAATGTGTGGTTTCTCTGCCCAGGGCAAGTTTCTGCCTAGAGAAGTTTCCCTTCAAGAGGGGCATGCAGCATGTCACTGCATCAGCAGAGCAGCCACTTTTGAAGGATCTTTTCTTTTTCAGGAGGTGACTGTGTGTAACCAACAACAGCTTCTTCAACAGCTGGCCTGATGACCAGAGCACAAACATATCAAAACCTATTTGTTTCCATTTGTCCTTCTCTGGCAGTAATTCTAAGTCATCTATCTTCAAGGTTGAACCTTAATTTTCCTGAACCTGACTAAAGGCCCACCACCAGTGGAGTGTTTTTATTTTGTTTGATGTTTAGGTCTTCTGAGTCCCAAAGTATGGGCCTGCTTCAAAGCCCCTTTCTGATGCTTTGCTTTGCTAAGCTAAGATACTTGTGCTATTGTTCTCTCTGCTGAAAGGGAAGCAGGACCAGTTGAGGCCTTAATGAGATATTTAAATCCCTTTGAAAGGGATCAAGCAAAGTGTACGTGATTCATTCCCCACACCCCAAAAGGAAGAAACCACCCAGCTACATGGATGGAAGAGATGTCCCAAGCACAAGGCTGGCAGGGGACACAGTTTAGGGACTCTTGGATAAAATTATTTTCTCTCTGGTGAAATCTTGGAAAGCATGGAAGACCCCTACAACACAGCTGCTTTGTTGTCTCTGGGAGAGAGCCTGGAGATTCCTGGTTTGAAAGAAGAACGGAGGGATCTTGTATCCCTTGTATCCCTCCATTGTGACTCTGTCATTGTACAGATTCACTGGGAAAAACCCATGGATTTGTTTAAGGAAGTGCTGGAAATGAAAGCTTGAGTTTGGTGATGATTTTTCACTTTTCCTCATGCATCTTGGTATCAAAGGAATAATAATAATATTAAAAAAGATACTCCAGCATTAATTCCTAAAAAAAGATACTTCAGCATTAATTCCTGTAACTACATAAACCAGCAAGTTAATGCCACAATCCTCTTTTCTATTTTTAGTTTCTTCTGCAGAAGACATGAATTTATTATGTTACAGTGTGAGGAATGTTTATGTTGGTAGCAGTTCTCTGATGAAGGAAAAATATTAGCTCAGTTAGAGCCCAGGTAATAAGGGAAATCTGAATCTGACCTATGCTTGGATAAACATCAATCCCGTCAAAATAAAATATCTTCAAATTTTAACTCAACAAATTTAAAAAATAAAAACAAAGGAAATGTCTTGACAGCGTCCTTTTAAATAACCTTCAGAACTGGAAACACCATTTCTGAAAGTCTATTTAAATTCCTCTAAGCATCTAAATGACTCGGGGGAGAGCAGGCAGAGGAGCAGATAACAAAAATCAATACATGCTTTCAGTAAAGGACAGTGGCAAAGGAGGAAAAATGTAAACAATTGTAAGAACAGAAGCTCTAGTAATATTTCAGTCCCTTTCATCTTGTTCAACCTGCTGTTCAGTTTCCCCTGTTTTAGACAGGGGGTTTGTTAAAGCTCTTTCCAGCCAAGGAATGGAAGAAAGCAGCCTGCTTTCTTCTGTGTGCTTTTTTAAAAGCAGAGAATAACTACATTAAAACACTTCCTGGCCTTTTCAGGTTTTGAACAGAGGCTTATTGGGAGTGTCCATGACTCTTCTGCACGTGCAGGACAGCTGTGCTTAAAAACTACTGTGTATTTAGAGCAATGCATTCACCTTTGAGGGAAAAAAAATCACTAGAGGCTCCCTGGCACCCTTCACACTGTCACTAACTGGAACAGCCCTTTTTGTGCAGGACTCCCTGGGCGTTGATCTCAGAGCATATGATGAAGAAGCCCTGCAGTATTGTGCCAGAATCACTTGAATAAGAATGAATCTGCTTTATAATGCAGTTTCACAGCTACTTAATTGTTTTAAATATTAATAATTCAGGATTCACAGGGACAGCAGCAAGAATTACGAGAGGTGGAGGTACATGTGTATTAAATAAGGTTGTCAGAAAGACCAGGAGAGCTTGTGCACTTATTAGCTCAGCTCTGTAGCAACTGTGAAGCACAAGAGGTGATACTGGAAAGTTCCAGATCGGCTTGGCTGACACACTGGTCTCTTCTATCCTCACCAAGGCTGTTCCCAGTAGCGTGTGCTCTAATGCTTTGTTCAGCTCCATTTTTATGCAACCAACTTCAGCCCTACTATACCCCACCAGCTGATTTTTTCTTTGTTTTCCCTTCCTTTTTCTCATGAGGTGTAGCACCCATAGTGATGACTCCCAGGTTAAATGTTACTGCCATTCCATGTCACTGTAAGGACACAGACCAGGCAGCACCAGAAACGAGGAAGATGTAAATATCTTGACTTCTGAAAGCCCCACAGATGAACCTCTGCACCACTGGCTTCTGGAGCTGAGCTGCTGAAGCCCAGCCACACCTTGGCAGTGCCCAAAGAGAAGATTATAACTTTAATTTATGCCACTTCAGCTTCCTCCTTAGCTTGGCATCAGCTGGAGATGGTCTTAATATTGGTGCAGCCACAAAGAGAGACCTCTGGACTGCCCAGATGTGACCACTACAGAGGTGTGGTGCCATGGAGCTCCCACAGAGCAGCCCTCTGCACTAGACTGAGACTGACCATGGGCAGGCTCTGCTGAGTCACACAGCCTGCCTCAATCTGCCTCCTGGCTTGAGATAAATTTCTGCTCCTTCTTCTCTCACCATGTTGGATGAATGGCCCAGCAGCTGCCTCCTGCTCTACTTACCCAGGCTGTGCAGGGGCACAGCTGCTTCGTTTCCTGTGGCTGCAGGGATTTGAGTCCACCTCTGGAGTCTGCTCCTGTGTCATGCTCAGCACCTGAGCCCCAGTGGATCTTTCAGCATCTCCTCTGGGTGCTGGGCTGGTTTCCACTGAAGCTTGAAATGAGATGTGTTTTTTCCCAAGGAATCAATTGTTTAAAAACCAGTATAAAATGGTGGGGGAAGGGTGGGGGGTGGGAAGGCAGGGAAGAGGGTAGAGCAGGAGAGGTGGGCTCCAGGGATTTTATCTACATGTGCCAAGAAAAGCCTTTTGCTCCATTAGTCATCGTGTAATGGAACGTCTGGCCTCCAGAGGCGTCAGGGGTGTCGTGATCTCACTGCAGTTGCAAGGTGGGTTCCTCCAAAGACAGTTAATAGGATCAGTTAATGCTTTTAAACCAGCACCAGCTGGAAAAATCCTGCTGTACAGCAGCTTGCCAGAGTGATGTCAGGTGCCCAGGGGCTAGGAAAGGGGGAGAACAAAGGCACCACGGGGATACAATGCACCACTGCTGCCTAAACATATGATACAAATTGCCCCTAACACTGAACAGCCCTTCTGCTCACTGTCAGACAAACAGGAAGAGAAACAATTGAATCTGGGTGCAGCTGCTCAATGTGCTGATGGAGCTGCCCTCTGCCCATGGCCATGGCTGCGTGGAGCCAGATTCCCTCATATTTCCAATGCACATCCTGGGAGCGAGGTCCTGCCAGCCTGTCTGCCCTGCCCAGCTGCTGTGGGTCCTGTGTCCTGCCTCTGAGTGCCAGGCAAGCTTCAGCAAGGTCTCCCTTTTGGCATGTGCCACAGTGAGCCCTGCTTTTCTTATCCCTGCTATGGAGCTATTTTCACTGGCTGTACTGAGACTGCAGGCCACTGGGTTTATCCCACTCCATATGACTTCTCTTGCCTCCAGCCGGAGGGGCAGCAGGCTGCCAATCTTCAGGCATCCCATCTTTGGGGAGCCTGGCAGAGGGCTTGGGTGGCAGCAGCATGACAGCGTGGTGGCACAGAGTGAGAGGGCTCTGGGTCCTGGCTAGAAGAGGTGACAGTCTCCCTTGGGCTTCTGCCATGCCTGCTGCAAGGGCTCTGCGACAGGAGGGCTGGTACCAGGCTGGCTGGGGGTCTCCAGTGGGATTCAGAAGGGTACTGCAGTTTGGTGCCAGCATGGATGCAATTCGTAGGTTTGCAGTGAGCAGGCATACTTGAGTGGAATTACAGCATCTGCAGGCAAATGACAAGTGTTAAACTGCCCTTTGAAGTTTGGAAAGCCACATTTATAAAGCTTATAGAAGAGTGCCAGAAGAATAAGAAGAAACCAGAAGAAAGTTGTTATTATTAATAAGCACATCTAGTCTCGTGCTGCATTCACACTGAGGGGCTGCAACAGTTCCTACCCACAAAATGTCAAGAAGCAGTAAACATCCCTGGAGAAGCCAAGCAGTGTGGTCTTTTTATGCTTTAATTTCCCACCCAGTGATTGTTAGACACTGCCTTGTGATTAAGCATTCTAGAATTAAGCATTAACTAGAATAGGTCCTTTGCAGAACTAAATTATATGTAACCTAGAGCATTTACTTATTGCCATTTGGTGATAGTATATAGTTTGGTGCCAAAGGACTTGCAGTTAGACAGAAATAAAACTGGGAAAGAAGAGATCCCTGAACACAGAGCCTGTGCTTATGCCAGTGACAGAAATATGTTCCCTTGCTTTGAAGGAACATGAAATAGATCTTATAGCTTTGTCGTCTTCCTGAAGGTTGACAGTGATGTACTGATAGGAGAAACAGCAAATGAGGTACAGACAGGGCAGTGGCACACAACAGACTGCATGACCTGATAGTCTGGTAGTCTGGCTGCTGTTAAAATGCATGCACTTAAAAAACGCAGCCAAGCTCAAATCCAGACACCGAGGGAGATAGTGCAAAGCATCTTTCTGGGGAAAGGGCAGTGCTTCTTCCAAGGAAACAATGACAGACTGGAAAAGAGCTGGAGACCACAACAAATACGAGCTGTTAACCCAGCCCTTCTGCCAAATGATTAAAGACATGGGAATACTGAGTGGGTGTAAGTAGGATACATTACCTCCATGTTTGGCACCAGCACATTGGCCAAATGAGTCTGTTTCTGGTGTCAGCAATTCAAGGAGGATATTGAAAACTGGAGAGGATTCAAGTAAGAGCTACCAGAATGTCAAAAAAAAAAAAAATGAAAACATGAAGAAGTCTCAAGGAGAGAAGCCTGTTTATCTTACGAAAAACAAGGCTAGTGCAGCCTGTGAATATCTATAAAGGAAAGAAAAATTTATTAGCAGATAACTCTTCAGCCCAACAAATACAGAGCACTGTCCATCAGGAGGACTCAAAGAAACACTTCAGATTAAAAATAAGGTGTAAGTGTAACAAAACTAGTAATTAACAACTAAGCCAGTTAATAACTACCATAGATTGTATTATTTTCCGGCTGAAAGAGATGCTCTGGATGCAACAGGGGTTAACAGAGAAATCTGAGTTTGACATTCTGAAAAATCTCAAACCAAATGATCTCAGCCATCTCTTCCAACTCTGCTTTTGAATAACAGATATAATATATTCTATTCCTAATTCAATATGGGGAAAAGGTTTCATTCCAGTATCTACGGTTTCTACCAAATGGTTTTTGCATTTGTCTTCCCGTGGTTTTTATTTCCTGTAATGAAATTTTTGGCTGATCTTTAACTCTGTGTGCATAAACATTGCTGGCAGATAACAACTGGGCTGCAATATCCAAAGCTTCATAGGAGCATTTCACAACATAGCAGCCAGTTATGAAAATAAATTATTAGATTATGATTCTGATTCTATGTCCTGAGGGAATTTCAGCCAAAATCCTTTAAGCAAAAAACCAAAAACAAAATCAAACAAAAAACCCAAACAAGTGGAAAAAAACCACCAAAAAACCCCACTCAGGGCTTTTACCAAGGGCTTGCAAAGTGGAGATTGAAAAATAACTTGGTTGAACCGTATGTATTTCCTATAACCATATTATATTGTACTTGTGTATTTTAGATAAGCATTCAGGAGATAATTTTAAAAATAAATCTTGCATTGCTAGTTTGTATGAGCCTTGGTGACATTTTTTGACATTATGTGACACCTTGTTTAAATGCAGTGCTTGCTGAAATGCATGTCTCTAATGTTGTTTTGCCTAGCCTTGTATTCTGTGAAGTCCAAACCAGGTGGGTATTAGAAGATACTGAGCTATTGACTGAATATTTTACATTTGTTTTCCGGGGGCCAGAAGAGCAGGACAAGTATCTGAGCTCAGTCATTGTACTGCTTGCAACACCTTGCCTGTGCCTTGTGTTTAAGAGAACAAAAGTTTCCTTTTTTGAGGGATTTCTGGGTTAGATCATCCACTGGTTTTAGCATATCATTGTCACAATTTTATTACAATGACACTTTCTAATTTTTTACTGTTGTTATTACATAAAGAGTTTACAAAGCCACGGTATATGGACACAACACACGTGGCATTTTTATCACAATTAATTTATGAATTAGCCATAGGCATATGTTAAAAAATAAAAATAAAAAAAAATTTTAAAATCTGCTTTTAAGGATTAAAAGGTTGCCAGATGCTGCATGCAAAATTTGAGGAATGGAATATTTTTATTAGGGTTAGTTTAATGTGTACTCTTAGTTTGTCTGTTTGAATAACTTGTGCAACTCACTTTTCTGCTGTTGATGTGGAGCAGTCCAAAGCTCTTCTAGTTTCATTTTTAACTAGTCTGGTATGTGCAACACAGAGTGATAACCCAGATCAGGTGGATTGGTTGGGACACTGAACTCAAATGAACACATTTTCTTTATGAGTATGGATTGGGCAAGCTTACATGTTTGACCAGATAACTTTTTATTTGCATTTTTACCAAACTGAAGGAAGCAAAGGGGAAAATCCAATGCTAACAGCATGGATTACTGCCTGGACTTAGTGAGCATCCACAAAAGGATTTGCTGTTCACAGGGTTTTAGATTCAGTGTTTCTGTTTCAGTGCTGTCAACTCCATTATTAAAGTCAAACTCTGTTTTCAGATTTACCATGTACAAACATGCAGTTAATTCAAACCCTCTGCATATAAATAACAATAATTTGAAGCACCAGAAAGCACAGACAAATTCAGCTAAGAAACCTTCAGATCCTGTTTCCATGCTTGCTTTAGAAATCACTCCAAAGCCTTGGCTCATACTTGCATTTCTGTTCCTATGTGAAGCATAAAGCCTCACATGTTCAAAACACACACATTCTGGAGTCAGAATTTGAGGCAAATTTGGCCTACAGACATGTGGGGGTTGAGATGGAGTCTTCTGTCAGAAAAAGGCAAAGAATCAGCTTTGTTTTGTTAGCTCAGTCACCAGTCCAGCTTGGGTTCTTTAGTTCCTTCACAGGAAAACAGATGTTGTTTTGGTGATGCTTCTGTTTCCCTACTTTTGTTTCTTTTTCTTCTTCCCCTTCTGTAGGAGGTGCCTCGTCCTTATGTGTATTTCAAAGCAACACTCCCCACTACAGGTCATCAGTGGGAAGGAGGAGAAAGTCATGGCTGTCCTGTGAGGAAGGCAAATAAAGATCTGGAGTTTTTCATCAGATCCTCTTTCCTCTGATATAAATTACCCATTGGGAAATTTAAAAAAAACAACAAAAAAACACCCAACCCTCCCAAATTTTATTTAAATAAATTAAATATAGATAAAAGATAAAAAGATAATTCTGTACTCTTAACAATTCATAAGCAAGCAAATTTATTAGCTAACTTGCTCTAGCCTGGCCAAATGCTTTTGAATTTTTGACACTAAATTAGTGCTAAGCTTTGGATGAGCTAGGCTGGACAGCAAAATTAACAAGGATAAGGGATAAAGTAAATAGATGTTTGTGTTCATTCTGTAATTTACTAGCTTTTAAATTCTGAGCTCTGAATGAGAAGCTGTTCATATTTCTGAACACGGAGGTGTGATTTCATTCTCAGCCTGCCTTCCAGCTGCCTCCTCGCTTCTGGCCCTGGGCAGTCAGCAGCCCTTTCTGAGTCCCTGTTGCAGCAGGCAGCTTTATGTCAGCCACTCGTATAATCTTCATAATGTGCTGATAGTACCTGCTTTGGGCTTCAGGGTGTATGAGTCATTAGTCCCCGGCAAACACGCATTAGGGCCCTTGCATTCGGGGGAAGAAGAAAATGCCAGGATGAATTTTTTGTATGTTCCAGCCACTGAAATGTGATAGCAGGAAGAACAGCAGAGGCAAACAAAGACACCATCCCAAGATAGTCTGTTCTGAGAACCCCTTAGAGACAAAATGAGGAGTATTATTGAACGTATTTTTGAGGTATGACTTTGCACAGGACTGAGTTCTGCAGGTATGCAAGTCACTCAAGATTGTTCCCATCAAACATTCTGTTGGAGACACTTTCATGTACTCTGAGAGTACTTGTGGGAAATAAGTATTTTAGACCCTTTTATTCATCTTTATCTTTCTCTGACTTGTTAATATTTCATTTAGAGTTAGATATGTACATGATGGAGGTGGAATTATTTCATCAGGACATCCACCCAATTTAATTTCCTCTAGGAATCAATCAAAGTGCATTTAATGCTCCTTCATGCTTCACGAAACAGTGTAGGAGCATAAGAATGAAAGTAAAGATGTAATTGAGCATCTGTGTCTGTAAAGACATGGTTAAGCTCTAGGAGAGTTATATCTGCTAAAAACAGACAGAATTCAAAAACACAGCTTTGCTCTGTGTTCTTCTTGCATTGAAGGAGACTGAGGTAATTCAAAAGGAGGCTTTATTTATGCAGTAATGACTCAAGACAAAAAAAAAAAATAAAAAAGAGAGAGAGATCTTTTAATTACACCCCAGTGACAGAAAAGTATGAAAGCACTATTCATGGTACTCTGGAGATCACACGATATCTTGGTGGCAGTTGTTCTGTCCAAACAAAATTGAATGAAGGGAACTATTTACATTTTGTCTAAATACATTCCCCTGAGGATTAATATTTATGGGGGATTTGGGAAAAATTGGTTTCAAATCAACACAGATTATTTAAATGAGAAACTGGACATTAAATAAGGAATGAAGGATTCCAGAAGAATGTCAGATCAGTGGTTCTGTTTTCTAGGACAGAGAAATACAGGTGCTGGGAACCAGTTTGTAAACCTGGCTTTTAGGAATGGGGTTTTAACTGATGCTGGCCCCACTGAGGATGCAGATGTGGCACAAGAAAAGGGTGCATCCCTGGGGAGACAAGGGACCATACCTACCCACTTTGAAGGAGGATGGCTTTGGAGTTTGTAGAGTTTTGCCTCATTCTTTTGTTCAGAGACACAAAGACATTTTCAAGATGTGTACCTGAAATCCTGCTGCTCAGCATTGCTAGCCTGGCTGGCAGAGAGATGCAGCAGCCCACAGATACAGGCATTTGCTTTGTCACAGGCAGTTCTGGTAACAGAGATTTTTGATTTTCATATGAAAAAAGAAAAAAAATTGGTGTTATATTTCATATTCCTTATTAGGTTTGCATCCTTCCCTCTGGAGGATTTGCACCTTTATTTGGGGTGATGCTGGGACTGGTGAGCTATTTTGGTCGTTCTCCATATTTAAAATGTATAGCTTTTTGATGTGATTTTTTTTCCTGAAGCTGGGAGGGAAGGGGAGAAAGACAATCACAGCCTTTCAAGGAAGGAGGGAAGGCCAGTGGGGATTTTTGGTGTGCTCCCAAGTCATTAATTAGTATCAGCTGATGAGTCAGAAAAATGTGGCTGTCTGCTGACTTGTAACGTGTCCTAGTAACAAAACAGGTTCCTGTAGTGGCAGTTCACCGTTACTAATCCAGAGACAAGCCCTTTGTCAGCCCCACATCCATTAAAGGGCTGCCTTTTGCTTCCCGTTTGCTTGTCCGATCTCTTGGTCCCCCCTACCGACCTCTGCGGGCAGCCTGATGAAATAAGGTTTCTACAGCGTTCTGCAGCATGCTCTGTGTAAATATAGATATTTGAATTGAATCAATGAGGATACTAGATTGTGCAATATTTAATAGAACAGTGATTTCCATTGTTGAGACTGTCGGAAGCTGCTAAGCAGTTTCAGGTCATTCTTGTGGCGAAGAGCCTGAGGCAGTGGCTGAAGGTGATCCTTCCCCCCTGCATGTCATGTCCCCCAGCAGCCCAGCCCTGCTCCCCACTGCCCAGGAAAGGAAGCTGCAGCCCCAGCTGGGATATGCCACTGCAGAGAACTGGCTGCATCTGCTGCGAGACAATCCCCAGGGTCAGCTGTGATGGAGGAGAACAAGGGAAAGGCAAAGGCAGATGGCAAATGGGCTGTTCCTGCTCTGATGGGAGCCTGGGCTACACCCACAACCTGCTGAGATCCCTTCCTACCTGAGTCACCCTCTGATCCTCTAACCCACACCAGAGCAGCTCAGGACCAGAACTCCTTGCACCCTCTTGCCTGAGTCAAATACTTTGCTCTCTGGCTTGCTTTCAGCCTTTTGCCACAAATTTGTTTCTACATAATCATTCAGTGAGTTGAAAATCTGGGCCCTGCTCTACATCTTTAAGATGTGCACAAAAATAAAAGGACATAGTATTTTATGCTAGGGAAATGATCCAAACCTGGGGTTTCTGGTAGATTTGTATGGTTTGAAATGCAGACTTGCTATGTGCTATCAAAGCTGAGAGACAGGATTGTGGAAGAAACCTTAACAACTGTGACAAAAGGCATTCAGGGAGGCTGAACTGGCACCACTGTCCTCAATGATGCTGTGTGACACACTTTGCCCACGACACAGACTATTGTGCTCTCCTGACCAGGATAAGGCTGTGGCAACGTCACGATGAGAGGTCAGACACCTTGGGATGACAGCAGAGCTCCCAGCTAGCCTGGGGTGCCACAGCATTGCACCCTTCCCTCTGCAGAGGCTGGGAAGCTGTGCTGCCTGTTTGGCAGGATACTCCATCTATCTGATCCAAGCTCTTCCTGCCTGTCCTGTACAGTTGTGTCACATGTCTTCATTCCTCCATAGATGCTGAATGAAACACATGTAATCAGGCAGGCAAAACTAGAGAGACCATGTGCAAGTTGTTGAAGGATCACAGTATCCACAAAGAGGAAAGGAAAGGGGAGGTTGGCCTCTTCCCTAGAAGGGCTGGGATCAGGGGAGCACCCAGCAGGAGTCCAATCCATCACTCATTCTCCCATGTTCAGTAAAGAAAGCCAATGATCTCTGCTTTGGGATTGCTCCCAGCGGTCAGATTTCAAAATCACACGAGTGTCTGGTAGCAAAGAGGGATTGAAAGGGCCTTGGGAAGGAGCATACAGCCATATGGATTCCTTGCAGCTGTTGGTTCACCTTCTCTGTGCTTCCCCCACCAGTACCAGGACAGACCTTGCTGTGCAGGTCAGCTCAGGCACCTTATGAGCCATTCCCCAGTTCCAAAATTTGCGAGTGTTTGAGCAGCTTGGAGGCTGAGCCGTGACTGCCCATCTCTGGACAGATGTAGCTGTTCCTGGCTCAGACATGTCCCCACCAGTGACACAGGCTGCAGGCACTCACTGCCCATTGCCCCACATGCCCAGTGTGCCCTCCTCCAGCTACCAGCCCATGGCAAACACGAGCTTGGGTTGGATGGGGAAGGCTTCAGCCAGCAGCTCACCTCTCTTAATCCCATGAACCCATCTCCTGGTGGAACCACCACGACCACAGTGTGACTGGGGGGAAAAGGGCATTTCTAAATGTCTGCCCACATGGCATGACCAGCAGTCTACAACATCTGTATTTCATACTGGGATTTGGAACTGAAGTCAAACTAAGGTGCTCTGGATCCCTTCACTCCCTTATACAGGGTAGTGACTGCATGTGAATTATCTAAATTAGTTAGTAACACTGATCAAATGTGGTTATCTGCTAATATAGTAGATAATTGCTGGGCCATAACATGCTAAAAGTGATTGCTTAGGAAGGGTAGCTTGGTTCCAGGCACCTGCCAGTCATTGCTCAGAGTGTTTTGAGACCTAGTTAGCAAATGAATTGGGGTTTTAATGTGAAATTTTATTTTTCTTGTCTAAATAGTTTTACTTTGCTCCTGCTAAAGTTCTTGCTAAATGAAAACCAGTTAAGCTAAAAATCAGCTTATGAGGCTGTTCTGTATAGCTTCATGGGCTTCTATGTTGTTTTTTTCCAGCCAACTGCATACTTCTAATCACTCTTGTTTGACAAGCTCAGAGGTAAGGAGCTAACTGCCATTTATTTGTGTTCAGCAGAAACTCAGGCACATCTCAGTTTAATCATGATTACTAAATCTGATTTTGAGAAAAAATGCTGTTCAGAACATGTGCAGTGTCATGATCTTGTAAATACAAAACGAACTAGGAAGCAGGATGAGAGGGACACAAATATTTTGACACAAATAGACAGAACAAGAATTTTTTCTAGTAGTTAATTTTCAAAATAAAAATGCTATAGGATTTCAAAATAGAAATCACTTTTACGTAATTAAATCTTTTGAGAGGTTCATCTTCATGCTTGTCCCTGCTGTGGGATGGCTGTTTTGCTCTCCATAATCAGGCACAGATGGTCCCCCCTGTAGCATCCCAGTGAATTTGTGGCATGGTCAGCAGGTCCCAATGTGTTTGTGGGGCACGTGGCCTCAGCTCCAAGCAACCATGAGCCCGGGAGGGGAAGGGCTTTAGAGAGGCCCAGCTAAAATAATGAGAAAAATTAACACAGCCCCCAGGGGCCAGATATTCAAAGACAAGCATACAAGCACTGTTTTCAGTACTGTTCCTCTGGTAGCCAGTGTTGTACACCCAGTTTTTACATTTGGAAATATGTTAACTGAGTGTAAAGCAAATGGAAGTTATGAGGTATTACAGAACTTTATCCCCTGTTCTGCATGAACTCAGGGTGTGGAAAAAAAATGTGTCTGCAAACATAAGTAGTACTCCACACTAAAAATAACTGGGTAGTTTTTGAGCAGGCTGCTTTTGCATGTGGGTGTCTCCCTTTCTGCCATCAGGCTTCACAGATTTCTCTGCAGAGCAGAGAACAACAGCCTGTTGTCTTTTGGGGAGCCTCTGTGTTTAAGACCTCAGCTGCAGGTATCTTGGGTATAAATAATCCCAACCAGATCATGGCCGAGTGTGCAGAAACAAGGCACTGCTCAGCCAAGCAGTCAGCAGCAGGGTGCTGTGGGAAGGCATTTGCTCCCATGGCAAATGCTGGCAGGCAGCCCTCATTCCCCACAGCGGGGAGATGCTTGTGGAGGGGTGACAGAACCTGACAAACATGTCCTGTGAGCTTGGAGATGGATCAGTGCTTGCAGAGGGATGGGCAGGAGGGAAGCAGCCCTCTTGCCCAGCATGCACTCCTGGATCACCCTCAGACTGTAGTGGGAATGGTTGCTTTATGCACACAAAAACACAGAAAGTTCTTCGTAGTGTGCTGCACATGGGACCTTCCTGGGCAGAGAAGGAAGGTCCCAGTGCCACCAAGGCACTGATCTATGCCAGTGCTGTGGGGGAGACCAGTGTGCAACAGCCACGGTGCTGGGAAGCTCCTGGGGATCTTTCCACCGTGGGGATGCTCCCTCAGTCCTGGCACCCCCAGGTGCCTTTCCCTGTGGTGACACCAGTCAGTCAAAGCGTCACCAATGCCACCAGACGCTGGCTTTGCCTGCTGCCCCCATGGGTGGGAAGGAACCACCCCAGCAGCTCGTGTCAGGCCAGGGCTGATTTTCACTGGTGCCTTTTGCATGCTCCAGGAACTCAGAGGTAACAGATGGCAGCGTTTATTGCGTCGCAGCAGCATCCCCTGCCAGCTTTGCATTGATCCAAGTCTGGCAGCACAGGACAATCCCTCCCATTCATAAAATCCTGGGATTTTCATTGTTTCCTTTGACACTGTTTTTTTGAATGATACTGATTTATACTCACAAACGGCTTAGCAATCTTGTGACAAATAACACGGTGGCATGGGGTCAGGGGCAGGGAGGGAAAACCATTTTTCTTTTTGCTCCAGTTCTCTCCCAAGCTGGGTGTGAATTATGGTCTGCAGTTAATGATGAAGTGCTGAGGCTGCCGGAACATTCTGCTTACCCAACAAAAGGAACAAAGCACATCTTTAAGCAAAAAGCAATATTTTTCTGTATTTGAAAGCCCAATGGCGCTCAGAAAGCACTGAGTCTTTGAGGCTGGTGTTTGTGGAGAGGTTGAGTGAATGCAGCAGTAAAGCTGACAGCTTTAGAAGCAGAGATACCTAAAAAAGCTCCTCTAACAGAACAGCAGTGCATATAAAATGACCTGGATGGTGTACAGGTCTAACTCCTACTCATAGCTCTGGCTACAGCTAAGAGTAAATCACTGTCAGAATAAAATGCTGTTATGGCACAGTGCTTTCACAGTCCCATATGCTGCTACAGCACGGTTATAACCTAAAGAGCTGGTGAAATGGGACTGTAAATGTTAAGAACAAAAGGGTAATACCACAACACAATGAAATTTCTCAGTACTAAAGCTGTGAGTCTACCTTGGATCTCATAAATATATGAATTAGTATCTTTGGCATGGAGATTCAGAGAAACCCTGGGCCATAAGGCCTCTCAGTGGGTAGCAGTAACCTTGGATGCAGCTAGTATTCCCTGAAGTGCCCCAGCACTTTTCAGGAAGGAAGAATCACTGCCCTGAAGCGCCTCACTCCCTCTCCAGAAGTGGGACAACTGGGAAAGCTGCTGTCCCCATAGTGTGATAAATACCCACACCCTTCTCTTCAGCACCTTTCACATGGTCCCTGTCTTTGTGGATCCAGCTCTCTGCTAGCCAAGCCTGGTCCTCCTCCGTTCCCTGAACATGCTGGGTCACAAACTTCACTACACAGCTTCTGTCTGGTGGAATGGAGGTACACAGCACTGTAATCCATACTGTAGAGGGATAACAAATAAAATTAAATATTATTTATTATTTGAACAAATACAGCATATTTCTTACCAAATATTATTGAATATAAATTTTAATGTATTATTTTAAAATTAGCTTTTTTTTCCCTTGAAGTAATTATGTATTTGATATTTAATTCACAGCCATGATGGTCTATTTTAAGGTTATGGTGGGGTATTAAAATAGCTTGAACTGACAAAACATTGATAGATAATATTCAAACATTACTTGTTTGTTCTTCAAGTCCTTGAGACAGCTGGAGCTCTAGGACAGGAGCTGATCATGTTGAACCAGAGTTTCACCAAGGAGATGCACCAGCTCTCAGCAGCAGCAGCCACTTCTCCAGGTACAGAAGGAATATCCACTTTCTTTTGCTTTAGTTGTTTAAAATCCATGACTATGGATAAGGCTTTAAGTAACATGGCTATTAATTTCCAGTGCAAACTGTAGTTTGAGAAGAGTAACTGAAACATATGAAACCAATTTACCATAGTTTCAAATTTCTGAACTTTTATTAAATCCCTCTTTCCATCCAGAAATAGCAGGATGCAAAAAAGAGTTAGCTTTTTCAGTTTTCATTTGCTGTTCTCTGTTACACAGAATGAAGAACCCAAGCAGGGTATGTTCAGTTACGTAATGGCTTAAACATGTTCACCATGTGTCCCTCTGGAGAACCAAAAAAAAAAAGAAAAAAAAAGAAAAGCCTAATTCTGTTCAAAGACTGTATAAACTTCAAATCCTTCAAATCATCACATCTTTGTGGCTAGTAATCAGCAAGGTCTACCTCTCCCTTGCAAAAGAAACAAGGAGAAGAAATGTAACAAGATTGAAAGTAATTATTCAAAGGAAAGTGTCTTGCTGCTAATTTATATTGTAATTAAAGATACTGATTATAACCCCTTTAGTTGAGATGAGTCCATTCACATCCATTGCTCTCTGAAGATGCCTTCACTCTTTCCTTCAGCTAGAAATCATTGATCTTGATGGAGAGAAACTTTGAGGAAAAACCAGTTACCCTTGAGACCTCTGATGCAAGTGGAATAATATGAAGACCAAATCTGAAACAGGACCTGATGGCCAGGCAAACTGAGTGCAACGAGAGGAAATGCTCTTGCTGCAGAAGTGGGCAAGCATAGTCAAGCTCTCTTCTCCCAGCTTAAGGACCTGGTATGAAAATGTTCCTGAACTAAAATCTCGTCCTGTTGCAATGTGTGCCCTGACTTTACTTCTCCAAGGCAGAGGTAAGCGTTATGGTCCCTCTGGAAGGCATGATTGAAGGCATATGTGAAATGTTCTTGCTGGTCTTTCTCATGTGCTACAGAAATTATTCATGAGGTGGTATCTGCTCTAAGGTTCCTCATTCCCCAAAAAGATGCCACAGACTGGCTGTTACCAAACACGGTCTCATGAGTTACACAGAGAGAAGTTCCTCCTATTTGAAAAGGAATAAATGATGCATTGTGGCATTCAAAACATCAGAGGAGTCATTCTAACTATGAAGAGCATTGTCAAATGTGCAGGTGTTGCCTCGCTGAGATTTCATAAAATCTCTTCAGCAACTTGGTGTCCCATTTCCAACTGGCATTGCTGTGTGCAGAATCCTGTTCCATCCTGCTTTTTTGCTCACCAAAGGCCAAGAGATGCTAAAGTACACTGGAGGCTTTCAAGTGATTGCAGAATACCGCTGGCTCTCAAGAGCACAATTTCATCTGAGCTGCCAGTATTTCCCATGGCGTTTATCCCTCTTTGGTTTTGCAGTCTCAATGACTCCTGAGTCCCTGTGGGTCTGCTCTGAAACATGATGCATAAACATGAACTTAAACAGCTCAAACTCTTTCACATCTTTGTCTCATTCCCACATATTCTTTGGTATAAGATATTTAATATGTTTTAAGTAGTTTTTATCTGTGATGTAGAGTTACTGTTCAGTCTATTATCTTATGCCCATCATTTAATTATAGTGATTATTAGATTCCTGCAGGGTAGATTTAACTAAGTACATTTGACTATTCTCATTTGAAAAACAATATACTTTGCAATATTATCTTTCTTCTCTTCTTTTTTTTTTTTTTTTTAAAGTGATGAAAGTCGGTAGTGTCAATACAAATGCTGTGACATTTATAGCAGTTCAGCTGGGAACATACTGCCTGCATGTTCCTTTTATTCCTAATTTGCTGATGATTTCCAGCAGCGTAAGAGCACAAGCAAGCACTCTGTTTGATAGCAGTGTCTGCTGGTGCCCTTTTCTCTTTTTGTGTAACCCTTATCTAATTTTGGCAAGACCACAGTTCCTGCTCTTAGGCTTGATAACAGGATCAGCACACAGCCCAAACCCACAGTAAAAGGTTTTGAGAGCATTTAGGCGGGATTCTAATTCCAGCACATGCTGACCCATGAGACAGGGCATCCTTGGGTTCCAGTGAGCTTGTTGGGTACCCACAACCCTAATAATCCCAGCACTTAGTACTGCACTTGGCATGTCTTGTCTGTCTTTCTGACTCCCTTTGTTCCCTCTCTCCTGATTTGCAAATGGTCTCAAATACTAAGTAAGAACTGCTGCTTAACCACGGTGTTTTGCAAGTTTTTACGTTTTCTTTAATTTATTTGTGGTTTCCATGGTGCAAACCTCAATGTGCAGAACAATGTGGGGAGAGAACTGGGAGGGTCACCAATCTTAAGGCGAGAAAAAAAAAATGAAATTTAGCACAATCACATGCAAGGAACAGATCATTTAATTTTGAGTGTTCATATATTGACACCAATACACTAGAGCATATCACCCAGAAAGGCAACAAATCATCAGCTGCTGCCATCAAGAAGTAGAGAAACAATTTACACCTCAGCCCCTTTTTAATCACACTTGTATTCATGTACAAATGTACTTGTATAAAAATGCATTTCTTATTTCTGCTACCTAAACCTGATAATTATTATCTGTTGATAATATAAATATTACCACTGAATAATTTATCTGAAAAATGAATACCTTCTTAATAGTAGGCATTTTAAGACACTATAGAAGCATTACAAATTATATTTTTGACAGAGCTCTTGGCAATTTTCCTGTGTTCCAATTGTTTGGTAGATCTCTTCTGCAAGTTAATTTAATTTTGTAAGAAATATAGTCACCAGCTTGACACAGGTGTTCAGGATCATCTCACCAGTGCTGCATTTAAGCATTTACATCACTGCATTGCCCACTATTTTCTTATCCATACATCTTTTTAATTTATTTTTTCACAGCACTGTTCTGAGCATTTCAGTTGCATTGCTTGACCTCTTTTCATTCACAAGCTCTACAGAGTACTTTCTTTCCAGCATCCTATTACCCACCACACAGATCCAGGACTCCTCATCCCCAGATGTGTGGTTTTGCATTGCCTGGTGTTAAAATCATTTTTGTTTGGGTGACTTGAACTGAGCAAGTGCTCCAGCTCACTCTGCATGACTGCCGTGTCACAACAGATTTCCTTTGCTGCCTGGGCATCTTCCACATCTTCCTGGCTTTATAGGGTTCTTGAATCACCCTCAGGTGCTGTGCCTTGGTCCTGGGCTGCCTGACTCAGAAACGTGGCAGTCCATTTCATGGCTATTCCTCACTGTTAATCAAAGAGGGCTTAATCCACTGGGTCTGTCCTGTATTATGTAGTGGGGAGTTTTTGTTGATACTGGTGGGGTTTTTCTGAGATAACACCCAGTTAGCTTGTCACAACAAGTATGGATTGGCACTCTGTCATGTCCATGATTGCCTTTTTCAAACAAACTTATAAACCGGAAAAGTAAGAGGTATATTAAACAAAGTCAGCTTGTTCTTATGAAACAATGGTTTCAGTGATGAAATGTACATCTTCTTGATCACTGAATTGCACATCAAGCTTCTCCATAGTTTCACTCAGGATGAAAATCCTTCAACCAGTGACTTCCTACTCATCCTGTTTAATTAGCACATCACAATCTTGCTTCAAATTTTCTATAATGCCTCTAGTACTTAAGAAGTTACTGAAAAATTCATTTTCTTATATTTTGGGACATTTGGGACATGCAAGACATGATCTGCTCCTGTAACAGGAGACAGCATCCCATATCTTCCAAAAGTCAGGAAAAGCACTTTACTGAATGTTTCTGTCCTTTTTTGTCTCATTTGAAATGTATTTTAATAGTCAGCTATTGGAGGCCTTCAGTAATTTTATGTTCTTGTTTCGGTATATCTACCCTGAATAATTTTCCACAAACAAATGGTAGATTGCCACAGCAAGAAGATGCATCTATATAGCCTTTTTCATGAGACACATGTACTAGGGGCTACCATGATGGACTTTCTCTGAGTTTGGGAACATCCTAGCACATAACTCGTGCAGCTCTGGAATGATGAGATGAATGTTGGGATGGGTGCAGATGTGATGCTCTCTATGGGAAGCTGTTTAAGGTTCCCTCTTCCCTATAACCTAGTGGTTGTGCTAAAGGAAGGCTGGAGCCTGGCACCTGCTCCCCGTCCCACAACTGTCTGCCCATTCTATTTCCACTTTTCTTCAGAGGCTGCAGAAGCAACTTTGTGCTTTACAAGTGTGAGTTCACTTGAGAGAAATCCAAAGCACCCTGCAGCTTTCCCAACCTGCTCAGACTTGGAGTCTCCTTGTATGACGGCCTTTTGAATTGGCCACAAATATGTTTTCTCGTTACCCACTCATGTATTAAATACTCATCTCAATGATGAAATGCTTGCCTGGGTCTCTCTTAATGAACAAGTGTCAGATGTTTAGCACCAGTAGACTTTATTGCTCAAAGGCACAGGCTTCTTGGAGTTCCTCTCAGTCATTTCCAGTTCTGTCTGACTCAAAATAATGGGGACGGGGAGAAGAAAAGGAAGAGACTGTTCCTGTCAATGGGATTCCAGCTGGTTTGTATATGAACTCTTTCCAGGACACCCAAAATGCTTTATTCACCAGTTGGATGTCATATTCTAAATAAAACCAATTATTTGGTTGACATCTACAACCCTGCTGAGGTATGTGATAATGGTGCCCCTTGTCTGCTAAGACAAACACATGCATTCTCCCTGCAGCGAGCGGCTGAGCGGCCCTCGCCAGCCCCGGCAGCGGAAGAATGCACCCCTATTCCCTGCCTCCTTCTCCCTCCTCCTGCCTGTCCTGGCGAGCCAAGCCCGTGAGAATACCCTGGCATAACTTCCTGGCAAGAACCATAATTTTTATGTTGCTTTTGGGCAAACTTCAATGACTCATCTTGTATTCATGCTCATCTATGGTTGGCTTTTCTAATTTTTTTTTCTTCCAATGTTCTGATCTGCCAAGCTGCGAGTAGTTTGCTTAACAATGTGCAATGCTTGGAAAACAGATGGGCTCTTTTCTTCCACCCAGTGGCATGCAAAAATGAAATTTTATTCATCAAACTTCAGTCTGTGGCATTTTATTTGGAATAGTTGTTTTAACAGCTACTTTGCCACCCAGCAGCTCCATTGTATTTCCTTCGGCACTGGATACAACTTAATGACAAACTCAGCACTGAGCAGCCAGCAGTCTGCCTTGTGGTGGTACCTCAAATTGCCCTCCTGCACAAACACATACTTAGAGAAAGTTTGTGTTCTTGAAAATTTACAGTGTAGGCAAGGAAAATGGTTTTCCAAGAGTAGTAGCAGCTCTGGAAATGGATACCCAGGTTCTCAGGCACACTGTAGGGCTGACTACACTGATGGACTCCCCTTTTCCAGGACTGATGCAAACTCACTGTTTCTAAACCTACAAATTCTGCTTTAACCCAGAAAAAGCCTTTTTGAGAAATAACATGATGTCTTTCCATGTGCCATTTTATGAAAAGAAGGAATGCTTCATGTTCTGCTGCTTGACTTGTTCAGACTGCCTTTCTAGAGGGTTGACTAGTATCATTTTTTTCAAATCGAAACTTTGCTTGCTACCTTTAGAACCAAATGGCACTTTGCTTAAATACACACTGCTCACTTCCATGAAATACCAAGGGGAATGGCTGAAATCAGAGCTAGCCTAGGACCACTGAAAAATTCACATCTAGGACTGCTGCATTCCATACACTCAGTCCAAAATGCTCTGTAAGCTCTTATGGCCATCTGTGCAAAGAAGAAAGAGTCTGTTTTCTAGCTGACTGACATACTTACTTCCCTGTAGGTAAAAGAAAATTGGTGTAATAGCTTGGACATTCCCATATGTTGCTGGTGAATCTCAGCTTCTTGAAGCTGTTGATAACTGGTGCAATCTTGCCCAGAGCAAGAGCAGCACACAGACATGATAGGCTTTTGTGAGCTTTAAAGATGGATTGAAGCAGAATATTCACAAAGGCTAATTAAACAACAGCAGTTGCTCTTCACAGGTCGTTCTGCAGGCAGTGGGCAGAGGGAAGCTCCCCTGGAAGTGACTCAGAAAACACCCCTACATTAAACTCTTGTTCTGAATCACCTCCTGGGACAGCCTCTGCTCCCCTCGCAGACACCCATTGACTCCATTTCACATCATTCATCTTTCCAGCTGTGTCCCCTGGGCTCCTCTGCTGTCACTGTGGACACAGACCAGGGGAAATTGCTGTGAAATCTATTGCAGGTGGAAAGATAAGCATGTTGTAAATGGCTTCACAGACTCAGAAGGGGTTTGATCTTTCTAGTGATGAAACACAGCTTGCTAAATTCTTTGTTTTGAAACTCACTGCTAATATTTTAAAGTGAAAAACAATAACCATATGGGATTTAGCAATTCGCCTGCCAGGTTATGATGAGCTGCTTGGTTTGTCAGTTCCCAGCTGCTCCTTTGAAAAATCACCAGGGGATTTCCTCACTGACTCGGCTGCCAGCTATCCTGGGGTGAACACAGGGAACAAGAAGTTTTGTATTAGATTTTATGGGCCAGAGCCTTCAGCATGCCACAATCCCTCTGAACCACATGAATGTGAACCTGACAAATTGACTGTCATGAATCCCGGCATTTAAGGGGAAATAGCTCTCCATGGACACAAAACTGGTGGAGAACTATTTCAGACACATGTCCTATGGCACAGAGAGGTAGGAGTATGGAAGATACGTGGGAATAGGGCTCCTCTGTGGCTCATCCTCTGCCTGCTGGTTTCCTTTGAGCCCGAGTTACAGCTGCAGCAGATAGGTGCTTTTACAGCTTCCAGGGACAGCTGTTTATCACCTACAGCTACACATACACACGTTTACAGATACATCCATCTAACAAGGATGAGAACTGAGGTTTTATGTGCTCTGTGGCACAGAAAGTGTGAGAATGTTCAGGGTGAGCCAGTGGGTTGTTGTCATGCCCTTCACCCAAGAGAGCCTTATCAGACTTTGCCCCCTGGAGCGTCTGGCACTGACAGCAGCAGTGAAATCGCCCACACAGCCTGGCCCGACTCAGTGCATGGAGAAGCAGTGTGGTTGGCTGTAGAAAGCTCTGTATCTCAAAATTAATTTGCCTGTGGTTCTGCTGACACCTTCTGATTATGCTGTTCTCCCAGTAAAAGAAAGGGTGTACTGAAATCAATTTCCCACCCCCTATTCCACTGCAGATAGAAGACAAAAGATATATTGCTAATTAAAATGTTCTAATCTGCTGGAAAGCAGTTTTGTAGGATTGATTTGAATAAAAACTGATGATGCAGCCCACTCAGATCACTGGGAAGCGACCTCTCTATTATGAAGTCCCAGAATAACATAGCCAAGCAATCTTGATTTCCTAATATCTGTCAAAGGAAGAACTTCTTAGTTAGTTACAGCATATAATACGGATATTCCTGAAATGTCCTCTGCTTAATGAACAGCTGATATTGGCTAACCTCATAGAAATAAGAGAGAATTAGTACCAGCTGCAAAATGCATTCACTGGATAGTGAAACTGGCAGTTGGTATTATGCCTGCTATAAATATTTTTAATTAAAAATTGTTTTCTGTCTCTTCAATTGGTATAATAGCGATAATGCTTACTGAGAGTTACTGAAGATGTAATAGGATTCCCCTCCGTGTATAGCAGAGCTATTTATTCTGCCGTAATATTGCTGTAGTGGAAATCTGCATAATAATGTCCAGATTCTAGTGCAAGAGAAAAATAGACTGCGGGAGTATTTCAGAATAAGGCACATGAGCAGGCAGATTCCTAAATAAAAACCATGCTCAGACTCTGCTTTCTCAGGTATGACTTAAAAATTATTATTGAAAATTATATTAAAAGCCTTTGGTGAAGAGAGGGGGAATTTTCAGCTTCAGCTCCACAGCCTTGGAGTATCGTATGCCTCTAAGAACAGGTTTTCTCTTTGCATGCTTACAGAGAGCAGTAGAGCAGATCCTCTTGTGCTGCTCTGGCTGGGCCCTGGCGGCCAGATGGGAGCTTGGGGGTGCTTCTCCTGCCCTCATTAGAATAGATCACCCCATTTGCCCATGTGGAGGGGCTGGGAGAGGCACTGGCAGAGGGGACCCTTCAGTTCTGCAGCAGTCCCGAGCCTCTGAGCACCTGCTCTCTACTTGGTGCTCTACTGCCATGGCCATCCACAGGTGATGAGGGACACCCCTTCCTTTGGGGAGTCAAGATGCAATAGACCAGCAGTGCCCTGGCAGACACAGCCCATGTTAGGCATTACCTAAATAGGATGGACACTGTAACAGCTGGAGAAATCTGTCAGCTGTCCCTACTGGGCTTTTGGGAACTTGTGATTGCTCTCCACACTGTGTGGGGGATTTTCTAAAGTTGGGGACCAATTGCTTCTATGGGACCAATTGGTTTCCTGATCCTCACTTGACTCTCTTCCCCTCTGAGGCTTTGGACCAGTATAATGACACAGGCATTTTCTTCCACTGCCCTCCTCAGGCCCCTGCCTTCATCCTCCCCACCTTCCGACACGCCTACCCCTGACCAGCACTCACCTTCACTCTCATTTTTACTCTCCTGTGTATATCTCTGGTGCAGCTTGCCTTGGTCTGGTGTTTGCTTTCTGACAATTCCCAGAGGCTCAAGTCAGGACAAAAGCCTCATTCTGTCAATCACTGTATGAATACAAGATTAGGCACATTCCCTGCTCCAAAGACCTTTTGATCTAAACCTGCTGGTTTTACTTCATGACACTAAATTCATTTCCCAGTTTGGCTCTTCTCATCCTTTTCTTGCCCCTAAACTGACAGCAATTTTATTGCAAGCAAGTAATTTCAAAGACAAAGTTATGGTCTCTTTTACCCATAGATTCTTCCTTACTCTGGGTTCCTCTTTCTGCCACAAATTATCTTTGCTTTGCGATTCCAGTCAGCCCTTTAAGATGCATTTATGGTTTACAGTCCTCTTATTTTGCAGCTCCTTGTTACTCTTAGGGTTCAGCAGGTACTGTCCTCTCTGCTCTCTTTCAAAGGGAAAGATGAACTCTGCTTACTGGGGCATTCCCTAGCTCTCCAGCAGCCCCTCTGCAGTGTGTTCCTGCCTGGCCGGGTTTGCAATGGACACCAACACGATAATCTGTGAGCATCTCTGCAGATCAATGGATTCCGCACCAAAGACAAGAACAAAACAAAACCAGAGGAGTGACTCACACCAGTGCCCAGAGAGATAAAGGGAGAGAGAGAGAGAGAAATGACACCACAATCTCATCCGCCTGAGGGCACAGAGGTCATGTTAGCCAGGGAACTAAATAAAACGGACTTTTCTGAGGGTGGCTGGGCAGGGGGAGTTTCTGTTTGATTATTTTAATTCTTCCAGGATACCTCCCAGGGTCAGGTCACCTAATTTTATTCCAATAATGAAAGTACTCTATTATGAAAAAGGCCAACACATGATGATTCTTTTCTCCATCCAATCCAATGAATTGGTTGTTGTGGCCAGTTTGAATGTTATTTTGATCACTTGACAGGTTTTATATGAAATACCAGATAATTTAAGAGCCAGTTACACCAGGAGAAAATCTCACTTGACCATGTGCCTGTTTCTTGCCCTGTTGTAAACTAAAAGAATTAACAACACCCTAAGCCAAGATAAATTTGAAATACAATTCTCCAGTTATTTGAACCAAAAGGCAGTATTGATTATTTAATTACATAGAAATGATCCAGATGCTTAGCATTTACAACAGATTAATGACTGTCCCAGAGCAATTAATGGCCCTTCTTCCTGCCATCTACAAAAGATGTGTATTAATCCCTGGAAAATGGCTTGCATAACCTGCTGTTTAAAGTTTATAAATAGATAAACGTGTCACATGGATTTATGAGTGCTAAGGCTGAATGGGATCTGTGTGGTGTTTCTAGCAAATGAATGCCATGTGCATGAGCTCATCTGATTGCTTGAATTATCACAAAATCCCAAGTTGCCCTTTTGGATTGGAAAATGGCACATAAGAAAGTGCCAAGTGGCTGGAGTCCTATCTACTGACTAGGAAATAATTACTTCTCTGCATAATAAAGAGGCACCTTCCTTCTAACAGCAGTGCTCTGCCCTTTTTATCGTATCATATGAAATGTGTGTAAGGGAGGCTGTGCTGTTTCATTCCTTCACTTTATTGTTAAGAGGGTAAATCACTTGCACATAGACACACACACACAGAGCTGAGCCAGGCCCTCCCAAGCACAGCAATGGCTCCAGCTGGTGTAGGGGTCTTGCTAGACTAGGATCTGTAATATTCAGACAAAAGTCTTCAAAGGAACCTTTTGCACCTGCATCTCTCCATCCCACACTGGCCTGGGTAGAACACTGAACATGGTATGTGCTGCCAGTGAAAGGTGTTTTTGGAAAACATGCTGCTCCTGGAAGAGCTGGGAGGGCATACACCTGGGGGAAGGGGTGGTGGAGGGCAGGGATTTACAGCAGAACTGCACCCCCACATGTGGTATCTGTGTCCCACCACTGCGGTGGCACTCGCACTGTCCCTCCTGCCTGGGAGCTCAGCTTCAAACCAGTGTGCAGAGTGGGATTACAGTGGGATTACAGAATCCCTGTCCCAGTCACCTGGATAGCTGAGTGAGTCCCTGTCCCCTCAGCAGCCATTGTCACTGTAGCTAGCTGTCCTCAGTTTCCTAACCCCACCAGATGAGCAATAGCTGGTTATTGCATTTGAGCTGTGAATAGTAAAAATTATATACACATGCCATTGTCTGGGGAAGCAGAGAAGATCTGTGTGAGCATCCTGCTCCTATTAAGAATTCAGGAAAGAGACTTCCTTGTATCCAGCCAGACTGCAGATATTGAGGTAGAGAAAAGGTGAGAAATTACTGTCTCCCCCAAGAAGCAGACAGAGGGGGACCTGATGGCCCTTCTCAAATTGCACCTTCCAAGCCTGATAGCATTACTGCCTCTATTTTCTGTTATTGTCAGTGTATCTGTCTTGATCAGGCAAAGATGCTACAGTGCAGCACTGGACAACAGAGGGCTGCCCATTGTTAGAAAACAAGACACAAGGCTCAGTCCCTTGCCCTTTACCCCATGCAGTGTTCACTTGAGGCTTGGGGCTCGGTGAAACCCCCTGCAGCAGCAGCTGGCCAAGGGGCTGGGATGCAGGAGAGGAGATACATGAGTAGGCTGTTGCTGCCACTCGGAGGTGTGGGATGTACATGGAGCCAGTGCATTACTCAGGAGGCTGGCAGGCTGGAGGCTGCAGCCGGTAATTTTTCTTCACACTCTCAACACTCTATGGACTGCAGCCTCTCTCCCCTCATCCCATCATTGCTTACTACCACGGCCAAGCGCTGAGGGCATGCGCCTTCCACTGCCCACTCCTGTGATTTTTTTTGGTGGGCTGCACCACAGGAGTCGTCAGACACTAAACAAGAGCAGCACCAAACCAATTATCCTCCCTCAAACTCTTTCCAACACGTGTCCAGGTTCCAGGTGAGACAGAAATCTGTGAGTTTCACTGAGCGCTTCTCGGCGCCGCCTCCCCAGGACCCCCAGCCCTCCCTTCGCACCCACCGGGTGCCGGCAGCCGGGCAGGAGAACCAGCCGGGCAAGCAGCCCCACAAAGCGTCCGTGTCCAAGAGCTGAGAGGCAAACTCGCCTCGCTGTGCTTGTCTAGGGGCGCGGAACCTTTCAATGTCCATGGCATTCGGCATCCAAAGGCCGGCGTGGGCGGAGGGGCAGCACGTTCCGCAGCGCCTCCATCGCTCCCTGCCGGTCCCGTTCACCCGCGGAAGGCTCGGCCCCGCCGGGATGCACGGCTCCGTGCGGCCAGTGCCATCTAGCGGGATCGGAAATGGATAACCAGCCTTCCCAAAGCGCCCTCTACCAGCGGCCCCTCGTTTCTCTCCCCTTTCCGCTTCTTTCCCTTCGCTGGGAACCGCTCCCGCTCCCCGCTCGCGGGACAGAAATTGAAATGAATGGCTAAAATCGCATCAGCTCGATGCCAAGCTTGCAGACAGAGAGGACCTTGGAAGTCCTGCTCGTTGGATGCGCAAAGGGCTGGCAGACGGAGCAGCCGAGGGAAAACAGCATCCAGGTCCGAAGGAAAGGTTTTGGGAGGGTTAAAACTGATTTATAAACTAGTATTTTACTTAGGTATAGATCAGGTAATATAAATCTCTTTCTCATCATTTAGGTAGTTAAATATCGTAAAGTGCGGGTTTTTATGAACAGATGCGGTGAACACCTGCCAAAGATAACACTGGGATGCTGCCCTTAAAGGTCTCCTCCAGTTTTCCACCGCGTTGGCTTCTCGTGGTGCCCATGGCAGAGAGCGCAGGAGGCACAGCACACTCCTGCTGCTCCATTGAAGGAAATGCTCAGTTACAGGTACAAGAACGGGGAGGAGGAGGATGCAGAGCATCCCCCAGAAAACCTTAAATTACTCATTTACTATGCAGATTCATCAACTGAACAGCAAGTTATTCAGCTGAAAAATCAGGTCTGATCCGCAGCCCCTTTCCTTCAGTTGGAATCACCTCACCCCCGGAGTACCCGCGCACGGTGCCGGGCGCGGCCCGGCCGGGCCGTCCCACAGCGATGGCGGGCGGAGTTCCGGCCCCAGCGCCCGGCCCCGCCCCTTCCGGCGTGCGCGGACATGGCGGCCGTGCCCCAGCAGGAGGAGGCCGAGCCCGGGTCGGGGCCGAGGCACCGAGAAAAGGGCAAGAACAAGAACAAGAAGAAAGCGGCGCCAGGTGGGGCGGGACGCGGGGCCGTGCGGGGCTGGCGGCTCTCCCGGAGGGCCGCGGGGCGCTGCGGAGGGCGCAGGCGGCCGGTGGGTGCTTGGGGCCGGCGGCGGCGGTGCCGTGGTGTGGTGTGCCCGCCCTCCAGGTACTCGGCTTCCTCGCCTCAGTGTGCGCCTTGTTCTGTGTAATACACCTGCATAATCATCTTGTACATACCCGATCAACAGCGCGTTTCTCAACTGCGACTTTCTTCTGTTTTTTTTTTTTTTTAATATAAATAGTTTAAAGCAATAATTTTTCCAATGTCAGAAGAGATTCAAACCTCACCCACAATCTTCTTATAACAATAGCACTTCTTTTCTTTTTAATGACAGTTGATGAATCTGAACTTCTCACTGTGCCGGATGGATGGAAAGAGCCAGCCTTTACGAGAGAGGATAATCCCAAAGGGCTGCTGGAAGAAAGCAGTTTTGCGACATTGTTTCCGAAGTATAGAGAAGCCTACTTGAAAGAGTGCTGGCCACTTGTCCAGAAAGCCTTGGGTGAACATGTATGAACTCTTAATAGTTGTGATACTGCACTTTACCTTTTGGGACATACTTACAGGTCTTACTTAAGCTAAAAAAACGAGTGCAAGTTGCTTTTCTCATTCCGTATTTGTATATCTCTACTGTACTTGCATTTTGAATTAGCAATGTCATTTTTTGCCATCAAAATCGGTGAAGAACTGTGTAGCCAGACTTGCAGTTCTTTACAAATGCTGTCAGCAAAGTATTTGCAGCAGCAAATATCTCATCATCCAGGCACTGACAGCTTTGTTGTGCTTGAATTCAGGGAGATGACAGAGGTGGCACTTTGGGCCTTGTGGCACATACTCAGTCTGGGTTTTGTCTCTCTGTGTGTGAATTTTCTTAAGCTAAAAGTCACTTAAGAAATTTTGGAAAACAGATCTGCATTCTGTTAGTTAACTGCTTACTGCCAAAACTGAATTGTGATATTGACCTGGTTTTTCTTTACAAATCTTGCAGTATGTGAACGCAGCGCTGGATCTAATTGAAGGAAGCATGACTGTCACTACTACTAAGAAGACTTTTGATCCGTATGCAATCATTAGGGCTAGAGACTTAATAAAACTTCTGGCAAGAAGTGTTCCATTCGAGCAGGTCTGTAATAAATCCTGAAAGTTTTTATCCATCAGAATGCCTACATTTTGTCTTAAATTCTATCATAATATTATACTTAAATTGTATCATAATACTTTAAAAATACTATGTTTTAAAAATGCAGGAATTTCAAGTGAGTCAAGTAAAATAAAATATATATTTAAAATAAATATAGCTGAAAGTAAAGGGAGAAGAATAAACTGAAGTGTTCTCTTAACTCTTATGAGTAATCCATTTAAATTCAGATGATATTGCCTGCATCTTTTTAGGCAGTTCGTATCCTTCAGGATGATGTTGCATGTGACATCATTAAGATCGGCTCTCTGGTGAGGAAGAGAGAGACTTTTATAAAAAGAAGAGCACGACTTCTTGGGCCGAAAGGATCTACTCTGAAGGTATTTCCTATAGGTGTACTAACTAGATAATACTGAGACCTAGATTTGTGTCAGGTCTTCCTATTGTACTAATTTCAGTTCTTTTTTTGGTGTAGGCCCTGGAACTGTTAACAAACTGTTATATTATGGTGCAAGGCAACACAGTTTCGGCTCTTGGACCCTTTAGTGGGCTAAAAGAGGTAAGATGAGGTAGATGAGCCCTTTGTGTAGCAAACACAAACTTCTGTGCCTAGCTCAAGGATGGGTGATAAACAAAATCTGGCAACCTCAACAGTCTCTCACTGACTTTTGAAGTGTGTGTTAGTAAACTACATTTACATGAATGTTCCATAAGTGTTATCATCTTAGCTGTTGAATTTTGTTTAGACACTAAGATGTTTCTGTCTTGGAAGAAAAAGCATCTGTATATGTTTTAAAAACTGTGTGGGAGAAGAATTCTTTTCAAAAGCAAGTTCCTCATGACACCAGAAGATCCATGATAGCATGAAAATAATGTTTGTGGTGTCTGCTGGAGTCTGTTAAAAGCATGACGGTATTATTGGCATTTTTGAACTGCTGTTCCTTCCAGTTAAGCTGTGCTTTAACTTTTTAAAGGCTAGAATCAATGATCTTGGGGGTCTTCTCCAACCTTAATGTTTCTGTAATTTTAAGTCTTACTACTTTGGAGAGGCAGAGGTGGGGAGAGGAAGCATTTTATACTTTATAGCTGAAATTTTAATTGATTAGAATGTGAAATACTTGCTGAGCTTTCTGTTCTTTTTGTTTTGTATTCAATACAGGTCAGAAAAGTTGTTCTGGACACAATGAAGAATATACATCCCATATATAACATCAAGGTTAGCGTGGTCCACTGTGCATATTCGTTTACAAGAACATACTATTTCTTCTCAGAGGGTTGTATGTTAATAACTTACATGTTTCTGTGTGATAATCTTTTTTTGACATTATCTGCAGCGTGCTGCTTTATAAAACCATTGACTGATACTCTTCATTTTACTAGGACACATTGCCATAACACCATTATAGTAGTGTCTGCAAAATCAAAGGAAAAGTGTGTATAGACTTTCCCCTTTGATTGTTCGCTTGATACTTGCTCATTTAACTGAAGCACCTTCTCCAGTGCATTCTGTCTTTGTTTTGAGACATCTTTCTGGTTCTGCTGTTCATAATTAAACCCCTCTGCTCTTACTGAAGTGAGATGTGGAAGGTTCGGATGTAGCATATTCCCTGTAAGAAAGTCTAGTGAAACTTCTATTTTGCATCTCTTGGCTTCTACTGCAATACTCTTTTTTTAAAATAACTTCTTTGTGATGTTCTGAAACTACTGAAGACTTTGATGATCAAAAGGGAATTGGCAAAAGATCCTGAACTAAGGACACAAAGTTGGGAAAGATTTTTGCCTAAATTTAAGCGGAAGAACTTGAAAAAACGCAAGGAGCCCAAGAAGAAAAATACTAAGAAGGAATACACACCCTTCCCACCTCCGCAGCCAGAAAGTCAGGTCAGTTGAATATAGCACACCTGAAATTGTGTTCTTAAAAAGAAATGGGGATGTTTTTTCTGACATGTTCTGATTCCCTGATGTTACACATCTGGCTTATAATGCATAAATAACTAAGGTTTCTTGCTACTTGCCTTATACAGATCGATAAAGAATTGGCAAGTGGCGAATACTTCTTGAAAGAAAGACAGAAGAAACGCAAGCAAATGGAGGAGATAAAGGTAAACTTGTACTAATCCAGGGCCCAGTTAAAAAGCATTTGATTGCTGACTTGGAATCTGATTTTTTTTTTTTTTTTTGTCTTTTTGCCCTGTGGTATTGCTACTTGACCTTTTTATTGGTAACTTCAGGCAAAGCAAGCAGATGCAATCAAGAGAAGACAAGAAGAAAGAAATAAAGCTTTTATCCCACCAAAGGAAAAGCCAGTTGTGAAAACAAAGAAAGGTAACAATTTTTTTCATGTTCTAAAACCTTCTTTTGTTAATTTCTAGGCTGAGTGATTTTGCAAATACAGCCTAGGAAAAAGAAAGGTCATGCAAAAAATCCTGGCAGTAAGATCCACACCCAGACTTGCCAGGGACAGCAGAAAGATCATCTAGCCAATAATTCTGTACCTATAAAATGACAATTCTCTGTTGAACAGTCAATCTTAATTGGTTTTTCTAGCTTCATCAATTTTTGCCTTTCAGTTTTACAGTGAAGCTGCCATGACTTTTGTATTCAAGTAAACAGAAAACAATACTTTCTTGAAAAACTTACGTGACAACTTTGGTACAAGATGGGGTAAACAGCTTTTCTAAAGGTTAAAGTAAAACCACAGTATGTGCAGAGTAAGAGCTGTGTTCTCAAATGACTTATTTTTTTAATGCATTAGAGAAGCAAGTCTTTAGTTCTCACTGATTATGCTTCATATTCATAGTATTAGATGTACTGTTGGCTACTATTACCTACGTATAATTACACTATGTATTACATAATCTCTTATGAACTTTGAAGTTTGTGTTTCTTGAAAAGCTGATACATTGATACAATTCTTTCTTGTGTTGTGATGGCAGTAAATTTCCAATGATCCTGTTGTTGTTTGCATTATGTCTCATATGGTGCTTTTCTAGCTGCTGTATGTTTTGAACTGAAATCCTTCAGTCTTCCAAGAAGAGGTGACAGGAGTAGTTTGTAGGGTACCCACCATTTAGGAATTAACTGTGTGAGACAAGAGTTAGATCCAAACTCATCACTTGTGCTCAAAAGAGAAAATACCATCACATCTCTGTGTGAACATAAGAGTTCACATTATTCACATTACTCAGCACTATGTGTTTAACTTCAACATTCTGACACTTCCTGTAGAAGCTTTTAATAAAGGTTTTCATGCAGGAGTCAAAGATCTACATCATATTCTCCCAAAACACCCCTCCTCATCCTTTGTCTGACAGTGGCCATTAATGGATGGCTACAGAGAGAATGTGAGGATGGGACAGACATGTTTGGGATCTTAGCACTTTAGTTACTTGCAGAAAGACAAAATGCCATAAAAACTTCTCTGCATGTAAGCACTCAGCAGTTAACTTTGTTTCTTATGCATGATCAGTCAAGCCTATATCTAAGTGTGTATGTGTTAATTTGAGAGGAGTGCATCTGTGTTCTGAGGAGATGGTAACAGTTTGTATGTGCGTGGGGTGTGGCATCTGTGTTCAAATGTTGTTGTATGGGATTTTTTAATATAATTGTTCTTCAAATTCTGCTGAATAAGAGTTGTAGCTAATACTAGCTTAAAAAATATTACTAGAATAATCTATATAATTGTTAGTGAACATAAAATGAATTCTTACCAATGCCACAGGATGCAGTTTACTGTGTTTATGTATATAGTCTTGTAGACTATTAACATTTTTCGGAAGTAAAATTAATGTCTGTTACCTTTGTATTTCTTACTGTGTAGCCTCCACTGAGAAAAAGATTGATATTGAAGCCATCAAAGAGAAGGTAAAGAATGCAAAGAAGAAGAAACTAGGAGCACTCCCTGAGGAAGAAGTAAAGTTAAAAATGGCAGCAGATGAAAAGAAAAAAAAGAAGAAGAAGTAATTCACCACCCAAGATGTTTACTTGTCACCTCTGATAATGAATATTTTTACACTTGGAAGATGTGAGATTTTTTGTTATCAGTATAATGTGGACAAGAAAAGACTAAGTAGAAAGACTGTTCTCTTTTCCTAAGTACAGTTTAATT
Source organism: Catharus ustulatus (assembly GCF_009819885.2). Classification (NCBI taxonomy): domain Eukaryota; kingdom Metazoa; phylum Chordata; class Aves; order Passeriformes; family Turdidae; genus Catharus; species Catharus ustulatus. Next base: position 47,704,557 of record NC_046224.1, read on the forward strand.
AGTGGACCTACAAATAGCTGTACGGACTATAGCTACAGACTGCTGGTGAGGCTGGTGAAGAACAGATGTGCTAGTGTGTTGTTTAGGAAAGTAAGAGAATGTGTTTGGATAATACCCATCTGTCTGAAGGGAAGGTTTCACAATAGAAACATTGAGGAGTTTGATGTGGAGTGTTAAACATTTGGGTCAGAGAATTCTGGGACGTGAAAGCTCAAGGTAATTCTGTGAAAGACAATATGCAGCCTCAAACTGTGGTGATAACTTTTGCTAAATGGGCAAGATTTATTACTATGTTATGCTTTTATTTTTGTAAAAGCTGATTATATTTGTGTGTCTTGTCTCAATGTTAATAAACTATTTTAATACAATGTTTTTAAATCCATAGTTCATCTACTGCACAACCTCCATTGTGTTGTCCAGGAAGCAAACTCACAGTTTCATCTGAAAATCAGACAAACCATAATCTTCATTGCATACCATTAATAAACTGTAATTTATTAGCATTATCCTGATGGGTTGCTCACAGAATATGGTACAAAATAAGTGTCTTTACTTAGGAATTGTTCTGGAGGGAAAGCAAGAAGTTATTTACCTTTAAAGATATTCTTAGTTTATTTCCTTCTTGCAAGAATGTCTTAAAAAATTATGTTCCTCTTTTTTTTTTTTTTGAGACACTTCACCTATTTTAAAGGAAGTTTAGAGGTTTTTCAATTTCCTGAAGCTGAAATGTGATGAAATAGAGTGCACCAGCAGAGAGCTGTTACTTATTTCATCTGGGATTAAAGAAACAAGCATAATGAGGAGGAGATAGAGCCACACTAATTTCATGGTTCTGAGTGATTTTGTTGGGTTTTTTGGAATTTTGATCACTGCACATGCAGTGGAAATGATTCTCCTAGAAGGATGCAGCTCAATGCCTTTTAGATTAGTGACTTTTTATTTGAAACTAGTAGCTGAAAAAACATCTTTTTTTTTTTCCACAAATAAATAAGAATTGAGAATATATTTAATGGCCAGTACATGTGCATTAGTCAGTACATGTGCATAGCTATGGTGCTTGCCCTCTAGGGTACCCTAAATGGATCTTTCAATTATATGAAGAGTTCTTGGCACTTAATTGTTAAGGGAAAAATACTCCCCATCCTCTTATGGACCACATTGTTCATAAGTGGCAGTTTCTTTTGGAATCAATCAGGAAAACACTATTTAAGCATCTTTCACTGAGAACATGATGCATAAGTCACAAGCCACCCATCTCAGAAACTGTTAGTGATCTGATGGGTTGAGTGATACCAGCACTACAAAAAGCTTTTCAGAAATACCAACTGGTGTTTGGCAGTTGGCAGAGTAAAGGGGTGCCTGAGTTGCATTGCAGGAAAATGTAGCTCAACTTGGGGCAGCCTGCCTTTAAATTATGTTTACTTCAAAGGAAGTGCACTTTTTTAAAATTAGGACCCCCAGCTGAGTCATTTATGTAGCTTTTACATGACATCTTTCTCTCCGGTAAAATTCTTAGTACACTTCAGGAAATCTTGTCCTATTGTTATGGGGTGGAAAGGTGTTACATGGTGTAGTATTTCTTGGTTGTTGACAAGTTTCAAGGATTGTTGGTAGGACATGAGCTGCTTAAACTGGAAAATCAAGAAAGCTTATTCACATTCCCATAGGCAACCCCAAGGATTTGTCTACCCAAGAACTCATATCTGAATGGAAAGGGGCTGCATGGTGTCACTTGCTGGTGCTTTGGGCACCTGATTTCTGACAGAGTGTGGCAGTACAGTTATAACACTTGTGTAAAACATAAATTATAGACAATAAAGTGGGCTTGTAAGAGTGAAGGTTTTTTTTTCTATTTTCAGAACATCTTGAACTACTGTAAATTATGTTCTTAAGCTGATTTTAGAGTTTACAGACTTGCAAAAATGTACCTGAAGTCTGTATTTCTGTATCAGCATTTTGCATTTATCACGTGGAATTCATGGCCATATGCCATGTGGACAATTCAAAGTGGTTTGATCAACCAGAGCTAAATACCTGGATTTTTGGGTATCCTTAAAATGGCAAAGCTGCTTTTTTCCTCTTGACTTCTTGATTTTCAAGCTTTTTCTTGATTGAAAGATGCCACATTGTAAAGTTTGGGAGTTTAATCCCCCTAGGCTCACAGTTTTTTTACGGAAGGTCTTAGGATTTCCCGAGCTACTTAAGTATACAGTTAAATGAAAGTATTAACATTGTGAAATTTAAGGTCTCCGCGTTGCTTCTGTTTCTTCTCCTGGAGACCTCTCTAATTAAACTGAGCTGGGGAGAATTCCTGCTGGGCTCATTTTAAACTCCCCTGACACACCAGTGTATCTGGTTCCCTGCATTCCTCTTTCCAGTAGTTGGCTATTACCGCATGGGCAGCCTGCTGTGGAACCCGGGGCGGGAGAGTGCCCACACATTCAGTCCTGCTGCCCACGTGCCACTTGCCAGCCGATTTTTAGACAGGATTTTGCAGTGCATGAAGCTTGAGGCTTGGGTTTCACACACTAGTGTGCTGTGTTGGCTAAGGAGGCTCCAACAGTCAACAAATAAGGATGTATATATATATAAAGATACATATATAGATAGATAGATATATCAAGCATGAAATTTGTAATTTGGTCCCCAACCATATTTGCGTTTTGAAAAACTATTTAGTCAAGGAATGCTGCAATATTGAAACAATTTTAGTACAAGCAATACTAGCAGAAGTGTATCTGGAAGTGTAATGTGAGAAATGTTGGGCCCCAGGTTCCAGTGTTTTCAGTTAAAATCCAAGATCATGAGTCAGGGTCAGGAATGGGCAGGCAAAAACACTGACAGACATTGTGGTGACAGTTCCACAGAAATGAAGGGGTGAGGGGAACTTCCCAGCTTCCTCTTCAGCAGTGTGTGCAGAAGCTTCTAAAAGTATAGACAGGGATTGCTGTGGTCCCGTGTGAGTTTGTGCAGCTCTGCTGTTTCCAGACCCTTCTTGAGCTGGGTGACCGTGTTTAGTAGAGGATATACTCAGCTGAACACAGCAGCTGTCCCTGCAGCCTTCTGCCTGCTCCAGATGTGCAGGTTCCAGGAGATTCATTCTTTGGCAGATGTTGAGCCAAAGTTGTAACTACGAGGACAGTGTGATTTTATTTGGAGTTCTATCCTTCCCAGCATTGTTTCTGGTGTTGTGCAAGTTGGAGCTGAATCTTGGGATTTTTGTGCACCAGCAGTTAAGCTTTAGCTCATGTTGCAAATTCATGATTGCCACACACAGGAAGCAGGAAATAACACTTTATTGTTGGAAACAGCAGTAAAACCTCCATGCTCAAAAAAAAACAAAACCCAAAACCACAACAGGAAGGATTGCAGTGATATATAACCATGTAAACATAGGTGACACTGTTTGGCACAGATGCCATGAGTTTAAAAACAAATTCTAAGCAAAGTGAAGTGCCAATGTCAAGCGCTCTGTGAGACTGGGAAGTGTGTTGCCTGCCACGGGATGCAAATTCCAGTGCTCACAGGGATCCAAAAATTCCTTAAAAATATTTCTAATTACACAGGCCACTCTGCATCTTGCTGTAGGAGTGCCCAAGATAAGAGTGCAATAGGAATGAGACAGGTGTATGCTCTGCCTGTGCCTTGGCTGTGGGCTCCTGGGCTGGACACTCTCCAGCCCATCCTGAAGTGTGTTGGGCACATTAATGTGCTGCCTGGACAATGTGATCCTGTACCCATGAGATCACATGCACACTGCTCCACTTTAAAAATATTCTAACTTTTTAACTTTTAAAGAAATTTTAACATCTAAAACCATTTTAACTTTTAACTGGTTCTGAACAATGAGAAAGCTGCTTATCAGTGCTTGTAACTATGACCTGCGATGAAGAAGTTATTTCTGTAATTCTAAATCACCCGTGGATGAAAACAACATCTCTACCAATGTCTGTGCTGCCTGTAACTTATGTTACTGGAAGAGATGAGTTGAGCCAAGTGCTCTTGCGGTCTTCTACATGTGTTACCCACTGATACGTACTACAGACCAATATTTTGGTAAGAGCCAGGTGGCCACAATTGTCAGTACGAGGAAAAGAAATCTTAAAGCAATAACGGAGATGCAGAACTCATCACATGCAGATCTGTCCCACTCTGGACGCCACCTGGAATTCTCTGTAAAGAAAACAATTCACTTGTTTTCAAGTATAACTGCAACAAAGGCAACAAAAGGAAGCGGTAATTCCAGTGGTACTTACCAGTGACTTTGTCACGCTCTGCATTTCCTGGAGAGAGAAAAGAAGTAAACATAAGCACACTTATAATTTAGAAACCATTAGACTCTAACCAAAGGGGAATGAAATGTGACCATCGCAATGGGCTTATAAATACAGCTGATGTGTTTCTTCCCAGGAAGATGCAAAGACCTGCAGTGACTCTCAGGACTCTGCTGAGGAGTGGTTTATCACACTCTTTTGACTTCTACCACCAGTGGCTGATGTAGAGAGGACTCCCCTCCAGGTGCTCCCCAAGATCACTGGCTTTTGCCTTGTGCCCTGTGTTTTGAGAGCCTGCAACTAGCATTAAACAGCCCTGAGAATCCAGGACTCCCTTACATTCCTTAGGTACTGGTATTTTAATGGCATCTTCCCACTCCTTCAGTTCACCAATGGTCTGGTGATGGGGAAAAGTGTGACCACACCCTCAGCCCCCTGCAGGCCAATGGCCACAGCACAGTACCTTGTCTTTGTGGAAATTTCAGGTCTCCTTCCCTCCTGACTCCATGCAGCCATTACAAAACCAAGTGCAGGCATATCAGGAAGGTGTCCAGACTTGGACTGAGCACTGCATCTCCATGAAGGCTCTTGCATGTCAGCCTTGCTCTTTCCCAGTGCTTAGGGGAAAGCAGATGGCCCGGCTGACGTTCACTGGAGTGAACAGCTTTGGCAATGCCATGGCTGCTCTCCCCACCCACAGTGGCATGGCAAGGGCAAAGCCTGCTTGGACCTGCACCAGCTCAAGCCACAGCTCACACATCAGGTAATAACCTGCAACCCACAGGACAGGACAGGTATCCCATTCTCTGCTTTCTGTTTCTGCAAGCAGTAATTTCTGGCAGGGATAATAACACTTCAAACTGCATCCCCACCATGTCTCCTGTAACACACCCTCAGCACCTGAAGAGCAGATCCCATGCCATTACTCCCCAGGGTAGAAAACAGGCTCCTTCTGCCATCTTCCCCTCTCTTTGTGCATCGCTACCCACTTGGCTTCTGACTGCAGTTTTCCAGCCTAAATTTAGGAACAGGAGAGTGCTATTCCTGCCTTCTGCTGGTATGTTTTGTGTGCTCTTTGCCCTCCTACATGTGCTTGGGGAGGATGTCTGGTTGTTTTCTACTTACGACACAACTGGTTGACACACTGGTCGCCACCACACTCGCTGCACGCTGCTCCCGTCTTGTATGGGCGCACTGGGTAATTTCCACTGTGAAGGAAAATAACACTGCTCTCAAATATGCCTTGGGAAGACATTAATACCTAGTGCTGATTAGGTTTTAACCTGAGTTTTGCTTCACTTGTGTTGATAGAGTGATGGTTTTTTCAAGAGTCTAGTCTGAGTGCCCTGAGCCCAAGATATGCAGTGAAACAGAAGAGATTAAGTGTAATGGGACACCCTGTTGTTTAGGAACCTGGAGACAGCAGTGTTGCACACCTGGGAATTAAAACAGTCTCAGAGTTGGGTAATTTGTGTGCGTGGAGACTCTGGACTCTCATAGCTGGCTCTGGTTATGGAAACAAGCAGGTTCAGTTACTGTATGTATGTGTGTATTCAGCCTTGAAGAGGAATGCTCTGGTGTTGGAGAAGCTCTCATAGGTGATGATTTCATCCATTTGTTGGTCAGTATTTTAGGAGTGATGTAGGTCTCTCTCCTGATCCCTCCACCAGTGGTATGAGTGGGACCAACTACCTCTTCCTAGGCTGATACTGTACCAAACACAGTTCAGTGCTTTGCTCAAAGCATGGCCAAAGCAAGACTTAAAGCATGCCTCAAACTGTCCATGAACACAGAGATGGATTTTTTAAGAATGAAATCTCAGCAGTGAGATGAAACTTCATGGTAAAACCTCATTACTTTCAGCAAGGTGAGGCTTTCATTGCTTAGTCTAAGCTGAAGAGTATATTCACTTGAGGAAACTGTGTATGCGTCTTGCCTGGGCCTTTGGCAGAGCTGAATCAAAGCAATGAAGCTGCTGCTTCTCAAAATCAACAGCTGGATGTGACATTACTCCACTTGTTAGCATGCAACTGACCATTTGTGGTGTCCTCACCCAGCAGGGAAGGGCCCAGCTTTAAAGCCCTCTCTGGAGTGCCTTGCCTCTCCAGAAAGCCCCATGCCTGCTTTGCTGGGTGCTGGTGAAGGGACCACCTCTCTTCCCCATGCCAAAACAGGGCAAGAAATCTAGTGGGATTTTGGGCCTCTGCACATTTGGATGTGGGACTTCTGGGGAGAGCAGCAGCTGTGTCATTTCAAGGTATCTAGTCAGAGGTACATATTCTTCCAAGGATGAGGCATGGGCAAAAGGAATGCCAAACTTGCTTGAGTTGAAGGGCTGTCTGGCCTTAGCCCAACATGGTGTGCATGTAAGGCTTTTAAAGCTGCATTTATACCGTGGTGGTACAGCTGGAGAAGAGAACAGTCCATCAATCCTAGCTGGATATCCTACTGACTATGCACATGAAGGACCTCTGGATCAAATTTTGTCTTGAGCAGCTCTGGCCTTCTAAGCAACCCTCAGCTGCTAAGACTGCAGGCTGCCAACACTGCACACTTCAATGTTTATCCAAGCCATTGACTTAGGGGCTTAATTCTTCAGGCACATGTGGGAGTATCTTCAGACTTTGGGTTTGCACCTTGGCAACAGTCTGGGGCCATCTTGGCAATCAGGAGCAAGGGATTAACTTTCAGATGATCACACCAGTATTTTCATATCAGCATCTTATATTTAATCCTTTCTTTTAGTCCCACTACTTTTTGTCTCCAATATATAGCCCTCATCTAGCAAAAAAACCACAAAAAACTGGTTGGACAAAGGTTTACCTCTTCTCTATTTCGAAGACTATTTCCTCCCACAAAAAACAGGACTAAATGGACTGATCTAATAAATTTTCATGTTGGGGATGGGAAGGGAAGGGGTAGGACCCAAACCCTGTGAAATATTCACAACAAAAAACCTTACGGTGGCCCGTAGTTGCAGACGAAGTGTGCTGCATTGCGTATGGAGAGGTATCCCATCTTGGGACAGAAGTGGACAGCACAACCAACCTTGTAACTTGTAGCCCAAACTACCTGCAGAGACAGATGGATACACGGGTGAGAAAGGCTTTGACTCAGCATCAGAAGAGTTAGGAGAAGACCTGCTCTCTTCTGTTTTATCACGTACAAATGGGATGAGAACAACTCCTTTGGCAGGCTTCACAGGGAAAAGCAGCAGTAATGGAATCTCAAAATCATAGTTGTTTCTGAAAAATGACTGATTATTTTACTCAATTCACTATGTATTTGTTAAAACTATGCAGAAAGAAGACACAACTGGCTGTAACAGGATGTTTTCCTTTCTTGCAAAGGAGAAAGGTGAAGGTAATCTCCTTTGTTTCAACCTAATCCATTAACTTTCTTTCTTTCCTGCCCGGGAGCTGAATTCACACCTGTGTAGAAAAGGCTGCATGATCTGCTACAGCTCTTATGAGGGCTAGTTGCCCCTTTACTAAATCCCATGGGGACACAAAGCAAATTCCCAGAAGGCACTGGTGCTTTGGGAGGAGGATTGTGTCTGGGCTGCAGTCTAGCATTTTAACATCATGGCCGTGACTAAAATAATCTAGAAGCAAGGCCATTACTTCACTTACTGATCCTCTCTCTACTAGCAGCTTTTCTGTGGGACCCAGCATCCTATCAGAGTGCAGCCAAATGCTGCAGTCCTGAAAAAGTAACTTCCATGACAGCAGCGGAGGGGAGACAAGGGCACAGCAGTACTTGAGTTATCGAGTTTATCACTCGAGGGTGATAAAACAGCAGTGATGACTGACTACATGAGCAATACAGAAAGATCCTGGCAACTCAGAACATAAATACATTTGTGCTTCCACTGACTTAAAGGGGAGGTCTGGCCCTTTCTGTTTATGGCTGTTTGGTACCAACTCTGGGAAGAGGGGACAGTCCTCAGGATCCTGAGGGTCTTCTCAGTGCAGTGGCAGAGCAGAGGCTGCTCTTGGCACTAGCAATAGATAACTTCATTCCTGAGGACTGTGAAGGACTGAATAGAATGACCTTCCCTATCCCAGGAGGCCACTGACTGAGCAGTGATTTGTGGTAACTGCAGTAATTGTGCCCAGGGAAAATTCTCCTCACCACAGTTGGGACAAAGAGGAATGATGAGTTCCCCGACAGTAAAGACCTAAGGATACCTCGTGAGGCTGTCAGATATACATCTTCTAGCTACAGTCATTATCACTGCTAACTCCAAATGAGAATAATCTCATTTTTTTATTCTACCCCCATGAAACTGTATGGGCCACTCCTCTACAAACACCATGGTAAACAGCACTGTGCTTTAGTACTAGCTAAGGCGTGCTTCTGTGCAGTTTTCAGGTGCTGGCTCTTGCAACGTCATTGAGAGCAAGCTCAAAAAGCAGCACATTCACCTCTCACAGCTCCTGCACCCAATTGTATTCTCTGCACACAAGTTCAGAAAGCCCACCAGCTTCACCTCATCTATTCAAGTCCTAAATGCACATGCATACCTCTGCAAAAAAATCAAATTTTAACTCTAGAGCTCCTGTTGCAAGGTCTTCTGCTTTCCTATAGCAGTGGGTAGTGATTGCAGGGCTGCATGGCAGTGGCAGTCCTTTTCCTCACTCTGCCCATTTCCTTTGGGAATAGCAGCTGGACAAAGTGTGCACATGGTATTTGCAGAACTGCAGACATCTCTTTTCATGATGGTATTTCTCCAGCCCTTAGCATTTAGAGACAGAGCTGGGACCTCATTTCACTCATGCACTGCAGCCCACAGCCACTGTCATTGCTTGTTTTTTGGCCACTGCTTAGCTAATCTAACTGCTTGATGGCTGCACTGTCTTCTTCCAAAAAAACCCCCATAGTGCTACATTTAAAGTAGTAACACAGTGACTCTTTTCCTCCCATAAATGAGAACATAAGAACATCATGTGCACACAGACATACAGTAAGACTACAGAACCTGGAAAAGTTCAATGCATCTTCAACAGAAAGGTTTTGTATCAAAATAGCCAAGCTGGTTCATGGTTTAAATGGAGAAATGCAAAGCCTACCTGTGTATAGTGGCCACATACTCTAGTGCACTTATTGGTATTGTAATCATAGTGTTTGACCTCATTGAACCAAGCGGAGAGGGCTCCGCTCACGGTAAACGCAGAAGCCGAGCCTGTCCAGATGTTTTCTCCAGCAGTACCAAATTTGGGGTGAACTTTCCCTCGCTGTTTGAGGTATATATTATGTTTAAATAAGCATTTCCTTGCCCAACCTTTTGCAGTCTTTGCCAAGTCTGGATCCCAACTCTGCAAAATAAAGACAATTAAAAATCACTTTGTTATATTTGCAGTGCAGGAATTCAGAGCAGCTCTGAGGAAAAGCTGGATCTCATAGTGTAGATATTTTTGGTTCATTCATTTTTTACTTCTGTCGAGACTTACAGAGCTACATGGTAGATCAGCTTGTAGGCTTTTTTTCTGATTTGAACTTAAATTGCTAATTAAGCTTGAGGAAAATTTTTGGGGTGGTGTATGTTCTTGGCTGACTGCCTTGTTGGACACCAAGAGCTGTGTATCACTCAAATACAATGTTCGTGGCAAAACGAGCATTTCAAGGCTGTGCTGGCCATGTCAGAACATTAATGTAAATTAAACTGAATCTACATGGAATCTGGAAAATGAGGGTTATGCTTACCATATCAATAATGCAAAAGGTCTTGTGTAGCCTAGTATTTGCTTAAGGCCATGGATTCACAAGCACACTGGGATTTCAGGGACAGTTTAAACTCAACCAACCCTTTGGTGAGCATCATTGTGTTTGGTGGCTTGAAACATTAGTGCTGAATTCATATTTGTGGAATGACTCATTCACTTGCTATTCAATTTTAGATAAAGTGGTTATTTAAGCACTGAGTTATGTAAATGTCTTTGTTTGCACTGCAGGTGGTGTCTGCTCTTGCTGAGTTTTCTTGTGCACACACCTTGCCTGAGCGATTACAGCATTGTACCTCCTGGTAGATACAGTACCACAAGTATACGCTTGTAGTCCCAGTTATATTTTGTGTTATGTAAATGAAGTTGCCCAGCACTGGACTATTTTGTATTGAAGTTGTTTTTTTAAAATAAACCATTTATTTGTCCTCTTCTGAATTAATTAAAATAGCTTACTTGCTTCTGCAAATGATGGAAACGCTAAGGGAAGTGTTTAGAACGGATCAGAAATGATGACGGAAAAGGTGTATTTTACAATAAACCTTTTTGTAGATTTTTTGGTAGAATCTAATAAAGGTAAGTTGTTAGATTTTATGCCTGTGTTTTACCTAACCAACCTTTTTTGTACCATAACTAAGTCTGAAACGATGTGTATTGTTTACGCTACCAATTAATAATTAAAAATCACAAGATCACGCCAAAATGCATCTACAGAGATTTGAAAATACTTTTAAACCTATGTCTTCCATTTCTTCCTTTGCCTAATGTTTGTGGAGGGTGTATTTTCCCATTGTGATGGGGTGGACACTGGCCAGGTGCCCACCAAAGCCACTCTATCACTGCCCTCCTCAGCTGGGCAGGGGAGAGAAAATGCAACCAAAGGTTCCTGGATTGAGATAAGACAGGAATAGATCATTCATCAGTTACTTCACAGGCAAAACAGATTCAGCCTGGAGAAACTGTATTTATTACAATTTGAAACACCTTCCTCCCACCTCTCCCTTCTTCTGGGATGTTACTTCAGTCCTGATTTTCCACTCCCTCCTCCCCACAAGAAGTACACGGGGACACAAACTGGGCTCTGTTCATCAAACACTGTCTCTCCTGCTCCCTCCTCCTCAGGGGGAGGACTCCTCACACTCTTCTCCTGCTCCGGTGGGGTCCCTCCAACAGGAAACAGTCCTTCACAAACTTCTCCTCCTTCTCATGGAGTACGGTTCTTCACAAACTGCTCCAGCATGGTCCCTTTCACAGGGTGCAGTCCTTCAGGAACACACTGCTCCAGAGTGGGTCCTCCATGGGACCACCAGTCCTGCCAGCAAACTGCTCAGTGCGGGCTCCTGTCTCCATGGGGCACAGCTCCTGCCAGGACCCTGCTCCAGCACAGTCTCCACGGGGCCACAGCCCCCTTCAGGCTCTCCATGCTCCAGTGTGGGGTCCCCCACAGGCTGCAGTTGGATCTCTGTTCCCCCATGGACCTCCACAGACCAGAGGGTCACATCCTGCCTTTCCATGGGCTGCACCACGGGCTGCAGTTGGATCTCTGCTCCAGTGGCTGAAGCACCTCCTGCTCCTCCTTCTGCACTGACCTTGGTGTCTGCAGAGCTGCTCCTCTCACATGTTCTTACTCTTTTCTGGCTGTAATTGCTTGTGCACAACCTTTCCCCTTCTTGAATGTATTATCCTAGGGGCACTACCACTGTGGCTGATGGACTTGACCTTGGCCAGCAGCAGGGAAATGGACCTGTGGGACATGTGGGAAGCTTCTGGCAGCTTCTCACAGAAGCCACCCCTTTATGCCCCCTCCATTTCCAAAACCTGCCAGTGAAAACACCCACAAAACTAGGACATAAATAATTAAGACAGGCACTCAGTATATCAAGTATTACATTTGGGGCAGGGAGTCCTATTTCAAGTGAGCAGTTGGTATTTCCTTAGATACTTTGAAGAACCATGGATAAAATCTGGCATTGTACAGAACTTATCTTCCAGTCCTGGAAGGTAACTCTGACAGTTAAGACTGAAGTTTCATTTTACATTTTGTCAAGGCTCTGAGATGATCATGATGAAAGATGTGCAACTGTGGGGAATGCACCTTAGCACTTCACGGTCTCTTTTTTTCTCAAATTCTGCTTTTTAAGAGTCTATGTATCTCCTTCATCCTATAGTAGTCATAGGTTTAAATTTCAATAAAGGTATGCATATTACTAAGTTTAAGGTTGCATAGTAAGTTTAAATATACTTTCTATTTTGTATGAATGCTTAAACTGGCTGACAGATGAAAAGCAGTGTACAGAAACATTGACAATGATCTTTAGTTTAACTGCAGTCACACTCCTTACCTGTTTATAATACTGCACTTAAGCAGAAAGATTGGACTAAATGGCATGGGAAGAAAATGCACAGGACAGGGAGATTTGCATACAGATATCACTACTGTTTAAGGAAACAATACTTACATTTTTTCCCCTCACGAACTGCTTCTCAGTTTTCATTTTATAACAAGTTGCTTGCTGACTTAAGGAGGAAAAGTTTAATGTATAACATGTGAAAAGTGATGGAAGGTAGCACTAATTAGAAGGAGACCGTTGTGAAGCCCTGGTGAGACTGCTGTTTTTGAGAAGCCTTAGAACAGAACTAAGCAGTGCTTTGGGTGGATGAGAAAGGGCTCGCACTTGTCAGGTAAGAAAATTTTAGATCAACATTCTCAATTTATAATACATGGATTACAAATATCAATGGTTGAGCTTTGTTACTTGCAATTAAAGGAGTTTCCACTTTGCATTTTCTTCAAAAAAATACTTTTCCAAAATGTGGGAATGCCCTGAATTCAGTCTTAATTTTTGCATATCTAGTGGACAGTTACCTCCAGCAAAAAAAAAGTTCCCTGTGAAATAAAAGCACCATCTTCTTTTCTGCCTCTTAGAAGTGCTGAAGGCCACTCCAAATACCATTTTCAATTCCACTGCTTTTACTTCTGTAATAGATTTTATCAGGTATTGCACTGCTGTCTCCACATTAAATAGTTCCTGGGAGAGGTCATATTTAAGACTAGGGGCTTTGCAGTGTTTTGAAAGAAACTTACCATGATTCAGTTTCTGTTTTAGATGCAATTTATTTGTCTCTTATGTTACCAGGCTTTCTTCCGATTTCAGTTCTTTAATTTTTCAAAAGAAGAAATTAAGATAATTTAAAAATACGAACACTCCACTTTTAACACACCCTAACAATATTTCATTTGTTTAGAGCCAGTAAAGCAATGTAGAAAATTAAGAGTCCAAAGCAACATGTTCTGAGGGTCAGGGTGCACAGCTGAGGAGGGCTGATGTAAAAGATTCCTGTCATGTTGACAATTCAAGTTTGATTACTGTGCAGTTACCCCTCCCAAATGGGGCACTTATCTTGTAGTGTCTGACAACCAGAAATGGAAAATGAACTTTTTTTCCCCCTAACTTCAGTGGAAGTGTTGCTAATTACAGCTGCGGCTATGGCCTCTTCTGGTGGTGACTCTGCGAGATAGTAAGAAAGCGGGCCAAAAAGAAAGCTCAGAATTAGGACAGTGGTTGTGGTCCACTGAAAGACAGGCTGTGTTTTGCACGGTAGCTGCAGATGCTGCTCCTGAGGTGCCTGGGGAGCAGAGCAGTGGAGGACACGATTGTCTCCAGCACTCGATCCTGCTGCACTTGGTGCTCTCTGGCTTTCCCTGCAGGCCCAGCCCCTCGGAGCTGCCGCCCTGCTGGCTCAGCCCGTGAGAGCCTCGCAGAGAATGGTCAGGGAACGCTCAGGGAAAGCTCTCCAGCGCTGTTTGGCAAGAGGATGTGCCCTCGCCGACTGGAGCACGAAAGCCGTGCTTAGATGTGCACAAAAGCCCACACTCCGGCTGCGAGCTGCGTGTGGCGCCTCGCAACCAGGGGCTCCTCACACAGCACAACACTCGGCTGAGGGCTGCGAGCCCGGGCTTCCAAACAGGAATTTAAATCACAGCAAAACTCTGCACACGTCCAATTGCATAAAGCCAGCTTCCTCATAGTTACAGCTTCTTCTCTGCCGTAAAAACGGCCGGTCTTATGACACCGGGTTTTTGTGGGACTGTTTTCTGTCTTTTTGGCATTTAATAACAAAAGCAATCCTTGAGAATCATAAACAGCATCGCAATGCTACAAATTTGTACATAAGTCATGAAAATTCCCTTACCATGTGGAGCATGTCGCTGGCTCCAGGATCCACTTTCGCCCGCAATTCATTATGGCCTTGCACACAATCCTGAATAAACTTTGGATCCCGAGGATCAGGCAATTTCGGTGGATCATAAGAATCAGAGGAATAACAAAAGAGTAGTAAAGCCAGCACATAAGTAGAAAATCTGCTTGTCATTGAGAAAGGGAGAAGAAGAGAGACGATGCACGCAGGAAGTCAGCCCAGAGGCTCTAGGGGCATCCCGGGGCACCCGACGGTCCCGAGCTGGCGGTGCTGAAACGCGCCGGGCCCCGCGCCCGGCTCCCCTCAGCGGAGCGCGGTGCGGCTGAGGGCGCTGGGCGTGGCCTGCCCTCCTCACTCAGCGGAGCGCTGTGAGACTGAGGGCACTGAGGGTGTCCTGCCCTCCTCACTGAGCGGAGCCCCGTTCGGCTGAGGGCACTGAGGGTGTCCTGCCCTCCTCAGCTCAGAGCAGCCCCGTGCGGCTGAGGGTACTGAGCGTGTCCTGCCCTCCTCAGCTCAGAGCAGCCCCGTGCGGCTGAGGGCGCTGGGCGTGGCCGGCCCTCACCAGGGGCCGTGAGGGTGGGCGCGGTGCCGGCGCAGCGCACGCCCCGGGGCAGCGGGGTGCGGGCCGCGGCTGCTCCGGTCGGACGGGCGGGCACCCCCGCACCCCGGGGTGCTGTTTGAGACCCCCGCTGCCCGTGCTCCTGCTCTTGTTCCCTCTCTGTACAGCACAGCGGAATGCCGCCGGGACAAGTATCGCTGTCGGTCCTGCCCCCGCAGGGCCAGCGCTGAGGTCAGTTCATTTCTGCGGTTTGTGCACAGGCACCAGGGAAGTTTTCTTCAACCAGTTCCGTCACCGAGCACTTGCTTAAGGCATGCACTGCAATTGTCATTAGCCCTTTCTTTACAGTCATGCTTTTCAACATGTGGTCTTCTAGCTTTAAAAGCGGAGTGTTTTAGCTACACGGAGCGATTTTAGCTCTACCAGCAGCATTTTGCTTGGAAGATTTGTGGGCTGGACTTACCTTAGCCATGGTAATTGAATACAAAGTTAGTCACAGGAAACGAGTCATATTTCAAGAACACTGCTATGAGAATAAGGAAATTAAGATACAAGCTCATATCAGAGCTGTAGCAGCCTTGTCTCTTTCTTTTTTCCTTCTTTCTTTAATTGTGGTGGACAAGCATCTCTCCTGTCCGTAGACTTCTTTGTTACTATTTGTTTGGCCCCTGTAATCCTATTCATAGCAATCACTATGTACTGCAGAAAAGTTTTGGATAAATTTTCTTCTTTTGATGAAACTAGATCCTGTTAATGCTGTTGCCTTCTCTCTTTCTTATAAGTTTTCTTCCTTTCCACTACAACCAAATTGTTATAAAATAAAGCTGCTTTATTTATTTATTTATTTATTTATTTACTGGTCATTCAGTGTCATTTCACTCTAACCCCCCCCAAGGGATCTATTAACAAAAACCTCGGTTGGCACCCATTTTTTATTCTGTGGGATGACATGCTGCAGTGTGGCTCAGAAATTGAGTCACTGCATTCTTAAAACATTAGAACAAAGACAAAGGAGGAAAAAACAGCTTTAAATATTAGTAGCATGGTTATGGATCACTAATATCAGTCAGTATCTCCTGGCTTGAAAGACTGGTTTATTCCTCTCACTAACAGACATATATTGGAACAATGGGGGTCAGATTGAGGGCTAAAGGTCTCTTAAAACAACCTGAATCCATCAGAGGTTTGGACTTTTTAAATGAGGCTGAGATATTCCATTTCTAAGCCAGAATCTGCCCTGGGCCCATTTCATCTTCCGTCTCTGTTTCCTGCTACCTGAAAGCTCTCAATGGCTACCATCTACTCTGCATTTTAGATATTTTCACCCACCTCACATCCTAAAATTAAACTTTGTCCATTGACACCCCACCTTAATTCTTACTCTGTCAACTTTCCCTGGTATTCTACTTATGGAGAACAAGGATTAACTCTGAGAGGAGAAGAACTGAATAGTACAACTTAACAATAGATTAACAGACACTGACACATATAGGCTAAATATAGCAAATGGCAGGCTTTAGTCCTGTTCATAAAAAGTAATATTTACAGTTAAATCTTCATTATCTGGGGAAAATTGTGTCCGGGATAACTGAAGGTTAATGAAGATGAATTATTGCTTCTTTTGGATACAGTGTGCCACTTCAGACATGTCTTTGTGATGCCCCAGGCTTCCAGGAGGATTGTTAGTACATGGAGTAATACCTAGTCTCTGTGGTCCCTCTAGCAACCTGCCCCTAGAGCTAAGAGGCTCGTACAGACATAGGAGCATGTTGCAGCTACTGCCAATAAATTATACTACCTCTGTGCACAGCCACTTATACTGTGCTTTGAGTGAAGAAGCAACCTTTCCTATGCTGGATAAACATTGCAGGGATAATGACAGATGACCAAATCTTTTTTTAAATGTGTGCCAATTGTGTGAGAGTAATACAGCAGTAGGATCACAATGAGTGTTTTAAATGACCATTACTCATAAAAAAAAAAGTGTGGAAATTTCTGTTGTACTAGAAGTACAGCACCAGCACTCAGTACGAGAAACAGTGGCCTTAAAATTAAAACACTAAGACAGTATTGGTCACAAGAGGGTCGTGAATGCCCAGCAGGTGGGACAGCAGGCCTGGGGGGATGGGGCTGTGTGTCCCAGTCTGGATACCAGTTGGCATAACCTGAAAGTCAGTGAAGAAACAGGTGTTAAGACCTAGTCTTAGCCATACTTACAGGAAAGCCATTAAAAACACTTTGATACGTACTTATCAGCTTGTCACGTTCTGTATTTTCTGCAAAGAGATCAGAAGAGGAAATGTGAGTACTATTCAATGGTGGTTCTTAATGTAAAGAGGTAAGCTTTTGCTCATGCCTGGCTGATTGCACTGATGATGCCAGTTAATGCTTAAAACATCCTGCAAGGGGGAAGCAGGCCAGCAAGAGCAGGCTCCCAACTGGTGTGGAGTTCATAATTTTTATTGAATTGAAGGAGAAGCAGAAAAAACAGCTGTATCAGGACAAATTTGTGTCATGGAGATGAGGGAATAAAAAATAACAACAAAACATAGAATTTATTTAAAATTGTTACACATACCAAATTTAAGTAGTTACAGACAGACAAGTATACCTACTAATTTATCACAGAAATACACCTTTACTGAAAGTATAGATGCATTTGCAGGATTGCCTATGTGCATCCTATTGAAATTCCTCATTTGCCCTATAGGAGAAAATGGTAAATATGGGTGGCAGGTTCTAGCACTTAACTTTTAAATTCTTTGTTCTTCCTGTTCCTCCCCCTAGTCTTTGAGATATTTCTAGTTTTCATGTGATGCATCAGTCTGAGACTTTCAGATGAGTCAGCCAGGATATTACAGAAGGAAATAAGAGTACCAAATGCTCAATAATTTCTACAGCTGAAGCTGTGTAGAGTCTGGCTGGTAAAGACCATCCCCATGAAACCTCTGTATAAAACTCATATTTTATTTAAGACATTGCTGCATCTCCTTTAATCTCTGTTTATTTAAAACATTGGCCAGTTTGGTACTAGGTGAGTTGACATAAAGGTCCACTGCTCTTTGGGGAGTGACGGTGTATGTGGGTTTCCCTGCTGTGCCCACACTCTGACAGTGAAGAGACAGACCCAGCACAGAGTCATTCTGGCTGGGGTGAGCAAGGGGGAGGGAGCAGGCTGAGACCTTTGCCATCGCCCACTTCTCTCCCAGGGCCAGGCAGCATGTTTGCAGGGAACATCTCTGCCCCAGAAAGGCTTTTACTCCAACCACACTCCTTTCATTGTTGAATCTTTGCAGGGTTTGGGAGTGGGAGTGCTGCCTCAGCCCCACACCAGCTCCCAGCACTGGCCAGACATCCCACAGCTGCCACAGGCCTGTTCCAAAGGGGTTACCAGTCCTCTGTTAATTGCTCCTCAAGATTTGATTAAAATCCCCTCATCCCCTGAGCCTTCTGAGCTCTGTTAAAACTGTTCATTTAATTATTTTCCACCAGCACTCTGATAATACTAAGCACAGTAGGGAAAAGATTTACAATCAAAAAGATTTGCTATTTTTCAGAAAATTGTGGAAGTTAGAAATTACTGTGCTTTTTGGTACAGTCTTATTATTAGTTCAGAAATGCAGTTGTCTGGAAAATGTGTTGGGACATGCTAAACAAGCAAAAAAGCAGAAGATACATTTCCTATTTCTGCTGGGAGAGAAGAATTAGACAGTGAATATTTGCTGGGGCTAAAATTTTGGATTTGATTTCCTGACCAGATAAAAGGGAGAAGATAGTCTAATGGTTACTTCCCTGCATCAGGAACTCTGGCTTCTACTTCTGAGAGCATTCAACAGCGAAGTATTTCAATCATTTCCTTCTTACACTATTCCTCCCAGAGTTTGGTACTGTTATTGTGGGGTGTGCTACAGACCCATATGCACTTAAATTGACTCGTTGCCTTTCCACTGCAAATTATACTACTTTTATTTCTATGCAATTTTCTTACTTAATCATTTTGGTCTTACCACAGAGCTTGTCTACACACTTCTCATTATTGCATCTACTGCATGGCTGTCCTTCTTTATATGGTTTTCTTGGGTAATTCCCTCTGCAAAACACAAACAGTTAGCTGTGATTGAAAAGCTATCACAGGGAGGGAAAACCCTAATCAAAAAACTGGTCATTGCAATTGTTTCAAATTTCTTTTAGATCAGATTAAAGCTCTCACAGGCATGGGGAGCAGTTGACTCCTGCCACTGGAAATTAATGAGACTTCTCAGACAATACTGTATTATTGTAAGCATACAAGAATTTGCCTCTAGTCCCTCATTACCCACCTGGACAAACCTGTAAAAAGTAAGTAGAAATACTGCAAGGTACCATATAAACTAGAGAACTGTCTTCCTTTTATTTCTTAAATTACACTGTCTTGTTTGAGAGAAAGAGGTAATGTTTCTGAAGTAGGAAGAGTACACCTTTCCCACTTTTCCTGCAGAGACTGAAGTCAAAACAGATTTTCTTCTACCATCTGCATTACGAGGCGTGGTCTCAGCTATGATCTGCTCTCCTGCTTTTTTTAGAATGGGATTTTCAGTCCCAGCTATGTCCAGTAGATTCTGTTCGCAATGTCCAGTAGAAGTTTCCCTTGGACAAGTGACATGAGAATGTAGCTTATTCTGAAATTTGTTACAACTGCACCCATCACTGCTGGCATCTGACACCAGATCAGTTGGGATATTTAAATAAGACAAACAAACAAACCCAAATGTTACAATTAACTTACGTTGGCCCATAGTTACAAACAAAATGTGCTGCTTTGAACAGTCCTGGAAAACTTTCAACTGTATTGCAGAAGTGAACTGCGCAGCCAACTTTGTAGCTCTCTGCCCAGACGACCTGCAGGATAAAGGGAAATACATAATGCACTGTTCAAACACTGCCAAAGCAACAGGATTAAGGGAAAAAGAAGGGAAGTATTTCAGGAAAATTTAAATCAGCTGACTCAGGAGCAACTTAACCCTGAAGGGCAGCTAGGACAAATAACCATTTTTGCACTTATTATCTGTCTTCCCTGTAAGTGAGAGATTTCCAGGGTATAATCCCTTTCCACCATTACTGGAAGTAGAACTTGACATTCCTGGGGCTCATAATATTTATTTCCAATCTCATGCAACAATAAACTGGGGGGTGCAAAGCCCTGCCTTAATTCCTGTTCCAAAGCAATCTCTTCCAAGCCTGTACTCAGATCTTTAGTGAAATTAGACTACATGTATTAGACTATCCATATGTTAGGCTATAAAGCACTGGGCATGTAAGCCTCACCTGAGTGTAGTGACCACACACAACAGTACATCTATTGGTGCTGAAATCATAGCTACTGACTTCATCAAACCAGGACTTGAGAGCTGCATCCACAGAGAAGATGTGGGCTGTGCCAGTCCAGATATTTTCTCCAACAAATGGGAAGGTGGGGTGCATTTTTCCTGGAATTTTACGGTAGGGATTGTGGTCAAACTTGCACTTCTTTGCCCATGCTTTGGCAGTCTTAGCTAAAGCAGCGTCCCAGGACTATAGAAAAGGAAGAAAAAATGCTATAATCTTCACTGCAGTGATTTAACTGAATTCAGACATTTTTAAATCGAAACTTTTTAAGAGCTCCTTTCCCCTTTTCTGCTTCCCATCCCTGCCTTCAGTTTCTTTTTCTCACTTGACATTTCTACTCCCGTAACAAAGTTTTGTCTTCTTTCTCCCTTAGCTATTCAGGACATGTAGGACCTATCTACTGTCCTGTTCATATATTTAGAGCTGGAGTGCAGTACCTTTAGAATGCTACATCTGGAGGGGATAACTGTGTGAAACTTCCAGCTGTAGAGGGGCTTTGTGCCTAGGAAATGTTGTCTGTCCAGGAATTTGCATTTGGCAATTTTTACCAGTCTAGATAGGAATTCTGTCCTGCTAGCCAGGACAGAAAGGAGAGTCACAGCTGCTCTGTTCCTCAGCTCCTTCTGCCTCTTTTCTCCCTCCTCAGCACATGGACAAAATAAATAAAGGACTTACTCATCTGTGCTGGGCTGAGAAGGAAAAGCTCCCATCCAAAGAGGCAGAAGTTTTAACAAACCAGTCTGGCAGACTTGCAGATTTTATGTTGACAGGTAAAGTTCAGTACAGGGAAAATCAAGTTAAGGTATGTGAGAAAAAATTGAGTTTGTGTTCCTCGTAACAGGTTTGGAGATGGCTATTACCACTTGCAAGTAGTAGATCAAAAAGTAAACAAAGTATTAGAAACTCTTTGCAAAGAAATGGAGAATAAAACCACATATATAATCACACTTCTGCAGAAGTCCTATTATATGCTGTGTGCAGCACAGCACCCCACCTCAAGAAAAGTACACTAGAACTAGAGAGGCCAGAGAGAACCTGGAGTAGGATGATGATCTGCAAGTTTGGAGGGCTTTCATATAGCAACAGAGAGTGCTCTGCAGATTCAGTCAGAGACATCTGGACATCTTGTGTGAAATAGGTAAATAACCAGCATTAATTGCATCTTCCAATACAAAGACCAAACACTATTAAGCTAGATACTAACAGGCCCAAATAAAACACAAGGAAATAGCTTCACACAACCTGTGGTTAGGCTGTGCCATGAGATGCTAGAAATGGTTAAAACTTTTATGATCTCAAGGCTGAAAAAAAAAAAAAGCCATTAAGAGCTTGTACCATTATTTGTACACCTTGTAAGTACACCTTTGATTCAAGAGGTTTAAATATATTCATCCTGCTGTTATTCCAGAATTCCTGGGTCTTTGGTCTGAGCAAGTTCTTGTGCACTAGCTTTTTGAATTAAACATCACTTTTAACACGGCAAGAAATTAAAGTCACTGGTACTCTGAATGTCACTCCTTTACAGGGAACTTCCACTTGTAGAAATGATTCATACTCAGCATGTGGTTATGCATTTAACTTCCTTTCCAGCTATGCAGCACTGCTGGAGGGCTCAGAGAAGTGCCTACCCATAACCTGTTCTGATATCCACTGTATTTGTAGCAAGCTCTACTTCTCAGCCTAGATAACACTATCCCTCCTCTTCAAACCCTGCTACAACAAATGAAGATCAGGTGTCTAAATTAATGTCCTGGAAAATCCCTTTATTCAACACATGTTCTAGATAAAAAGAAACAACAGGAAGTGGTAGCTTTTCAACAAAACCTGTTGTAGACTGTGTACTCAGAAACTCTTTAAAAGCCAAACAGCCTCTATGTGTGCAACCTGACCTGATATAAAACAGATTACTCTCTTAGAAAGAGGTAGATGACATACTGAGAATTGAGCACTATTTTTTTTCAATACAGCTCTTTGCTCTGGCTGAAGTTGAGAGTAGCAAAATCTTGTGCTAAAAAAGAAAATCCCTTCAAGTTATTAAAATTGAACAATACTGTGAAAATTAATGTGCTTTCTATTTCATACAAAGAACCAACATATGTTACAGAAATCATTAACTGAAATGGAAAGAATAGCACAGTAAAAATGAAGAACAAGATGGGCTAAATCAGCAGCTCAATCTATAATAATTTCAAAAAGACTACAAACACCACCTTACCATGCGAAGCATATTGCTGGCTGGTGGATTCACTTTGGATCGAAATGTGTTGTGAGCTCTCACACAATCGTCAATGAACTTTGCATCTTCTATGTCAGGCAAGGGATATTGCACATAAGCATGAAAGAAAGTGAAGAAATCCACTAAGAACAATGCAGCAAAGAAAAATGTGATTTTCATAATTCTCCAGTGTTTCTTCACAAGTTTTAAATCAAAGTATCTCCTAGGTGGGGATGATACCGACAAGCAGCTTTTCAGAGGTTGTTCCCTGGGTGTGGAGGCATTTGAAAGTGTCAAACAGGAAGTGAAGAGCAATTGCTTAAGCAGGTACAACTCTTATCTGACATCACAGCTGGCAGTCAAAGAGTGAAGTGTGAAACAGTGATGTGCATCTGCCATGCATATCAGCAAGGAGCAACACTCAAGTATACTTCTGTTTCTTCTTTGAGTGTGCTCCATCTTGGGTGATTGCCAAACCATTCTGTGACTCTTGGTCTTATCTACAGAGATGCTGTCGAACAGCTTTCTTAACAACTGCATAAATCACAAAAAATGCAGCTTTGACAAAACAGAAAACTGCTATTCAGCTGATTTTCCAATACTATTGCTTAGTCACACCAGCTTAGTTACAACTATGTTGCAGGACATTGCTTCCGTATCAGAATTACTCAAGAAATAAACAGAATTAGGAAATCTGTGGTTCAGCAGAAGGAAAAAAAAAAATGGTTCCTGAACTGCACCTTGCTGCAGAACAGACATTCTGGCCTAAATAAATTCTAGCAAAAATAAAATTTGGAAATCCCAAACTTGAGTATGTGTTGATTCTCCCCTCTTAGTTATTTGCTATTACCTGCTAGCCTGAAATCACTGGAGCAGCTTCCTGTGTTCCTGGACAGCAGCTCCAGGATTAGCACTCCTGGTACAACATCCCTGTCTGATCACTTCTCAGGGCAGTAGGATGGTATGTGTTGGCATTTGAATTGTCTCTCCAACTGTACTACAAGCTGGTTGATTTTTTTTTTTTCAAAAAATCCAAATTGTACAAATATGCAAGAGCATAAGAAGAACCATATGTTTCAAGAGCTAAAGTCTTGTAACCCAGTTTTAGGTAGGTTTAGAGGGAAAATTTGTTGCAAATAAATTGTAAAATATGTTAATGAGTCTTATTCCCTGCTCAGTTTTCCTGGTCAGACTTAATGTAAAACTATGATTAAAACAATATTACAACTACATGCAGTTTGCACCAAAAAAATCATCACACTAAAATTGTACCGTTAATTTAACAGTACAGTGATCTTGCACTTATATATACATGCAGCTGAAATTCTGTGTTTGGAAAATGAACTGAGATTTTATGCAGTAGGAAATTTTGATGGGTCCAGGATAGTCCCAGGTTGTAAAATGCTTTTGTGCATTTCTGGCTCCATCTAGTGACTCTATCTATAATTAAAGCAGAAATTCAGCCTGCCCTCGAGCATCTATGATATTTTCTCAAGAAGAGTTTTAGACTTTTGCCAGCATTAAGCAAAAGATCTTGACAATTAAGTTATGGGATTTGGATATCACATTACATAGTCTGGACAATACAAGCCATTGCCTATCCTTCCACATATCTAAAGTAAAATTTAGCACCATGAGCTGGGTGCATGCAAGAAGCTTTACAGTCTCATGATTTTGAAAAATTCCCCATGTTTACATCCCACTTTCACACTTTTGATCTGCTTTTTATAGTCAAAATGGCTGTAAAAATAAAACCTCAGATTTTATTTTTTTTTCTAACATTCTATTTAGTCAGAGGACTAAACACTGGTGAATTACAGCCTATTACACATATCCATGATGCCTGGGAATCAGTGGAATTACATTTAATTTTGTCCTCAAATCAGATCTGACCTTGACTTTCTAGGTTCAGTTGAACAAATGGGGTGGATCTGCTGGATTTTCTTATTCTGTCCACAGGATTAGGCAGCTCTCTTTACAGGTCTACACAGCCCACCCATTTATGATTCATAAATTTTACCCATTTTCAATTTTGTGTCTGAGTCTTCAAGAACACAATTGCTCCTGGATCATGCATGGTCTTCAATTATCAATTCTCACGACACAGGTACTTTTACATGTTCACAGTGTTTAATCCATGTACCCTGCTTATTTTTTTGCCAGTGATTAGTTTCCTTTGTAATTTGCCCTGAAATGTTGCTTGAAATGCATGAACATTTCAATATGACTTAACTGTATAACAAGAAAGGAGCAAACAGTCAAGGGAAAGAAAGTTTAGACATGAACATCACTCTAAGAGAAATGTGCAAAACCCCCCAGAATTCTATGCAGACAAAGTTGAATTGCAATTATTAAAATGTAAAAGCTACCTTGCTAGATAACTTTTCATAATTTATTGTGCCACAGAAAAAAAATGAAAAATACTTTCCTAAGATACTGTCTTGTTCTAGCCTTCTAAAAAATCTACTGCCAAATAAACAGCAAAACTCAAATCCTGCGGCTTTGCTTTTGATTTTGTTATAGGCAGAACCAGGGGCAGAAAACAAGAATTAACACTTGAAGAGAAATAAGTGAGAAAAAACAAAAAGAGCTGAAAGGAAAATTCTCCATAAATGATTCTGGTAACTTTTGGTTATTTATATAATTTACTTTGGCTGGATTTTATCCTTCAATTGACATTTTTACTAAGGAATACCCACAGACATTCTGCAATTACTGTGATTACTTTGAATAGCATCTCCAGACTTAAAGAATTCCAAACTGGTGTAGCTTGGTAACTAGAGAACTGGAAATTATTGCTCTATAAAGTTAATATAGTAATCATGCAGTGAAATGAGAAGTGAGGCTTTCTGTGGGGTCGATATTGTGGACAAGAAGAGCAAATCATTGTACAAAGTATTGAGGTGAGCCAGTGCAGGGGTAATGCAGTACAGTCATTGCTTGATATTAAAAAAGACAGCAACCTGCCAATTGCTACCATATATGCACCTCTGTGTAACCACCACAAACCTTAGTACAGTTCTGCACTACGAAAATTAAAAATCTGACCTCACCATACCAATTTAGTAGCATCAGAAACATCAAAAACTTCATGGCCTCCAATCCAAATACTCTGTCCAACAGATGTGCAATTAGGATGGCACAGATGTTTGTTATTTAAGAATATGTTATGTTCAAAAATGCATTCATCTATTCCTTTGCAGTTTGTGCCAAAGACTGTGCAGTCTTTGCTTCCCAAGTCTACAAAGCATGAAAGGTGAAATAGTTGTGCAATGTTGACTTACAACAAAATCTTAAATAATCAGATAATACCAGTCAGCAAGAAGCAGATAAATATCAAACGCTGGAGTTTCAAAAACAAATAGTTTCCCTTATTTAGGCAAGTACCTGTGTTTTATTTTAATTGACTTTTCTTATTGCAGCACAGGAATACAAATTAATTTCATCAGACAAGATTTTCCTCTCTTCAGTGTTGAAAATTGACTTTGTAAGAGCTCTTGCTAGCGACTGAAAAGATATTTGAAATGCAGTTTTGTCTTCAGGCAAGGAATCGTTGACATGCTAATTAAATATGGAACTTTTTGGGTTTTATTGTTGAACGGGTCATTAAGGGTTTCGATTTGATACATAAAAATTAATTCAAAGTAAAAATGCACAGATATAGTAGATTGAATAGTACAAATATTTTA
This sequence comes from Catharus ustulatus, assembly GCF_009819885.2. NCBI lineage: Eukaryota > Metazoa > Chordata > Aves > Passeriformes > Turdidae > Catharus > Catharus ustulatus. The sequence continues at coordinate 47,730,581 of NC_046224.1, forward strand.
AGCATTTTTAAGAGAGCCTCTTCCTATGGTATGGCTTCAAATACACATCATGGCATTTTACAAAGACAACTTCATGAGGTAAACATGCCAATTCTTGGCCATCTACTCATTCTACCACCTCTTACTTCTTTGTAGTTGATTCCTGAACATGAACGATCTGTATTTGTCTTCCAGTCGTGACTGTTTTTCAGAAAGCTTACTCAAAGTACCCAATTTGATATCTTGATAGAAGATGCTGTGATTTATTACTTAGGCTTACTGGTGCTTATACGTTTCAGTTCACTCTTAGTTTCTTTTTGGACTTTACAATAAACTCCACTGGTTGCTGATCCTCTTCCCTTCCTAAGTCCTTTGGTTTTTTTTCAAGCCATACTTTCAGTCATAACTTTTCCTGGTTTTCCTATTCCTGAGCATTTAAAACTGCACGTGGTGTCTGTTGCAAACTTCATCGCTTCCCAAATCCCCACCCCTCCCCTTATCTGCCAATCCAGCTGAAACCCTCCCAAGCAAAGGACATTCTTTGCAGAATAAATGCGTGCTCCCAGCCGTGTTCGGGATGCTCATCATTTAGCTGCCCATTGCTAACATGTTCCTCGAGTGGCACTAAGCGGACTAAACATCAAACATCTGCTTTTTCTGCATCTTCTTCACTTTCGTTTAACTCTTTCCAGCAAAAATTTTCACTTCCCACCGGAAAAGCCCTTCATGTCTCGGGGCACAGCTCTCGGGTTGGCTTTGAGAGGAGAGCCGGTGGCGGGCCGGGAGCGGCGCCGGGCGGTGCCCGCGGGCGGTGCGGTGCGGTGCGGTGCCGTGCTTTGCCAGGCGGTGCCGTGCCGTGCGGTGCCGTGCTTTGCCAGGCGGTGCCGTGCCGTGCTTTGCTGTGCCGTGCCGTGCCGTGCCGCGGGGCGCCGCCGGGGGCGCTGTGGCGGGCGCGGGACGCGGGGCGCGGCCCGGCCGCGGGAGCCGGCGGGGAGGCCGCGGCCATGGCGCTCTCAGCCGTGCAGCAGGTGCTGGTCTCGGCCGTGGTGGTGCTCTGCGTCTTCGTCGTCATGCCCAGGATGTTCGGGGGAGGAGGCGGCGGGCGGCCCGGCCGGTCTCCGCGGGGCGGCAAGGCCGGCCCCGGCCATTACGATCCCCGTCAGCACGGCAGAGGTAGTAGCGGGGGCGATGCCGCGGCCGGGGCTCCGTGCGGGAGCCGCCGCGGGCTCGGGCGGGCTCGAAGGAACCCCAGGACCCGAGAGGGATCGTGCGGCGGGAGGCGCCGGGCGGGCACGGGCTGCGGGCGGAGAGGCCTGGTCAGACCGCTTCGGGCAGGCCTGCCTGCGCCTCACACACCCCCAGCTCCTGCGCTGCTTGGCTGACCTGCTTCGCCAGTGCTTTGGGTTTTGTCTGTGTTGTCTTACCGAAACTCCTCTTAAGTGCCGGGAGCACCCGGTAATTGGGAGTGCGGAGCGGTGTGACGAGCAGTGCCCGCAGGGGCGCAATCGAACGGACGAGCTGAGAGCTCTCACTGGGAAAAATCAATGGCAATAAGGAAGCCGAGTGTTGCTGTTAGTAAATATATGCACAGAGTCATACAAAATCTGTCCGGCAGTATATTAAAAAAGAGTCCAAGATCCTTGTTTGGGAAAGGTATCAGTGAATGGGTTACACAGAGTTTGCTACTTGTAGGAGCTATAAGTGGTATCCATGTATGTTAAGCCGTGTCGGTGCATGTCACGATTTAGCTCAAGGTCGAAAGGTAGACCTTTGTTCTTGGCAATCACAAAAAGCTTGCTTTTGTGAGGTCTTCCAAGGTGTTTCAAACCAAGAGATAGATAGTTGCTGTAATCCTACAAATCTGCTTTTCCCTGCTGGCAGAAAAATGGAGGCTTGAGCTGCTACCATGTTCTTCCCACCTGTTGTCAAACTTAGGGTGCTTCGTAAGCTCTTGCCTGGCCTGTTTTGCCTGATTATTTTTTTATTTATAAGGTAGTTGTATATTCCCTGTAAATCAAATTATTTTAAAACAAAATCCTAAAAAAAAAGCCAAAAAAACCCACAAAAAAACCACTTCACATGCCTATGATTCTACTGAAGTACTGGCCCAGCACTGAGTAAAATAAATTTCAGATGGATCTCCTATTCTCATCTCTCTGGGTGGTGCTTTTCTTCTGGTTGGCCAGTAACTCACTTTGTCACTTCTTCTGTGGGTTGAACATGGTGCAGGACACTGGACTCCACTAGGATTCAGCATTCCTCCTCTCCACCCTGAAGGTGTTTCCCTTGCCACATTCTTATTTTTATGATCTGTAGAAATAGTTTTCATCTGTGATAGTAACTATTTTAGTAAAACTTCTCATTTACTTTAAAAAACGAATTTAAATTAAAACAGAGGAAAAGCTGAGGATAAATGTAAAATTAGGAATCAATATGAAACATTCTGAAAGGTGGAAAAATATATATAATATGCAATGTAATTTTCAGTTAGTGCAGTTTTAGCACTTGTTCTAAGTCTTGTCCTTGTTCAGAACCTACTTGTTCTGAAAGGACAGTGCCTGCCTGAATTGGTACTGAACGATGAAGGTAGTTTGAGTTCTGATTGTATCAGCTAGAGCATTTAGGTTTTGTGTAACATTAATTTTTTCTCTATCTGATCGTGGCTGTACTTTGCACATTTGAGTTAGATTACTGTGAGTTCCTGAAATGCCACTGTTACAGTAGTAATTGACCAACAGTGATTTACATAATGGTCTTTTGCTTGCGAGTTTCTATAGAACATGAACCTTGCCATACCCATACTCAGCTCTGATATGTTAAGTTTGAAATTTTAAGTCTGGGCACTCAGTTGAGACATCACTGTAAAACTTTACAATCCCCTAATCTCCTGCAATCAGTCCCTGTAAGCATCTGCATTCTTTAGCTGCTGATACTGTTCCATATGTGCATGTCCTATGAACCCTTGATTTAACTACCAAATAACCTGTTTCCTAAGTTGAACAATGACATTCGCTGTTTTCTCATCCGCTCCTGTTCTGGCAGGCAAATTACATGCAAAAATGCTTCTGGCTTCCCAGGTTGCATCTCTTGGCTATTGTATAATCTTCTCCTGCTAAATATTTGATTTGCAAAGGTACAGTACTTCTGAGCCTGTATCTATGTAAAACTGAGTTTACTGTCAAAATAATGAAAGCAGCAACACAGTGTATTTCAACAAAACCTTTTTTTTTCTGGGACCAGACAATTCAATTTGTAATTAACTCAGTTCCTTTGGTGCAAAGGAAAAAAATATTAATTACTGTTTTCAGCATTATCAATAGTTTCTCTGAGTATGCTTTAATTTCAAGTTTAAAATTGTTTCTTGTTACATCTATCTTTCTGTGATTTGCTGAGGATTTGCCAGTGTTGCTGGGAAGCTTAAAAATGGTATCCATTAAAGAAACCAAGCTTGACTTGAGAGTTTTTGCTGCCTAGATTTAACTGCATCTGGTTAATGTAAGAATAATTTTTAATTTTTTAAGTGATACAAGGCTGCCCACACTGTCTTAAAAGAGTGATGAACAAAGACGTTGCACAAGAAGAAAACAGTTTAATTCCACTTGTAGGCTCCTGATTTTATTTCTTACTTTGTTGTCTTTCCCTCAATTTCATTTTTAAGGTAGTCCTCAGACAGTTTATCAAGTTCACCGGAACCCAGGAAATTCTGACAGTAATGCTTACCAGAGTATTCAACAGATGAGAAATGCAATGGAAAAAGAGATAAAAAACGAGAGACCAAGAGGAAATGGTCGAGAGTTAGCATTCACCCTTATGCCGTTGTATGCTCTTGGAGTGGGAATGTTTGCAGCATACAAACTTCTGAAGGTAAGCCATAGGAAAAGCATTAAATTATTGTGGTTAGGAGGAAATGTGACTGCTTGGCTTGTTTGTTTGTTTTTCTACTTCTGAGCCCGTGTACATGCTTGTCGAAAAGCCATTTCTTGCTCTGTTTGACTTGGAATGTGAAGTCCAAAGTTAAAATTTTAGCATGTCTAATTCTTCTGCATAAAAGCTTCTGGCTTACATATTTTTAGTTGCTTGAAGAAGTGAGAATTTTACCCTGCAGCCTCAAATGCGAATCTGAGAACCTAAACTGTGCTGCTACCTGAGTCTGTAACCTAAGTCTCATCTGTGTTTCACTTCCTTTTCATTCTTCAGAATGAGACTGAGTGTGGGAAGGAGGCGAACAATTCCTGCAGAGCAGTGATCTTAGATTAGCAGTTAGATAGAATAGCAAGTAGACTTGACCTTTTGTTTGGACTTCTCATTTGATCATGCAGTTGCAACATGCAGATTTATTTGCAGTATGGTATACCTTTCCTACCATTTGTAAATTCAAAAAGGAGAACACATGATAGGTTGTTTTTCAAAAGGAATCAGTCTTGAAATGTATTATTTATAGTAAGAGATACTACAGGACTTACAAAGCTGAGAGTGCACCTGTAATATTGTTGCTTGCCCTCAGGGAAAATAAAAATTAACAGGAGTAAGACTGGAGACAACATCCTTATTTCTGGAGTCAGTTCACATTAGTCTTGGTATGAGAAAAATATCACAGCTTAGCAAAATTAGTGTGGAAGCTGCCCAGTTTAGTACAAGATTTAAAAACCATGAAAACCTTACTTTGTGTGTTACAATTCTTTACACTTGGGCTTGTGGGAATAAAATGTGAATATTTTTTGATAGCATCTTTATTACTTTAAGAAATAAATTCTGTACTGTAGTTAATGATAGGAGACTGGATCCAGTAACCTAGAAAGTTTCTTCTACTTCTTTTTGAAATAGCAACTGCTTTCTTTTGAAGCTTTTGCCCATCATGTTGTGTTTGCTTAAAATCAGAAATGTTCGTTTAAGACAGGAAGGAGGCATCATAGAAGAAAAGTTTCATTAATGTAGCACATTTTCATGGTTGCTGTTTACTTTCAGTAAAATTCTAAATGCAGTTTTGTTTTTAGTACACAAATAGTGATGAAATTGTTTAATTTGATTGTATTTTTTAAAGATGAAGTCACATGAAGAAAGTCACTCCAAAAAGGAAAAAAGTACAGAAGACAAGGCAAAGGAAACAGGTAAGATACCCATTCAGAATACATATGTTCAACAAAAATGCTTATTTCCTACGGGAACAAAACATGTTTTCATTGATACAATCTATTTAAATGAAGACAATCTTTCAGGTTACTGAGAGCAGTTAGGAATCTACAAACACCCACTTTGTTATTCTGTATGTTTGAAATGCTTGTTTGAGGTTTAAATTCTCCAGATGTAATGCTCTTCAAACAGCTGTAGTAATGCAGTATGATTCTCTGCCTTTAAAATGTCTGATGTTTTTCTCACTTAAGATTTGTTCAGTTTAAATGGGATATAATTAAATAAATAGGGTATTTTAAAATAATATGATTATCTTGTCTAGAACTGAACTGTATCAACAGTGGGAAAGTGTGGCTAAACAATTATAGAGACCATTTATGATTTCTGGGCCAAATGAGAAACCTGTCACAAACATTTAGAGTTGATGCTGTTTTCATACCTTTCCCTCCCTGTATAGACAGATTTTTAGTGAATTAAACAACCAGCAGCATCTTTTGATGTCTGTGTACCCCAGGTCTGTAATGAGGTTCAGCAGTGATTTGCTGCCTTGCATGTTACATTCTTCTTTCTTCAAAGTTTAATTGTATTTTAGGAGGAGTGATTCCTTTATTCTAGTGCATTAAGCATTAAATATATTTGTAAGATGTGAATAGACAAACAAGGAAAGCATATTAAGTATAAATATAGTACTTCTCAAGAAGTCTTGCAACTGCATAGTTTTTGAGACTGGGAAGGTGAACTCCACATTCTTGCTCAGTTTCTACGGGAGGTGTCCTCTGTTTGGGCACTGTTGAAGGTAGGTTGCTGGGTGGAAAGGACTTCTGATCACACATAATAAGGCTTCTGTTCTTACCCCACTGCTCCCTTTTCATATTGCAGAATTTTTTAGTTGAAAGAAGCTTTGTGGTTTTGAATCCGTTGAATGAAAAATATAAAGTAATTTCTTAATGATACTGTAAAGACTTTTTTACAAAGTTCTTTCTCTCCTGCTTCCCGTCTCCCCCCGCCTCCCTCTGTTTGTTATATTGTTTTTGTTATATTGTTTTTGTTATATTGTTTTTGTTATATTGTTTTTGTTATATTGTTTTTGTTATATTGTTTTTGTTATATTGTTTTTGTTATATTGTTTTTGTTATATTGTTTTTGTTTGTGTTTGTTTTGTCAGAACATCAGCTTTTAGAACTGGAGCAACATCTAGCACAGACAGAGAAAATGTTAAATTCTCTATTGACTCAGTTGGATCCACTTTCAAACTGGTGAGTGTTTCTAAAAAATCTCTCTGTTGTTTCCTGTATATTGAAATTTGCCAAAATGTTAGCAAAGAGTTCTTAAAATGATCCTTATATATAGGTAAGGAACAGTTTTAGGAACCTTCATTGATTACTTATTGTTTCTTTAGCCTTTTGCAGGTAATACAAATTCTGCCATTTGTGAACATTTTCACAGATACCTCCCATCTCTTGTTCACCAAACATAAATACAGAAGAAAAATTATCATTTTTCTGTGGCTTAACAAGGTGAACTTTAATATGGACCAAGGAGTCTAATAGTGAAAATACACTTACACTCAGTAGCATTTGAAAGCCTTTGTGGGAATTAGATTTTGGTAGCAGAGTGAGTTTCTTCTTTTAGATGTAATTATAATAAAAAAAATAGTTATCAAGGTGTAGATGCTTATTTTTGTGTTTTGAAATGAATTTGTAAAGTGTGTGTATTTCAGTGCAATAGAACTTGTCTATTTTGTATGACAAGGGAATCAGTAATATAAAAACTCCTTGTAGTTTTAGAGAAGTTCTGTGCTTAAGAAGCTAGAGCCTTATTTATCTACTAGAAATAAAAGCATCCATGTAGTTAATTTTCGAGACTGACATCCTTCATGAAACACAGGTTAAAATATGCAGAATTTCCTAATTGTTTCTTCAGTGTACTTCTGAACTTGATATCTGCTGAAACTATTAAGCAGCAAATTGACTGGCCGGTTTGCCTAACAAATTTCTAGTAATGATGGGGAGGAAAGTTAAAAAACCTTGAACGAGAAAAAGCATTCAAACTCTAAAGTTCTATATTAGGCATTGGGGCACTACTAATAACAGTACTTTGGATAAGTGTTACTTTCTGTAGTCATTACCCAACCTTGTCTACTGGGGCTCGTGTTAGAGTACAGTGACATTCAGTAGTGGTATGATGTAATGGCCTCCCCACTTCTCAAGAGACAGTTCTCAAAGGAAAGCTTGACCTAAACATTTCACAAACTTAGGTGTGGTATTTATGCACAGAAAGAAATATTGCAATAAGTGTGTTATTATCAAACACTCCCTTCCAAGATAATCTTTCAGCTGTTAACATTTGTCTTTTTTTTCCTAGTGTCAATGCTTTAGCTTGTGAGCAGAAAGATGAAATAATGACACAGCTCCAATCAATTAGGCGACTGATGAAAGAAAGTGGATTGGATAAATCAGAAAACAAGATGAAAGGTAATTTAATTTTCAGACAGATAGATAATTCAGTAGTTTATATTTTAGAAGAATAAATAGATCTTATTATAATAGTGTTCAGCTTCTGCACCTTAGGTAATTAGTGTGGAATTAGTTTTATTCTGGAGGAATACCATTCTTCCTATTTGAGATGTATCCAATTTCAAATTTTTGATACATCATGATTTATTTAAGAATAGGTGCTCAAGATATTGAACTGGGATGGACCATACAGTCGCATTCTGTTTAGATAAAACAGGCTTTAGGAACATCAGTTCCAAAGCAGTCTATTAGTACTGGACTTACTTTAGACGAAAGATTTCCCCTTAATGGGGACCTCTGAGGCTGTGAGTAATGCTTGCATGAAACACTAACCACCAAATTATATGTTAGTTTCAACTGGAGACTTCCAACAGCTGCATAGTAGCCCAAGAGATATCTTAAATGTTAAAAATGGTCCATTAGAAATTTGGGAAATTTTTGCATTATTTGAGTCTTACTTAAAAAAAACCAAAAAAACAAACGTAATTAAAAATACTCTGTTCTAAACTGACCCTGAAATTCAGAACCTTACCAGTAAACTTTAATTTTGATTACTTTTTTTTTAATTTAAAGATCTTGGACACATTTGTAATGAGAAACTTGAAGATCTCATTCAGTCATTTGCTGAACATTCCCAAGAGAAAGAAATGGACAACAGAGAAGATGACTGTAATGAAGATTTACTTGAGGATATTGATAATGATTACAAAATAGAAGAGCATGAATTGCACAGTGAATGTGAAATACATCAGTTGGAGGCAGATGTTATAGAAGATGAAGAAATGATAAGCAAAGATACCATTGAATCAGAAGAGATGGGACTGAGGAGACGCAATAGATATGAATGGAATCTGCATATGTAAAACTTCCAAAAGCTTATGAATTCTTTTTATAATGTTGTATGCACTTTAAACTGAAATGAAGCTATGTGCACTGCTATATGCTTTAAAAAGAGGGTGATATACTGCCTTTGCTCGTATCTTTGACAATTCTGTAACTGACTTCAGTGGCAGCAGAATTTTACTCAGGATGTTTACATATTTTTTCTATTTATTTTTTCCCTATAAAAATATTTCTGTACTCTGTATATAATGCACTGTAATTATATCTGATGCTTCACTAGAATATTAGAATATCTTCTAATTTAGGCTATAAAGAATAGATGTTTCATAAATGTTTTGTAACTAGAAAGCATTATGCCACTTGAACTGTGACTTTCTTGAGTTCATTAAAGAGCATGCACTGATGAATTCAGCTCTTTGTGGAAAAATTTACTCTGGGAGTGTGAAAAGCAGTATGGGTTAAGTCTTTGATATTCATGGTTACATTTCTTTATTTGGAGAGAGAAATTTAGCCATGGATATTATATGAAAATAATGATGTCTGAGTTTGCAGTCTCCTGAGTAATGCTGTTTAGTTTTGTATATCAACTTAATCCCTAATGTATTACAGTAGATCGCTTAATTTCTTCTCCACTTGCCACTGCTTAAACTCAGTAGCTGTCTGATAACTGATTGATACCCATTAGTACTGTATTTCTGTTTCACATTTATTTTAATACCATAGAATGGGACCTTTTGATTTGTTTTAATACCCTTTTTCAAAAATCCTAATTAACAGATATGTTGCTACATACCATGCAAGAACTGTGGGGCATGGGATCTTTTTCAGTACACTATGCCAACTTGATAGTGGCCTTTTTAGGTCAGTATTAGGAAAGGCATTTATTTTCCTTTTCTAGAATAATTTTTGTGCACACTTTCATTATTTACACATTTTTTTGTTCTCTTAATGCACACACCTATAGTACTGCAATCCTCTCATGACAGGGATTGCCTTAGAGGTAGGTCTCACAGTACAGCACTGTTACATTTTCTGTTTTATAATTGCATAGCTTTTAAGTAGGCCAGTTATGATACCTGAACTCTTCTGGCATCCTTATTCTTACAGGAAAATAGCATGTGAATTCGTTTTTATGGAGGAAATGTACTGTACTTAAAGGCACTAAATTTATTATCCTGTCACTCACTGAAATGGAATGAATTGTTCATTCTGGTGTAGAAACATGGTATGTGTTTAGTTCTAAAACTGGATCACACAGGCTTGGAAGTAGCATCCAGAAATACATCCTTAGCATCAGTGTGTTAGTAGTTTTGGACTAAGTGAGATTTTGCCTAACTTTGGAAAACTGATTGGCTACAGAGCCATGGTTTCTCAAGAGGCGGCAAAATTTCCCCCCAAGACAGAACGGGTGAATCAGAACTGGCGCTTGGATACAATTTGATTTTAAAAAATAACTGATGCTGCTCTGGTCATTCAGGACAACTGAAACTGAAAAAAATCAGGTTCATTGAGGCTTTTCATTGAGTTATCTAATAAAGTGAACTAATGTCAAAGCCAGTGATCTGAGGGAACGATGGAGAGGGAGCCAGGTGTGTGCAGGGTGCAGGTCAGTCCTGCTGCTTCCAGGTTCTGCTGCCAGTGTCCTTTGCCGCGGCGTTTCCCCGCCTGGGGCAGTGTTTGAATCGTCCCTGCTGCGCCTTTCAGCTCCGCGAGGTTTCGGATGCTGCTGGCAGGTGAAGCCCTTGTCCGAAAGGCTCTGAGCTGCCTCGGGGTGATCGCTGCGTGTCTGACCCAGGCTACAAACACGCTCCGTGCGCTCTCTCGCCGCAGTTCCGAGCTCTCCGGTTCCAGCTGCCGCGGTGTGCCGGGCAGGACCCGTGCGCTGTGTAAGCGCCCGCCGGTCCTGGCGGGGCTGCGGGGGCCCAGGGCGGGCACACCCGCCCGTGGGCGCGGGGAGGGAGAGCAGGCCGGGTCTCGGGCAGCGTATTTCCGCAGGAGCAATGGGGCATTGCGCTTCCCCGTTCTGCCGAGGCGCACCTTTGGCAGCTCTGGTGCGAGGCCCGGCTCGGATTGTCCCCTCCGCGCTGCTGTACCGAGCACCCTGGTGCGGCGCGGGCACCGTGGAGACCGTGCGGGGTGCGCGGTGCGAGGTGCGCGGTGCGGAGTGCGGGGTGCGCGGTGCGGGGTGCGCGGTGCGCGGTGCGGGGTCCGAGGTGCGGGATGCGCGGTGCGGGGTGAGCGGTGCGGGATGCGCGGTGCGCGGTGCGGGATGCGCGGTGCGGGGTGCGCGGTGCGGGGTGAGCGGTGCGGGGTGCGCGGTGCGGGGTGCGCGGTGCGGGTGCGGGGTACCTGCTCCTGCCCGGCAAAGGGGAGGATGCTTGGGAGTGGGAGTGCTCGGGGCCCTCAGCCTTTCCTGTGGGAATGGAGCTGATGGCAGCCACACGGTGGGTTTGGGTTCAAAGCTGGCTGCCTAGGAGAAGGCAGCAGAGCTGGAGTGCTTGGTGGAATGTCGCCCTGGAGCTCTCGGAGCCTGGCAGGGTGCCGGGACCGCCCGCCCGCCTTCCCGAGGTGTTCCCAGGGTGCTGAGAGATGGAGAGCAGCCAGCGCTGTAAGCGGAGAGTACGAAAGGTTTGATGTTGCCAAGGGGTAACAAATTAATAACACTAGAACGAGAAGGTGTCGATAAGTGCAAGGGAAAGAGGGAGTTAAGCTTGAGGCAAAAATATAAATTTGAGCAGGAATCTGGTTAAGCATTAGTAATAAAAGACTGAAATTAAGAGGCGGTGAAAAAGAGGAAACCAACAGCACTTCATAGCTTGCTGAAGACAATACCAAGATTCTTTCTAATGCAGTAACATTTTGTTTTTTATCCCAGAAGTACTTAGATAAAAATACATGTTTTTCTCAATAGGATTTTCTGGTTTTCAGTTTTTTTCTGAAAGCTGTCATTGAATTTGCATGGATTTGGAAGTCAAAGGAGTTGCTGCATCCCCTCGAAGGAAGACTGAGCTGTCATTGAGGGAGAAGTGGTGTCAGGTAGTCAATGGAAGGCTTGTGATTGTTTTTTTTTCCTTACTTTGGCATTTAAAAATATTTTAATAATGCTTCAGAAGGTTCTTATTTTGAGGTTAAAATCCATTCTATACAGAAGACACCTTTTAAAGAAATTATTTTTGTCAGGAAGAGATAGTTTGCTATGACAGCTTCTCAAATGAAGGCGAGAAATTCCAATATAAACAGCTATCCTAGAATAACTCTGAACACTTAATTAGAGTGTGGGGAATTTAAGAATGAACTGGTACTTGCAGTTAAGAGCCACAGAGTACTGAACATGTACTGTGTGCTGACTCAGGCTGTTGGTGAAACTGGCAACAGGTGTGTCTGTGTCTTTGTTTTGCAAGACAGCAATAATGTAAAGCAACCCCCAAAATATGATTTGAAAAGGCACGATTTCAGGTCGACATGAAAAATGGATCTCAGTGCTCTGTGTTCGGTGTGAAGAGAAATGACATTTTCCAGGTATTCCTAATAGTCTATGCTTTGAGACAGGGTAGGTGTGCAGCACTCACATGTTCACTCTAGTAGAAACTTTAGGGCCAGCTTTTGATAGTTCCTGTGAATATGATCTTGGATTCTGAGGGCCATTATTTTCCTTACTGCTAAGTTAATACCAATATTGTTAGTAACAGTTGATTTTTCTCACAGATACTGTGTACTTTATGTCCATGAACTAAAGTTAATTGCTAATCCTCCCTCAGCCCCCAAGCACTCACTTTACTTCCTTATTTGTTGTGTGACCACATTAGGAATTCTTGCAGTTTGACTGCCAAGTTTCTGGTCTTCTTTTCAGTTTGATTTGGAATGAAAAAAGACCTTTTGTAAATGATAACTCATCAGTGTTATAATGTTAATGTTTAATGTGTTAATGTTTTAACCAGAATTTAATTTAACCAAAATTAAATACCTGTGGACAACAAGAACATTTTGACCATTTAGTGTAGGCTGTAAAAGAAAATAAATGTCATTTTTTCTCTAACCTCTCATCCTTTTTTCTTTTATGTGCAAAGTTTCCAAATTTAGACTCTCTAGTCCACATGATTTTTGGTAGTTTTGCAAAAGTAAATCTTAAATTAAAATTATGTTGAAAACATGTGCTTCACCCCAGTGTTCACAATGTTTTTTGTTTGCTTTCTTCCTGATTTGTTGACTCCTAGAAAAGGAAATATATTAAGGCTTTAACAGCTAGAATCAGCTGTGTTCTTTAGCTTACCACAGTTGAAATGGTGCAGAAGAAAGAGAAAAGTGAGAAAAGCGCCTTGTTGATGCCTTGACGGTCTTGGGTAGGTGACCACGCGGTGGCGGTGCTGTCACCTGCGGAGAGCTCTCAAAGCTGGGTACCCGGACTCGATCTGGAGGCACTAGAGGGTAGTGTTGCCGAGCTTCTGTTTCGGGAGCAGCTACAAGGCTGTATGGCAAGAAAGGAGTTACAGTTTTGTGCTTGCTCTCAGATGGTGAAGGATGTTCGGGCACTGCTGGAAATCGGATTCTGCTCAGTTTAGGCTGTGATGCTGAGATTTATGACCTGAAAAGTGTAAAACCAAAAATGTTAGCCTTGATTCCAAATGTTCTCAAATAATTTCATTTTTTGTTTCAGATTGGGAGGCCAGTTAGGTGAATTGTTACTTTGTGCTTTCCCCAGGCAGCCTTACCTATGGATTTGCTGCTAGCTGTTTTCATAAGCCATAGGGGGATTGGTGATGTTTGGCTCAAGTCTTTTTTCTTGTGTTTGGAGATCTGTATGATATGCAGCCTTGCAAAAGAAATACCATGAACAGCCTGATTATCATCATGACAGCTATACTAAAGCTGAGGTGAAACAGTTACACCAAATATCAAGGGTTCTTTGGGGTCTGAGCTAGCTCCTTGTGAGCCAGCAGTCTTGTGGTTTTGGTTTAAGGGTTGGTTCCCAAACAACAAGGACAATGTGACCTAAAGCCTTGTGAGCAGTGACGGTACAAAGCCTCAGGAACATGGATTATTTTTAATGTATTATTAATAGCTGATGTGGATGCTGTCTAGATTCTTAATGGCTGGAAATCTTTCTGTCATGATGAATATTCAGTCTTTTAGTCTCATGATGTGTAAGAATTAGCTTTCAATGAGAAGTTTCTGGGTTTTTTCCCCTTGTTAGTAGTGTCTTAGTCAAGTATGTTGGACAGATACTTTGATCCTCTAATTTTAAATATTTCAGGGGAAATTGAAATGGAGAATGTATGTTAATCTGAATCCATTAGGTATGTAATAATGTGTCATTCTTTCAGGGCTGGAGACCAAATAGACAGGCTACACACCAGAGTCTTCGCCCACCAGAGTAAGTCTACTTCTATTTCTGATCAGCTTGTTTAATTGTATTATTAACATAATGCATTTGAATTTGTAGTGACATGCAACTTAGTGTTCCATGAAATTTATCATCATAGGTTTGTTTCCTGTGATCTATATTTGGAGTAGAACATTTGATGCATTATTTACTTTGGAATTAAGTTGATTTATATTTGGCTGGGTGGAGGTATAATTACAGAATGTATAAAGATGGAAGAGACCACATTGGGTCTAATCCACTGGTCCATCTGGTCCAACCTTCCTGCTCCAGCAGGGTCATCCCAGAGCACATTGCTCAGGATTGCATGCAGATGGTGTTTGAGTATTTCCAGTGAGGGACCCTCCATAACCTCTCTGGGCAACCTTTTCCAGTGCTCTGTCACCTGTGATGAAGATTGTTTTGGGTGGAACTGCCTGTGCATCAGTTTCTGCCCATTGCCTCTTGTCCTATTGCTGGGCACCACCAAGAAGAACCTGGCTTCATCCTCTTCAGAAGGTGTCACTCTGAGAATACATATTTATACATTATTTTTCTTGAATATTTTTAATGTGCCTTCAAAAGGAGAAAAATTATATTTTAGCTATTGACCACTTTTACAAGTATTACAATAAAAAATGCAGAGAAACTATTGTGGGAATAGTTTGGCAGTGGGAAATTTTGTTTGTGCTTTTAAAATTTAAAACTTTATAGTGATTTTGGCACATAAGGAATATCTACTCTTTCAAGGACCATAATTGATATTTTAGCCAGTTTTGTTTACTGAAATGCCTTAAAGCCAATGTATGTACAGTAGTTTCACGAATACAAGCCGCACGGATTATAAGCCGCACCCCCGGTGCCTCGACAATGTTGCTATCTTTGTCAATAGATAAGCCGCACCCCGAATATTAGCCGCACTTTCGTTCATAGCGAGAATCCGTGCGCAGCTTTCACAAATTGGCCAATTAGTAACAGGATCGCGGCATAGCGGGGTTTACTGGCTCGGGGCGGGGCCAGGCAGGCTCGGCCCGCTCATGGTTGCCGATAGGGGTGGATGGCCCGGCTCGGCGCTACGGCTTGGCTGGGCCGGCCGGGCAGTGTTGCTGCCGCTGCCGCCGCCAGGCTCCCTGCTCCCGTCTGCACTGCCACTGCTGCGTTTGCTCGCCCTGCGGGCGGTGCTGCTGCCGCCGCCGCCACCAGGCTCCCTGGCTCCCCGCTCCCGTCTGCACCGCCGCTGCCATGTTTGCTCACCCTGGCCGGCACTGCTGGCCGCTGCACCGCCGGGCTCCCCCACGCTGCTAGTCCCGGTTCCCCTGGGCTCCCGTGCACTGCCAGCCCTGCTTCTACGGGGCTTTTCCCCGCCGCCGGGCAGCCCCGCGCCGCCGGGCTTCCTGCTTCTACTGTCCTCTCCTATGCAGTGTGGCTCCCGTGCACTGCCAGCCCTGCTTCTAGGGGGCTTTTCCCCGCCGCCGGGCAGCCCCGCGCCGCCGGGCTTCCTGCTTCTACTATCCTATCCTATGCAATGTGGCTCCCGTGCACTGCCAGCCCTGCTTCTACGGGGCTTTTCTCCGCCGCCGGGCAGCCCCGCGCCGCCGGGCTTCCTGCTTCTACTATCTTCCCCTATGCAGTCCGGCTCCCATGCACTGCCAGCCCCGCTTCTGCCGACTCCCCCGCCATGCTGGCCCAGGCTCTGCCGCCCTCCCTGCCCCGCCCTGCTGGCTCAGGCTCTGCCGCCCACCCCCACACTGCTGGCCCCGCCTCTGCCAGGCTTTCCTACCTCTGCCGGGGCTGACCGGGCTCCAGCTTGGCTTGGGGCTGCCGCGGGGTCTCACTTCTGTGTTGGCAGCTTTTAGAATTTTGTTAATGTATTAGCCGCCCCGGAATATTGGCCGCACGTCCGGGTTTCCACCAAAATTTTGGTCAAATTGGTGCGGCTTGTATTCGTGAAATTACTGTAATTATTTTATGAGTATGTGTGACTATATGCATGTAATTATGAGTATGTGTGACTATGACCTTTGATTCTTCCAACCAAAGTAAAAAAAATTCAAATTTCTGTGTGCTGTCTGTCATTATTTAATAAAAAAAGACTGTAAAATAAGGATCGCTCTTATTCCAATAAGTTATAATAGAGCTTCTTGGAAATATTGGTAGTAAAATATAAAAAATACATATTCATGGTGCTTTGCAATATACCTAGAGTAAAGGCAAAAGGCACAGAGATGCTATGATGGATTGGAGATGTTTTCATTTCTCTAAGCAGAACAAAATACTGGGGTATGGTACTGTGTTAATCTCTTATGGAAAGTTGAGAAGATTTGCATCCCAAGTAGCAATTGCTTCTCTATTGCCTCTCTGTTGACTGATTATAGAGGAATGTTGACACGGATGTGCTGTGGAAGACAAGAGTAAGGGGTCCCTGATTTATGATCTTGTTGCAGTAGCTCCTGTTGGGGAGGGAAGGGAAGCCAATGTGGGAGTAAAGAAGGGTCCTTTTCAGCTGCCAGGGTACTCTGCTCCTTAGGAAGAGAAGCTCAGTGGCCACGGTGAGCTGGAGCAAGAGGGGCTAATAGAGATTTGCTGAGTAGGCCACATCCAGTTTCAGGGAAATTTTTGTGAAGGACTTAATAGTAACTGATAGGCAGTGTTTTTATTGTAGTTAAGAAATGAGGGAATGTATTGCTATTAAAATTGTTTTAACTCCTTGCAGGGTGCCATGCCTAGATCTAGGGAGGCTGGGAGTTTCTGATGAAGAGGTAATTGCAAATTAATTTTTTTCTCAAAAAGTTTATGAAATTCATATTTTTCAGGAATTTATACAAGTATCACTCTGAATATAAAACAATTATGATTGCTTGTCCTTTTTTTCTTGTGATTTTAGGATGGAGACTCTTACACACCGTGCGCTGGGAATTCTTCCCAGAGGTGTCAACTAGATTCATCTTCAGAGTGGAGAGCATCATTACAAACTCCATATGCACAGCATCAACATGTCAGTCTGTCACTACAGATATCTTTATAATATACCACTTTAGGAGTAATTTAGAAAAACATACATATAATTTTTTATGTAAGTTCTTTCTTTTGGCTAAGCTCATATCTCCAAGTACTGTTGGTCCAAAATATTTTTAGCAAAGTCCTTTTACTGGTATTCTTTAGAATACTTAGAAAGAATGATTTTATTATATAACTTAGCTCTTTGTTGATTGATGCACTTACCCTTTTGTTGTACTTGTTTTTTAAGAGATATATTAATAATAGAAATTACAAAGATTAGTAGTAGAAAGTGTATGATTAAAGACAAAATCCATGTTTGCAAACACTAAATATTATTTCTATGGAACAGTAGTTAATTCTGGTGAAAAGGAAACTTTTGGAGTTACTTGCAGCATTTCATTTTTTTTTGTCTTAGGGCTGTTGTCTTTAAAACAGAACTGGGACATAAAGTTTGGAATTATGTCTAATTTGTTGGTGCTCGTTTTATTGTTAAAATGTCCTCATCATGTTAGCTCTTTTTCCTGTGGATAACTAAGAAACTTAATCACCACTAGTCTTAGGTGCTTCTTAAGGAAAATCAGTAGCCCAGATGCTAATATTCTGGTTTACAGTACAGCACAACATTGTTCAGAATCAATATCCACTATAAAAGTTTTAAGATTTAATTACTCAGTTATTACAATTCCCTGAATGTAGGAAAAGAGTTTTTTTTAACTTTTATATCTGAATTAAGTATGAATAAAATAAATGTGACAATTTTTTATTTGATTATGATATATCTTATTTCCTGTTTTCCTTAGAAAATTGTGTTAGAAAAAAATGGAGGTAAAGAAGTTGAAAAAATACAGAGGGACAAAAAGTCTTATCAGTTCAGTACTATGGTATATGGTCTGAAAATGTAATATGTTTTAATTTATTTTATGTGACAGGAACTAGCTTATTGAAGAAACTATAAAAATGCACTGATTAAAAGTCCATATTTCAAAAATATTTAACTTATGTAAACTTAAGAAATATCTAAAAAAGTGTTTAAAAAAACCCCCAGGATTTTAACTAGAAGGAAAACCAATTTTAAAATAATTTGTATATAACCTGTGCTTCTTGAAAAAAATAATATAGT
Organism: Catharus ustulatus; assembly: GCF_009819885.2. Taxonomy (NCBI): domain Eukaryota; kingdom Metazoa; phylum Chordata; class Aves; order Passeriformes; family Turdidae; genus Catharus; species Catharus ustulatus. The sequence goes on from NC_046224.1 coordinate 47,748,528, forward strand.
AATTTGAAGGGCAGAACTCCAGATTGGCTGGAGTTGAAGGTGAATCTGCCAATTTGTATGTTTCCCTGTATAACCAAATCGTTTCTCTACTTGAAAAAAATAAAAAAAAAAAATCAGTGAAAACTGAAATGGTAAGTGTTATTTTGGTCTTTTCAAAATAATGTGCTAAGAATGTACTAATTTTTGGAACACATGCTCAACATAGGTATTTACCCATCTCAAGATGTACCTGTAAACATGTAACTATAGATAGTTTGTTTTCCTTTTTACTGCCTTGTAAACCAAACACGCTTTGGTTGTTATGGCCTTTTTGGGTCTGGATGCTTGTGATTGCACTGCTTGCTTTACCATTTCTTTTAAACAAAGATCATATGTATAACTCTGTCAAGCTGCAGGAGTGCCAATGGAAGGTTGGTGTGGCTTTGTTTCTTAGGGTCTTTCTCCCTTTCTTTTATGTCTTGTTGCTTTCTTTCTGCCTTCATTATGTCTTAAATAGTGAGTGCTCAATGTATTGGAATGTATCTTCAGTTTATTTACCCTTTCTCTCTGTCTCTCTCTGTCTGTCTCTCTTTCTTTCTCCCTCTTCCTCTCTCTTTTCTGTCCCTTTTTTGCCTGACTTGCTCCCCATGTTCTTTTGTGGTTTTTAGACTATTTTAATCTATTCCTCTGAGCAGCCTTTATTTCTGCTTTTCTTGCTTCTGAGGCTCTGACCAAGCTTTCCTTGAGCCAGACAGATTCCAGCTTCTTCAGTAACTGTGTAAGTAAGGCTTCCTAAAATAGGTCACTTTTGGAAGAAATATTTAAATACACTCTTATAATTCAGGAATTAACCAGGGAAGGGATCTGAGTCTTCTTTTGAAGGAGAAAGTTGGCTCTTCAAAGCATAGATCTTTCTGGATTTTGAGAAATGGTTTTCTAGAGCAGGACTATAACACTGTTGTTGCAAGTTGAGTAGAGATGCAAGAGAAGGCCACCTTACTTTTGTTAGCACTGAAGGAATATAACTTAAGTACTGAAGGTGTTAATTACTCATGGAGACCGAAGAGAATGGAATCTTGGAATTCTGTCATTGCTGCCCTTTCTACTGATCCCAGCTTCTGTTGTGCAGAGCCCTGAAATGGGTGTGAGGTTAGAAAGGTACTTAGCTGTGCAGCTGATGTTGTTCTAAGGAACAGTGTCCCACTTCTCATCTGCTATACAAGAGTATTAGGACTTCTGACCAAAAAACATCCATCCATTTTCAGCCATCCAAAAATCAAAAGTCAGAATTTCCATTTTAGTAAAGGCAGAACCACTAAATCTGACTTCTTTCTATAAAAGTGATGTATAACCATTTGAGTGTGTATTTTTTTGATTTAAAAAATGGTAGAATTTGAAGAACTCAATGAAAAGTAAGACTGAAAATGCAGTGCTGTTTGCATTTTTTCTTAATTTGAAGCATCATGTCAAGAAGTTACACACATTATACTGGATAGGAATTAAAAAAATGCTGTTCTCATTCAATAGACCAGCCAGAGGCTTTTATGCTGATTACTCATTGCTTTAACATTCTGTTTTGGAGCAGAAGACAAGACCAGAAAATCTGCCATCCCCCACAGACAGATCCAAACTGAATCATGGTCAGTATGAAGCAGGTACGAAGGAAGAATATAAGCAGCATCCTCAGAAAATTGCAGAGAAGAAAAAAGACCATCTCCAGTGTCAAAACACTTCAATAAAGGTAGCTGGCAAAGTAAAAATTGCATTTTTAAATAGCAAATGTGCATCACTATTTAATTACACTGTTTGGAAAAGTTTGTACATGTGTGTAATTAATTTCATGTTTTTATCATGAAGAAATAAAAACGTGTAATTTAAGCAGCTAATGTTGAGGTGGAGGAAATAAACTGTAGGAAGGTTTTTTCAGTTGTTGCAGAGTGAGAAACCGAAGTGCTCTGAGAATTTATATATAGCTGTGTTTTCTGGTGAGGAAAGTAACACTGACCTTCCTAGTGCACTTCTAGCCTGACCCTGAAGATTGCCATGATTGATAAGGAAGAATTTACAGCCTATAAGAAGAGAAGAGATAACAGGAAGATCTTGGTACAATGTTATTTCCAAAACCAGAAATTCATTAAAGCTTCTTTATTTTTTACATCCAGAAGTATTTTAATTACTGCTCTGTAAATTTGGACTGTGTATAGGACTTAAAAAAGAAGAAATTAAAGATTTAATCTGTTCCTTAGAGAACTATTAACACTGAAAATACAAAGGAATATAGGGTTAAAATAATGAAAGATATCTGTACTTTTTGCTTTGATATTGTATAAAATTCAGCACAGTTAGACTGCAAGCTGTACTAATTCTACCAGGTTTCTTTTGTGTTTTTAAACTAAGGTGCAAAGAAGGGAAGATCAGTAGAGAGAAACTGGAAAACAAAGGGGTGAAAAACCCAACTTTCATCTTGTTTGGAAGAGATAGTGTAGGAGAGTGGTTGAACAGGGAAAGATGCATCATTGTAGGTGTAAGGAAGCAGGAAACCTGAGTAAGCAACAGCTCTGAGGACTGGTTGAGTGCTAGATTCTGCTGAGGGGAGATGACCATTTAAGAATCTTAATGTAAAGTTAAGTGTGCAAATGTTGATGGAACATATTGTGCTCATTGCTTTCTGGAGAAAAGGTTTGTGATGAATAACAATGAGTTTATTGGATTTACTTTCTTAACATTCAGTAGAATGAAAAGGGAAGGTTTTTCAAAAGAAATATTGTTTCACATATCGTAGATAGCTTTAAAAGAGCTTTCTCTTCATAGTCTTGCTAGTGATCTGTGAATAAGAGGCGAATGAAAAAAAAAGTTGAGGTATTTTGTGGTGACAGATAAGATTTTCTGTTCTGGAGAGTTGTTATAGTTTGGTGGTTGTTGCTTTTTTTTCCCCCCTAATGATTCCACTCTAATGTACTGGTCTGACACTCATAGCATTTGTTTTTCAAAGAGTGACTCTTTTAGATGCACTACTGCAAGCTCATCAAAAGCGTATTTACAGGAGCAGCCAAGTTAATCTGAAAGTGAAGAAATAGATGGCAAATGTATGCTGGTATTCTGATGATTTTGGGTTCCAGAAAGATACTTGCTAAGCACTAGAAGCATGTGTGTTAATTCTTTTCACAGATTTTAATATAACATCTATCAGAATAATTTTTTGTATTAGATATTATCACTACCTGATTAGATGAATAAATCAAAAGATTTCAATACACTTGTTTTGCTTGATTAGGAGAACAACTTATCTTTTCTGGAAAGAAGGTGCTCATGGAGGACATTGCTAACAAACCTACTCCTTTGATTTCTTTCCTATGCTATCTCTTTCCTGAATTCTGTAAAAACTTCCCATATCCTTTTCTTTTCATGTTGTCCACGTAGGAAATATTTCTGTAATACCCTGGGGCTGGTTTACAAGTCTGATAGAACCAGCAGCATGCTTTGGCTTTTCCCTGTCTAGGCTGTATTTAACTTCCTCACTGTCACAAAGCAGTATCTCTACAGTGAGCTTTGAGCTTTATTCCTAACAGCAAATCCTCTGCTTCCACTTAGCTGTTCCTGAGCAGAACAGAAAAAGGATGAGTTCTTGTCTTCTCCTCTGAGATTCTGAAGTCTGCTTTCTCTGACTTGCTGATGTTTTTTCACAAAGCTTGTAGGAACACAGTATTTTTGAGATTTTTTAATTTATTATTTATTTCAGTATGAATGAAAACTCATAAGTATTCAAAAGATACAAATCTCTCTCTTTAGTCTTTCCTTGTAAGCTCAGTTTCTGTAGAAAGCTGGGCTTAAAAAAATTCTCTTTTAATGAGCATGAAGTGGAAGAAGTAGACACATTTTAACAAGTAAAGAAGAAAGAAAGTAGTACTTTTAAATAAATTGTTGAGGAAAACGTGTGGGTTTCTTAGTTTGTTTTTATTACAATTCATTAAATATGAGTTATTAAAAGAATGCATTTTTGTGTAGGGTACACAGCTGGAAGATGGACGTGATGATTTTGTAACTCTTGATAACAAAGCTCTCCTGCAACAATGCTATACAAAAAAGCCTTATAATATGCAGCTCAACATAAGGAAATCAGAAGCTGTAAGTATTTGGACTGGTGTTATTCTGCTAACTACCTAGATGTGGAGAATGGCTTCCCAGATGTTCAACAGAAGTTATGCCTTTGGGGATTTGGATCTGGTAGATAATTGAACCCATTGAAATTGTGTGAGTTTAAACATTTTTTTCAATGG